>NC_066622.1:41472951-42156451 GCF_025201925.1 Gopherus flavomarginatus
CAGGGCACTAATTCATTTAAGTAATTAACACTTCTTCCCCTCAACCGCTCCCTTACACCCCTCCCCCCCAAAAGATTCTCTCATTAATAAAATAATTTAAAATAAATTATTCTGAAGCAGAGTAAAGCCAAATTCACTGTTGAGTCACTCAAATTGTGAACTTCGTCCCAACGTTTTTTTAAAATTATTTTTAAACACGATTGATTATATAATACTTGCTTGAGATGGGTTTATCATCACCATCACATGGTTAGAGGTACGCTGTAACCTTACTCAATGCATAACCTCATTAAGAAATAGTCAAATATCTTCCCCTTTATTATTGTAAGATAGTTTTAATTTGGAATATGAAATAAAAATACACTAGATAGGGCTTGTGTTCTAAACCAAATATATTTCAATTAGGTTTTACTGTAACTGTTAATGGTAATCTTTTCCTAGCTCTGTTGAAATTCTGAGGTCTCAGATACTTTGCCCAGCAGTGTAACCTGACAGCCTTATTTAGGCAAAATTTACCATTCTAACATTTATTTCAGAGAGATTTTTCCAGGAGTTCCATAACAAAAAAATTATAGAAGTGAGGACATGCAGTTTCTTTCTTTGACACAAAAACATTTTAAAAAAGCCTTTCAAAACACAGTTCAGCCTGTGAGAAACATTCCAACACCTGGCACCAGCAGTTTTACAATTCCAGCTGATATTTTATCAAGTTCTTTAACTATTTACCAATGAGTAAATTATTATTTTGTATTAGAAGTAGCCCTAAAGAGTTAATAAAAAAAATTAGACTCTCCAAGACTATGAAATACCAGAGCTGCTGTTTGCCATTTCAAAGTTTTAAACATTTTCTGGAGTTGTGGCTATAATGATAGATGGATAAAAAGATTGTTAAAAAATAAGTAAAACTGCAGAAATATGCAGTCCCATTAATTGTACTAAAAAATTTTACAGAAGCCCCAAAATATAATTTACTCCAAAATAATTATTTTCTCTAAAAACATTGGCTAGATATTGATCTTGGCTCATTGTGGCAGATAATTTAATGTAATGATGTCATAAAAAAGAATTAGAGTAATATAACTCAATCTGTGTATTTATACTATAAAAAGTGTTGCCAAATCACTTCCTATATTACATCATATTAATAGGGAAAAGGAAAGTGAGAATTTAAATTGAGACAATAGAATTGTAACCATTACACACACAATGTGTTAGCTACATAAATCAGCCTGTAAACCAAATGAAAGTACTATGCCTCTTGGGGCTCAGGTATGATTTAGAGAATGTTCCACTCAGGGCTTTTAGCCTTTAAAGAAGGGTATTTACAGAAACTGCAGCACATTTTAAATTTACATGTTATGTAAAAATTATGGTTTACCCATGGATGGATGGTATGACTTTCCTTAACTCAATTTATACTTTATTTAACCTTAAGAGTAAATCTATCCATTTTCATTTGTGTAGGAATTATACTATAAAAATGTACTAGCTACTGTACTGGTATATTTTGCTGCAGAGAAAAAAAGTCTAAAGACATTCCTCATTTTTTTCCCTCCAACACTGGATAACTGTACATTACATAGTAAAATAAATGAGAAAAACAATTTCAAGCCAGTATTTTCTCTGTGATAATTATCTGAGCAGCTAAACTGATCATTCGTTGCACTGAGATCTTTCTGCCCTGCAATAACACTGAAAGAAACTAACGACTGATGAAGTTTTAACAACGAAGTGTAACATCAACTGCTGCCAAATGACACTGTTCTCTCAAGTCAGCAAGATTTCACATACAGCTACATTTACACAAATTAAAACTGTTCAGGGTATATTCTGTTTCTATGTCTTCTGCAGTGCTTTAATGGTGGTAATTTTCATTCCTCTATATTTATTAACATCAATCTGCAAATTATCATTAGCATGAGTTCAAACTAGCATTGGACAGTCACAACATTTCACAACCATCTCACTTAAGAAAAGATCTTTTGGATAACCAGTATTTGTGGTTCACATGAAACAAGACCTAGTATGACCTAGTACTAAAGCCCATCATGTTCCTGATCCTGAGTCTTGGCTCAGATGATAATTTTGGAGTGACTAGAACCCATCAAGTAGACAATTCTGGGGTTATGGTCTCCCCCAGAACAGATTCTGAAGTGCACAAATACAACCAAACACTTATCTCAATACAATGAAAGCATTCATAATATTTGAAGACTAGCACATATTAACACTGAACACAGACTCAAATGGACTACTTTGAACATTAGTGTGAGCAATTCATAGATGAACTCAGTAGAAGAGCTTCATGATTGTGAAAGCATAGGCTGGTGGAATTAAACCGGGTAATGCTGAATCAATTGTTCAAAATGAAAAACAACAGGTAAAAAAGTATCACTTGCTCAGATTCCAATCTATGCAACAATTCTGAAATGCCTGCTCTGATCCATACTAATATACTCCTTTCCTCCATTCCCTTTCGCCAAAAGAAAAAAAAAAATATCGAGCCAGTCCTACAACAATGTGCAGTTTACTGCAAAACAGATTCTCAAATTCTGATCTGCTACTATTTAAATTATTTTTTTCCCCTCTAAGCAGAGACTTCTTTTTAAATATACTCATCACATCAGTACATACCTAACATTTTCATTACTGACTGACCTTTCAGTTTCAACTGAAGAGGCTCCTAGAGAACTGTTCTTAGCCATTTCAGCCAATGCATGCAACTGCACTACTCATGCAGAATTTTACTACATGAAAAGTACTCTGTTGGTATGTATATGATGTACTTTGGATAAAATAAATTTAATATGATTAAATATAGGTTTGAGACCTGAGATCAGATGCACTCAAGTCTGATTAACACAAGATAATTAGAAAGAAATGTAGACTGTAGGCAACTAAGTTAATCCACTGGAATCCAATTAAAAGGATATGTCACTGTTGTTGAAGAGAAAAAACAAAGTACACAAGGAAAAAAATCCACAGTATACTCAGGCTTTAAGTAACTTACCCTGTGTTTGTGCTTCATCTAGGAACAATTTTAGCCTCCTGCTCCTGAGTCCAAACACTTTTGCTGTTTCATAGAGAAGACCTTGATATGTTAGTCCATTCTGACCAACTGGGTTTTCCATTAGAAGAGTTCCCACCACTCCTTTCAGACACTCTAAGGAAACAAATTGTGTATTATTGCAATCTGAGTGGGGAAAATTGCCTCATACTATACAGTTGCATTTGTCTTGACCCATAAGCTTAGGACTTGTTCCTTCAACTCACCTGTTTCCTCAACAGCATTCCTTAATAGCATTCACTTACCCATGTCTAAGCTAAAATACAACAAATATCTATCACAGAGTCATCGCTGGAAAGTTGTCTTTTTGAGCGATAAATCCATAAGCACTGAACTCTGTGAGCATATCAAAAAATAAAAGGAAATCACTAGCTCCCCTACAATGGGCAGGCCACAGTAGCTGAAGAGGGGTTATGGAAAACAAATATTTCAGTATGACACAGGTGATCTACTCTTTAACAGAAGTACAGATCATAAATGTTCAAGGAAAAACATCAAATATATTGCTGATCATGGTCCTATTTTCTGCCCAGGGTCAGCCCACGCCGATTTCCAGTGACTTCAAACGGAGTCCATGCAGGGCAGTTCTTTGCACAGAATCCAGGCCTAAAACAAACCCTTCACTGGAAAGGCAAGTCCTTTGGAGGCAAAGTAATGAGGGAGGGGAGGCAAAATAATGAGCATACAATGGTTTAATGAAAAATAAACCAAAATTATACACATATCTTGATCTCTAGATTGATAATGAAATAATTCCCCTACTTCTTAAATTTGCATATAAGCAATGGTTTTGATTCCTGCATCATGCATTCAGTGACAATCCCATTACAAGAGAAGCTGGCCTTTTCAAGCCAATTTTAGGCTTTTAGCCTTTTAGAACAAGTTTTGCATATGCAAACCAATAGTTAGAAACAGGAGAACAATTCTGAAACTCATATTTAAATGCTAATAAGACCATCATCCCCCCTCTCAACTTATCTTTTTCCCTTTTTCAAAAGTGAGGAAAAACTAAAACTCAATGTCCACTTTGTACATTAGAAAGTTTCTATTATATGGGATACAATAAGTGGAACACACCAACTACCAACCCAAAGATATGTATAGATCTCACATGAATAGTGTTGTCCAAAACTTAAATTACGGCAGATAAAACCAGTAACTGAAATGAGAAATATCCTACATACAGTACCTTGTGGTTTTGCATTCACTAGCTGTAAGTTGATATACTGGCAGAGGAGGGTATCATGGGCATTGATCAAAGCAGGGGCTGATCCTGATGTCACATGAAGAGTCTTTCCACTGAGACTCAGTAAGTCAGTGTTGCTCAACAGTTCTGAAATGAAAAATGAGACCTGTCAGGCCATTAAAGGCCAACTAACATCTAGCTCTCATCTGATTAACTGACAGAGTATTTCTAGCTACTGTTTCCATTACAGAAATGATTTCCTTTCTCAAGAGAGATATATTTCTTCATTCTGAAAAGCGTAAGTGAACTTGTGCAGTGAGTTAAGAGATACTTTGTATCATAAAACAAAGTATCTCATCTGCTATGGAAATTAGCATGTCAAGCATAATGGGCTCAGAATGCACAACAGCACTATAGTGCAAAAAACTTCAAAGATTGTGTAAGAGGCTGGGAAGTTAAGATGATGTCACTTAGAAGTGCAGCCCTAGTACAGGAAAGCCAGGAAACTCACCCACTCGGCAGGTCAATTTCTAGAATCATAATGATATATACATATAATAAATAAAAATTTTGCTTGATAGTTTATAATAAGCCAGCAATGATTCCTTTGCACCAGCGATTTCCAAATCATCAAATTAAAACTTAAGTCTTTGTTTCTATCTCAATTTTGTTAGCTGAAGCATCATAGGACATGTTTTAGACAATGGTTTATTCAAGATATTTTTCTGATGCTCCAGGTGCCAATTAATGCAAAGGCAGTGGATAATAAAATGATTTGATCATGTATGAAGCCCTTGGCATTTGCATGTAATACCCAAAACAGAGTAAAAAAGCAACAACTAAAATGCTTACTTTCTCCTGCCCCCTTTTTGATAAGCACATGGCCTGGAGAGATGGAGCTGGCATCTCTCGGAGAGAGGTGACTCACAACAAGCAGAGCTTGACTACATGAGACTCAGTGTGTAGCAAAGTCAGGCTGTAAATCAGCAGTAAACTAGCATGCCGTGCATTGTTTCCATGTAGACAAGCCCACATACATATCTATATAATAAGATTCCAGTCATGTCACTCTGAAGCCTAAAATGTCTGTTGTGTCAGTGTGAAATGATGGAAGCAGCTACAAGCATGGCTGAGAACTCTCCTTGTGCAGAGTATCACCAGGCTGAATTATCTCTGTTTTCTTTCCTGCTACCCTCCAATTCTTAGTTCTCAGCCATTTTGATTTAATGAATTACACTCATGCAGTGTACAGATACTGTAAGACAAGAATCTATGACATGCCAAGAATCCTAAACTATTATGATATCAGAGATAACTGTACAGTGAAGGTGGTGATTGGCTGAGTTAAATTGCATGTAAAAGTTTCATGGGTTGTATGAGGAAGTATTGCACAAACAGTGGATTACTTGGCCCAACTTTAGGCACCCACATAAATCAACACAAACCTCTGAGACATAAATCAAACACAGTCACCCACACATGAACACAACCGGCAAAACAATGACCCTAAACATCACTCTGAAGCCCAGAATGTCTGCTGAATTGGTGCGAAGTGATGGAAACAGCCACAACAGCAGTTCTCAACCAGGGGTCTGAGGTCACCTGGGAGGCGGCAAGCAGGTTTCAGGGAGTCCACAAAAATAAACCAGACAGCAGGGCCAGCGTTAGACTCATAAGGGCCCAAGGAAGAAAGCTGAATCCCAAGCCCTGCTCCTCAGAGCTGAAGCCAAAGCCCGAGCAACCTAACTTCATGGGGCCACATGTGGCATGGGGCCCTGGGCAGTTGCTCTGCTTGCTACCCCCTAATGCCAGTCCTGGCTTTTAATCTAGTGAAAAACAGCTGTTGTGGCACAGGTGGGCCATGGAATTTTTATTGCACGTTGAGGGGAAGAGAGATTGAGGGGAGGAGCTCAAGAAAAAAAAAGGAGAACCCTTGAGCTATAAGCGTGGTTGTGAGCTCTTTTTGCTTAGAACATCACCAGGTTCAATCATCACTGGGATTCATGGTCTGTTACTATCCAATTATTTAAAGTTCTTAGCCATTTTTGGCTTTAAAAATATCACATACAACTTTACAAATTACACCTGTGAGATAGCATGGGCTTTCAGTTGCTCACAGTGAATATCTAAGCTTGTGGGTATAACATTTGGAATAAAAAAGTATTTTCCCAACTAAGCCACTAACCAAAAACCCAAAGATTTTAAGATACTAAAACGTCCTGACTGGTAAAATGAGACCACAGAAGGGATAAATAATTTAGAACACTTTGTCAATGGACTTCACTAAAGCTGATATGGCTAAGTTTTCCCTTCATAATGCTGAATCAGATAATGACAAACCTAACCAATGACCCTCATCACTTGGTGATGACACAGCACCTTCAGCTGTATTCCTCTTGGTTAATATGTTCTGACAAGTGTATTGCTTCTGTCGGTTCATTTCATTTCATTTTAATGGGGAATTAATGGTATGGTACGGTACATCTTACTCCAAAGATCAGGGGGAATATTTGATGCAACAGCGAGTATATAAGGAAACAAAATATTCCACAAGATCATTAGGCAATAAAGAAATGATTTCTCATGAAACTGGCCCATTTCAGGAATAAAGGGCCAGATTAAAGCTAAACTTAAATGCTGAAGAGGATGTGTTTACATGTGTATGTGTCTGCTGTCTCTAGAGGGTTAACTGTTATTTTTCAAACAAAGCAGAAAAAAAAGTAACTAATGCACAATACTCAAATTCTACTGCTTAGAATTTATAATGCAGAGAGACCTAGTAGCAGTTATTTTTAAGCTGCATGAAACTAGAGCAGCTGTGCCTAGCACTGTCATGCACTAAACCCATGATTACTATGTATTAATTATATAGCACCTTAAATGTGCAAGGTGTTTTACAGAACAAGAGACATGGCCCAAGGAGCTCACAGTAATACTGGATAGCTGGAATAATCCAGGTAGGAGGTGGACAAGCATGAGTGGCAGAAATCGTGATTTATCTTTCAAGTAACTCTAGTATTTTGCATCACAGGGCCGTTGCCATGTCAACACAGAGACAACTTTCCAGCTGCAATATTGTCACTATTTACCTTTTTTTTTTTTTTTAAGTCTTTCAGAGTAGATGGAATCCAATATTTTCACATACTTGTGAAAAAGTGTGAAAAATCACAAACCATCAATGTACATCAATATTAAAGCTTTCAAATAGCCTTCAGTTTAGCCTGGGAGCGGAGATTTGTAGTAGGAAAGTACAGCCATTCAACTGGGACTGCCAGTAAGATGGACTTCCCAAAACCACAGTCCTTTTCATTGTAGGCCTAACCACGCCCAAGGGGCAAAAATTTAGCCTATCCACAACTGCACAATAAGTACATTTTATCTTAACTTTTTAAAAAAAAATACTTTTCATTTTAAATGGTTGTCAGCTTGATTTATTTTCTGCTGAGACCCTTTGTCCTGGACACCATAGGAAGAAAGACTAGACATCAGGAATGTGATTTAACTAGGCCACAGCTTCATTAAGAAACACATTTGAGAATTATCCAGCAATAAATTGTCCAGTTCAGGTTAACCTTTCTTTGTAACCTATTCCATCTGGTTGAAGGCTGCTGTTAGAGCCTCACCCTACTTGATCCCAGCATTGTCCTGGGGCCCATCCTCCCCTCATACAAGGGTTAAGTGTCTGGGGAAGAGAGGGCTGTGTCCTCGCTGTACAAGACATAAGGTGCCCCAACCCCATTCCCCACCTTCTTTAGGAGATACCCGACCCGTCACTGAACAATCACCTTAACTGGACTCCTGTAAAGTAGCAATAAAATGAACTTTACAGTCTAACCTACCACCAAGTCCCTGACGGGAATGAAAGAAAACCCACCCTATCCAGACCAATCTGGCAGTGAGGGAAAAATTCCTTCCAAGAGCCAAAAAGGCAGTTAGCACGATGCTCAGAGCAATGCCACAAAACCCAGCCCTACTTTAATATCATGGAGAGATGGGGAGAGGGTATCTTCCCTGAGCAGAATGGTACCGTTGGACAAGGGGAAGGGCTTATAAATCCTCTCCCTGGGAGCAAATAGGATGCTGCATCCTTCTGTCCAACCAATCAGCCACAGAGCCCCCCCTCCTCAAGCTCAGAGAGAGGCACAATCCTTGAAGGAGCCAACCGTTCTCCTTCTTCTGCCTACCCAGACAAAGCCCACACAACCACCTCAGACTATAGGATGTGAAGCAGGGGGGAGCGTATTCTGGTAAACTATGGTTCTACCGACTACTTATCTCTATAACTTCACACCAGACTACTTTGATTTAATTCTCCTCGTTCCAAATACAACACATTGCTGTTATTTGGAAAATTATTTTAAGGAAAGGTTTCCTTCCACAGCCAACTTTATTTTAGATGGTCTTGTTAAGCAATCCTAAACAGCAGAGTACTCTTTTCATATGGTAGAAATATTCCACTTGGTTCTGTGCAATCAACCACTTAAAGCATCCTGGCTATTATCAAGCTGAATAAGGCAAAAGGAGTGTGTCAGATAGAGAGGCTCAGTGAGGGTACCCCAAAGACATTCTACTAAAGACATAAAGATAAAAATATTTTTTCAGGAAATGAGAAACAGCAAAGGCAAAAATATAAGAAAAAAATGGTGAGGATACAGGTCTAAGGCAAAGTTACTGGTCCAGTGATGTAATGTATGGGTACAAACTTCTGCTCCTAATAACCCTGTAGGAATTTAAAGGCAACTGTTCACACTTTCCATTCACAATGATCAAATTATTACCTCCATCTCCCCCTTAATCTTGAAAAATAGCTAAAATTAAGGGTAAGTAATTTTAAAGATACAAAATAAACTTTCCATAACCATTGATCTCTATCAATTTTGCAAACACTGTCTTCAAGTTTCCTTTATATCCACACCTGTTGAACCTTGAATTGTCTAATCTGCAGAATCCATATTAACTTTAAATGCTTCAGTTTTTAAAACTTTCTAGAGCAATACTACTCAAGGTGACATGTCTATAAAAGAACTCACTACTACACTATAAAAATAAATTTCCAATTCTTGCGAATCAAAGTTTTTACTTTGCTGCAGCCAATTTTTTTCCCTTTTTTGATTTATTCATGGAGTGGTTTGGTTACTTACGGTCTTTACACTACCAGCCAATCAATTGTCCCTTAATTCTAATACAACAGAATACAAAATGTAATCTTATCATAAAACAGAATCTTGATCTCAGAGACAAGAAAATAAAGCCAGTTGTTTGCTAAGGTCTCAAGGTCACGAACTGCAACATTTTTCAGTGTTTAGTTTCTGTTGTATCAGCCACTTTATCTCTGTTATGCTTGCTAAATTATGTGTGCTCCGAACATAACCCATAAAGTGCACTTTACATTTTCATTTGTTTACAAAGTCGGAGCACAAATTCAATCCTACAAAAATATTTTCAAAATAAACTGTTCTCTAACAGAAGAAGTCTGGAGATCTTCAAACTGCTCTGCCGTAAAATACAGAAATATGGCAACAGCAAAGAATTTGACTAAAAAGGAAAATCAGTTTGTACTCAATTTAAGTTCTAACTCCATCTATTAGTGTATTTGCAAAATCATGCAACTATATTTCATGGCAGCTTGCCAACTCATGGTACGGTACTAAATTCATGAAAATGATTTCTGAAATGGATGAAATTTCATCCTAATGAGAACTGAAAAAGAAATACAAATTGGAAATGGATAGCATAACAAAAGTGATGAACACCACTTAACAGGAACTTTTAAAACCCATTTAGATTGTTTACAGTTATAAACCATTTATAAACACATTCTCATATGCTTAGTAAAAATCAGCCCTAGAATACTGGGCATACTTCCCAGGAGCTCTTTTTTAGAAACTTCATACACACAATGTGAGAAAATGATACAATAAGCGATACAAGCTGCCAATGACATTCTTTGAAAAATCGACTGAATTGCTACTGTATGCACTTTCTCAGCTTTCATCCTCTAACACCATGTACCTGATTTTCCACTGAAAACTGACAGCTTTGAATTTTTAAGGCCAAAAATGCAGGACACAGCATCTACAAGTTTAGTATAGTTTAATTTATTATCTCCTTTTGGATTTTCCAACAGCAACACACCATCTAAAAATAAAAACAAAAATCAAGAATTAAAATGTAATTTAATAAATGAGTTTGTATGTTGTAATGATGAACTACTTAGAATTGGTTTGCTATATTATGTAAAACCAATACAGATTATAGTGAATGAAAAAAAATGTCTCTCACATTTCTTTGTCCCAGGAATATGAACTATGGGTCTCCTCTTTTCTTAAATTAAGCCCATTATAAGAGGGGAAAAACCCTGTTTCTGGATAGGTTTAGTTAAAAAAGAAATCTAATCTCCATTGAAGAATTTGTGTGGGTGTCTTTCAGTAGCTTTAATCAGCTGCAATAATTCTCTACATTTTGACAGAAGTTTAAATCTTAAAGGAAGCAAAATATTTATGCATGATGCCATCTTTGTAACAAAACAGCACAGAGACATACTTATTGTATGCGATGTAGACAATTTGGGTATTTCTTGAAAAATGTAAATACAAATGTGCTCCTTCGCTACATCAAAATCCTGTGTGCAAATGTTTTATATTGTATTGGATAAATCAATATCCAATTCAAAAATATACATTGAATGTACACCTCTATCTTGATATAGCGCTGTCCTTGGGAGCCAAAAAAATCTTACCGTGTTATACGTGAAACCGCGCTATATCAAACTTGCTTTGATCCAGAGTGAGCAGCCCCACCCCCTCCGGAGCGCGGCTTTATCACGTTATATCCGAATTCGTGTTATATTGGGTAGTGTTACATTGAGGTAGAGGTGTATATTAAATGCAATATGCACTCATTAAAATCTAGCACATGCAGGCGATTGGTTTGCATATTAATCTATCAGGGGGATGTATATGCATGCAAATTAAATAAAGAGACTATAATCAAATCAATTATTTATGTATCTATTCAATGATGGCACGGTGCAGTATATTTGAAATTAAGTGAAAGTAACTGATGTGCCAATGCACGAGTGGTTTACAATTAACTGGCAGCTTGATCACTCTAAGCACCTACAGGGTAAAGTCCGAAATAGTGATGATCTATAGACATACAGTATTTTGCCCTGTAGACAGACACTGTTTTATGCTACAGATTTCTATCAAGAAAGTGTCAACATGAATATAGTAAAAGTTAAATCGGTGTTCCATCACAAATTGAGCATTCAAGTTCAATTAAAACACAAAAGACCCTCTCAGAGGCCTTTAAAAGGAGATTTAAGCTATCATTATGATATTCATAATACATATCACCTCAAAATACTGCCATCATTTCAAAAACAAAATAGTGCAATACCCAAAATCCAATTATTTTCAGTATCTTATGGGAGCTGCAACATCCCAGCTGGCATTTGGGGTTTGCTCCTCTCAGGGTGAATCTCTGCGTCCCTTTGAGACTGACATCATATTTGAACACAGAAAAATCTTATACACTTTAAAGAACGGAAGTCTTCAAAAAACAATGTTTAATCTTGTATTGGATTTATTAGTGTACTTCTCTATCAGGCATCAGTCAAGTGAGTACCACCGCTTAGGTTCTGGTAGCCTGAAGGAACATATATTTCACTGCTATGGGTGATATCACTGAATAAAACCAAATCTGAGCACTAGACCACCACCAGATAGTTGTGAAATCATTATTTCCAGGGCTGTCAATTAATCACAGTTAACTTATACAATTAACTCAAAACAAAATTAACTTGATTAAAAAAATTAATGGTGATTAATTGCAGTTTTAATCACACTGTTAAACAGAATACCAATTGAAATTTATCATAAATATTTTAGATGTTTTTCTACATTTTAAAATATACTGATTTCAATTACAACATAGAATACAATGTGTACAGTGCTCCCTTTATATTATTTTTATCACAAATAATTGCACCGTTAAAAAGATCAACAAAAATAGGTTTCTGAGTAGCAGCCATGTTAGTCTGTATCCACAAAAAGAACAGGAGTAAATAACAAATTTATTGGAGCATAAGCTTTTGTGGGCTAAAACCCACTTCATCGGATCCATGCAGTGGAAAATACAGTGGGAAGATTATATATATATATACATATATATATATATATATACATACATACATACATATATATATATACATACATATATATATATACATACATATATATATATACATACATATATATATATACATACATATACACATACACATACATATATACACACACACACACATATACACACACACAGAGAACATGAAACAATGGGTGTTATCATACACACTATAACAAGAGTGATCAGTTAAGGTGAGCATTACCAGCAGGAGAGAAAAAAAAACTTTTTGTAGTGGTAATCAAAATGGCCCATTTCCAGTAGTTGACAAGAAGGTGTGAGGAACCTTAGGAGGGGAAATAGTTTTACTTTGTGTAATGACCCATCCACTCCCAGTCTTTATTCAAGCCTAATTTAATGGTGTCCAAATTGCAAATTAATTCCAATTCAGCAGTCTCTCGTTGGAGTCTGTTTTTGAAGAGATTTTTTGTTGTAATATTGCGACTTTTAGGTCTGTAATCGAGTGACCAGGGAGATTGAAGTGTTCTCCAAATGGTTTTTGAATGTTATAATTCTTGACATCTGATTTGCGTCCATTTATTCTTTTACGTAGAAACTGTCCGGTTTGGCCAGTGTACATGGCAGAGAGGCATTGCTGGCACATGATGGCATATATCACATTGGTAGATGTGCAGGTGAACGAGCCTCTGATTGCATGGCTGATGTGATTAGGTCCTATGATGGTGTCCCCTGTAAGCAAGGACAGGCCTGTCTCCCAAGATCTGTGAAAGTGATGGATCGTCCTTCAGGATAGGTTGTAGAGCCCAACTAAAACCTCTTCAGCACATTAAGGGGCTGAAGGTGATTGCTAGTGATGACAATCCATCACTCTCACAGATCTTGGGAGACAGGCTAGTCCTTGCTTACAGACAGCTCCCAAACCTGAAGCAAACACTCACCAACAACCACACAACAAAAACACTAACCCAGGAACCTACCCCTGCAATAAAGCCTGCTGCCAACTCTGTCCGCATATCTATTCAGGGGACACCATCATAGAACCTAATCACATCAACAACGCAATCAGAGGCTCGTTCACCTGCACATCTACCAATGTGATATATGCCATCATGTGCCAGCAATGCCTCTCTGCCATGTACATTGACCAAATCGGACAGTATCTACGTAAAAGAATAAATGGACGCAAATCAGATGTCAAGAATTATAACATTCAAAAACCATTTGGAGAACACTTCAATCTCCCTGGTCACTCGATTACAGACCTAAAAGTCGCAATATTACAACAAAAAAACTCTTCAAAAACAGACTCCAACGAGAGGCTGCTGAATTGGAATTAATTTGCAATTTGGACACCATTAAATTAGGCTTGAATAAAGACTGGGAGTGGATGGGTCATTACACAAAGTAAAACTATTTCCCCCCTATGGTTCCTCACACCTTCTTGTCAACTACTGGAAATGGGCCATTTTGATTACCACTACAAAAAGTTTTTCTTCTCTCCTGCTGGTAATAGCTCATCTTAACTGATAACTCTCATTATAGTGTGCATGATAACACCCATTGTTTCATGCTCTCTGTGTGTGTTTGTGTGTGTAATCTTCCTACCGTATTTTCCACTGCATGCATCCGATGAAGTGGGTTTTAGCCCATGAAATTTTATGCTCAAATAAATTTGTTAGTCTCTAGGGTGCCACAAGTACTCCTGTTCTTTTAACAAAAATAGTATTTTCCAATTCACCTCATACAAATACTGTAGTGCAATTTCTTTATTGTTAAAGTACAACTTACAAATGTACAATAATTTTTTTTACATAACTGCACTCAAAACCAAAACAATGTAAAACATCAGCTCCTGCAAGTACATTCAGTCCTACTTCCTGCCCGCTTCTTATTTACAGTGTCACCTGAAAGTGAACACAGCTGTTCGCATGGCACTTTTGTAACCGGCTCCAACCTTACACCCCATATTCTTCATAGAAATATTGTTATGATATGAATATAGCATAACTAAGATACATTTTATGCAAGATGGGTCAAGTGAAGTATCATTAGAAAGGTTACGATTTACTGAATGTGATTAACCAATTTGTATGCATGTATCATTTCTGTACCTGGAGTTAGAAATATTGACTATGTAACAATTACAACTGTGTGTGTACTTGGGGAACGCCCACGAGACAATATGCAATCAGCCTGGATGGGCCATTAGGAAGGACAAAGCACTTTGAAGATACTAATCTCCCTCCCTCCTGAGAAGTTTCTCGGGATGCTGCTTTGATACTGCAGGGTCATGTGATCATGTCACCTGGTACTGGATACTATCTTAAAATGCTGGTATTTTTCCACAGGGTGAGAAACAAAGAATTCCTGACATATGCAAATCCTATTTAAAGCTGGAGAGTGAGTTAATCTTGGCTCTTCTCTATTGCCTCCCTGCTCAAGAAGAAAGGCTGGTGAAAATACCTGAAGAAACAAAGGAACTAAGATGAGGGGGGCTAGGGGCTGAGCCTGTAAAAGGAATCCCTGGAGATCTAAACTGTAAGCAGTGCAGTTTACCTTCAAGAAACTCTGCACTCTGCATGAAACAACATTTGGGGTGAGACCTTACTATTTGTAGCCAAATTTCTTTAAGGTATTAAGCATAGTTTGCATGTCTTGTTTTATTTGCTCAGTAATCTTTCTCCTGACTGCTATCCCTTATAATCACTTAAAATTTACCTTCTGTAGTTAATAAACTTGTTTTTGTTTTTTTTAATTCTAAACCCAGTTTGTGCAATTCATAACTGGGGCGGGGGGGAACACTCTTCGTTGTTTGCACATGCAGTGTTGTATACATAAATTAAAAAGCACTACACACACTATTTTATTTCATCTCTCATTTAAAGACTTCATTATAACAGTAAAAAACTTAGACTTCCTCAATAATCCTTTATCAAATACTATTTACAACCACTACGTAAAGGAAGTCAGCATCACCTCGAGCACATAACCTCTTTGTTCTGTTATCTATCATATTATTCCTCAATTCATCTTATGTGGCGATGGTTCTGAAACATTAAACAAAAATCTCCTACCTTGCTCTGTACCATTAATACAAGTGTTGAGATTGACATAAGCACAGGCTGGCTCAATACGATGATGTAAGCCTCCTCTGACAAGTGTGATTTCTAGTTCTGACCCCTTCAGCTAAAAAACAAAACAAAACAAGAGTATTATTTTTACTTCAATAGTACTCTATTAAGATAGATAAAAAACAAAACAAAACATATGCCTCAAAATAAGCAAATGAGGACATTTCTATGGATCATTATATTAAAAAATAATTACATGAGAACATAATACAATGGTAAATTCCATAGTGTTCTCTCTCTGAGGAGCTCAGAAAGAGTTGTGAATATGAATAAATTCACCCTTACTATGCCTATGAGATAAGGGGGGGGGGCGGCAGGAAGAACTGGAGAAGACAGAGCTTGAATGCCCTAATTTTCTGAAATGCAGTGGGCCACATATCCCACTGAAGTCAATGGGGACCGCAAGTGCACAAACACCTTTGAAAATGAAATCACAAATGATTTGCCCAAGGTCAAACAACAAGACAGAGGCAGAGCTGAGAAAAACTTCCATCTCCTGAATTTCAGTCCCATGTCCAAACCACAAGCCTACTCCTAACCCCACTTTCCACCATGTTGTGAAGTTCTATGCAAAAACTTCCTAAACCCCCTGGAATATGGAGACACACACATGAACTGTAGGCTGGTTTTGTTCTCCTGCTTCTTCCCCCAACAACCTAAAATCAGAAATACCCTGCAATTAGTCAGAGAGTAAGTTCTTAGCAAGCAAAAACACCTTAATCATGGACTATGCTATTTAAGTAATGCCTAGCAATGAAGCAGAGCATTCTCTTCTTGACAGCAGAAAAGTCAGCATTTCCTGGTAATGGATTCTTCACATGCTTAAAGCTTTGTTTTTACTTTATTCTTATTCAGTTCAGGATTCTTCCACATTAACACATGCAGAAGTGGACAGGATAAAAAAGAAGGCAGGTGTGTGTTCTTTGGGGTATACAGAACCTTATGGTTCTTGGAAGCACCTCATTTTAACAATTCCCAGACCTACTCCCCCCCGTCTGAAATTTATTCAGACATGTCTGACAATAACTGAGAAAACATAACTGATATCCTATAGCAGGTATAAAAATAACCATGCAATAATATACATTATATTATTTGAGAACTAGTATGGGATCATGTAAATCAACAATATTTTAATGCATACATTCGAAAAGAGCTAAGGTTTTCGTTACAAGCCAACTTTTTTCTATGGCACTCACAGTGGTATCTGACTACCCCAGAAACATTAATTCGCTCTTGCATCACCTCTGTGAGAAATGGAAATAATTTTATTTTCATTTTGCAGATGGGGAACTGAGGGATAGAGAAATTAGGTGACTTGCCCATCATCATACAGGAAGTCTGTGACAGAGCTGGAAAAACAAAATATAGTTTGTAGTCTCAGTCAAACATTAACTTTCATGGAAGTTATAGTTGTAGCCCATAGGATTATTCTGCTAGCTATTAGATCCTACTAATCCAGCCAGCAGTATCAATTAATATGTTTTTTTTTCTGAAATTAATCCATTTTATTCTTATATTTTATCAGTATTAATTCCTTGGACTTTAGGATGTGTTGAGGCATGTGTTTCCTAATAATAAGTTTTGCTGAAATGCAAGAAGCCTCCCGGCCTGTAAGATCCGGTAAAAACTGCTATATAGCAAAAAAGTATAATCAGTTATGACTATGTCAGCACAAAAGCTGGCAACCTTTGGCACGGATAAGAATGGTCCCTGAACTTTGGGGAACCAAAGAGAGGAACTATCCACATCACATCACAGGTTTATCTACCTGGCATCTACCTCCAGTTGGTAACCACACGGTACACCACAACTCGAAGGTCATCAAGAGAGCCTAGGTTGGCAGTTTTGGAGTGAGATAATCCTTCTTAATATTTAGAAAGTGTCATAATCCACTAACCTATAGGAGAAGGGTACCCACAAATTTCTTAAGAAATTCTTAGGATACGGAAATAAAATTTGGGTATAGTAGGTTGGGCCTGAATTATATAGGTCAGGATCCTATAAAATAACTTGTAAGAGAGCTTTTCTAAGTTCTAGTTCTAGGCTCTTCCAACTCCTGAAGCTTTGGTTTCTTGGAGTGCTTTTTCCAGTTCTCCTATACTCTAGAGACTATTTTTCCATCTATCTTTCTATTCTATGTTCTATCACACTACCAGCTCAGTTTGTGCAGTATAGTACAATTACTCAACATTCCTAACCATTGGGAAAGCCAGCCCCATCGCGCAATCGGGCATGCCAGGAGTGAGGCTGGTCCTCCATGTCCTATTACCGGGTACTCAAGAAAGGGTGTGAGTATGTTAGGTTAAGGTATTTATAATAGAAATGTTACCACCAGAAGTTTTGGAATTCCTTTAATGTTTTGCAGTTATACGTTTCATTGAATTCCTTATTTTTATGTTAATCTCAATAAAGGTTTTATCAATTTGGTACTGTCCTCAGTGTACATGTTCTTGCCAAGCACCCTGAGAGTCCTCTCTCGATATAGAACTCTCTGAGTTCTTGAACTCTGTAGTCTGAATTGGACAAGAACCTATAAGTCTTCTGGTCAGATGTGATCAGTGGCAAGCCATAACAATTAACCCATCAAATTCAGGTCAACAGATTGGTGAGCCAGCCAGGAGTCTCAAGGTGTGTGTGGCAAACACTTAAGAGGTTAAAAAGCAAATCTCTATGTGAACTAATCACTGGGCATAGTCTGGTAACAGTTTCTTTTGTAACAGACAAATTCTGGGCATCGATCCCACAGAACTTATACTACTTCCTCTTTTTTTTCCTCCTTGCAGCTTGTGAGTTAAATGGTTTAATTGTTTTATGTCTGTTTGTTTTACGTGGCCAAATATTAGGAGTAATGGCAGTGTACATGTGATAAAGGAGGTTTGTTTTTTGAGTACTGATTAGGCAATTCCACTGGGCCCAATGACCCACACTCGTGGTGGCGGCAGAGTTGATTAATGTGGTTAGCTCAGAACTTATACGGTTCCAGTTACCCCCTTGGTAGTCCCCTCAATTCCTCTGGATTGTCCCCCTTGAGCTGTGTCTGAGCAGTATTTGCCCCTCTATTCAGTAGGTACCACCACGGGTTTTACCTCTTGATCTGCTAATACACACTGGCCATCGAGGGAAGAGAAGGATCCTACCTCCACCCTTTCTTTTGGGACTTGTTTAAAGTATTGTTGGACAAGTCTGGCGTATATTTCTTATTACTATTATTGGTCTTGTAAGGCACCTTTAGATTTCTTATTTTAGATTTAAGATTTAGAGTTAAGTCATAGTGTTAAGTTTCCCTCCATGTTATTTTAAAGTTAAGTATATTCACTGTAAAAGCAAAAATAAGTGAGAGAAAGGTGGCAGAGCCTGTAGAGGCTGCCTGTGATATAGCCTTAGAAATTTTTGTCAGAAGACACATAAGGGAAATTGGAGGAGGATTGGAGCAATGAAAAGATAGAGAGGTTCTCTCCAAGCATAGTAACCCATGGGGTCTTGTGAGTTGGGTATTTGAAATTGAAACTGAAAGAAAGAAAAGAAAAGACAGTGAAGTGAAAGGGATTGCAATGGAGTGTTTGTGACAGCGTGTGGACAGAAGATAAATGCAAAAATGGAGCTGCTCAATAAGGCACAGAAAGTTGTAGAGAAGAAGGATAGGGAAATTCAGGGGTTAAACGAGCAGTTATACATTGCCTCTGAAGAGCGGTTTTCTCTTTTCTGTAAAGGAAAAGAGTTGGAAAGAAAGTTAGAACAGCATCATGACCATGAGTTGTGTGAGGAAGTGTACGGATGGCAGAAACGAGCAGCTGCCCGTTTAAAGTCACTGGGACGTTATAAACTAGAGCATGGCTGGTTATTGGATCTGATCAGAAAGTCAGAAGGCAGCTGTGATTCACTCAGGAGGGCCTGTAACCGTAAGCATGTGGGTTCAGACAGGAGAGTGAGAGAACTAGCTAGTGCAAAGATGGCTTCTGAAGCCGCTAACACGGAGGAACAACCTGTGAGTTAGAAGAGGAAGTTGATAGTGAAGTGATGGGAGCCAGTGTGCCAGCAGAAAAGGGAAGTCCTTCGGCCACAGTGCCCGAGGAGGAGTTAAGTGAACCAGAAAGTATCATCTTAGAAAAGCAAGTAGATGTTGCAGAGGAAGAGAGAGAAGGCGATTCTGAGGAACAGACTGTCTCAGCTCTTAGCAGAGCAGGAGAAGCACCTTTGGAGGTTCAAATTGCTCAGGAAATGGAGCGTGCTGCATCAGAAGTAGTTCAGGTATCTAATGTGTGTGATACAGTCACCACCAGGATTCAGGAGAGAGAGAGAGAGCGTGCGCAAGCAAGCACGAGCAGCATAGGAATGTCATTCCCTCCCAATGTGGTGCCACCATCTAGTATAGATGGTTTTTCAGGATTCCCTCGTGGGGGGAGGTCCTTTGCCCTAGCAACCAGGCCAGTCACCGGCACCACCCAGGTTCATGGAATACCTGGAAACTCTCACTCCATGGTATGTGTTAACGTCACCACGTGAACCAGTGGAAGTGTCACTATGGTAGGAGAGTATCTGACACAAAAGAGTTATCCAGAACACTACACTAACTATATAGTTCCCAGGTTCTGCTCACGGGGAAATATCTGCAGTTCTGATGAAGGAAATACTGACTCAGGTAGGAGAAGGCCTCAAGGTTTTGGGGGAGACTCTTCAGATACTGATTCCAGTGGGAGTTGACCAAACTCTCCAGTAACTCGACTGTCCTGTAGCAGTGGTTACAGATATTAAAACTCTGGATCTGGTAGCTAAACAAGTAGGAATAATGGAGGATTCTTCTGTTGCAGCAGATTTAGGAAACAGCAAAAATATTTGGTTTGCCAAGTGATGATTGGGTTAAAATCTTATAGCTTACAGTAAATTGAGCCTTATGGAGCACTTTGCTCCCAGAGTTTAGGAAGGGCGAAAAGTCTTTTTCAGAAACAGTGGCGGTGCTTGAGTGTAATCAGCATCCTGGACAAGCTGGAGTGGCTATCATGTTTAAATTGAAGCAAAAGCCAAATGTGTCTCCCCACCAATTTCATCCTCGGTTAAGAGTAGCCTGCCACAGTCACATAAAAGAGGACACAGAGGATACATAGTATGTTAGCTTCTTTGTTAATAATTTTCTTTCCTACTTAAGGGAAATGGTTAACATGCTTATCCATGATGGACCTCTCTGGTGGTGGCCCTGGATTTGCTGGCCAAGGGCCATATCCAGTGAAACCCTAAAGCAGGTCAACGTAGAGCCCCAGTTGCAACTCTACAAGAGCCACAGGCTACTCTTATAGTAAGGATTGAGGGTCCTACAAGGACACCTCAAGGGCAGAACCAGATGAATTCTAGGTCCCCTCAATCTCAGCACAGGGCCAATAATTACAATTCATGAAACAATAGACAAGGGTATGCATTTGGACCCCGAAAGGGGCCTCAAGATCATGTTCCTTTTTTTTTTTCCCCCCGCAGGTGCTGCGCAGAACTCTTCTTATCCTCAGGGCTCTAGATCACCACTGCCTCATCAGGAGGACCACCTCTCAGTGGTGTCAATGTTCAAGGCAGTGCTGCCAGGATATCTGAGAACTCCGGACACGTCTGAACAAGTGGGTGTTGGGAGATCAACGTCCAAATCCTTTAAACCAATCAGTGGCCTCCGTGGACTCAACCCCTCCTCCTGATTGGGTGGCTTATTCTCAAGCAGGGTTGGCTACCTCTGATGAGTTGGAGATGGAAGAGCATGAAGACTACCCGCCTATCTATCCCATAGATTACTCCACATGACACCAGTCGGCCCCAAGGAGCGTCATAACCTCTTTGGGAAGAGACGCAAGTGGAAGACCCATGGTATCTTTAGTGATAGGGGGCCACCACCTAAATTTTGTTGTAGATACCAGAGCAGCCATCAGTATCATTCACGTGAAGGATCCTAGATCCTGTTTTGGTATCTGGGAAAACAAAGACGTTACCAACATTTGTAAACTACCAAGTTATGGCCATGCTATCTAAACCTATCGAAGTATAAAATTGGTCACCTGCGCAAGACCCATGTCTTTGCATTGCTCACATTGTCAGAGCCAAAAAGTAATATGTTGGGGTCTGATTTCCTAGGTAGGCAGAAATGCATTATTGATTTGGCTAATCAGTCGTTGTGTGTTACTGTAGGACAGGAGTTGGGTTGCCCGCTAGTGGTCATGCGAGAGTGTGGATTTCTACTTACAAAATCTGCAGGAACATTTAAATCAGATCCATCTGCAGGTAGTCGCAAAATTGGGGAAATCAAAATCCAAGGCTAAGGCCTACTTCTATAAAACTCAAAGAGAGAATACTTGGGAGGTTAGTGAGCTAGTAATGCTGTTATCCTACAAAGCACCAGACTATAGGCTGTGTAATAGATGGATTGGACCTTTCTGAATTATCGATAAACTCAGTTCAGCAGCGTACAAGATTAGAGCAACAGGAGGCAAGCGTACTAAAGATAAAATCTATCATGCTAATCAGTTAAAGCTGTATCAATCATCTAGGTCCCAAGAGCAGCTTGCTTCCCAGGAGCTAGCTGAATCATCTCTGAAAATTCCCCATAATCAGAGTTCAGAAGATTGCAGTCATGAAACGGACATTGAGATTTCTGATCTGCTACTCATTCATCTTTGCCCTGAGGGTAGGACTAAGCCAGAAATTAAGACTGCCCAGGACCATACTACTCAACGACACCTCCACACTCAGGTGTTTGAACATTTGAAATGTATCACACCACCACCAGAGATTGAATGAACCATTATCGTCAACCAAGGCAATGAACTTACTTTAAAGCTATATGCCAGTTTGCTGGCAAATGGCTCTACGGACTCATTCCCACATCTTGTAAACATCTTAAGTGCTGATGCAATGGTGAATATTGTTTGGGGTTGGAAAGAGGAGACTAGATTTATACACAATGTACCCACATATATGTCCGACAGATATAGAGCAGGAATTTGTACAATTTTCCAACCATTGCCTAATAATTGCATTTGGTAGAGCCGTACTAATTAATTGTTCAACCATCGCACATAAATGAGTTTCCAGAAATCGTAAATTCTGAGTTCATCAACCATCCAATCCAGTATGATACAGGAATTAGAGGGGAAGAAGTCACCTTTTAGTATCAATTAACAAGGATGACATCACTGCCATCAAGTGGTTGGGAAAAAAAATCAGACATTAGATGAGGATTCAAAGCAGGGAGGATGTAACACCTATATCTTCACATTAACAAATTCCACATCTCTCAGACATGGAATTCCCTATGTGGATTGGAAACACAAGGCTAATTGTGAAAACTCTGTAACCAAGGAAGTCTAACCTTACACAAAGTAGAATATGAAGATGAAGGGCTATATGAAGTCTGTCTTATAGCTATATTTTAAACTCAGTTGGGAGATAAATACATATTGAATATGACTTTTGAACTTAAGGTCTGCAACCCAATAATTGACTATGACAACACCACTGGTGATGTATTGATTTGTCCAGCAACAAACACAGGACCAGCCAGTGGTCTCACCACAATGCCCATGTTAGGTGTATTAATTAATCAAGTTTGATTTGTGCATATTCCTGTGGTGTTAAAACTTGTCCAACTGGCATGTAGGGGAGTTTGAATACTGCAAACATTCCAAAGAAGCGTCCTTTTTCTCAGTACTCCTTGTGGATAAGATTGTAACTTATCAGCAACAAGCACAAGATGTATTAATATTGGGGGTAGATGATAAAACAAAATCATATACCTCCAGGCAAAAACGTAGCTTAAACCCGCTGGGAGTTCTGGGATCCATATCAGGACTATTTGGTTCAGGGATGTCAATGTGGAACCGTATAGATGTTTGCAAAATTCGCAAACACATAAATTATGTGTTACAAGAGGAAGCTAATCAAGCAATGAATCCAATGTTGCAAGGCATAAAAGGGCTACCACAAGAGCAACGTTTTACTATTTATAACATGCATGACATAGCACAACAATTCAATGACACTCAATCCAAAATTAACCAACTAATTGCTCATAATAACGATCGGCAAAAGGACCAATCATTAGGAAAGGAAATTATTTGTTCTGCATATGGGGACTATGTTATTAACACTATCACTTAGGCGTTACAATCCCTAGAATTGGGAAGGATCCCCAATCTAATCAAAGATGAGCAGTCATTAAATTGGTATAGCCCTAAATGTTTTGAAAGATCTGTATGTTTGAATGCATGTCCGCATGTATCCATTGGAACTATGAGACAAATGAGGTCTGAAACACCACATCCCAACTGAGACAGTTGTTTATCTTCTCAAAATTACGTTGTAGCTCGATCCTTGTATGTTTCATTCAAAAGTCTCTTAACTGTGTTTGACTCAGACAAAGATGTGTATAAGTGGTTGGCTGCAGTACAGTCGATAGATCACCTCGAAGACAGCACCTACAAGGAACATGTCAATGTGCCTCCCTTGGTAGTCTATCCCACTGCAACCCAAACATGGAAAGTTCCGCAGATGGCCTGTTGCTCTAAAAAAGGGCCTCAGTATATCTGCAGATGTACTGTGTTCGAGGCAAATACTATCTTCTGTGAACTGCAAAGAGAGCTCTAGAATCAATCATTGTTAGAGTGTATGGTCCAACTAATCAGATGGAAGACCCCTATGGAGAGAGTGACCAATGCTGGCCAAAAATGGCCAATTTTGCATAGTAACCAACCAGGAAATGGCTCGTTGGAGTGTCAGGTCACAGATCCAAACTTCTGTTTTACTCCGAAGAGATAGAGGCACAAGGAAGGGAACAAAATTCATCTGGGAGGCTTCTGTCCATTTTGAGTCTAGAGGCTGTCAGTCATGAAAGCAGGAGGAGGAGCTCTTGAGGATGGCTTTCTCCTATTAGCAATTGAAGGATCAATACACTGAATCATGTACTTGTCATTCCCATAGTATTTTCCATAATAAGAATAATATTAAATGTTGCCATTTGTTAGAACAAGCCTTTTGGAAGACAGCCTGCTATGAAATGTGAGGTTGAGGGCCTACATAAAGAGCTGATGATCAGTGTGAACATCAGAGAAAGGAGGAGGTTAGTTCAAACAAAATACTTTCAAAAAAAGAGGTTAAGCTTGATTTCATCTTGAGTCTGCATAGAAGTTCAAGTTCATACAAAACTGTTGGCTTATCAACAAATTGCACTCAACTGTTCATAAATTTGGTAAAAACCAACCTGCTAGCTTTCAGTTCATCTGCAAGGTGCTTTGGGGATCTATATGCACCTTGTTCTTTAAACCTGATCTGCTTTTTTCACTTTAAGCATTTGAAAGTTATATAATCTTATTCTATATCAGTGTTGGCATGAAAAACACTTAGTGAGTTCAACAAACACACAAGAAAGTCTATGTATAAAACAGTTTCAAATTCATATTGGACCTGATTTGCCAACACCTCTGTATTGATCCACTTAACTGCTGTATGCACAAAAATATAAGTATAAATTAGGGATATATTTTGTGCAGAAAACTACATTATTTGAAAATATTGCTGAATACAGGTTGTGGTAGATAGCAGTTTGTGTAACAGAACTTACTTACACACCCACAGCAGTAACTTGTGAAAAGAAAGGTTATACAGTTGTGCACATCTATAGTAAAAGCTTTAACATGCAACGAATGCCAAGGTACTCTTTCATTTAGGGCACAGCTAACAATTTCTCTTTAATTTATAAAAGGTCTCCAACCTCTCCTTACCACCGTGTACTCCAGAAGCAGGAAACTTCACAAATGTTAATGGGGATAGATTGGAGCCATATTTTTTTCTCTAAATAAAATCATTACTGTGATTGGAGTTCAAAATCTAAACTAAAGAGAAAGCGTTGGAGTATTGCCAATTTTTAAATTCTCTCTGCAATTAGTTTTCATTAGAATTCACATCAGATTATTTAATTTTCCAGTGTTAAGCAGCATGGTTTAAAAAAAAAAAAAAACTAAGTGAAATTAAGCTACTTTTCCTCCCCCTTAAAATCTTCCAGAGACTATAATGAGAATTCCACACACAGAACTATGTCAGTGGGTATGCTCCTCGTGTGAAGAAAATCATTAAATTTAGCTAGAAGCTGGATTTTTCTGCTCAATGTAAAATGCGGCAAGGCTCAAACTGAAAAACCAACATAAAAAGGAAGCTAACATTTACTACTTTTAAAAAAAAAAACCTCACATTTTTTCAGAAATTATGAGTTGTAACCCCAAAAAATCATGAACACTTTGGCATTACTTTTTCTAATATACAATAGCTTTTAAAATGTGAAACTAAAACTAAACATGCATCTATAACCACCATGCCCCTTAAGGTCACATTCTACAATAAAAGGATTTTAACTTTTTTTTTTAAAAGTAGTTACTGATATTTGACAGTTAAGCGGTCCAAATACCTATAGCAAAATGCAAACACAGTAGAACTAAAGAGTTATGAACACCAGAGTTACAAACTCTGACTGTCAACCACACAGCAAACTTGGAACCAGAAGTAGGCAATCAAGCAGCAGTAGATTTAAAAAAGGGCAAATATGGCACAGTACTATGTTAAAAGTCCTACTTCTTGTTCAGCCAATCACTAAGAGAAACAAGTTTGTTTACATTTATGGGAGAGAATGTTGCCCATTCTTAATTACAATGTCACCTGAAAGTGAGAACAGGCGTTCTGAAGTGCCTTCCAAAAATCTGAGAGGGATGAGATGTGGAGCATGCTTTCAGAAGCCTTAAAAGAGCAAAACTCTGATGCAGAAACTACAGACCCCAAACCACAAAAAAAGAAAACGAACCATCTCCCGGTGGCAGCTGACTCAGATAATGAAAATGAACGTGTGTTGGTCTGCTCTGCTTTGGACTGTTATCGAGCAGAACCCATCATCAGCAGGGACAAATGTCCTCTGGAAAGGAAGTTGAAGCATCAAGGGACATGTAAACCTTTAGCACATCTGGCATGTAAATATCTTGCGATGCCAGCTACAACAGTGCCATGCAAACGCCTGTTCTCACTTTCAGGTGACATTGTAAACAAGAAGCAGGCAGCATTATCTTCTGCAAATGTAAACAAACTTGTTTCTCTGAACAAGAAGTAGGACTGAGTGGACTTGTAGGCGCTAAAATTTTACATTGTTTTATTTTTTAATACGGAGGGCTGTAAATAATTCTACATTTCTAAGTTCAACTTTCATGATAAAGAGATTGTACTACAGTACTTGTATGAGGCGAATTAAAAAACAAAAGAAATAGTATTTTTCACATTGCAAATATTTGTAATAAAAAATATAAAGTGAGCACTGTACACTTTGTATTCTGTTATAACTGAAATCAATATATTTGAAAATGTACAAAACATCCAAAAATATTTAAATAAATGGTATTCTATTATTATTTAATCACACGCTTAAAAAGATCAATTGCGCACTTAAAAAGATCACACAATTAATTTTTTTAATCGCTTCACAGCCCTAATTTAAATGGTAACAAAACACAGACTAACAACTTAAATATACAGAACATCCACACATCTAGGGAAACTAAAAACAGATTAACTTCACTGTGCTTCATTTGTTAAAGATTGTCTGTTTATTACTCTGATATTTTCTTTTATCAAAAAGTTTGCATTTTTTAAATGTTTACTATGAAATAGCTTTTTCAGTGTATCAATTTGAAACTTACATCAATTCTTAGCCAATATTTATGAGTGACCTACCGTGCCTGTACATTTTAAGTCAACAACAGCTGTCAAAACTCAGTTCAACAAAGATCAAGACTTTTTTGTGTGCTTCCATTGGTCCATTCACCATTTGCAATAGTCACTCAATTTTTCCCATATAAAATTTTATCTCTGTTAAAATTCTTCAGTTTATTTAGTCTGATATCTTTTCATCATCTTTACATGTCAAGCCCTACCCAACATAACCATCTCATATGTGCTCTCTAACTAACTAGCTGCTAATTTCAAAATAGCTGACTGTTCTTTCTGCTATCTGCAGAACATGTTCAACACAGCACAGCTACAAAGAAACCAGCACTTTCTGCCAGGATCAGCTCTCAGCATCACATAGACAGAGAAAATTGAAAACTACTCTCGTGCTCATCCTTAGATAATCTACGATATATCTTTTCTTCTTTAGATGGATAGGTAAGTCTCTCTGGTTTTTCATATTCACACATGCACAAAAGTCTAAAATCATAATAAGTTGACCAATATTAAGCTAAATATAGTACTCAACATCGCAGTTATGCCACAAACACAAATGTGCCCCACAATCATACCCTCAGGCAAAAGCCTGAGCAAATAGATGGACTATCCTTGAGGTCTTGAAAATCAGATCTTATGGAAAGCATTTCAGAATAATGTGCCTCATTCATCCCATTTTCACAAACCATCTGCACATAGTCTACTAAGAATACAATTTCATTCACACTAAATTCACTATTTCTAGCTGTTCTACATTCTCCAGTGTTTGCACTCAGATTTGGACTCAGTCAAGCAGCATCTAGCTCCACATTCATCACAAACAAGCAAATATCTAATAGGAATATGACAAACTACTTGCCAGTTCTCAGTCTTTTACTGTGTTCTCACTAACTCTTACATCAGCATGTTCTCTAATTTTCAGTCAAATATTTCCCAATGCCTTTGTCAAGAAACAACTAACTATGTTGAACAAAGACAAGAGATTGCTTTGTTTGAAACTCTTCTGACATTACAAGTTCATTCATAAGAACAAATATGTCCTTTGTATCAGTACAGGGTCAAAAATGATTCACGAATATCTACCTCTTCGTTTTCAGATATTCCCACAGCATACATCATTCTGCAGATCAAATCAGTAGGTTATTTTATGTCTAGACTCTTCCGTCATGTGGGCTTGTCACTCTTGTTTAATGTGACACACAAGCACATTCTGAGCAGAATAGTGAGATAAAGGCATGCTCAAGACAAAGTTTGGTCCAAGGAGGCCAAATATCTACTAAAGCAAAGGAAGCAGCTCGACTTTGGTGCTGAAAAATGTAAGCCACATAGTAAAAGATTCCAAATTCCTGCTCTGTCTTATCATGCAAGGCTAAACTCCAAAACTATCATTAAAAACTGAGTTAAAATGGTTTTTTCAAGCCTTATAGAGGATCTTAATAAAAATTAGACTTGATTTTAATGTAATATCTTTATCACATATGCAAGGGCAAAATACAGCCCTTTAAAAGTGTATTTGTGATCGAAAGCACCCCTGGATTCACACTCTATTATAATATATTTGTGCAAAAAACGTCTAGTGAGGTATCATTTAAAAACTAACAGCACAGAGATCAATATTTTTGTGTAATGTATATACAAAATATGCATTAAGAGTTATGAACATAAGCTGAAATTATGACCATAATGTGTTTACCAGACAAGTCTGGAGAGGGGATAAACTGGTTTCTCAAAAGACAAAGGACACGCTGATGCCTCTAGCCAAGTGTCAAAGTTGATTAGCAATCACTTGTCAAGTGCCCATTCTTTGGTAATGAAGGGGGCCAGGAACAGATCGATCTGCATTTTAGTAAGCAACAACATGGAACCTCTTTCATGAGACTCCATCTCTGTCCTCACATCAGGAAGGAACTTTATCTAGGGGTAACTCTCAGGAAAATGCATTTCAAAGGGTGACTGGACTATAAAAGCGAGGGGTAAAAACACCCTAAGCTTGCTCTCTCGCTCTCATTTAAGACGACAAAGGAACCGACCCTTTAACTCTGAGGAAGTTCCTGATTTGAGAATTTGGACACACAGTGCTGCTGGGAACCTGCTGTAAGGATTTTTCCTTGAACAAAGTCTAGCTTGTTAAATTTTAACTACCAGAAAGTGTTTTTTCTTTTATTTCTCTTGTAATCATTTCCAACTTTAATGTCTTATACTTGTACTCCCTTAAACTCTCTCTCTGTAGTTGAATAAACTTTTATTTAAAATCAGAGCTAATCCAGTGTTATGTTTAAACTGAACTGTTTGGGTAACTTCAGTTAAAGTAAAGTACTGTTGCATAAGATCCTCTATAAGGCCTGAAGAAATCGTTATTACCCAGTTTTCACTCACAGCTCTGGAGCCTGAGCCCAAATATCTGCACTGCAATTTTAGACCCATAGCCCAACTCAGCCGACACAGTTAGCTAGAAATGTTTTACTGTAGTGTAGATACACCCTAAGTGGCCTGATTTTCAAAGATATTGAACACCCAAGCAGAGCCCCTTGATATTTTGTACTTAAAATGCTAGCTATGGCAATCTGCAGGTCTGAAATGGTTACATCCATCTGATAAAACGAACACGTATTGTCAACATGTAGGCCATCATCTATAGTCCAATGTATCATTCAGTTTAATCAGAACAAAAAATACTTTCAAGCATGTAGCTCAATGTATCATTCTTACTTGGGTTTTCTCTTGAATGAGCACTTCTCTTGAAGTAGGCACAGGGTACGGCTTCAGGGCAGCCTTTATTGTTGCAAAAATGAAATCTGTATGCTCCTTAACAACAGAATCCAGGTAGTCACCTTCAGGATGTGATCTATAATATACAGTAATCTCATCTGTAGGAACTAGATTGCGCTGAAACAAAAATCCAGAATTTCAGTTCAGTGACAGTAAGTTTATACATACATATACAAACTTCTGTAAGAAACATGCAAGTTAAAACATTTTTGAAGTATTTCAGAAAAATATCAGTCATATTTCTGTTAATGTGGAACTAAAAGTTTTTCTTGAAAACTGAAAAGAAGGGTATTCTTTTGACAGAAGCACAAAGTACCCTTCCAGTCAACTGAATGAATACAAACACACACAGTATGTTTCTGAATCAAATGAACTAGTTTATAGATATTCAGTTCTTCATGATGCTAAATAATTCAGATAGGATTAAAATAACATGTTAGTCTCAGACCAAAGCTTTTAACAAGTTAAACTCTGAGTGATTCTGCAGCAGTCAATCAAGCGCTGAAATTTATATATCGATATATTAAAACATGTGGCAGTAATCTGCACACATAGTGCTGGATGCACATCAGTGTTTCGGACCTGTACCTCACATGAATTATGAGTTACAATTTGTTGGGGTAGGGACTCAAACTCCCCAAGCCTCTGAACAGTACCACTCTTGCTACATCATACTGCAATATGTATTTTGAAAGCTTAGGATATTTCTAAATCATTCTTCTGGTAAAGGGTAATTTTCTTGCCTGTATTCTTTCCTATTTTTATTATGTACCATCATTGACATCATTGTGTCAATCTTTATGGATGCTCTCTAAAAAATTAACTCTAAACATATTAGACAGATTGATTCCTCAGAACCCATCCCATGAATAACAGAATCTCAATCCTACACTCAGGCAAGACTCCAAATGGGAGTCGGTGTAGTCGTGTGTACAATCTGGCCACAATGGCTGTGGAGTTATTAGTTTTTACTTGTGGATTTTGAAGCCATTATATTTTCTTGCATGGGCTATATACAGTACTATAGGTCCTGTCCACATTAAGAAAATCTGAACCAGGGTAGTCACACTAATGCATATGCCTAATGTACACTGGTGCAAAGTGGAGTTTCCACTGAGTGGAGACAGTGCATATATCTTAGGGGAGTGGCACCATACTAACTATATTAACAAAGTTATACTGGTTCAAACTGCCTTAACATAGACAGGGCCGTGGTTTGGGAAACTAGGCCAAAAACAATGTTTCATGCAACCAGGAAGAGAGAAATAAGTCAGCAAAATACTTCTGTCAGCATAATGTTGTCAGACATTCTCTTGCACATTTTGGTAAAACACATATTTGCTTGTGTGAATGAAGACATACAAGTTGTGGTGTCTTCAAGTATGATGATCACAGTCAGCTCATCTCTCTGTCACTGACCCAGCTGATGCAGTCTAAGTCACCCAAACTGGGGCAGAGATCTCACACTCACTGTCTGGTAGAAACTGGGGCATGGATGAGGGTTAGCAGGCTGAGGTTCAAACCAGATAAGAATGAATTGATGCTAGTGGGTGGGGAAAGAAATCAGAAGATTTGGCATGAGCTGTATTTGCTTCACTTCTGGAAGATGTATCTCCACTATCAATTATGTAGGCATGCAAGCAATATGGGGTCTGGTTAGACTGCTAGCTGCTATGAGACCAAGAAGGAGTGACCAACATAGCTTATTTCCACTTATGTCTTGACCTGCAGGCTGCAAACATTTCTACAGCTAACCATGCAATATTAAAAGTACATGGAGCTGAACTTTAAAACAATTTGGAAACTTTAACATCCTCGGTATAATATATAAAACTGATTTTTCAAAATGATATCACATTCCATCACTTACTAACCTTTTTGCGAAGTTTTTGGATGCGATTAATCACTTCGCGAGCAACTCCTTCGTCAATCATTGACTGATCTGGGGTGACATCTAGGAGAACTAAAACCTGAAAGAATGTACAGCAGAAGCATTAGTAAAATTCACCAGTTATTGCATTAACATGCACCGTTACATTTTTATAATGCTGTTCACTTAAGGTTGGTTATGGTGAAGAGACAGACTTAAGGTGTGTTCATGTTCAACAGATCAGTTCCACATATGGATTCAAAGTCACAGCTTCTTTAGTGACAAAGATCAGCCTTTACCTGCTGTTATTCCTGCTACAAACGAAGTCAATACCGCTGGAGGAGAGTGAGCTATCCATTATACTATCCTGAGTACTGGTATTTCTATTGACATAGATGAGTGTCTGGTAATAACTAGGTTAAGATGACAGCGCTCATTTCTAGTTGTGTACTAAATATGATTTGAACCTAAGTATCCTGAAGTGAAAGGCTAGTGCAATCACTCACTGTGCTACAATTACTTCACTTAAATATTTAAATACTGACTTTCTAGGGAAACACTTTGCTTAAAGCAGAGAAATAATTATTACAATTAATACCTGAGCATCAGAATGTGCCTCATACTGGGCAGATCTGCCCATGACCTGATCGAAGGTGTACATGAGACGGAGATCCTCCTCATGTAATTCATGGCCTTCCACAACAATGGTACCTATATAATTAATAAGACAATTATTTACACTAGCTTATTACAAAACAAAGCCTTTCTCTCTTAGTCATGTCAGTGAGCATCCTACAGTTCACTCTTGAACTAAGTATACATTAATATAAAACTTCAAATATAAGAAATACATCATATTGTGAATTTCTTTCAACAGGAAGACAGTTTCCTCATCGTGTTAATATAGGTAACACTGATTATAAGCAACTAAATTGATAGAAATCCTGAGCTATGTTATTTGAAGTCCAGCACTGCTGGCCAACATTGCTAAGCAATACTCAGGAACACTAAAACTATTCCAAATGTAGACTTTCCAAAGTAAAGTCACTACAAGCAGCAGAATTTAAGCTCAAGCACCACCATTGGTGCAGACCATTTGGAATCAATAGATGTCTATTATTAAAGTCAAATAAAAGTTAAACAAACAAGACAGAGTAAAGATGTTTGGAAAAATCCTACCCACTGGAAACTATTAAACAAATATTTAAAAAAAAGTTTCAGCTAGATGTTTACTTCATATATGAATTTAAGAGTTATGGAACAATCCAGTTCTTATACTCCATACAAGAATCTATCAGTCTACTCTGTTCTACATAATACTTTTCACCATAGTACATAGAAGCAATTAAGCACATAAAGCCATTTGTTTCTACTGTAGACAAGTAGGTTCAAGGTATCAATTCGCAACTTCCTTTTATTCACTTAGAAATTTCACTAGTTTGCCTGGAATGTTAGCTGCGGGTTGGGCCTTAAAATCTCTTGCATTTTGATGTAACAATGTATTTGTGGTTTTGGGTTTTTTTCCCCTCAAAAAATGTGTTAAACTGATTATTATAAATGTAAACTAAAAGCAATAGCTTAAGCCTGAGAGGCCTGAAATCCTTTGGCTCTTCTTTCCAAGATCCACATCATGACCATCAACTGCTGATCAATGCATACAGTCCCACTATGCACCTGTCTTTTGGAATTCTTCCAGCTGCTCACTCTTCAGCTCCTTGATGGCAGTCATAACAGCTTTAAAGGCAGCTTTCAGACGTTTCCCGAGCACCATATGATCCGGTTCCGCTCTTAGACGGATTCCGTACTTATCTTTATCAGTAGACAATGTCACCTGACGTACGTTAAGTTCCTGTATAAATTTGCCAAAAGAATATAAACATATAAGCAAAACAACAACTACCACAAAAATAACACTATACTTGGAAAAATCGGGAAAAGGGATGCGAGGAGGATTATAGCATGCACGCAAAGAGTTTTCTATCTAGATGTCCTTATAAATAAAAGGATTAATCTGCTACACCGGTGTGACAATGTATAAATAAAACAATGACATGTAGATTATTGTTCAGGCACAGATCCCACTCCTATATTACAGCTGCAGTCCATTTGGCCTACTGGGTAAAGATATCACTACAATCTAAAGATTTGTGCAGCTCTAACCTCAAATCAGACTAGCCTTCTCTGATGCTTTTCTACTACGTGAAGAGATAGGACTGAGGGATCTTTGTGTTTCCAATAAATTATATTGCTAGTAATTGACTCAAAAGGATGCATAACGTATTCAGGATTGTGTCAAGATGTTGGCTGAAGCCAACAGACTACTACAAGTTTTAGTTCTTCAGTGGACCAAACATCAACTTGAGTATGAGTACCTCATTTTGCCTTTTTCCTTTTCTGGTTTTCCTACATCCTCATTGTACGTGATGCATTCTGAACAAGTTAAATTAATGGTCTGTGGTTCTGGAATTCTGCCAGTAAATTCTGATGATGCAGAACTACAGATGTTTTCCTCATAATTTAATTAAATTAAAAGTTGCCTCTGAACTTTTACCCTTTTTACGTATTTTGGCCCGAAGTGATGCAGATTTTCAAGAACCATTGTAGACTTTTGTACTCTACATTCAACTCTATTGAAAACCAGAGATCACTACATGCACCACTTGTAATTTCTAAAGGTTTGAGGTATTTCCTTCTGAAGAGGAAAGCACTGTATCTAGATTTAGACTACACTAAAAAAGTGCTCTGAGTCTTATAGAAAGCCTGTGGTTATTCTGTCTACTTTGTAAAATTAAAGAAGAATGTCACACTCAAGACACACAATTTCGTATCTAAAATTGGAGCTTAAGGCAGAATCTTCCTCAATCTTCTTTCATTTTTTGTTGGTGACAGTGCTTTACAACTTCTGCCCCCAGCATACCATATACTAACTCTTTTTCTGACATTGCTGGTTGTAAAATTCTGTTCACTTACCAAGACCGCCTGTATTTGAGTTTGTTGAATAATCTACACGTTTTGCTTTTAGTACCTGATAGGTTAGCAGAGTTCACACGAGTTGCGACAGAATTACCTAATGCATTTAATAAGCAATCTATTTTGTGTAAGTTGTGGAAGCTAGAAAAATACCACCCATGTCAGTATGAAAGGACCGACAGCTGAAATAGCTAGATTGGGGTTATGAGGGCTAAATATTCTCTCTACCCCACAGACTCATCTCTAAGAAAGTCCTGTTGAAGAGAACAGCTCAGAAGAATACCCATTTAACACACTGTCCCATTTAACAAACTTGTTTAGGAAAGAAAATTGAATTGGAATTAAATGTTTCAGAGGTAATTAAGTTTTAACTCTGTGCTGTTAGACACAAACCCATATGGAAAGTGACAAATGACAGACATAACAAATAAGACACAGCTCAAGTTTATCGAACATCTCTGCCGGAGTTTTAACAAGGTAAATCCCAAAACTAGCCATACTAGCCAATCAATGTTCAAGAATAATCAGATTAAAAACTAGTTTTTTGCATATAGTGTTAGTGATAATACTAGTATTATTATTTAAGCAGAGTTGCCTGTGCAATCAAGTAGCAGGATAGCATAGGTTTAATTGCGTATTAGTCTCAACATATTGTTTTGATTAGGAAAAAACAGTTTGTTTATTTGACTTTGCAACTAGGACATCCTTAATTTTCTCAATATAAAATTAAGGCATTATACTGTGTGCATGAAGGTGTAATTATATTTTTACAATTATACACAAAGATATCTATACACTGTGTAATGTTAGAATGTGTATCTGTACTACAATTATTTTAAATACTTGCATCTCAATACTTTAACAACCTACAGTACACAAAGTAAAGCCAAAGTAAAAGCTCTAGTTTTCAAAAATGTGTTAAAGTAAATTTAAGTAACTTACATCAAAATAAATAAATAAATATTAAATTATCTAAAATACTTAATTTACCAGGAAAAAGTATAACATGAATGCCATTAATGCACTCTAATCTGGCTCCATCCTTTATTAGAGATATTAGGAGAACAATATGTATTTTAAGTCATTTTATTTACATTATCTTGTTCTGAATGCTTAGTCTCTGCATTTCTCTCCAAAATCCAATAGTGAACATGGCATAGGTCCTTTCACCCTAAATTAATCATGGCCTTCATTTATATTTTTTATCAATGCAATAATTAATAATAATTTCAAGAATGTATTTGTTTAATAAACTGACTAAAAATAATGTAATATAATTCTTGTCCTCCCTTAATGTTTATTCCTTCACAACATTTAAAAAGTTAGATTCTCTCCTGAAAAGCCAATTTTTAAAAATGGCACTTGCTGTGTGAAAACCTTTATTTTTCACGGTTGGGGCAGAATCTGCAGTTTTCATTCACCAAAAAAATTTCATGAAATGAAATCAAATGGTTCTTGAAGTGAAGCATCCATCTGTCTGAAAGAAGAGATTTCAGCAGCATGATCTGACACAGAAGAAAATGGCTATGGACTTTGCGGACATCTTTATTGGATAGTATCCATCCACAATGGACTTGATTTTCAGTCTTGCCTTTTAAATTTATGGATTCATGGCTGTGTGCTGTCATTTCAGGTGGTAGCTCTACGGACATCTTACAATAACAGAATTACAGCTAGAGCTAGCAGAACATGAACATATTTTTTGAAAAGGTGGATGTCTACTGCTGGAGTATTTATAAAGCATTTTACTTCTTCCTCCATGTAGCAAAAACTGTAAACGCTCCTATAGAAACGGAGTGTGTTTTTTTTATTCTGATAAATATTTATGTAATTTTTGTTTTGTTAAGCATATTTAATCTGATAAATCCTGCATTAGGGATTAACCAATAGGATTTCCTCACATAATACAACTGATGCCCTATCTAACATCAATTAGATTACCTCTGTGACAAACTTGCGCACAACTCCAAGGCCTGATGAAATTCATCCTAGGCTATTTAAGGAACTAGCTGAAGCAATCTCAGAACTGTTAGCAATTATCTTTGAGAACTCGAGGAGGACATAAGAATGGCCAGACTGGGTCAGACCAAAGGTCCATCTATCCCAGTATCCTGCCATCTGACAGTGGCCAATGCCAGGTGCTTCAGAGGGAATTAACAGAATAGGCAATCAAGTGATCCATCCCTTCGTCCATTCCCAGCTAGAAAGAAAAAAAAATATGCACAACTACAAAACGGGAAATAACTGGCAAGGTGGTGGTAGTGTTGAAAAGGATCTGGGGGTTATAGAAGATCATAAATTGAATGTGAGTGAATAATGTGATAAGCTGCAACAAAGGTGAATGTCGTTCTAGGATCTACTAGCAGGAACACTGTATGTAAGACAGAGGGTAGTAATCATCCCATTCTACTTGGTGATAGTGGGGCCTCAGCTGCAATAGTGTGTCCAATTCTGGGCACCACTTCAAGAAACATGTGGATAAACTGGAGAGTCCAGAGGACAGCAACAAAAATGACAGAAGTTATAGAAAACCTGAATTATGAGGAAAAGTTAAAAAATTGGACAAGTTTAGTCCAGAGAAAAGAAGACTGAGTGGGGACCTAATAACAGACTTCAAATATGTTAAGAGTCATTATAAAGAAGACAGTGATAAATTGTTCTCCTTGTCGATTGGAGGTAGAACAAACAGTAATGGGCTTAATCTTCAGGAAGGGAGATTTAGATTAAAAATCAGGAAAATCTTTCTAACTGTAAGGGTAGTTAAATTCTGAAATAGGCTTCCAAGGGAGTTTGTGGAATCCCCATCATTGAGGTTTTTAAGAACAGGTTGGACAAACACCTGTCAGGGATGGTCTAGATTTACTCGGTTCTACCCCAGGGCAAGAGGCTGGATTTGAGGACTTTGAAATCCCTTCCAGACCTACACTTCTATGATACTTGTAGTAAGTTGTGTACTGATTAAATGTGGACTGAATTCTCCCAATAACTAAAGTAAGATGAGTATTCAGCATATTACATTGGAAGAAAAAAAATTAAGACCATAATATCCAAATCAGTTTTAGCTAGTCAACTCCTTTGCCAATCTAATGCTTCATCATGCACTACGCTGTGGCATCACAATTAATATGGAACCATGGGAGATCCTGGATATGGCCCATATTGAATAGATTATATTCCATTTTAATACGTAGGGTGAAGAGTTGCACATTTCTTTTTTGCAGTATAAAGCTATTAAAAAGTTTGATACATAGAACCCAACATTCCTGCTCATACACTATGTTGAGTTATCTGATGGATTTCAAAACTGTGTAAAACCTTGTTAGGACACTGATTTGTCACTGAAAGGGGTTTGCAACAGGTCCCTCAAACCAGTGCTGGAAATGGCTTAATTGCTAGTGCTGACAAGACAAACCCATTTTTGGCACTGTTACTAAAAGCTTTCTTAAGATTTGTTTCTCTTGTGAGCTTGATCTTGGTCCTTTGTGCACTAGCACTTAAACCATTTTTGGCAAGGGATCGATTTCCTAGTCTAGACAGCACTACCATTAGTCTTAAGTTTCATTTGCTTAAAATAATTGCTTAATTTTCATAATAAAGAATCAAAGAATGCAGTTCACAAAACAAGTCAATTTAAAATAGAGCTCTCGGAAGAAAGTTGTTCTGATAAATGAGGCTTTACAAAAATTGACATCTCCTGCACTTCTCAATTTCTTTTGTCAGGAGTTGTACTAAAAGCTTACACTCTAAATGACATCACAGAGGTAAATCACAAGAGAAATTCCACTTTATAAAAGTTACCAAAAATCATATCTGGCATTAATGCTAAAGAACAAAAAATAAAAGTCAAATACTCTGATTACATTATCAAGTTTGATGAACAAAGCTAAGAAGTATAATAAAAATGGAGCAAATTGGCTGAGTTCATGGATATCTCTAGGTCTGTGCTCTCCTTTCCAGTAACTAACTTGAAAACTTTCTGTAAGTAGCAAAAACAGATATTGGGTTTTGGTATCAACCTGAAAGACTAAGATTTACACAGCACAACTCTAACCCAGGGGCAAATTAACACACCCTAAAAAGTGTCTTATTGAGTGTGCTGCCTGATGTCTATAAGAAAACAGATGTCCCTTATTTTTGTCACAGGTTCAGAACTTTAATTATTCCTCCTTAACACTATTTATTATAAACGTCCCTATGTTTAATTTGAGAGGTCAACCAAGCCTTACCTTTACACAACTGTCTGTGATCCCAAAAACCAATGCAAGTTAATACTATATTATACAAATGTAAATAAACCAATACTTTTAGTGCTTTACAACAACCCTCAGAAATCCCTTGTGTCTTGAATATTACTCCTAGGTTTACAGATGAAGAAAGGTAGATGAGGCAGAGAGGCTAAATGACCTGCTGAAGACAAGAGGGTCAGTGCTAACAAAATCAGCATTAGAACTCAGGAGTTGCTGGTTCCCAGCTCAATGCTCATACCATTGGACCACACAATCTCCAACTGCCAAGAATTGGAGAGAAGATATTATCAAAGATGGGGTGGCTATTCAACACATACTACCTCTCCAAGAGCCAGAATGGGAGGCTGTCTTTGTATGGCCATGAAGGACATAGAAGATTCCTAGTTAAGATACTTTATCAGTCCTCTGGAGTCTAGTTTGGTATCAGTCAGTGCCTGACGGAGCTAGAAAAAGTGAAACACTCCCAGTACACCTAACCAGACTGTGCAATGTTACGTGGAAGAATTTATATTTTCACATTTGAAGAGACCAGTCAAAATTGGCCTAGAGTATACCAAACCAAGCACTGGTAGAAGTGTTTCTATAATTTTATTTTCTATTTTATCACTAAACAAAATTCTAATGAGAGCACTTTTTATAAACAAACTTCTATTGCAGTGCTTGTAGCCCAAACTTGGCAGAATTCTGCTAGTGGATATGAACCTGAAAGTGAAATTGATTAGTCCATTTATATTGCCTTATCTAAGAGAAACAAGTATTAAAACAGAAAAGAAAAATTAAATTAATTTTTAAAATCTTCTCTCATCTTGAACTATCTCCCTTGTTATCTGGTAAAAACAAAAGGATTTTTTCAAGTACATTTTAACCTGTGTTTCTTTAGTGAATATTATCAAGATGATGCACAACATGAAGTTATATTACAACAAAACAATCAAGTTCATGCAAAAGGAGACTGGATGAAGGAAAAGACAGTTACTCACCTTTGTAACTGTTGTTCTTCGAGATGCGTTGCTCATATCCATTCCAATTAGGTGTGCGCGTGCCGCGTGCACATTCATCAGAAGATTTTTACCCTAGCAACACTTGGTGGGTCGGCTGGGTCACCCCCTAGAGTAGTGCCGGATATATACCCCTGCTGACCCGACGGCCCTTCAGTTCCTTCTTGCCAGCTACTCCGACAGAGGGGAAGGAGGGCGGGTTTGGAATAGATATGAGCAACACATCTCGAAGAACAACAGTTACAAAGGTGAGTAACTGTCCTTTCTTCGAGTGCTTGCTCATATCGATTCCAATTAGGTGACTCCCAAGCCTTACCTAGACGATGGGGTTGGAGTGAGATGTCGCAGAATGTAGAACTGCTGATCCAAATGCCACGTCATCTCTGGACTATTGAACCAATGCGTAATGTGACGCAAAGGTGTGGACAGAGGACCAGGTAGCTGCATGACATATCTCCTGGATGGGTACATGAGCCAGGAAAGCAGCAGATGAAGCCTGAGCCCTGGTAGAATGAGCAGTAAGGTGGCTCATTGGAACATGAGCCAAGTCATAGCAGGTGCGGATGCACGATGTCACCCAAGACGAAATCCGCTGGGAGGAGACAGGTAGGCCCTTCATTCGGTCTGCGACAGCGACGAAGAGTTGGAGTGTTTTACGGAAGGGCTTTGTTCGCTCGATATAAAATGCGAGCGCCCTACGGACGTCTAGGGAGTGCAGATGCTGCTCCCGGCGTGATGAGTGTGGCTTCAGGAAGAAGACCGGAAGGAAGATATCTTGGTTGATATGAAAGGCCGATACCACTTCAGGGAGGAAGGCCGAATGTGGTCGCAGCTGTACCTTGTCCTTATGAAACACTGTATATGGGAGGTCCACCTTGAGAGCCCAAAGCTCTGAAACTCGTCTTGCCGATGTAATGGCTACGAGGAAGGCTGTCTTCCCGGACAGGTACAGCAGCAAGCAGGTTGCTAGCGGCTCGAAGGGAGCAGTCATAAGTTTGGCTAGAACTAGGTTGAGGTCCCAAGTTTGGGCGGGGCGGCGTACTTGTGGGTATAATCGCTCCAAGCCCTTGAGGAACCTCTAAACCATGGAGTGAGAGAACACCGAGCGGCCGCTCTCTCCTAGGTGGAAGGTAGAGATGGCCGCCAACTGCACTTTTAGTGAAGATACTGCTAGGCCATGCTGTTTGAGAGACCAGAGGTAGTCCAAGATGGTAGGGACTGGTACCTCGGTGGGAACAACATTACATTGGTTGCACCAGCAGGAGAAGCGCTTCCACTTGGCCAGATATGTTAACCTAGTGGAAGACTTCCTACTACCCAGGAGCACTTGTTGCACCGAGGTAGGGCAACGTAACTCGGACTGGCTTAACCAAGCAGTAACCATGCTGTGAGGTGAAGAGACTGCAGGTCTGGGTGGTAAAGTCTGCCGTGGTCCTGAGTTATGAGGTCCGAGCAAAGAGGTAGGGATTGGATTTACTATCGACAGCTCGAGCAACATGGTGTACCAGTGTTGCTTCAGCCAGGCTGGAGCGATCATGATCAGGTGGGCTCTGTCTCTGCTGAGCTTGAGCAGGACCTTGTGAACCAGCGGGAACGGTGGGAAGGCGTAAAGCAGATGACTCGTCCACTGTATCAGAAATGTGTCTGAGATCGAGCCCTGGGAGAGACCTTGGAAGGAGCAGAACGTCTGGCATTTCCTGTTCTCGCGGGAGGCGCACTGGTCTATGTGGGGAAAGCCCCACTTCCAGAAAACAGAATGGATAACATTCAGACGAATCGACCACTCGTGAGACAGGAAGGATCTGCTGAGTTGATCCGCCAGAGTGTTCCGAACCCCTTGGAGAAAAGATGCTACCAGGTCTATCGAGTGGGCTATGCAGAAGTCCCAGAGCTGAATAGCTCCCTGAGAAAGGGGGGAGGAACATGCTCCTCCTTGCTTGTTTATGTAAAACATGGCCGTTGTGTTGTCTGTGAACACAGACACAACGGCCTTGTAAATGCCTTTGAAATGCCTGGCACGCAAGGCGGACTGCTCTCAGCTCCCGCACATTGACGTGCAAGGGCAGTTCCTGAGCTGACCAAAGGCCTTGAGTGTGGAGATGTTCGAGGTGGGCACCCCAGCTGAGAGATGAAGCGTCTGTTGTCAGGGTCATTGAAGATTGAGGCTCGGGGGGATCGTAAGGATTGTGTCTATACTGTCTCTGCCCGGGTGGTATACCGAGAAGAGCCAAGTTTGAAGGGAACAGAGACGTAGTCTGGAGTGTTTGGTCACAAACGTGCAGGCAGCCATGTGACCCAGGAGGCCGAGACAAGTGCAAGCCGAAGTTGTCGGGAATTTTTGTAGGCCTTGTATAATTGATGCCATTGCTTGAAACCAAGGCTGTGGTAACCAGGTCCTAGCGAGACTGGAGTCCAGAATGGTCCCAGTGAAGTCTATTCTTTATGTGGGAATCAGAGTGGATTTCTCTATGTTGATCATCAGGCCTAGTCGTTTGAATAGGACCTTGACCATGCCCACATGACGGGTGACTTGGGTCTCGGAGGCCCCTCGAATGAGCCAATCGTCGAGATACAGGAAGATGTGTATCCAACAACGACGGAGGGAGGCGGCGACTACAGCCAGGCATTTTGTGAATACTCGTGGGGCTGTAGAGAGGCCAAACAGAAGGACTGTAAACTGGAAATGTTGACGGTTGACCACAAACCGGAGGTACTGTCTGTGCGGAGGGTAAATGGCAATGTGAAAATACGCATCCTTCATATCGAGGGCGGCATACCAGTCTCCCAGATCCAAGGATGGGATGATGGTCCCCAGGGATACCATGCGGAACTTCAATTTTATCATGAACTTGTTGACTCCTCGCAGGTCTAGGATAGGTCTGAGACCTCCCTTCGCCTTGAGGATTAGGAAATAGCGAGAATAGAACCCTTTGCCCTCGAGTACTTCGCTACCTCCTCTATAGCTTCCATGGTAAAGAGGGTCGGTACCTCTTGCAAGAGGAATTGCTTGTGAGAGGGGTCCCTGAAGACGGACGAGGATGGGGAGTGCGGGTAGGGGGACGAAATAAACTGGAGGTGTTATCCGAATTCTACCGTGCGTAGGACCCAACGATCCGAAGTTAGTTGGGTCCACGCAGGGAGAAAAAGGAGAGGTGGTTGTAAAAGGATCCTGGGAAACAACTGGTAAGCTGTCCTTGGGCGTGCCTTCAAAAAAGGTTGGTTTGGGTCCCGGGGGTGGTTTGGAGGGACCCTGATTCTGACCCCCTTGGGGTCCAGACTGCCGTCTGCAATTGCCTCGGCCGCACCTTCTGCCGAAGTTCTGTTGTGGCCAAGGCCGGGGGGGGGGGGGGTAAGGGCGGTGAGGCTGGGGGCAGAAGGATCTGTGCTGAGTCAGAGGTGTGTGCATCTTGAGTGAGCGCATGATCACCCTATTGTCCTTTAGGCTTTGCAGCCTAGGGTCAGTCTTTTCAGAAAATAGGCCTTGGCCATCGAAGGGCAAGTCCTGAATGGTGTGTTGTAATTCAGGTGGAAGGCCTGACACCTGAAGCCATGATATTCGCCTCATGGCGATTCCTGAAGCCAGAGTCCTGGCTGCGGAGTGGGCTGCATCCAGTGAGGCCTTGAGAGAAGTTCTCGCCACCTTCTTCCTTTCCTTTCCTCCAAAAAGGCAGCAAACTCTTGGTGGGAGTCTTGGGGAACTAACTCCGTGAATTTTCCAACCGCTGCCCAGGTGTTAGAGTTGTACCGGCTAAGCATGGCTTGCTGGTTTGCCACCCTGAGTTGGAGGCCCCCAGCAGAATATACTTTGCGGCCCAATAAGTCCATGCCCCTAGCCTCCTTTGATTTTGGATCAGGAGCTTGCTGGCCATGGCGCTCCCTTTCGTTGACTGATTGCACGACAAGGGAGCAGGGTGCACGTACAGGTACTCGTAGCCCTTAGAGGACACCATGTACTTCTGCTAAACTCCCCTGGCCATGGGTGGAAAAGAGGCTGGAGACTGCCAGAGGGTATCGGCATTTGCCTGGATCATATGAATGAATGGCAAGGCCACTGTTGTGGGGGTGTCAGCTGACAAAATATCCACCACAGGGTCCTCTATCTCTGGGACCTCCTCCACCTGAAGATTCATATTCAGGGCTACGCGTCTCAGGAGCTCCTGATGTGCCCTCAGGTCAACTGGAGGAGAGCCCGAGGAGGATGTTCCCGCCACCGCTTCATCTGGAGAGGAGGAAGAGGAAAGGCCAGGGACAAGAGGGTCCTGTGTAGGCTCCTGTTCTTGGGCAACGTCAGGCTCAGGTACGACCTGAGAGTTTGTTGACTGAATGGGAGCTTCCTCCCTACCCGCAGGAGGGGGGCGGCTGACTGTCGCTTCCAGCACCCGGTGATCCATTGGTGCGGAGCATGATGGCACTGGAGGCACACCTTGGGCTTGGTGATATGCCCAAGGTGTCCAGAATGACCACTGATGAGGTCCTTGTTCTTGGGCCTGGGTCTCCTGGAAGACTCGGCTGGGCACATCTGAGTCATGGTCCTGTGCGTAGGAAGCACTGTCCACGTGAGATGACACAGATGTGTGTCGAGACGGCCATGGAGGAGCTGAAAAGCCCTGGGAAAGGTCTCCATCTCTAAACGATCTCTCTCTGTGTGGCACCGGAGAGCGGTACCGGGCGCCATACCGGTACCGGGAACAAGACCGGGACCTGTGAACAAAGCGGTGCTGGGAGATCAACCGGGATCTCAAAGCACAATGTCTGGAGCTGCTGCGAGAGGCGCGGTGCCGGGAACGGTGCCAGGAGCTGGATCAGTGCCGAGAGTACCGGGCTGGCGAACGGGACTCCGACCGGTGCCACGAGAGTGACCGGTACCGAGATGGAGAGCAGTGCCGGGGCCAGGATCGGCGACGGGACCGAAAGTGCCGGTGGGACTGCAATCGTGATCAATGCCTCTTGGCGGTGCCGACAGAGGATGGTCTCAGCAGGGCAGGCTTGCCAATCGATTGTATAACCCGCACCGGCAGTGCCAGGGGTTGAGGCAGCGCAGACTCTGTCAGCGCAATCAACTCCCTCGCCGTAGAAAAGGTCTCCGGCGTGGAGGGAATAGTGAGCTCAACCACAGTGTGCGCCAGGAAGCTTTCAGGCACCGGACTTGACGGCCTTTGTGGGACCGGAATCGACTGTGCCGAAGCTGGCGGTGCCGCAGCAGGTGTCGGTGCCGGGCAGTCCGACTTAGGCGGGGGCTCTGACTGTGGTGCAGGTGGCGCAGAAGCAGCAGGAGTCACATGTTTCTTAACCTGCGGGGAGAGGGTACGGTGCCAAGCAGACATCTGTGCTGGCAATGGCCGGTGCCGAGGGGCCTTAGCGGTACCGGTGCGATCCGGTGCCGAAGAAGTGCTTCTCCCTAATGCGGACTGTCCGGCACTTGGTGCCAATGGTGGAGGAGTAAGAGCTGCCTCCATCAGGAGCTGTTTGAGACAAAAGTAACACTCTTTCTTCGTCCTCGGCTTAAAGGCCTTACAGATCCGTCACTTATCCAAGAGATGGGATTCCCCGAGGCACTTAAGACAGGAGTCGTGGGGATCTCCCATTGGCATCGCCTTGTGGCAGGCCAAGCACGGTCTGAAGCCTGGTGAATCGGGCATGGGCCCTGGTATCGGGTGCAGAGAAGGGGCTAATCCCCAAACCTCTCTCAACTATAAACACTAACTATATTATAGAACGAATAAAACTAACTACAACTATAGAAATTATAACTATATACACAAGAAATAGTAAGAGAACTACGAGTAGCTAGGGAAGTGGAGATCAGCTAAACCGTGCTCCATTGTTCCAACGACCGACATGGGCGGTAAGAAGGAACTGAAGGGCCGTTGGGTCGGTAGGGGGTATATATCCGGCGCCATGGCGGTGCCACTCTAGGGGGCAACCCAGCTGACCCACCAAGTGTTGCTAGGGTAAAAATCTTCCGAAGAACATGCATGCAGCGCGCGCACATCTAATTGGAATCGATATGAGCAAGCACTCGAAGAAGAAAAGACAGTTACTCACCTTTGTAACTGTTGTTCTTCGAGATGTGTTGCTCATATCCATTCCAGTTAGGTGTGCGCGCCGCGCGTGCACGTCTGCCGGAAACTTTTTACCCTAGCAACTCCAGTGGGCCGGCAGGTCGCCCCCTAGAGTGGCGCCACCATGACACCAGATATATACCCCTGCCGGCCCGCCCGCTCCTCAGTGCCTTCTTGCCGGCTACTCCGACATTGGGGAAGGAGGGCGGGTGTGGAATGGATATGAGCAACACATCTCGAAGAACAACAGTTACAAAGGTGAGTAACCGTCTTTTCTTCTTCGAGTGCTTGCTCATATCCATTCCAGTTAGGTGATTCCCAAGCCTTACCTAGGCAGTGGGGTCGGAGTGAGAGGTCGCGGCCTGGAGCACTGCAGATCCAAAAGCAGCATCATCTCTGGACTGCTGGACCAGGGCATAATGCAAAGCAAATGTATGAACAGATGACCAGGTCGCTGCCCTACAGATTTCTTGAATGGGCACTCGGGCGAGGAAGGCCAGCGAGGATGCCTGTGCTCTGGTAGAGTGAGCAGTCACACGGCCCGATGGAAGTTGGGCCAAGTCGTAGCAGGTCCTGATGCAGGACGTAACCCATGACGATAACCTCCGAGAGGAGATCGGCAGCCCCTTGACCCTGTCCGCTACTGCCACGAATAACTGAGGGGACCTGCGGAAGGGTTTTGTCCTGTCCATGTAAAAGGCTAGCGCCCGTCGGACATCTAGCGAGTGGAGCTGCTGCTCCCTGCGGGATGAATGGGGCTTAGGGAAGAAAACTGGGAGGAAAATCTCTTGGTTGACATGGAAAGCTGAGACCACCTTAGGAAGGAAAGCAGGGTGCGGCCTCAGCTGTACCTTATCCTTGTGGAAGACCGTATACGGCGGGTCCACCGTGAGGGCCCTCAGCTCTGACACCCTTCTAGCTGAGGTAATGGCCACAAGGAAGGCGGTTTTCCATGAGAGGTAAAGCAGGGAGCAGGTAGCTAATGGCTCGAAAGGAGGGCCCATGAGCCGGGACAGGACCAGGTTGAGGTCCCATGAGGGGGCCGGAGGGCGAATTTGGTGATAGAGCCTCTCCAGCCCCTTCAGGAATCTCGCCACCATGGGGTGAGAGAAAACAGAACAGCCGTCCACGCCAGGATGAAAAGCGGAGATGGCAGCGAAGTGAACTCGTAGGGACGACAATGACAGCCCCTGGGTCTTAAGGGACCAGACGTAGTCCAGAAGAGTGGTGACGGGAACCTCCATAGGACGAAGAGCTTTCTCTGCACACCAGCAGGAGAAGCGCTTCCACTTGGCTGTATAAGTCGCTCTGGTGGAAGGCTTTCTGCTGCCCAAGAGAACCTCGCGAACCGGGGTGGAGCACCGCAACTCAGAGTCAGTCAATCATGGAGGAGCCACGCCATGAGGTGGAGCGACGGAAGGTCCGGGTGACGGAGCCTGCCGTGGTCCTGCGTGATGAGATCCCGATGAAGAGGTAGGGTAACAGGGTTGGTCACTAAGAGGTCCAACAACACGGGGTACCAGTGCTGTCTGGCCCATGCCGGAATCAATTGGGCTTTGTCCCTGCGCACCTTGATTAGAACTCTGTGAATCAGGGGAATGGGCGGGAAAGCATAATGGAGGTGTGTTGTCCAAGGAATCAGGAATGCATCCGCGAGAGACCCGGGCTCCCGACCCTGGAAGGAGCAGAATGTTCGACACTTCCTGTTCACCCGGGATGCGAAGAGGTCTATCAGGGGACGACCCCACCTCTGGAAGAGTGAGAGGGCGACGTCCGGACGGAATGACCACTCGTGTGAGAGGAAGGATCTGCTCAGCCAATCCGCGAGGGTATTCCGCACTCCGGGAAGGTAGGAGGCGGACAGGTGAATAGAATGGGCTATGCAGAACTCCCAGAGACGTATCGCCTCCAGACAGAGGGGAGAGGACCTGGTGCCGCCCTGCTTGTTGATGTAGAACATGGTCGTCGTGTTGTCGGTGAATATCGCAACACAATGACCGTGGAGGAGATGGACAAATGCTTGACAAGCAAGGCGGACCGCTCTCAACTCCTGTACGTTGATGTGGAGGTTGATCTCTTGCGGGGTCCACAAGCCCTGAGTTCTCTGAGTGCCGCAGTGAGCTCCCCAGCCCAGGTCGGAAGCGTCCGTGGTTAGGGATGCGGAAGGCTGGGGCGGATGGAACGGGAGCCCCGCACGTACTACAGATCGGTCCAGCCACCAGTGTAGAGAGTCCAGTACCGCCTGAGGGACGGTGACGACTGTATCCAATGACCGTCTGGTCGGTCGATATTGGGTAATCAGCCATGTTTGAAGAGGTCTCATGCGGAGACGGGCGTGCGCTGTTACAAACGTGCAGGCCGCCATGTGGCCTAATAGGGCCAGACACGTTCGGATTGAGGTCAGCGGGGCCGCTCGCAACCGGAGAATGATGTCTGACAATGACCGGAACCTGGGCAGGGGTAACAAGGCCCTGGCGAGGGCAGAGTCTAGAACAGCTCCGATAAACTCTATCCGCTGCGTGGGGAGTAGAGTGGACTTGTCGGCATTGATTACGAGGCCCAAGGCAGCAAAGAGGGTGCTGATCCTGGTGACATGATCTCTGACCTGTTGCTCCGACGTACCCCGGATCAGCCAGTCGTCCAGGTAGGGGAAGACGTGGATATGGCAGCGTCTGAGGTGAGCGACGACTACTGCCATACATTTTGTAAATACTCGTGGGGACGTAGAGAGGCCAAATGGGAGGACCGCAAATTGATAGTGCTGGCGGTCGGCCACAAAGCGGAGGAAATGCCTGTGATGGGGGGTGATAGCAATGTGAAAATAGGCGTCCTGCATATCGAGGGCGGCGTACCAGTCTCCGGGATCCAGGGACGGGATGATAGTTCCAAGGGACACCATGCGGAACTTCAACTTCACGATGTACTTGTTGAGTTCCCGCAGGTCGAGGATGGGCCTGAGACCGCCCTTGGATTTGGGGATCAGGAAATAGCGGGAGTAAAACCCCTTGCCCTCCTCGTTCTCTGGAACCACCTCTATGGCTCCTTTGGCCAGGAGCGTGTGCACTTCCTGACGGAGGAATTGCTCGTGAGAGGGGTCCCTGAAGAGGGACGGGGAAGGAGGGTGGGAGGGCAGGGGTGAGGAAAACTGCAGGCGATAACCGTCCTGTATCGTGCGTAGGACCCAGCGGTCCGATGTTATTTGGGACCACGCCGGGAGGAAAAAGGAAAGGCGGTTGGAAAACTGCGGGAAAGGATCCGTAGGGGAAACTGGTACTGCGCCCTTGGGCGCACCTTCAAAATGAAGGCTTAGGCCCTGGGGGGGCCTTAGCGGAGCCCTGGTTTTGTCCCGCCTGACCTCCCGACTGCCTGCGGCGGTTGTTCCTGCCCCGGCGTCGTGAGGGGTCCTGTCTCGGGCGGAACGGGGGGTATGGACGCCGCTGCTGCTGCTGGTTTTGTTGTCTGAAGGACCTGCGCTGGGTCGCAGGAGTATGCATTCCGAGCGACTTTATGATGACCCTATTATGTTTTAGGTCCTTCAGCCTAGAGTCAGTCTTGTCCGAGAACAGACCCTGGCCTTCGAAGGGGAGGTCCTGGATCGTGTGCTGGAGCTCCGGCGGAAGGCCGGAGACCTGCAGCCATGAGAGGCGCCGCATGGTGAGCCCGGAAGCCAGGGTTCGCGCGGCCGAGTCAGCGGCATCAAGGGAGGCCTGGAGTGATGTTCTCGCCACCTTCTTGCCCTCGTCCAGGATGGTGGAAAACTCCTGGCGTGCGTCCTGTGGCAAGAGTTTGGCAAACTTCTCCGTCGCTACCCAGGTGTTAAAGGAGTAGCGGCTAAGGAGGGCCTGCTGGTTGGATACGCAGAGCTGTAGAGCCCCTGCCGAGTAGACCTTGCGGCCCAAAAGGTCCATGCGCCTGGCCTCCTTTGACTTAGGCGCCGGGGCCTCCTGTCCGTGGCGCTCCCTGTCGTTCACCGACTGGACCACCAATGAGCAGGGAGTCGGGTGAACGTACAAATATTCATACCCTTTAGATGGGGCCATGTATTTCCGCTCCACCCCCCGAGCGGTCGGGGGAATGGAGGCCGGTGACTGCCAGATAGTATTGGCATTATTTTGTATAGTCTTTATAAAAGGCAAGGCAACCCTGGTTGGCGCATCGGCTGCCAGGATGCTCACCACTGGGTCCTCCACTTCCTCTACCTCCTCCGCCTGTAGGTTTAGATTTTGAGCCACTCGGCAGAGGAGATCCTGGTGTGCCCTTAAATCCAATGGCGGGGGGCTGGAGGAAGAGGTACCGGCCACCGCCTCATCCGGGGATGAAGATGAGGAGATTCCGGGCAACAGAGTATCCACGGGGGGTTGTGAAAGGGGCTGCACCTCGGTATCCTGAGGGAGCTCCGGGTCCCGGGAAGTGTCCTCCGTTTGCGGAGAGAGGGGTGGTCTGGACACCGTAGCCTCCGGTGGTCTACGCTCCGCCAATGGACGGGGGGTGATGTGATGAGGACCTTGTGTCTGGGCATATGCCCACGGGGTCCAGAACCCCCACTGTGGATGTCCTCGATCTTGCTCCGGGAAGCGGTTTTCGTGCCTGTCGAGTGTCTTGTCATAGGCACTATCATCGAGGGAGGAGACGGAGGGCTCCGTAGCAGGCCAGGGAGGCGCTGAGCTGGAATGGTACAGCGCCGCCGGTGCCGCGACTGATGTTCCCCTCGGTGCCGAGGCTCGGTGCCGTGACTCATACCGGGACCAGGACCGGGACCGAGAGCGGCGTGATGACCTGCGCCGAGATCTCGACCTAGAGCGGGAGCGATGTCGATGTCTAGAGCGGGATCGCAACCTTCTGGAGGCCCGGTGCCGAGACGGCAATGGAGACCGGGACCTACTACCAGCGCGGTGCCGGGAGGTCGACCGGGTTCGGGACCTGCCACCGGTTCGGTGCCGGGAGGTCGACCGCGGTGCCGAACACCGAGGCGAACGACTCCTGCAGGCTCGGTGCCGATGGTGTGATGAAGCCGATCGGGACCGGCCAGATGGTGATCGGTGCCGCGAGTACGACCTGCACCGTCTGGGCAATCGGTGCCGGGACTCCGAGCGGTGCCCCGAGCGTGAGCGGTCGCGCCTTTGGGGTGATCGGCGTCGGGACGCGGGAGAGGATGGACGAAGCATCGGCTTGTCCTTGGATACGATGCGTCCCGTGGGTGGCAGCTGTGGTTGAGTTGGCTCCGTGAGAGCAATCAAGTCCCGAGCCGAGGCGAAAGTCTCCGGCGTTGACGGGACCCTTAGCTCGACCCCTGATCGTATTGGGGAGCTAGGAGGAGCTGGACTCGACGGACCCTCCGGGCCCGGAGTCGACAGTCCTGCAGGCGGTGCCACGGCTAAGGTAGGAGCCGGGCGGTCCACTCGGGTCTTCCTGGGTGTGGAGACAGACGTCAAGGGACGTAGGTCTGTCCCCGGTGCCGGAGATGGTCGGTGCCGGGGAGTCTTGCCGGTGCCGGCGCGGTCCGGTGCCGGAGCCGAAGCGGTGGACTGCGCTGCTGGTGCTGGAGAGAGAGCCGCTTCCATGAGGAGGGCGCGGAGACGTTGGTCTCTCTCCTTTTTAGTGCGCGGCTTAAAGGCCTTACAAATGCGGCACTTGTCACTAATGTGTGATTCCCCCAGGCACTTCAGGCACGCGTCGTGGGGGTCGCTTGTAGGCATCGGCTTCTTGCAAGTCGAGCACTGTTTAAACCCTGGCGAGCCAGGCATGGGCCCGGTGCCGGGGAGGGCAACAGCCCACCCACAGGCAACGTTCAATAACTATTTACAAAAACTTAACTAACTACAACTATACTGAAAAGGTAACTATAACTACATGAGAAAAAAGGTTTAGAAGCTAAACGACGAGGAGAGCTAGGGACGTGGAGGTCAGCGAACCGCACTCCACAGTTCCAGCAACCGACATGGCGGTAAGAAGGAACTGAGGAGCGGGCGGGCCGGCAGGGGTATATATCTGGTGTCATGGTGGCGCCACTCTAGGGGGCGACCTGCCGGCCCACTGGAGTTGCTAGGGTAAAAAGTTTCCGGCAGACGTGCACGCACGGCGCGCACACCTAACTGGAATGGATATGAGCAAGCACTCGAAGAAGAACTACTACATTCAGTTACAGTTCCCTATGGAAGATTTCATCACATGATCAATGAAGATCCTGTGCAATTTTTGTGCTTTAATTTGGATATTTATTTTATAACACTAAGCAGATTTTCACATTGCACATATTTTCCTATAGACTTCACGTGACAATCCACCTAAATCATCAAGCTAAACAATTCAACTGCATATTGCTTAATTAATTCTAAATACCTGGCACTCTCCATGTCATCCTTTACACTCATGTTATCTACCTTGGTAAGAGTTCAAAGTACCCCTAAACCTCAATTCCAGAAAAAGTAGTTTATCTTTTAAAAACTCTGTAAAACAGCTCAAATAAACTAGCCACTCCAGCTGAAAAACTGTCTTCCTTACCAAATGTTACCTTCCTGCCCTTCTACCCACATACTTGATTTTTTACTGCAGGATATCTTTGAAGTGAAAGAATTCACACTTTAAAATAAGCTGTTTGTAATAGCATTTAACTGAATTCAAGAGACAATGGGTAACAGCTCCACAACCAGCATTTACAGATAAAAAGAAATGTTTGTTTCCCCACTCCAACTTCTGGAATTTGGTACAGAGATTAAAAGCTTCAAGGATATCTTGAAACTACTAATTTTTAGATGACTGGCTGAAAGCAGGATGCCCAGACAATTTGACAGTTAACTCAAATATGTGAAATACCAAAAAGGTTAATTTATTTTGAATGGATGGGTTTTTATCCTAGTAAAGTATTAAAGGAGGGCAGAGTGCATTTTCTCTAATGGACCCACATTAAAGAGAGAGTACTACAAAGGCATATCACAGGGGACGCTCAAGATAATTGCAAGAAATTATATAGACCATAAAATCTTACCTATTTGACATTTTATTTTCTACAGAACTTTGGAAAAACAGGTTAAGCTTTGAGAACTTTTGGAACATACTCAATTGTTTTCTGCTCTTACTTTTCACAGAACTTTCCATCTAACTAAGCTATGGATCTGCATACTTCCTCAACCCTTCAGCATATACTCTAGTCATTGCATTTTAATATCCTTGAATTATTTATTGATAAATAATGTTTGCTCCTACAATTTCACCTCCAAGATTTGGCTAAAATATACTTTGGCAATCCTGAGTGATTTAGCATGCCTCCTTTTCATTCAAACTACATTTCTGCCCCACAATGATCATGAAAAAGTATATTTCTAAAGTTCTCTGATTGACTTGCATATTAACAAAGTCATGCCGTGTGGTCAGACACTTTCAGAAATTAAGTGTTTCTCATTAATGTAGTCTGTAGATTTAGGGTCATAATCCATCCTTTGCACACAGCTCCTATTTATATGACTCACAAATTTGCATACTGACCAAATATGGAATGTGGCCCAAAAGAGCAGTATATGTATCTTAACTATGAAATAGAAGAGCTTCTTTGAAACGGACTTGCACAGTAAAACTCCATTAATCTCCTCTGTTGATTATGTTCTTACCTCAAGTATATACTTCTCCAAAGACCTGATGTTTTCCAGAGCCTCTGGGTCCTGATGGATAACCACTACTTCTTTCAGTGGATACTGCAACAAAAATCAATAGAGGTTCAGTCTGAGAGAAAAAATAAAGGGTACAGAAAGTATTATTTTGGTCATTTTAAATTAAATTTTTCTGTTTAATTCTGCTTGCTAGCACAGATTTAGTCACTTACTGCCCCCTTCTCCGAAAGTTACAGAGCTGCTATGTGTTCATGGAATATTGATATAAAAGATATTAAGAGCTTCTAACCTTTACTGGAATGGTTTTTCTGTCTCGGATTACCCGGCCAAGCTCAATAACAGATTGCATCCAGGAAATGGCATTTTCAATTTTTTTGTCAATCAGATCCTCCCTAGATTAGGAAGAAACAATTTAATGTTTTCATGTCTTTGGATGTATTTAAGTGAACCTTTAACCCATCATCACATCTTTAAAAATTTCCCATAGCAGATTTGGTCACATCCATTTACTGGCAATGCTAAAAAGCAATGTTGTGTGAGGATTTTTTTGTTTTTTTAAGAATTATTCTTATTAGCTGTCATTAATAGCTTTCACATGACTGACTGATGTGAAATAGTTATCAAGACTATTCATTTTACAAGTATTCAATGAAGAGCAGGATTTACATTTTTTATATAATGGAATATGCAACAATACATAACAAATGAAATAGTTACATTACTACTGAAATACTCACACACAGTGAACTGGTGGGATCTCCATAATTTTTTACCTTGAAAGTATGGGTTATAAAAGGATGATGGGCCACGTGCATCTTCCCAGAATTCAGACCTGTATTTTCCAGAAAGCTTATGTATTTCAAACTTTTTGCTTTTCTCTGTGGCTTGATAATAAGCTCCCCCAACACCTCTCTGTTTCCAGACAGCTTGATTTTCAGGTTAAGCACAGGGTCAATACTTGTTTCAAATGTAAAAGCAATCACCAGTTCTATAAGTGATGCCAGTTCTTATTCTTTATTGACTGTTTGAATGTATCTGAAATTCAGGCAGCTCCTTCAAAACTACATACATTTTCAAGCGAAGCACAGAGTCATTACTATTTTGGTATTGATTTGTGTCAGAAAAGCTGTGAACAAAGGAAAAGTATACTATGGATGTGAAGTTGCTAATTATATCATTTTAAGTGGAAACATTCTTGGTGTAAAACAGAGTGGTCTGGAAGATTTACCAGAAGGGAGAAGAATCCGTGGAGCAAGATTTAAGACGTGTCGTGCCCTAATCTGTGGTACCAGGAAGTTCTGGATTAAAGTTATTGGCTATTTCTAAGTTTCTGTGCTTCTTCAAACCAATTTCTCAGGGAAGGACTTAAAAAAAAAAGTTTAAATTTGTACTTTATTGCAGTATAAAGTTTTCTTGTTTTCATTCATAAAATGTTCATAGTAAGAAATATTACTTTCCACTAAGACTTTAAAGTGTTATTGTGAAACTCCATTATGAGAATATTTTTGATAGATTTGTGGTTTATTATAAAACTCAATGAAGTATTACAAAAACAAAGTTTCTGATTTTACCTGTTACTTTGGACAGAGAAGAATCTAGTTAGCATACAACATAAGTAAGGCCTTCATTTTCATTTATTTCTTTGTTTGAAAATTTCCTGGGAATTTATCAATGTTTATTACAAAAATTTTTAGAATAGGTAAAAATTGGTGCAAAAAAAAAATAATAATCAAGCAGTTTTCTGGGTAAATATTGGGAGAGGGGAGGACAGAAAAAAAAAAGCAGCAAGTATAGAGAAGTAAGAGTACTAGAAGTAAAAGCGGTTTAATGATGTGGTTTATTTCATGAACTGCACATTAACAGTACATAGATGTGTTTGTTCATTCCACTACTCTGCCTTACTTGAGCAGACAGCCTCATATTTACAATTAGACTAATTTATTATTAAAATAAACATATCTACTTCATGTAATGTCCTGGATTTTCTTATCATCATCAGTATTTTCATGTATTGCATGGTCCAAGATTCAGGTAGGGAAAAAAAAACAATAGAAAACCAAATAGTAGCTTTTATAAAACCCAGGATTTTTTGTTTAAAAAAAGTATCAGTAAAAACTGAAAACAAAGGGCCTGAAACATAAATCATTGCTAAAAAAATCCCAATATTTCAGGGTCAGAGAGTTTACGGATCTATTGTTTATTTGACTGTAATTGAAGTATAGATCTATTACAGCAACTCATGTTCAACTATTTCTGTAAAAAGTATTAACTTATTGGATTTCAAAGGTATATACAAGTCTGCAACAAGCAAAGTATCAGGAGACTGTGCAATTAAACCAAGAAAAGGAAATAACAGCTACAGCTGGAGCTCAGAATTCTGGGAGTCAAGGCAGGGCAAAAGGTTTTGGATTAACCTCTTGCATCTTGGTGGCCATCTGGAAGGTTGTCAGAATTTTCCTAAATCACTAATCAGAATAGCACTTAAAGGGAATGAAATTACATTTTTGTGGACTCCCAAGAACTCAGAGCTATTACCATTAGTTGTATATATCAATATATTGCTTAAAGTGTCACAGAACCAATTCATTCTCTTACACATATGCAGTTTTAAAAGCTGGATACAAATTTATGTCTAACCCTGAAAATGACACAGTCAGTTTAATCTGAAAACCATGACATTTGTCATATAGGTTTTTTTGTATAAATCTATCTTACTGCTGTGGAACTACACACCACACAGCACCACAGTCTACAATTGCCACAAAAAAAAGATGATGTCTCTGTTGCTATGTGTGCTACTGCCCTTGGAAAAGCTAGCTCATTACAGATTAACTATCACAATCAAAGCTTAATTTAAATATAACATTAAGACAAAAAAGGCACCAACAAAGAAAACCGACTGCCTGATTTTTAGCCACTATAAATCCTCAAGTGTAAATTTAGTTTTAAAATCACATATTTGAGTTGATTAGTAGAAGTGAACAGGAATGCACATGGGACCCAATAAGTTACACAAATTAAGTTGCCATGAATAACTGAATTTCCTTCTATTTATTCATATACACCACCAGTTCAAGGGCATTCCTAATGACAACTTCTCTATGACACAGAATGTGAAATTGATAAGTACACTTCTAGAATACATAAAATCAGCAGCATGGCTAAATGAATCTCAGTAGGTTTCTTGTAACAATACTTTCCACAATTAGTGTATACTGTATAACCATCAGAAGGAACACAACTAGTAGCTCTCTTGCTTGGTCAGAGACTAAAAGGCACAATATGCATAAAAAGAAAAATCTAGGTAAGATTTAAACTCTGGGTGGCCTAAGCTGACATCTGAGGTCTAAAATATGTTCCTGTGTCATTCTTGCTGCGTTGTGAGGCTGAGCTGCAGTACAACAGGAAAGAACATTTTTTCTTCTCATTTCTGAGAAGTCCCCAGTACCAACCTTGGATCCGCAGGAACCAAGGACCTCATGGATTTGCAAATTACATGAGCTTACTTTAGAACAGGGGCCGCCATGGTTCTATGGGCTCACCTTCACGGTGCTAGGGGGAAGATAGTTTCTGAGAAAAATCTCTCCATAGCCTTCAAAAGCGTTGACTCCTCATATATGGTCAGACTGATATAATGGGTGACCTGATGAGGCAGACTGATGTGACCAACTTGGATCCAATAAAAACCTTTTGGGGACCCCTCAGTTGCAGGACTCTGATCACACCAAAATCCAAGCAGATTCAGTGACAGGATCCTTATCTTTCTTACCACGTATCCTCTTGTAAAGAGGAGCTTTCCTTGGCTCCATCTGAAGAACACAGACCCTTAGCCAGTGGAAATCATTTTCACAGTTCCTTACGGAGTCCGTTCAAGGCAACAACCTCTTTCAGTCTGAGATTTAACACCAGACTGGTACTGAGGAAGGCTTATGGCCAGACATTCAGACATTAAAAGGCTCCAGCACAGAGTTTTATGATCCTTTGGGGGTCTTTTTGGAGAAGGCAGGCACTGCAGCCTCCAATTAAGCATCCATCTTGAAAGAGACACTTCATGCCTATGAGAAATGGGGAACAATATATAGCTCTGTGACCAATCTTCTCTTGCCCCAACAAGCTGTATACTCCTACTGGTTCTCAACGTGCAGAGAAACCCAAATCTGTAGCCAGCTTTTTTGCTGAAGGGGAGAGATAGGATCTAGAAAAAGAGTGCTAACTCTGCACCTTTCCTCCAAATACTGCCACAGCACCTCATCAATACTGTCCCAGCCAGTCCTGTCAGCGTAACACACCTCAGCAATGGCAAGCGTGTTAAAGACTAAACGGAAACACTCCCCTAAGGCAAAGTAGTACACAGGAGTAAAATAGTTTCATAAACACTTCAATTACATATTTTGCCTGCCTAAGGAAAACAGAAGTGTTTAAAAAAAATAAGCACAGCTGCAAGATCATTTTCTGGTTGCAAAAGGGATCCTTTGTATCAAAAAATGTGTTCCTTGCATGCATGTAAATGCCCAAGACTGGTATTTTTGCTTTGTTTAAATATGTGAATAAGATATGAAGATTTCTCTCTGTAACTACAGGAAAGAGAACCCTGTCCACTGTCACCAATAGAGATTGTTTCTTACCTCACTTGAGGAAGCATGAGATAGTGAATGCTATCACTGTTCTTCTCCTGAACTGAGGCTGGATCAATAAGGGTCTTCAGATTCTGGTATATCATTTCAGTGATAAAGGGAGTGTAAGGTGCCTGCAATATTTTACATATTATTATTCATGAATGCATTCTCTTACTGAATTGCATCCTCTATATTTTCAACCAATTACCTCCATCATTATCAAAACACAAGGTTTCTTGTGTGTTCCTTTTTTCCTATTAATCAGGAATCCTTATGGTACAGGATTATACAGTCCAACAGACAGCTTTGCAAAAATTGAATATTTACTTTGCGTTTTAACACTACAAAGTATAACACGAATACAAGGAATAGGTCATGATGAACAAATTAAATTGATGCCAGCTGTTCACCTTCCATTTGCATTTAACCAATTATTATTCAAATGTCTTTATAATCTCAGTTGATGTCTGCCTTTTATAATACCAATTCTTAGTGCAAGTAAACATGCAAAGAAAATGCAGTACTATAGAATATAATGATAAAATGCAGTAGCAGTTTTCCCCATTTTCAGACTCTGGTCTGTTACTTCTAGGGGCAATTGTAACAATGAGAAGCACGCACTCAGGCTTTCAGGGGAATCTAGTTTGATACTTTAAATAATAATTACAGTTGAGCGTAAAACCCTTACCATGAGTCTGCACATTGCATACAGAACACTGAACAAGGTTTCCAAGGCCATAATGCAGTCCTCATTCCCATTTTCACCCTATTCAAAGTATCCATGGAGAAAGGAAAAGGATTAGAAAAACATCTATACTTTTTAAATCATGAACTACATTCTCACACTGTAATACATGATTTTATTCCTTCACCCAATAAATGCTAACTTTCCAAGATCCACAATTACAGTTCAATCCTACCCAACAAAACAAAAATTATAGGCTACTGTGTATTTTTACTTGCCCTACGAAGAAACAAGGGGCAAAAAAGGGAAATAAATGGAGTAAAAAGGGAAAATCATATTTATTTGCACTTTCAGCTATTCAGTTGAAGCTACACAGTTTTATATAACACAAAGATTCTATAAGGATTTTATTATCTTAATTAATCTAGTTAAACTACATTGGGCTCTATCTACAGTAAAAAGTTAGCAACAGAAATAGCACCTACCTTTAATCTTCTGCGATTCATTCTAACGTACCAGTTGGTCAGTACATCAACAAACTTAACTAGTCGAGGGACTACAGTGTATAGTCTGTAGGCTAGGAGGAAAAATAATTTCTTACCGTACAAAACATTTGCCTTCTGCATCAAATTCCTCACTTAAAGAATCACACAGTAATATATAGCCTTGACAATTTAACACTCATGACTTTACAGAAGCAAATATCTTCATAAGATTAAAAAAATGGATTAGACACACACTAGTATTAATAGAATCTGCCCTTAAACTATATCATAAAATTAAAATTACTAACATAATCAATTCTCATGCTTCACAACATAAGCATGTCACCAGCTGAAGGTCAGAAATAAATTGTCACCTATAGTCTAGTACTGCATAGAGGTGCATTATGGTCATTTTATGCCTTAATCTGAAGAATACTGAAAGAGGATAATGGACAAGATGGACCATCGATCTATTATGGTTTGGCAATTCCTAAGTTTGAACATACTGCTAAAAGAAACTGCTGAGTACTTAAATTCACCAAAAATTGTGGGAGAAACATGAATGGAGATGTAATTACCCAATTCAGGAACCATTTTAATTTGTATTGCAACATTTTTTAATTTAACTTATTTCCCCCGGGAGAGTTTCTTGTACAGCTCTTCTAAATAATAGAGAAGTCTAAAGGCTGTAAAGTCATTCATGCAAACAGATTTTATCTCATGAATAATATTAACAAAATAAAAAGTTAGGCACAGCCATTTTCTTATGTTCTGTGTAATTCAAATGCATGAAGAACTGCTAACACAAATAAGAGGTTCACACAAATATCAAAAGTCCAACCAGAGGGAAACATGACTAATTGCTCAAAAGTTTTTAGTACACAAAAAATTGTTTTCTAGAAAGATTAGATAAACTAGTCCTTATAAACAAAAGTTACTAACTTGCAGACAGCTTGGTTAAAAATAAGGAGCTGCTATGAATAGCATAGTCTTGCTTCCAGGATTTATTTTATTAATTCAACAGCTATTGAATTATACACCTTTCCTTTGAGAGTTCCTCAGCACACATTTTACAACGGCATTTCAGAAGCTAGTAATATCTTTCAAAGACAGAGCACTAGATATTTCAACCTAAAAAGGAAACTTTCTAGAGTCATGTGTTAAGTAAAACAAAAAATATTTATGGGGTTTTATGTTCTGATAGAGATCCCACTACTAACCCTGCTTGAAAAGTAACTACAATGCACAACAAGAAAAGCTTGCCAATGTACTTACGTATTTTACACTGAGATATTTGTTTGTTTTGAAACTACATTTCATTCACTTTTAATAGCCTAGAATCTACAGTTATAACCTGTACCATGACGTTATACTTTGAGTTGACAGAAGAGAAAAAAGAAAAACACTAAGTCAGTGGTTCCCAAACTGTGGGATGTACTCTCCTAGGGGCTGCAGAGAAACATTCAGAGGTGGGTGCATGGCAGAGCCTGGGCCAGTCCCCAGAGGGGATGGGGAGGGAGCACCACCCAGCCCTGCTCTGACCCCAGCTCCAATCTGCCCCGTGCTCTGCCCCTAGCCCAGCTCCAGCCCCACTCCACCCCACCCCCACCCCAGCCCAACCCTCATTCCCTCTCCATCCCAATACCAGCTCTGCCTCTAACCCAGCTCCTTCCCCATCCCCGGTTCTGTCCCCAGCTCTAACTTCAGCCCAACGCCTCTGCTGAGGAAGCCAGCCAAGGCACTAATGGAGGGGAGATGTGACAGATTCCATAAATGCAGGGGAGAGCCGGGGGCAGAGAAGTTTGGACACCACTGCACTAAGCCATTCACTCAAGTTTAACCAGCATGAGAATTACAACAATTTGTAATTTATCCTCTTGTATATTGCACACAGGCACTATTCAAACACCAAATGCACTATGCTAGAAGTTACTGTTTCTAGATAAGGAATTTCACTTCACTAAACCCATGAAGAACTACTTACTACATTTCCAACTTCAAGTAGAATTTTTCTTTCAACCTTAAATGGCTTTATCAACTGTCACAGTCTAGATATTTAAATATTTCATTCACTGAAGTACTAAGTGCTCAAATGAAAAAGAATATGAAAATCTGAGCCAAGAGTGTCACCTTTAAAACCTTATGACTTAACAGGATAAATAAATGATGCTAAGGTCTATCTGCTAATATTTTATTTTGGTGGCTACAATTTCATGTTAATAAATGGAAGTCAGCTCTAGCAAAGGGGTCCTGTTTAAACTTCCCCCACAGAACTAACAGCTTTGGGTTTGTTTGGTTGGTTTTTTTGTTTTGTTTTTCAAATAGTGGCCATTCATGTCCATTTTTCAAGTTCTGCACCTCTAATGAGCAGAGACAGAAGGGGGAAAAAAATCTATGTTTAAAAAAAGAGTTTAGATTGTGACACAATCAACAAAATCCAGTAAATACAAAACTGAAACCAATTCTCTTTCTACTGCATATGCTACTGTATTTCAAAGTAAGGTCATGCTAACCACTTATTTTCTATAATACTGTACCTACTTATACCAGATTGGAAAAGTTTTCAGCAATTCTCTGGGTGGTTTGTAGGAGCAACAGAGAGAACCCAATGGAATATTCTTTTCTACAATATAGTGATTAGGTATTAGGAGCTGAGCTATGGAAGCAGCATTTGAAATTGTGCTCTTTGATGGGTAAATTTTTTTTATTATTTGCTTTGTAGCTTATTTAAGACATAGACACAAGCATCAATGCTTGTCCGTGACTTTTATGTTGCTGTTGTGGCTTGCCAGCCTATACCTGAACACCAGCAAATTCACATTTTGGATTTTAAAACCAACTTATTTTTAGCTACTGACTCACTGCTTGCTTGCTTGCCAGCTACAGTAAATTAAAATTATGGAGCATGAACTACAGGGCAGTGGTACATCCAGTATCCAACTGGACAGTAAAACGATTAAGTACATTTGTAACAGATTATATTAACTATGCTTCAACAAAAAATGTTTCAGCTAGCTATTAAATGCATACTACTACATATTAAATGCACTCACTTATGAAACAGAGGTCTCAATGTAAATGGTAAGAGGGAGCTAATAAACGATTCAACCCATTAGTAGGCTGAAAGGCTCCGACGAGCTAATCTTGATTATCCCCCAAACTCCTCTGGACTGTGACACCGATGGAAGATCAAGGGTATTGTATGGAGTCCCTTAGTCGCTGGCCCTCCATTTAAGTTGTTAACCGGTCAAAGTGGGGAGAGGCACTGTAAGGTGCTCCCTGTTAAAAAGGGTCAGTGAGGGACAGAACCACAGATACTCCCTGTAGGAGGATTAAGGAAAGTGTGTTGAAAGCTTTTAACAGGGAAATTGTGGAAGGGACACTTCCACCAAAGTAATGTGTTAAGAGTCCAGGAGACTAAATTAAATAATGATACAAACAAATGGTCAAATGAGTACATCTCAAAAGGACCAAAAGAAGGAAACTATTTATCAAATGATAACAAAAGTTTAGTTGCTCACAAAGGGATTGTAGCTATGTATTTCGTAACCCATCGGAGAGTTCCCGGAACCTGCCAAACCTACAATCACTCATTGGTAATCTTATCTACCTGTCATGGAGGTAGAAAGATTAATGTAAAATGTGTGTGTGAAATAAATTCTTTTAAAAGGATGCCATAAAAATCTGTTAATTTGGCATTTGTTAAGTAATGTGGCCAGTTGTTTGGTACTACTCCGTTTAAAATTCGTAAGTTCATTAAAAACAAATAATATTATGTAGTGCTGATAGCTATATTATACCTACAACAATATATACTGTTTGGTTACCTGTGTTACAGATCCTGGCTGTGGAACTCTAGGCAAATGCAGCAGCTTCTCAACAAACTTGGGAGAGATTAGTTTCAGGGCCTAGACATTTGGATTGGAGGGTCCCCACTGCCATCAGCAGTGCCAGACATGGGGTCTGGATATGGAGTGTGTGCCTAGAGACCCAGAGCCAGAGAGACAGTGCCTAAACTCTATGTAGCTCCAGGAAGTCAAGAGCATGTGGGAACCAAGTTTTGGTTCAGCACAATATCCTGGTCAGCAACTAGGAATGGGAGTATTCACTGAGTATCAATGAAACATTCACCACAATATTTCTTTTACCAAGGTATAGACTGGGAAATACTACAATAAGTTCAACTACTGCAGGTGGTAAAAATGGCTCCCACTCTAACAGTGGAAATAGTTTGTTTTTAAAGCACTAGCAGTTACAGAAGTTATTCCCATTTTTTCCAAAAATGTGTCATGTTCACAAAAATAAGATGGAACCAGACCGATCGACTTTAAGATCAGAGCACTTGCATGATTTTCTCCCTTAAAAAAATAAAATAAAATAAAATAAAAAGTTGAAGCTATTTCAAATATTTCCAGTGACTTAAGTTTGCTCTAAGTCACTGAAAAAAACACCACCACATTTTAATGAACTTGTTTGCGCCACTTCTAAACAGGTCTGTAGGAGTGCTTCCATGTCAGGGGACTTTCAGTCAACTTCCTTCTTATTCTATAAAACTTTCCATAACTCCTTCTAGGCTCCCCAATCACCTAGAAGTTGGAGCATTCTTATTCTCTTCCCTTTCCTCCAATGCCAATTTAAGTAGGGCACAAAATAGGGACAACCATCATTGAATCAAATTTAGCCTAGATGCTGGCTACCTAAACTGCTGGTTAAAAATGTGGACAGATTCAGCTTTTATCAAGGGGCAAACTGGTGCTTTACGACTACAAGTAGATACTGTACTATAGGCGGACAACTGATATGAAATTTAGCTACACTCTGAATACAGAAATTGTCAAAAGAGAAATAAAGCTGAACTGCAGTGAATTACCTTTTCATTCAGTGCAGTATTTTGTGCCCTTTTACAACGTTTCAGACACACACACAAAATAGCCTCTTTATGTTGTTCATACTGACAAGGATTCCATTGTAATTGGTTTGATTTTGGTTTCTCTGTGTTCTGTTATTCTTATCCAGGTAGTTAGATCTTTAGCACAGGAACTATGAAGTCACGTGGCATTTACTGCCAAGTTTAGTTCCAGTCACTCTTCAACTATAAATGCTACCATGTCTATTCGTTCATTATTTTGAAGTCTCACCTCTTTGATCTAATCTATTATATAAAAGTATAAATGTGAAAATTCATCAAAAAACCAAGCTGATATTAATTTTTTGAAAAGTACAGCAGATTATGACAAGGTAAAACTGGTGATATCCAGTAATATATTTGCAAATTAAATAGAGTCAGATGTTTTATGCAGAAGTATAAATAAAAACGTTACATTCATCATCGTTCACCTCAACATGGGACGTGATACTCATTAGGGGAATGTAACGTACTTTCATCTAGCCTAAAAATAAACATTAGCATCTAACATCAATGTATTGCTACAGCAGAGCAGCTTCTTGACTTCCTTTTTCTTATCTTTTTCTTTTAAGTGAAAGTTTTTCTCCTTCTTAGCAAAATACACACTTTTCTTTTTTATAAAGCCAGCCGATAAGACTTCTCTCATTCTTTGCTAGATTTTTTCCCCATTAAGAACCCAAAGTGGAGAGATCTGATGCATAAGAGATCTCTTCCCCCCCATTTTTCTTTTTTCTATCAACACTCTTCTCTTTAGAACTCTAACCAATTCCTACTCTATGTGTGCACAAATACGATACCATACAAAGAAAAAACATACTTTTCTATGCTTCTCCCTGATATCTGCATTCTTTCCTCTACATATCAAGGAAAGGATGGCCCTAGAGGGCCTTTCCTCTTTTTTAACCTGATACATACTCACAGAGCTCTGAAACATGAGGCTTGTTCCCATTCTGGTCATAATTTCAGAACTTGGTATTCAACCAATAAGTCTCTTTCATCATGGCAATGATGAAAGGATTGCTTTACCGTGGCAAAGGGAACAAATTCATTACAGTTGTCCTAGCAGCAGTCAAGGTTCCACCTGAGGGAGTTCACGAAGCTATAAAAGCACAGGAAAGCCTCTGCAGAGCTTTACAGCGGATTTCTAATAAAAGGAATACTTGTGTACTAGATTCCCTTTAGTGCAATTTGTGCCACACCCTAAATATCTTTACTGCTACCGTAACCCAAATTAATTCAGTGAACAGTTTGATAAGTGCAGCCTCAATAATTCAGTGCAGGATTTCTACATTACTTTCTTGGACAACTGAAGAATTCATAGGCTTTCCCAGCTAAAAAGTTCTTGGGATTTAACAAGTGCTATGATGGTGAAAGCCAACCTCCTTTGCAGATATCTCTTAGGGCTTGTCTACACTGACACACAGTTTGGACTAAAGGGCTGCCAATAGTAGTATTCAACAAAGCGCTATGCTGTAACTTCTGCATGCGAATGCTGTGGGCACAAACTGAAATATTCCTAGTTCACATTAACAGAATCCTCTTCAAACAGGACTATATTTAATAGGAATTAGGAACCTTTTAGTCTGAGCCCACAGCGTAGCACTTTGGTGTGCACTGCTATTCACAACTCTGCAGTCCCAACTACAGGGGAGTGTAGACATAGTCTAAGTGTCCAGTGCCCTTTAAAATATGCTTTGACTCATGGGTATATAGTTCACTGCACCAGACTACTTGCTTCAGTGGCTTCCTGCACCATCCTCCTACATTTAAATGGCACATCAATACAACATGAGCATATGGAGAGATCTGACAGCATAAAACAGATATTTTATATAAATAAGCCATAAAAATGATAAATAGTATATTTTTAATGTGTTCATGGTGCTGTGATTTAAGAAGAAACTAGAGAAATCCATTCTCTTCAACATATCCAAGAGAGTTATTGACCTAAGAAACAATGTCAAGGGATTTGCCCAGCGTGGGATGAAATTTACCCAGTATGGTTATTTCTCAAGATTATTTTGTCTGGCTGAAATTATTATTATTATTATTATTTATTATTATTATTATTTTTTTACCATTTTCATCTTCCTCACAACTCTCGATTTTTTGAGGGAGGAGGAGGAGGAACTCATTTTTGTTTAAGACCGTTGTTCAATTACTAGTTCCAGATTCATTACTATTTCATAATAGGTTTGTTAAATTGCCCTAAATCTCTGAAAGGTTCTAATGCACCAAGTAAACTCAAACCTTCATTACTGAGTCCAGACGGGTGAGTTCAACAGCACTGTGAAATGAATGTGAGTAGTTCAAAAAACGTGGTCATCTTACAGGCTTCATTGTGGGAGAAGTTACTCCAGGCTGAATGCCACAGTATCACCATAACTAAGTTCTCATAACAGCAAGAATGGTATGTACATCAATTAGATTAACATTCTGTAGCTGCACATTTCCCTGTGTTATTGTTTTAAGATTTTTTTGCCCCTTTCTTTCATGCAGTCTGATCTGAAATCTGAAAATCCCTGGATAAATGCATCCTTTGTGCAAGCCCCTCCCTAGTCACCAGTCAGTGAAAATTACTCAAATGAAATCTTTTTCTGAACTGAAACAAAAAGCAAAAGATTCACATACCTGCCATTTCAGCCTTGAAGAACTGAATGAGTGACTGCGTGAAGGAAAGAATCCACTTATCCATGATGTTGTTGCTCTCTTTCATCGTGTTCTCATTGTACAGGAATTCCTTTCCATCTTCCTATAAACGTCATTGGAAAAATGAATAGTAGCATAGCATGTCAGTGCTTGAACACATTAAATCCTGTACAGTAATATCCATCAGCAGCAGATCTCAAAGCACTTCACAATCTTTTAATGTGTTTATCTCACAACACCTCTGTGAGTTAGGTCAGTGACATTTTAACCTCATTTTACAGATGGGGAACTGAGACAAAGAATAAGGGTATGTCTACACTACCCACCGGATCAGCAGGCAGTGATCAATCCAGCAGAGGTCGATTTATTGCGTCTAGTCTAGATGCTATAAATCGACCCTCGAGTGCTCTTCCGTCGACACCTGTATTCCACCCCCATGAGAGGCGCAGGCGGAGTCAAGAGGGGACCAGCAGCAGTCGACTTACCGCGGTGGAGACACCACAGTAAGTCGATCTAAGTACATCGCCTTCAGCTACATTATTCACATAGCTGAAGTTGTGTAACTTCGATCGATCCCTGCCCCCCACTGTAGACCAGGCCTTAGTGTCTTGCCCAAGATCTGTCTGTGGTGAAGCAGGGAACTGAATCCAAGTCTCCCATGTCCTAAACTAGTGCCCTAACGACTGGACCATCCTTCCTCTTAAAAGCCCATTTGTTATCCATCGACAAAAGCCTCCTGTCCAGGCTCTTCTCCATTACATTGGTTAGTAAGAGTATTCAGTGTCAAATATACATTTGTTCTTGAGAGACATTAACAGAAAAAGCCAAGATAAACTGACTTGCACTGATTCCTGTTTCATTACACAACAATGTAAACTACACAAGGGACCATTTTTTTGTATTTACTAGAACACAGAAATAGTAGTACGGTACACAAGGGAATTCAATAATCCCATGTTTACACCTTTTGCATGTAGTCTAATCACAATTTACAAACACAGGCTAATGATACTATTTTACATCCCCTTCATCCAGCTGGAATCCAAAGCATTTAACACATTTTACTGATTCTGAGGTGTGCGCGCGCGCGCACGCGCATTAGTTAAATATATAAGTGAAAATTATATAGATAGATATAGGACATGTACTGCATATAAATAACTTTCATTTTGCAGCAATTGTTAAACAGCACATGGCACCCCAAAAGAATTGTTAAGGGTAGATGGAAAGGATAGCAAACCCAACTGGAACTGCCAGAGGAATTTTACGCAGGCATTACGTCATTGCTGTACATATTTAGCATTTCATGAGAGGCAGCACTGTCCACTGCCCCTGAATACTGGACTCTAATGTATTATACATTGTAAAAAAGAAGGTGGGAAAAGGCTAGAAGTATATGTGCTAAATTGGTAATCTATCCATTCCCGTTGCTCTTTCAGGGAGGGAGGGAGAATATCACATTGACTTCTAACTGCACAGCTTTTAAACAGTGACCAGTGGAGATCCCTAATGAATCTCCTATACCACTCCCTACAAGTTCTCTCTAAAGGCCTGCTATCCCTGTAGTGGGGATTTTCATTCTTGAAAAATCTAAATTTAAAAAGAAAAAAATCATAGTTTGAGAGGGGTTAGGTCTGAAGACAAGGAAAAAATGGACAAGAATGTGTTGCAGTAATTTGCAGACACACTTATTCAACCATAGAATTAGCAGGAGATATGGTAAGACGTGTTTTTATGTGATCTTTAAGCAAGTGCATCTTGTTTAGAAAATATGTTTTGAAATAGGAAGTCTCCTGTTATTTGTTGAAAGTAATTACAATAGGCTTCCCAATAATAAGAACTGTTCCTTCCAAATGCCACTGAAATACATTTCTTCTATATAGGAGGCTTGCCTTTGTCAGAAGGTTTCTTGTAATGGTATAGTAAAGAAATAGTATCTCACATATAGCATCTTCCATCCAAAAAGATCCCAAACTGCTTTGCAAACTTAAAACAATTATCTACATGAAACATATGGATTAAAATATCTACCTTCACAGATCCAGTTATCACCCCAAACACACCAAGAAATCTTAGCTACAGCCAGGTACTCAGATACCATAGAATATGCTCTGAGGAGAAAGTCTGTGATGTATACCTTAACATGCTTAAAAGCACCATCGCTAAACAAGGACACTCCACCAGAGAAGCAGATTGCATCAAGGAACAGGCCACACAAATAGTCCAAAAGAACCTGCTTCAATACAGAAATAAAAAACTCTATCACCACTAGCTGTTACCTACCACCCTACACTGGAAACCCATGCTGGGTATCAAACAAACAATTACAACCCATACTTGATAGGGAGCACACCCTGAAAGAAATCTTTCCTGAATGCTCTCTTCTGGCCTTTAAAGAACTCTGCAACCTCGTCATCAGAAGCATAGAAACATAGAATATCAGGATTGGAATGGACCTTAGGAGGTCATCTAGTCCAACCCCCTGCTCAAAGCAGGACCAATCCTCAGACAGATTTTTGCCCCAAATCTCTAAGTGGCTCCCTCAAGGATTAAACTCAACACTGGGTTTAGCAGGCCAATGCTCAAACCACTGAGCTATCCCTCCCCACAGACCAGGGCACATCAACTCAAAGCAACACCAGACCCCGCCAGGAGAACAGATGCAAAACCTGCAGGCATCTCTCCACTGCTGATGATCAACACCCCCCATAACATACCTTTCAAGATCCAGAGATCCTACACATGCTTATCACTGCATGTGGTGCGCTGGACAAGGTACACAAAATGTCCCAATAGTAACTATGTGGATGAAACCAGACAATCACTATGTTCTCGAATGAACTCACACAAAAAGATAAAAACATCATATCACCTGTGGGTGAACCACTGTCACTCTATGTCTGACTTCTCAGTCCTCATCCTCAAAGAAATCCTGTACTACATCTTCACAAGACAAGCTTGGGATCTTAATTTTATAAGGCCTGGTCTACACTACACGTTTAAACCAATTTTAGTAGCGTTAAACCGATTTAACCCTGCACCCGTCCACACAACGAGGCTCTTTATATCGATATAAAGGGCTCTTAAAATTGGTTTCTGCACTCCTCCCCAATGAGAGGAGTAGCGCTGAAATCGGTATTGCCATGTCAGATTAGGGTTAGTGTGGCCGCAAATCGACGGTATTGGCCTCTGGGCAGTATCCCACAGTGCACCACTGTGACCGCTCTGGACAGCAATCTCAACTCGGATGCACTGGCCAGGTAGACAGGAAAAGCCCCGCAAACTTTTGAATTGCATTTCCTGTTTGCCCAGAGTGGAGCTCTGATCAGCATGGGTGGCGATGCAGTCCCAAATCCAAAAAGAGCTCCAGCATGGACCGTACGGGAGACATGTATGGGGAGACAAATCTGTTCTATCAGAGCTCTGTTACAGAAGACAAAATGCCAAAGCATTTTAAAAAAATCTCCAGGCTATGATAGAGTCCACAGCACAGTGCTGTGTGACAAGCGTAACGGAAAGCCAAAGAATCAAATGGATGCTCATGGAGGAAGGGAGGGGGGACTGAGGACTCCAGCTATCCCACAGTCCCCGCAGTCTCCGAAAAGTATTTGCATTCTTGGCTGAGCTTCCAATGTCTGTAGGGTCGAACACATTATCCGGGATGGTTCAGGGTATAGCTCGTCAATTTACTCCCCAGCCCCTCCGTGAAAAAAGGGGAGAAAATTGTTTGATTTTTTTCAATGTCACCCTATGTCTACTACATGCTGCTGGTAGACGGGGTACTGCGGCACTGAACAGCAGCATCCTCTCCCCTCCCCGGTGGCAGATGGTACAGTGCAGAAGGACTAGCTGGCCTCAGGTGGGGTCAGCCGGGGGCGGCTGGGTAAAAATAGGAATGACTCCCGGTTATTCCCAGCAGATGGTACAGAACGGCTGGTAACCGTCCTCATCATAGCAACTGGGGGCTGAGCTCCATCAGCCCCCCCCTTTCATGTCTAAAGAAAAGATTCTGTACTGCCTGGACTATCATAGCAGCTGGAGGCTGCCTCCTGCTCATTTTATCTCACTAAAAAGTCAGTGTTTCTTATTCCTGCATTCTTTATTACTTCATCACACAAATGGGGGGATCCTGCAATGGTAGCCCAGGAGGGTTGGGGGAGGAGGGAAGCAACGGGTGGGGTTGTTGCAGGGCACCCCCTAGAATGGTATGCAGCTCATCATTTTTGTGGGATCTGACAGGGAGCGGCTGTGCTCTCTGGTACACTGGTTCTCTAGTACACTTGCCCCATATTCTAGGCAGGACTGACTATTTTTAGATACAACAAAGGAGTGAATGACCCGGGGAGTCATTCTCATTTTTGCCTTTGCGCCCTCGGCCGACCTCAGCAAAGGTCAGCCAGGAGCACCCATGACAGCAGCAGACGTTACAGAACGACTGATTACTGTCATCTCATCGCCAATTTACAATGGCACAGCAGACGGTACAGAAGGACTGGTAATCGTCTCTGCTACCTTGCAAAGGCAAATGAATGCTGCTGTGTAGTGCTGCAGTACCACCTCTGTCAGCAGCATCCAGTACACATACGGTGACTGTAAAAAAAAAAAAAAAAAAAAAAAAAAAAAAAAAAAAAAAAAAAAGGCTGAACGGGTTCCATGGTTGCCATGCTATAGCGTCTGCCAGAGCAATCCAGGGAAAAAGGGCGCGAAATGATTGTCTGCCGTTGCTTTCCCGGAGGAAGGAATGAGTGACGACATTTACCCAGAATCACCTGCGACACTGTTTTTGCACCATCATGCATTGGGATCTCAACCCAGAATTCCAATGGACGGGGGAGACTGCGGGAACTATGGGATAGCTACCTACAGTGCAACGCTCCAGAAATCGACGCTAGCCTCGGTACATGGACGCACACCATCGAATTATTGTGCTTTGTGTGGCTGCGTGCACTCTACTTTATACAATCTATTTTACAAAACCGGTTTATGTAAAATCAGAATAATCCTGTAGTGTAGACATACCCTAACTTAGCTAGACACAAAAAATCATGGACTGAATAGAGTCACTGGATGAATGCCTCATTACAACTATCTGTAACCCACTTAATCCCCTGCTCCTGGTTTTCCCCTCATCCCTTTTCCCTCTGTGACTGCTGGGATTTTAATGGGCCACTGTCCCTTGAAATGTGTTAGCTACTTACACTAATGATCTGTTCCACCTTGTATTCAGAATGTTACAGCTGAATACATTACCTCACCCACCTTTTCTCTCTTGCAAATTTAAAGCCATATTGTGTGGCCACAGTCTCAACCTATACCATATCAAGACTGTTAAAGGCTGGAAAGCAAAAGCCATTAGAATTGAAGTCGGTACACCAAATCTGGCCATAAGCCTCTCTACATTAGAGGGGGGAAGGATAGCTCAATGATTTGAGTATTGGCCTGCTAAACGCAGGGTTGGGAGTTCAATCCTTGAGGGGGCCATTTAGGGAGCCGGGGCAAAAATCTGTCTGGGGATTGGTCCTGCTTTGAGCAGGGAGTTGGACTAGATGACCTCCTGAGGTCCCTTCCAACCCTGCTATTCTATGATTGCAATTAAAAACCCACAGCTGGCCTGTCCCAGCTGACTCAGGCTAAGGGGCTGATTAATTGCAGTGTAAAAGTTCGGGCTTTGGGACCCCAGAGCCTGGGCTCCATCCTGAGTCCAAACATCTACACTGCAATTAAATAGCTCCTTTGCCCAAGCCCCACAAGCCCGAGTCAATGGTGCAGGCCAGCCGCAGGTGTCTAACTGTAGTGTAGGCATACCCTCAGTTGAGGAGCTCATCTTTGAACTGGGCTTCCACTGATTGCCTTGACAAGTGAAATTACATATGGATCTCTTTGTCCACTATTCATGCAACCACCTCTGTGGTGCAAAGTGCCAGCTGCTTAATGGTGCAGAACAAGATTACACAACAACTCAGGGTAGGGAAAGTGAACACTAATTTACCCATTTGTAACTACAATGGCAATTTTAAGGGTGCAGAATGTAATTACCAGATTTCAGCCAGGACACTGGGATTAGCTATTTCTCTCTTACAGAAGTATAATGAAACTAACAAGTGGCCAGAGCCTCTATATTAGGTCTTACTCAAAAAATAACATCTTCAGTAGCATATTATCTTCTACTTCTATGCTGAAGCATTGTTTCATTACTGATTCATAAAGAAAAATTATATTTGCTGAATCAAAAAATTATTTGCTGAAGGATCCAGGTTTTCCACATGCATCTCCTATCCCCAACTCTGCTGATCTTGGAAAATCTAATGGGATGACAGCACAAAATGGTTGGCTGCAAAGCTCATTTCAGCTAATTCCATGGTCACAGGTGAAAAAAAAACAAACAATGTGTTTAGCGAACATGAGAAATTTCTTATCAAGGCTGTGAGTATCCTCAGAAAAGGCTTGTTAATTATAAGGTAGTTATCAAACTTTCTTTGAAAAGATTATTACTAAAAAAGATAAAACAGTTTGCAAGACTATTTATTGAAGTCTGCTGCCACTATCACTTCAAATGACAGGCTTCCAAAGTGATTAAATGGTTATCATAATTTCCAGAGTACTACAAGGTCTGAACTTTTTGCTTAGTTTTTGCTTAGTTTCCAGTCTATCAGAAATGTCTTCACTAATAAGTGGCAACTTGTTATAGGATGACTTTGTTGAAAGGAAGACTTTGTTTTCAAAGGATCCCACATATGTAAAAGTTTCAACATCTGGCAAAATAATAGTGTTGCTGAGGAAAGACATTTTGATCTTTTTTGTGGATTAACAGGAAGTGTTCAGCACACATATCACTTACTCCAGTGTTTTTCATTAGCTCTTGACATTTACTGGTTACATTCAAAGACCTATTGCTAATAGTAACTATTTTACAAGATGCAATATAGCTTATATGTGGTGCTGTCCTCTTGCTATTGCTAAGGTGATTCATAGAATTATAGGACTGAAAGATCTTGAGAGGTCATTTACTTCAGTTCCCCATACTTATGGCAGGACTAAGTATTACCTAGACCAGTGGTCTCCAAGGTGGGGTGCAGCAGGAGAAGCGCTGCCAGAGTGGGGTATAGGGGGTGGGAATGAGCGAGGAAGCTCTCCCCTTCTCTCCCCCACTGCCCCGGAGGGCCACCCGGAATGCAAGGCCTTTAGGGCCCTGGGATAAGGGGGCCCTGGCCTGCAGCTCTAAAGCCCTTTTCAGAATGCAGTCCTGCGTATTCCGGCCCACGGAGGAGCAGGGGCAGCCAGCCAGCCAGCCAGAAAGAAGCGGCGCTTTTCCTTTCAAAGCCAGCTGGAGAGAAGCGGCTGCTTCTCTCCAGCCACTGGCTTTGTGGCCACCCCTGCTCCCACTGAGTCCTCTGGCCCGTGCTCACAGGGCTGCATTCCAAAAGGGGCTTTAGAGCTGCAGGCCAGGGCCCCGGGGCCCCCTTAGCGGGGGGGGGGGGGGGAAGCTCCCAGAATTGCGCCTCCCAGAATTGTGGCCATGGGGGCGGTGCTGCACAGAGCCACCTGCACACCCCCTGCACCAAACAGGAGCTTCCCCAGGTAAGTGCTCTGCATCTCCTGCCTGCTCCAGACCTGAGCCTCCCAGACCCCACATCCCACCCTAAGTCCCCTCCCGCACCCTAACTCTAATCCAGACCTTTGAATCGCTGTATCACAAAGTGTTAAACCAAGACTTTCAGAATTAATGAAGCATATTCAATCACATTGCTCTCATTAAAAATTAATAATATTTTTGAGAGATCAAAAAGGGTTTTGTACCGTTAATAAATACAATAAAAATTAAACAATATTTTTTAATTTCATCTCTCATCCTTTTATAATTTCTTTTTGTATGTTTTATAATGTACATAATATATTAGTATAGTAGCACATGTATATAATTTATACATAAATAAATACACATATATCGGAGGTGCGAGCTCAAAAATTTTTTACTGATAGGGATGTGTGATCAAAAAAGTTTGGAGACCACTATCTAGACCATCCTTGACAGGTCTTTGTCTAATCTGCTCTTAAAAAAATCTTCATTGACAGAGATTCCACAACCTCCCTAGGCAATTTATTCCAGTGCTTAACCACCCTGACAGTTAGGAATTTTTTCCTAACGTACAACCTAAACTGCCCTTGCTGCAATTTAAACCTACTAGTTCTTGTCCTATTCTTGGAGATTAAGAAAAACAATTTTTCTCCCTCCTCCTTGTAATAACATTTTATGTACATGAATGTCTACTATCAAGTATTCTTGACGACGAACATTTTTACACAAAACTACAGTGAATGCAGTTATCTTAGGTGGCACGTGTGATATTTTTTAGGAATGATGAATTTCTTTATTCAGTATTACTGATTTACAGTATACTGGGCTAGATGGACCTTTGGTCTGACCCAATATGAGAGTTCTTACAGTAGTCTAATCTGGATTAGACTACTCTCTGTAATTTATTAAATTATTTATTGGTGACATCATTGATTTTTTTGGTATGTATGCTATCAAGAGTGCTTTTGAAGCTCTGAGAAATTATCACTCCAAACTTAAGTCAAAGGTCATCAAGACAAGAAAGTCAAAGCTTCAAACCCTCCTTTCCTATTACCTAGTTGTGAGCTATGAAGTTCTGGTTTTGGTGTAGTGTGAGCCAGTTCCTTCCAAGGAAAGAAAGGGAAGAAAAGTTAGCTGAAGGAAAAACAGAAATCTGCTCTGAAAGGACCAACAGACCTCATGTAACTTTTTTCACAAGTGTTAACTCTGGTGTCCTCAGTAGTTAGTGTTTGGTTGGTGAACTTACTCCTCGTCAAAATGTGATGCTAGCAACACTGATTTGATCTGAAGCCAGGCTTAAAACGAGCATGTACTGCACAAGGTTTACTCCACAGCTCAATTTTTCTATTCCAGTTCCAACACTATAACCTTGCTATGGCATACAGTGTATTTCAAAACCAAGTAAAAGCACCTTTGTACTGTAAGAAATGTTTGTATCTTGAAAGGAAATTATATTTGTAAGAGCAAGAAAGCTAACATACTACAGACGTCGGTAAACTTCCACCTCCTGCTATTTCTATAATATCATAAACCTACACAGTGCTTTACAGACAACTAAAAATGACGTTTACAATGTAATTTATGACAGAGATGTAGCCAAGCCATAATGAGTGGGAAGAATAGGACTAAAGAGCTACAGCAGTAAGTTAACTCTGGCTGCTGATGCATGCAACTTGAAAGTTAACCTCATTTTTTATCCTTATCCTTCCTCTGTACCTTCTATTTTCCTTGATATACACATACATGCACTCATTACAGCTTAGAAGGGAAGACTAGCATTTGTAGCATTTGGGGCCGGATCCAAAAGGAGTTGAAGTCAATGCAAATGACTTGTATTGACTTCAGTGGACTTTGGATCATGCTCTTGGAGCACAGGATGGAAGCATGGTGGACTGGGTCAGAGAACAATACTCCAGCTTAAGGAGCCCAGCAAGAGAAGGCACTGAGAACAAAAGGAGACTAACGGGGTGGAGTTAGGTTTGTGGCAAGAGGGTATATTATTAACACAACAACATAATCCACCAAGAAATAGTACCAGGTGTGCAAACTAGCCTTTGCCTTCTCAGTGTCTCAAAACTTCATACCTTATGTTGCAGGATCACAATATTTTGAATGAGAAAGCGATACGCATTGTACCAGGGCAGGAAGACATCCTTCAGCACATCTCTTACTCCTTCCTCCTTAAACCGCAAGTTTTCTGCTCTTACCACAGGAGAATTGATGAGGTACAGCCTGCAGAGAAACATTGCAATAGGGTCAACTAGGAAGAAGTTTAATGGCATTTCCCCTATGGTCTCTATTACTCATATTAGAAAGCTTGTCATTTAAAAAAAATAATTACAGTCTCTAAAAGTTTACCTGCAAATACTTATCAAAATGTTTTACAACCACAGCAAATACCAAACATTGAGCCACAGTGATAGAAAAACACTAGAGGGGATGGATTCACAGAAAAGAAAATCTATAAAAAAGACAAAATCATAAGTAGATACAGCATGCCGAAGATATGAAGGTTTGTACCCTAGTCATATTCTTGTTCCAGATAGAATACAACCAGTATTGACATGGTGAAACTCAGAAGGAAAACAGTCAGGACTAAGAACCAAATACGAATCAGAATACTAATATATCCTCTCCTCAAAGTCCATAAGGGGGAAGTGCTCTTGCTGTTGTGACTTATACAAAAGCTGTTCTGATGCTGAGGAGTGATCCGATCAGCTCAGCAAGAAGGAAGGCCACTCCTTTCTCAGAATCACTCCTGCTTGCACCTGGAATCCAAGGAGGCTGGCTGCCTTGAAGCCAGTGTCAATTGCTGGATCCTTCAGAAAGTGTGTCTTGACTGTTCTAGGTTTCAAGAATCCATGTTAAGACAAGGCTATTCTCTGGCACAATCTAAAAGTCTTATATCCTTTAGCAATGGATACTACTTATATGGACAGTTTGTTTTTAGAGCTTCCTCTAACAGCATGGAGTCCAAAGGATCCCAACTTCAATACCAAGGAAGGTTTCAAATTTGATCTACTTGGTCCAGGAAGCACTGTCTCAGATCAGTTTCTCCTGAATTAGAAATATCTTGGGAGAGATGACTTCACAAACAGCATATCCCCTAGAGGAGCGCCCTTTCCAAAAGCACTGAAAACCATTAGCCATGCAAACATCCAACTGATGTTCTGGAAGGGAAACTGATCCCTGCCTTTTTCTCTGCCTCCACCACAATAGACAAAGCCCCCAGTATATCTTAGTCAGATAACAAGGAGGAAAAATACAAAAAGAAAATTTTAAACAACTTTCCCTCTACTAATCCTATAACTAAACTGAAAGGTTTCTAACAAAAAGCTAACTTTCCCACATAGAAGGAGAGGGAGTAACGTGCCATGACCACACTAGCTAGTGGTTAGAAAGGAATGGAGACATGGTGGAAAAGACGGTTACTCACCTTTGTAACTGTTGTTCTTCGAGATGTGTTGCTCACATCCATTCCAGTTAGGTGTGCGCGCCGCGCGTGCACGTTCGTCGGAAACTTTTTTACCCTAGCAACTCCAGTGGGCCGGCAGGTCGCCCCCTGGAGTGGCGCCGCCATGGCGCCCAATATATATCCCTGCCGGCCCACCCGCTCCTCGGTTCCTTCTTGCCGGCGACTCCGACAGTGGGGAAGGAGGGCGGGTGTGGAATGGATGTGAGCAACACATCTCGAAGAACAACAGTTACAAAGGTGAGTAACCGTCTTTTCTTCTTCGAGTGATTGCTCACATCCATTCCAGTTAGGTGAATCCCAAGCCATACCTAGGCGGTGGGGTCGGAGCGAGAAGTCGCGGCATGGAGCACAGCAGATCCGAAGGCCGCATCCTCTCTAGACTGCTGGACCAGGGCGTAGTGGGAAGCAAAGGTGTGGACCGATGACCAGGTCGCTGCCCGACAGATTTCCTGGATGGGCACACGGGCAAGGAAAGCCAGCGACGACGCCTGCGCCCTGGTAGAATGCGCAGTCACACGGCCCGTAGGGACGTGGGCCAAGTCATAGCAGGTCCTGATACAGGACGTTACCCATGAGGATAACCTCTGGGAGGAGATAGGAAGCCCTTTCATGCGGTCCGCTACCGCCACGAAAAGCTGGGGGGATTTGCGGAAGGGCTTAGTCCTCTCCACGTAAAACGCGAGAGCCCTACGGACATCAAGCGAGTGGAGCTGCTGCTCCCTGCCTGAGGAGTGAGGTTTCGGGAAAAAAACCGGGAGGAATATCTCTTGGTTGACGTGGAAGGCTGAGACCACCTTGGGGAGAAAAGCAGGGTGTGGTCTCAGCTGCACCTTGTCCTTGTGGAAGACCGTATATGGGGGGTCTACCACAAGAGCCCGGAGTTCCGACACCCGTCTAGCTGAGGTGATAGCTACTAGAAAGGCCGTCTTCCAAGAGAGGTAAAGCAGGGAGCAAGTAGCTAACGGCTCAAAGGGGGGCCCCATGAGCCGGGACAACACCAGGTTAAGATCCCAGGTTGGAGCAGGGGGACGGACGTTAGGGTATAAACGTTCCAGCCCCTTAAGGAATCTAGACACCGTCGGGTGGGAAAAAACAGAGCGACCATCCGCACCCGGGTGAAAGGTGGAGATAGCTGCTAGGTGGACTCGTAACGACGATATGGCCAGACCTTGCCCTTTGAGGGACCAAATGTAGTCTAAGATGTCGGCTACTGAAACTTCCATAGGGCGGAGATTTCTCTCCACGCACCAATAGGAGAAGCGCTTCCATTTGGCCAAATATGTCGCTCTTGTGGACGGCTTCCTGCTGCCCAAGAGCACCTCCCTCACCGGCGTGGAACAGCGCAGCTCAGAGCCAGTCAGCCACGCAGGAGCCACGCCGCTAGGTGCAGCGACTGCAGGTCCGGGTGACAGAGGGTCCCGTGCTCCTGGGTAATCAGGTCCGGATGAAGGGGCAGGGGAACTGTCTACACTTAACAATCTAATTAACAACTACAATAGAGATAACGATAGAGAACAAGGAGAGCTAGGGACGTGGAGGACAGCTATGCCGCGCTCCACAGTTCCAACGACCGACACGGCGGTAAGAAGGAACTGAGGAGCGGGTGGGCCGGCAGGGATATATATTGGGCGCCATGGCGGCGCCACTCCAGGGGGCGACCTGCCGGCCCACTGGAGTTGCTAGGGTAAAAAAGTTTCCGACGAACGTGCACGCACGGCGCGCACACCTAACTGGAATGGATGTGAGCAATCACTCGAAGAAGAACCCAGGTATTTACAACCTGATTGAATAGAATATTGATCTTGAGGGATGTTATGCATATGTCGGCTAAATGCCAGTACTGCACAAAAAGATTCAGGACCCACATGGGCAGGCTCACGAGATGCAAAGTCATTAAGGAGAACATAAGTGATAGGAAAATATCTTTCCACTATTTGCTCAACTCTACCAGTCAGAACAGACAACTTTAAGAGCTGCCAGTTGAGATTTTCCCATACTGCATGAAGAGCAAATAAGAGGTTTTAACATTGGCTTAGACAAGGGATTTTCACTTTCTACTGTTCCCCCCTCACCCTCCCCGCCTTATCTCATTTTAAGGACAGGATAGTGGGTGCTTGTTTTTGGAGTACCCATTTCCATAGCCACATGAAGTCAAATGGAGCCACTATTCCACTTAACCAGTTACTCCACTAGAGCCAACAACACAAAACTTAAGGTGTCCTTACTGAACAAAACAAGTATCAGAGGGTAGCCGTGTTAGTCTGGATCTGTAAAAGCAGCAAAGAATCCTGTGGCACCTTATAGACTAACAGAGGTTTTGGAGCATGAGCTTTCGTGGGTGAATATCCACTTCCTCAGATGCATGTAATGGAAATATCCAGGGGCAGGTATATATATGTGTGCTAGCAAGCAAGCTAGAGATAACGAGGTCAGTTCAATCAGGGAGGATGAGGCCCTGTTCTAGCAGTTGAGGTGTGAAAACCAAGAGAGGAGAAACTGGTTCTGTAATTGGCAAGCCATTCACAGTCTTTGTTCAATCCTGAGCTGATGGTGTCAAATTTGCAGATGAACTGAAGCTCAGCAGTTTCTCTTTGAAGTCTGAACAAAACAAGTCAACTTCTTCCACCAGGCATTCAGTGTGCCAACATTTTGTTTTGTTTTGTTTTGTTTTGAAGTACCAAATAAAAACACCGGTACCTAGAATAATGCATAATGTCTCTGTATTAGTTAAAAATTACTATACGTCAACAAGTAAGCAGTGAAATCTGAAATAACGTAGAATGAGATTTAAAGTCTGTAGCCTGTAAATCCGCTGCAAAGGAGAAGAGTAGTTCACATAAATGTATATATTTTTGGCAGTAATAATAAGAACCATATTCACTTATCTTTTTTCAAGTGTATCATAATATGTATCCATTTCAGTTTGCAAAAAGTTTTTCTTTTAAAACCTTATATCTGCACTGCCCTAAGCTAGTATTTTAAACTACAAGGACAACTTGGTTTCTACTAAAGTATAACAGACTACTGTAGGTCAGAACTGGTGTCTCACTTTGCTAACTTAACGTATACAATTACATAAAATAAAGATGTATGTAGTACTTGATTCATCTTGCCAAAAATCTTTTAAGATTTCAACATTGTCAGTAACAGATTTATTTCAGAATTCAATTTGTCATGTTTTATAAACTGTTTAGAACACAAATTTCTAAACTAATGAATCTATGCAGAGATTTCCTTTAGGGCACTTGAAAACCCTAACTTGGGTTGACAGAATACATTCAAAAATACTAGACCATGAATTCTTCTTGAAAGACCTTCTCACAAACATAATACATAAAATACAGCTGTTAGGGCAAATAGATGGTAAAGCATGAAAGTCAGCATTACAGGAATGTAAATTCAAAGTTTGAATGTAACATTCAACTTTAAAAGATAGACTTCAATACATGTTTAAAAATAGAAGAAACTTTCTTTTGAATTTAGATGACCAATATGTGGCAATGTAAAATAGTTCAGTATTATGTCTAATTACTAAATAAATATCGTGACAAAGTTCCTCCTTTACCTTGGTGGGTCCTGCGCTTATTGGTGGATTTGCTCACCTCAGTGATCTTCCCTTCTGGTGGAACCCACAGTCTGGGTTAACTCCTCCTGTGTCTGATCAGGAGTTGTGAGGTTTGGGGGGAACCCAGGCCCACCCTCTACTCCAGGTTCCAGCCCAGGGCCCTGTGAATCGCAGCTGTGTATAGTGCCTCCTGTAACAGCTGCATGACAGCTACAACTCCCTGGGCTACTTCCCCATGGCCTCCTCCAAACACCTTTATCCTCACCACAGGACCTTCCTCCTGGTGTCTGATAATTCCTCAACCCTCCAGTGCACACACTCTCAGTCTCAGCTCCTTGTGCCTCTTGCTCCCAGCTCCTCACACGCGCTTCCTCTCCTCTGGCTCCTCCTCACCTGACTGGAGTGAGCTCCTTTTTAAACCCAGGTGCCCTGATTAGCCTGCCCTGATTAGCCTGCCTTGATTGGCTGCAGGTGTTCTAATCAATGTAGCTATCTCTACTGCCTTCTAGAAAGATCTTAATTGGCCCCAGGTGCCTTGATTAACCTGGAGCAACTGCCATTTGGTTACCATGGTACTAGGGATTTGTTTAGCCTGGGGCTAACACACCTGTTCCTCAGTACTTTACTGTAGCCATCTGGCCTTGCCCCATCACAATATGTAAATGAAACAGCAATTTGGACTCCAATTTTTTATTTATTTATTTTTTGGTATAGTAAATCTCATTGTACAAGCCTTTCTGCATGCTGTCACTGACTCTTGAGATTTGTTCTCAAGTCACAGGATTTTCGCTGGATCTAGAACCAGTCTCAAAATGATACCAGAAGCTCCAACCCCCTCACAAATTTCAGCCCAGTCACCCACTTTCCTGCCTCCTGGGGAAAAGTAGCTCTGACCTTCTTCTATTCACATTAGAGAAGGAACTGGAGCAAGGTGGCTGGTCTGTGCTGCCCCTTATATCCTTGGTTGGGAGCATAAGGCGGCAAAGGGAGCAGGCATGGACCAACAGACACTGCTACTGAAAAGTTTCCAGTCCGAGGGGCATGGAGCACATGCATATCCACAGAGTACCCACAGGGACCAGCATTATGAAGGGAGTAAAGAGGACCTCATGCAGCTGCCCACCCAGGCCTGGCAGAATTGATATGAGAACCGGGGGGGAAGAGGGGATACGACACAAAAATTAATTAATTAGAATGGGGGATAAGCTGGAAGATCCAGGCCACCTTACTCAATAAATCGGGCAGAGTTTACAACACTAATTGTCTCACATACACTGGAGGTGGGGAAGGGAAATACAAAAATCTTCAAATAGACCAAAAACACTACATAATTTTTTCATCTCATAATTTGTGAGCCAGTCTCACGCGATTTATAAGTGTCTGACTGGAGATTTTTGAACTTTCAGGGCTGGCAATAATGTATAACACAGACACTGCAAACCAATAATACTGTCGTCTCTAAATTTTCCAAATTTATTTTACATAAATGTCATTTTAAATCTTTACCGACTGTGTTCCAAGGTTACCACAACAGCAAATGGCCTGTAAATAAACTTAGGAAAGTAACAAACACTACTGTCTGCAGGCACTTCTCTTGGTTTTATCTGGTGTCCTTGTGTACTGGCAGCTGTGTAATTACAAGACACTGTAAATAAATTTATAATAATACCAGAAGCATGGACTGTTATAGACTAAATTTATCTTCAAATAAAATTTGTTTTTAAAGCTAGTCAGAATAAAATGCTTCTGAATGTAAAGAAAAGAAACTAGCACAATAAAAGAGTTTCTTTTATTTTCAGTCATTTTAAAGGACATTTGCTTATGGTCGAATGTCTTTTTAAAGCAGTTTATACTGAGCCAGCTCAGCTTGCAATAATAGCTTTACCTCAAAATCATAACGTAGCCTGTGTTTACTGAAGCAGAACATTATTTGACTTGCTTCAGATGTATTTGGTATTTAACGTTGTGTACAGGTGTTTTTACATCAGCCAATTCCCCATCACACATGTATTGACATGGCAAGAAGGGCAAAGTCTACATGTTCATTCCTTCCAAAAAGGTGCAGAGAAAACTCAATCACCAACTGATATTTGGAAATTATTTTTACTGAAGTTGCAATTTTTAATCCAGACCAGCACAGCAGAAATATTAACTGTAGCAAGTGAAGCATACAAGTCCACATAGGATAGGTTTTTAGCGTGTTGAGCAAGAAAAAACTGCCGAGTTCGAATGCTCATCTACACACAAAAATTATACTGCATTAACTATGCTGCTATAGTTAAGTCAGTGCGGTCCCCCTAGTGTGGGCACAGTTAATCTACTATAAAGATGCCTATACCAAGATGGGGGAAGGAGAAATAGGCTGTACCAATGTAACTACGTCAACATTAGGAGCTGTACTGGTATAGCTTTTGGCAGAAATATCACACTCCTAACCAAAACAGTTAAACTGGTTCAAAAAATTATGTGATGCCCATAGAAATAAGTATTTCCCTCCTCTCCCCACTGACCTCATCCTTTCCTGCAGTCCCTGCCACAGTTTTTGTTGCCCTGCTTTCGGAAATACAAAGCAGGCAGACTGGAGAGTATAGCACAAATACATTTCCTTTAATATGAAGACCTTCTCTGGAGCTCATGGAAGTGAAGGGAAATTAAATGGGGAGAAAGAGAGAGACCACCACACTTTTCCCCCTCACTGTATGACTTCATCTTTGGCTTACAGCCCATCTGAGTCAAGGTTGCCAAGACTGCCCAAGTGTGATGGTAGCTTTAACATTTAGGACTTGTCTACACAGTGCAACAATGCACACCAGAAGAGGTGTAAAATTGTAGAGGGCTTTGAAGTGTTGAACTCTAACAGCTTTGTGTTGACCCCACTGATGTGCTCTAAAAGGTTCCTAGTGTGCATGAACATAGTCCTGTTTGAAAACAATACAACATTAACACATACTTTTAAGAGTGCATAAGTTGGGTCAACACAGCAGTTAGGGCTCAACACTTTAAGGTGCTCTACAACTGTACACCTCTTCTGATGTGCATTGCTGCATCGTGTAAACAAGCTCTTAGACACTGAATGGTTTCACATATGATTCAAAGAACACTGGAATTAAAGACTCTAAAAGTCAGAGACCAGTATGCAAACTCTCTGTGCTACCTAGCTATTCTTTCCATCTGGGAGTTCTCATCCTATTATACATTTAAGCAGCTTATGTGTGTAACTGCTGTTGATGCTGTATTTACTAACATACTGCTGTGCTGAGACTAATTTGAAGCTATCGTTCATAAAGACTCTCCTGAGGGGGAAAGGAGAACCTCCTTCACAGAAGCTAAAGTAACGCTACATAGAAGCACTGCCAAAACGACAAGAAAATCTAAAGCAGCTTATTCTATAAACAGTATACAAGAAGTGCTTCAGTGGATAAGCACAAACAACTGAATCACAGAGGTCTTTCCTTAAATGGATCTAGTCTGTACTGCTTTCTACTCTGTGTGTGGGTGTCTGTATAAATAAATATGACATTAGAGAGTGTATGTCAGGCAGAAAAATGAATTAGCCTTTTATTAAACAAAAATGAGGAAATAATGGAATTGTACCTTTTAGCATTTTGGTTTTGGTTTTTTTAAGGTAGAAAAAAATTAGGAAATAAACAACTGAGTTTAAAAGCCTCGATAACAACTAGGAATCTCTGCAGTCATGCTGCCTCATCTACCAATTCTCTGCTTCTTCATATTCTGCTGACCATGGTTAGACTATTATAAAAGAGTTTGATCTTGTTGATCAACTTAAGAACTCTATTCAAGCCTTCACAGTAAATCTAGTTTTTTTTATGACAATGTCTTCCTGAACTGACAACATACAAGGTATTTACCAAAAGGGGACTTCAATGTTTCTGAAGTGTGTGGGTGGGGGTGAAAGGGGGAGGAGGAGAAGTAGCTTAAATTTTAAAGTTGTATCAAAGTACAGACCTCTGTTCCATTTTTCAAGATAGTCAAACATGAGACTAGTCTTCTTAAAATAAATGTTAATTTTACAGCAAGTTTCAGTTATGGCAAATGGAGAGTTTTCAACAAACATACATACTTATTATTTGTACTACCATAGTCTCAGCATGCAACCACGATGCCTGGTGACATATAAAAACCTGAATATAACACATTCAAATGGCTCTTTACAACCATAAATAAGATATTAATTAAGATATTCAATGTACATATTCCACCTTTAGGTTATGAAGAGATTTTATTGCACCCAGCAAATTAAATGCCTCTTATACTCGAACATTTATGTTATTTTAATGAAACAACTTAAATTGCACAAAGACCTAGATGGTCTTTTTGTACATGAATATATTCAGATCGGCCCCTTCACTTTTGTCTCAATTTTAACTGAACGTTGTGCTTATGAAAGATGCCACATTAAACAGCAATGTAGACTAAATCTTTTCTCAATGTAGGTAGTATATAGCACAGGTAGTGACTGCACAAGCTTCCCTCCACCATACAGCATGTGCGCAGATATGCCATTCTAGAGTAACTAGCTCTGAGGAGGAGTTGATCATAGTTTTCATGACCATTCAGATACTTGGCCCATATGCTTATAAAACCAGCAATAATACCAATTAGTGTCAGCTTAAATTGACATATTATATAATAGGAACTGGACACAACTCATTTGCTAACCAAAAAGCCATCAGATAGCAATTAGTTTCAGTCATTATCAGCCTTGTTAGGATCGGAACCAATGTTTTAGAAGTTCAAGGCTCCATAACCCATTACCAATCCCTTGCGTCATCCCTTGCCGCAACTATTTCCTTGCCACGGAGTTCTGAAATACTCTAAACTGAAGTTCCTTCCTATTATTATCTGTCAAAACCCATTACACTCTTTCTGGTATACATGTGTGATATAATCATTCATAGGAATCTGAAGTATTAGGTATCTACACTTAAAAAAAAAAAAAAGGACAGAATTGCCAGTTCCTACCTTAGTGCATCAGCTCCATAACCATTTACAATAGTCACTGGATCAGGATAGTTCTTCTTGCGTTTGCTCATTTTTTGGCCATCACTTAAAAAAAAAAAAAAAAAGTGTGAGGAATGAGTTCTTGGGACTTTAACAACACAAGAGTTGCTAACTGAGTAGCCCTTCACATCCAGCTTCCTTTCCAAATAATTGATTAAAACTCAAATGTCATTGTCACAATACATTTTCAGTTACCCAAGCCACTGTCATGCACTCATCACACTATTTCAGCATGATGGACAATTCCAGAGCACCGAGAAAATCTGGAAGCAATAGGCTCCTAAATTACAGACTCAATTAGAAGAGTCCATCTTCCTCCGAGAAATTAAGGTACATAAGGATAGCTCAGTGGTTTGAGCACTGGCCTGCTAAACCCAGGGTTGTGAGTTCAATCCTTGAGGGGGCCACTTAGGGATCTGGGGCAAAAATCAGTACTTGGTCCTGCTAGTGAAGGCAGGGGGCTGGACTTGATGACCCTTCAAGGTCCCTTCCAGTTCTAGGAGATAGGTATATCTCCTATTATTATAAGGTGCAAGAGGATAAAAACAAAACATTTGCTTTGGATCAGTATCATCATCCTGAAGAGGTGGCAAGTTGTGACACTGAAAAATATATTTACTGTTATAAAAAATATATAAACCTCCAAATCAACATGTAGCTTTAAAACAACAGGGTATCCTTCCTTCTGCACAATGGCATATCATTTCTTTCCTCAATTCTATCCAGTTTTAATTAGCTTTGTGGCTGATAAGTAAGGGCAAATATTCCTGTGAAGAACTAGGCATAATTCCCAGATAGGAGACACAAATGTCCCCCTCTGATGGGCAGTTAAATTCATCTTCTGTAACGTTGCTACTTTGTGACAAGTTTCTCTCTCATTGGTAGCCAAAACTGACCTAACTATAACCACTATGTACTGCTAGGCTACCAAAATGTCTCACTTGTGATTTAAAGTAACATATCTGCACCTATTACAACTAGGTGACAATAAAAAGCTGTTCAGTAAAGAAAATTAATATACCAACCTAGCAAGAACCAGCCCATTTACAATTACATTCTTGAAAGGAGGCTTCCCAAAAAGAGCTGTGGACAGAACCAGGAGAGTATAAAACCTGAAACAAAAAAAGTGGTAAATTTGTTATCAGACAGTTCAAACCATATTCTAGGCACATTATGCTAAATGCACCATGCTGTCAATTACAAATCAAATTTCAATTAAACTGGATTTATTCACTCTAGCACATTAGAATTAACATCTGAGTGGACATATAACTGGAAAAGATCCATTAAAATAAGCTTATTGTACAGTTGTTTTCTTGCTGTGCAGTATGTACACTATTATTTCTCCAAATATTACACACAAGTACTAGAATACTAATAAATGACAGTGAAACATTTTGGGAATAATTAGCAAGGTTGGGACACAGGACAATAGAGAACTTCCCCTTTAACAGATTTTTAAAATCCATCAAAAAAATATAAACAAAAACAACAAGAAGTGCCTGTGGCACCTTGGAGACTAACAAATTTTATTTGAGCATAAGCTTTCGCGGGCTAAACCCACTTCATTGGATTCACTCAGTGGAAAATACAGTAGGAAGATATATACACAGAGAACATGAAAAAATGAGTGTTGCCATACCAACTCTAACAAGACTAATCAATTAAGATGAGCTATTATCAGCAGGAGGAAAAAAAAACTTGTGTAGTGATAATCAGAATGGCCCATTTCCAACAGTTGACAAGAAGGTGTGTGAGTAACCGGAGGGGAGGGGGAATTAGCATGGGGATATAGTTATTACTTTGTGTAATGACCCATACACTTCCAGTCTTTATTCAAGCCTAATTTAATGGTGTCTGGTTTGCAAATTAATTCCAATTCTGCAGTTTCTCGTTGGGAGTCTGTTTTTGAAGTTTTTTTGTTGGAGACCTGTGTCTGTAATCGAGTGACCAGGAGATTGAATTGTTCTCCGACTGGTTTTTGTTATAATTGTTATAAATGTTATAATTGAATGTTATAAATCTGTATCCATTTATTCGTTTGTGTAGAGACTGTCCAGTTTGGCCAATGTACATGGCAGAGGGCCATTGCTGGCAAATGATAGCATATATCACATTGGTAGATGAGCAGGTGAACAAGCCTCTGATGCTGCAGCTGTTGTGATTAGGTCCTATGATGGTATCCCTTGAATAGATATGTGGACAGAGTTGGCAATGGGCTTTGTTACAAGGATAGGGTTCCTGGGTTAGTGTTTTTGTTGTGTGGTACGTGGTTGCTGGTGAGTATTTGCTTCAGGTTTGGGGGCTGTCTGTAAGCGAGGACTGGCCTGTTTCCCAAGATCTGTGAGAGTGAAGGATCGTCTTTCAGGATAGGTTGTAGATCCTTGATGATGCGCTGGAGGTGTTTTAGTTGGGGGCTGAAGGTGAGGGCTAGTGGCGTTCTGTTACTTTCTTTGTTGGGCCTGTCCTGGAGTAGGTGACTTCTGGGTATTCTTCTAGGTCTGTCAACCTGTTTCTTCACTTCAGCAGGTGGGTATTGTAGTTTCAAGAATGATTGACAGAGATCTTGTAGGTGTTTGTCTCTGTCTGAGGGGTTGGAGCAAATGCGACTGTATCGTAGAGCTTGGCTGTAGACAATGGATCGTGTGATGTTGTCTGGATGAAAGCTGGAGGCATGTAGGTAAGTATAGCGGTCAGTAGGTTTCTGGTATAGGGTGGTGTTTATGTGACCATCGCTTATTAGACCATCACTTGTAGTGTCCAGGAAGTGGATCTCTTGTGTGGATTAGTCCAGGCTGAGGTTGATGGTGGGATGGAAATTGTTGAAGTCATGGTGGAATTCCCCAAGGGCTTTTTTTCTATGGGTCCAGATGATGATGTCATCAATGTAGCGCAAGTAAAGTAGGGGCCTTAGGGGACGAGAGCTGAGGAAGTGTTGTTCTAAGTCAGCCATAAAAATGTTGGCATGCTGTGGGGCCACGTGGGTACCCATAGTAGTGCCGCTAACTTGAAGTTATATGTTGTCCCCAAATGTGCAATAGTTGTGGATGAGAACAAAGGAAAAGGACACTAAACTATCTAAACTACTACATGCCACAAGGGGCCACAACAGCAGTTCCCTTAACTCACCCAACAATATTGTTCATCTATCCAGCTATACTCTTAGCCTGGCAGAAGAGTCTGTCCTATCTCGGGGCCTCTCCTTCTGCCCCTGCACCCTCACGAACATTATACAGTTTTGCAGTGACCTGGAATCCTACTTTTGACATCTCTGACTCGAGGAATATTTCCAACACACCTCTGAACAGCACACTAATCCACAAATAGGATTCTTATCAGAGGCATGGACTTGTGCAACTCTTGTTACTTTTAAATAAGTTGAGGGTGTGGCACAGCCTTGTTAGCTAAGGAACAATATCAAACAATCAGCAATCTATAGAGCTAAAGCTAACACAACCTTTAAATGAAAGATGATTTTATGAAAACTAATTGACTCAGAGTAAGCCACAGAAGGTTACACTTCAAAACTGTTTATTAGCATAAGATTTAGAGAAGAAACTTCTGCTGAAAGAAAGGTTCATTTGTATCCTCTGAAGTAGCTGGATCTCAAAAAGCTGCATAGAATAGAAAACACATCTGTGGAACTTGAGTATCCAAGACTTGGTAAACATTGCTTGGATGCACTATTGCATTTATAAAGCAGCTTAGATTGAAAGCTGTGATTCTTATTCCCTAGAGAGGCTTTCAACTCACATCATCATCTCAGAGCGCACACCCCTCTGGGCTGTAAAACCTCTTAACCAAGCAAATTACAATGTAACTTACAAACCTTTATCAAACATTCACACATACACAAAAAGTAGAATAAAAATCTTTGCCATTTTAAGCTACTTTCCCATTCTTTAGTCCTTGTCCATAATTCTCTACCCTCCCCATTACATCCCACCCCCACTCTTTTTTCCTCCCTCATCTTTAGTCTTCAAAAGAAAATAAACCTCAATCCTGAGCTTTTGCCCATATGACCAAGGCAAATCAAAACTAAAGAGACTGCATACTAGCTGATTCTTCCCTCAGCTAGTATGAATACCCAACTGACAAAACAGTCATGGGTTATGGCATGTAAATCCACATGCAAAACAAACAACAAACTGATCCCAACAACAGCACTTATCATGGAATGACGACAACACTGTGGGCATGTCTACACTTACCTCCGGAGTGATCGAACCTGGTGGGGAGTGGGGAGGGAAAGGGGGAATTATCACATCTAGTGCAGACGCGATAAATCGACTGCTGAGAGCTCTCCCATAGACTCTGGAACTCCAGTAGAGTGAGAAACATAGGCGGAGTCGACAGGTGAGTGTCAGCAGCCGACCTACCGCGGTGTATGTAGTTGAAGTTGCATAACTTAGATCAATCCCCCCCCCACCACACTGTAGATCAGGCCTGAAAGGCATTTCTATTTTAAAAGCAAAAACTGACTTTGACTAGCAGGGGCTACAGTGTTTTTGTTGTTGCTTTTTAATAGGAGACTGGTACATGAGGGTTACACACTCTGAGGTGGCACATGCAGATATTTTTAGTGACTGAAGAAAATTCTCCAGGGACATTAAGTTAGATAGTTCAGTTTCTTAAAAAGATGAACAGAAGAATACCCACAATCATACGGGACAGTGTATCTGGAATTAATTGAAACATGCCTGGTGTATAGTGTTGGGAATATAGCGCTAATACTAAATACTTGCAGTAGTAAATGTTATGATTTTAATGACAACCACTGTAGTTATTTCAAAATATCATCTACATATTCCTATTCACGATCTTTCTGTGGTTTGATTTGCTTTATAGACTGTACTTGGTGGGTTTAAGTTTTACATTTATAAGATGCTTTTGATATGCACATCTATAAACCAATTAAAAACATGCCTTTCATAACAGTCAATAGACAGCCAATGCTGGTAAAATGTTCATGCACAAGTTGGGTGGAAGTGGGGTAAAGTCCCACAGAGTTCAAAAGTACAGTTCTACTCTGCAAAGGAACCAAAGTTCTGTGAAGGTTCTGGTTTCTCAGTGATTTTATGTTAAGTATACTCAATTGACAAATAAAATATGTTGTTTTTTGTTTGTTTGTTTGTTTGTTTGTTTTAATTGCCAGCCTTCAAAGCACAACCTGGACTTTGGGAATCGAGTTTGGTTCTTTCCATCTCACACATCACCATCAGAAATAAAGTATTGCAAGGTTAAATTAGGCCTTCATTTATACCTATGCAACTTTTCTGTATTCATATCATGCCCTCAAAGATACCTGTTCCGCTGCCTTTCAGAAACAAAACCTAAATCATTTTCTCTAATCTCAGAGATTTGCAACAATACAATAGACTGGAATTGAATAAACAAGTCTATTATACACAAAATACCAAATTTAGCTCACTTAGTCCTGATTGACTTAGAAACGTAACAGCTCTGTTTACTGTGCAAGTACCACTTCAATATAGTGAACTACACTAGTCTGGGACAATGGAAGGAAAGTCTAGTTAAAAAAGGTTTGTTAAACTAAGCATAGTCAACCTCAAAATTAAGACTTCAAGGACACATAATTATAACAGACATTCCTAACCGGGCCAAAAAGATGAAAAACTAAATATTATACATAAGGAATTACCAGGGACAAACCTGAGATTAGAGAAAGATTTAGCTTTACATCAGAAAACGTTTGTTTGGCCAAGGAAATATAGTTAATGGAGCAGTTCACAACATTGTGGAAGGAAATTTAAGTCTAGAAGTTTATATTTTTGAAAAGGTGCATCTTCCACCAGTCACACAAGGACTGACTTAGTTATACTTTTGGCCCTTTCCCAAACTAACACAGAAAAGTTAAATTGCATCTAGGGCATGGGGTCTACTGGCTTACTCATCAGGTATGAAATACCTATCACCACCAGAACAGTTTTTGTCTCTGCTCAGTAAACTCGGTCTTTCCTCCTTTTATGGTAAATGAACTGAACTCTGCAGCAAATTTCTCAATGAGAATATCCAATGAAAGTCTCAGAAAGAATAAGAGATTGCCCTGGTATTTGCTGACTAATTCCCTCCCACCACAGATGTAGCTGCATTTTAATGAAAGCTATATGCTTACAGTTTCCACATCACTTAGGGATGGTTCATATGTTGCTAAATGCACTCTCTCTCTCTCTCTCTCTAAAATCTGGAACAGAGTATTTACCATCCTCTGGTTTGGTCAATGCCTTCAGCAATGAAGTCAGCAGGAAAGGCATCTTCAAATTCTTTTCTGTTCTCAAACGGATAATGGACTTGTGCGTAAGGCATGCTCCCACTCTCAAACCAACAATCGAAGACTTCAGAAACACGGTGCAACATTCCTTTTCCACAGCGTGAAGGGATGGTTAGATGATCAATGCTGTAAGAGAAAAAGATGGACAAAGACTAATCAAAATACTAAGAACTTTGGTATAATAGAATATAATAGAACTTAATCCATATTATGCTTACGCATTAGATAGGGAACAAAAAAAACCCAGTTTCACTGTGATTTCCAACAGGCCAAGATTTCATACAAAACTTTTTAGAGTTTAAAATGGCTTTGTAAATTTAGTATCAATCTCAAACTGATGTTCTAAAAGAACATAACAATGACCATACTAGGCCAAACCTATGGTCCATCTATCCCAGTATCCTATCTTCTGACAACAGCTGATGCCAGATGCTTCAGAGGGAATAAACAGAACAGGACAATTTATCGAGTTATCCATCCCGTAATCCAGTCCCAGATTCCAGCAGTCAGAGGTTTAGGGACAGCCAGATCATGGGGTTGCATCCTTGACATCTTGGCTAATAACCACTGATGGACCTAAGCTCCACTGATTTATCTAATACTTGTTTGAATCCAGTTATTCTTTTGGCCTTCATCACATCCCCTGGCTACAAGTTCCAACAGTTACTTGTTTGAATCCAGTTATTCTTTTGGCCTTCATCACATCCCCTGGCTACAAGTTCCAACAGTTGACTGTGCGTTAATGTGAAGAAGCACTTCCTTATGTTTGTTTTAAACCTGCTGCCTATTAATTTCCAAGAAAGAAACATTTGTATACTTAATACAGTATACATAAAGCCATTCTAATTTCCTCCATATGCTCCTAAAACCTAAATGGTTATCCAGGGTTAAGACAATAATAACTAACATTTCTGTGTGCTACTGCCTAACAGTTGCTAATTAACTATAGGAGCAGTTCACGCTTGTACATGTTCTCAGTGACTGACCTTTCTCTGTGGAGATCAGTGACTTTCACTCCTGACAGCTCTTCCAGTTCTGCCACTGACCCAATGCAAACCACCTGTTAAAAGACAGTAAAATACTTTAGAACCAATTCAATGGATATTTTAAGAGATATTCCATAATACTGTGCTATTATGTATCACTTTGAAGTACAACACAGAGCTACAAACTATAAATTACATTTACCCTTTCACACAGAAACCCTGCAACATTTTATAGTTATGTTTTCACTTTGTGTAAGGGAAAAAAATCTTTAAATTCAAACCACAATATTTATATAAAACACCCAATACTTAGCACTTCAACAGCACCTTCCATCCAAAGCTCTTGAATCTCTTTACAAAGCTGATGATCTCGTTTTATATTTAGAAAAAGAGGCCAAAGAGGTTAAATAATTTGCCTAATCACAGAGTTGAACAGTGGTAAAATTTGGCACAGAACCCAGATATGCTGATGCTTAGTCTCCCACTCTGACCACCAAAAAATTCTGCTTTCCAAGGGAGTCAAAATAGTCTTTACCTACAAACATGAACTGCTGCATGATGTCATTGACCATTTAAACTAGAACCATTAGCAAAATGGTTAGACGGGAACTGGCTAAGATCCAGAAGTGACACTCATGTTCTAAATCAGTATTTCCCAAACACCTTCTAAGTCAAACTTTCCACAACACCCAATATTTACTATATAAAAGTAGAGTTAAAAATGTGTAAGTGATCACCTTTAGCCCAGTGGTTCACTCATCTGGGATGTGGGTTCAATTCCCCCCTCTGACTGATGTGGAGCAGAAATTTGAATTTGTATTTCCTACCTTACAGGAGAATGCACTAATGACTGGGCTATGGGATATTCTGGAACAGTCTTACCTACTGAAGCTGTTCCACTGTGTATAAATGCTTAAATAGTCACTGGAGCAGGAACCTGAACTTGGGTCTCCAACATTCTAAGCGAGTACACCACCAGGCTATAGGGTCATTCTCTGTCCCTGCCTGAGAGTTGACAACAACCCTTTCACATGTCTAAAAAAAATGGGATTTAGCACTTCAGATTAGCAACAATTAGCATTTTATCAGACTTTTAAATATTGTGTCTAGATAAAATGCTCCCCATTTATTAGTGCTTTTAGAGATTGGTATTTCAATATACAAGTAGCGTTTTGATTCCATATAGAAAAGCAGTAAAGGGGCTTTTTAACATACCTATCCATGGACTGGAGCTGCCTCAATCCTTCTACTAACGTTTGCTTCAGTGGAAGTTTGACACGCCACATCACATTTGTTCAAGGTATAGCAGATGAAAAGGAAGTGACCTAGAAAGTGTCTTGACCAGCTTAGAGGTGACCAAGGAAGAGGCAATTGCCCCCTACCCAAAATGACTTCTGACTGTCAAGGCAAGCAGATTTTCAGAGGCTTTCAAGCCTCCTTTAATACATGGCCTCATTTATTTTAAACTTGCTCTGAGCTACCAGCCATTGACAGCTCCTGGGATGGAAACAATTCATGCTCATGAAAGAGTTTGACTATACTAAATTGCTAGGACTACCATGAGGGAATAATTTATCATCTGGCTCAATTGGGATTTTTGGGTCCTGGAAAGAGTTAAGTGAGACATAGCTTATTTAAAGTGAAAATCAGAGTAACCTATCAAGGAGGAAAAATATATGTTCTTAAAACATCCTGCACCCAGAAGAAAACTCACATCTGCACAACCAAACCTCCAGGAGAACCTTCCATGGAATTGCTGCAGCTAGAACAGATTCACACAGTAGACAAAGGTGGGGAACTCAGATTGGCAATTACATTTAATGGTGGGCCAGTTTCCCTTGTCCTTGTGTTATGAGAAGAGAGAACAGAAGATTCTCACCTGCATATCAGTATCAAGCAAACCACCTAGGAGCTTTAAAAGAAACATACAGGGAATGATTTATATGAAGAACGCTTGACAAGATGAGATATAGGTGGCAGCCTAGCAGCAACTGGACAAGCGGAAACAAACCAGGCTGGGCACGGGACATAGAAAAGATTTCTTCACAGACTAAAAACAGCATAGCCCAGGATTTCCTGTGGTTAGTGTGAAAGTTACTGGTAACCCCCCTTAGCAACTAACGGTTTAGCCATTAGGTGGAAGCAGAAGCCTCACGTCCACAATACCCTGAACTTTTGAACTGTCTTCTCTCTTCTGCCTTAAAGCAGAGAAGCTAGCTCCAAACCAGTTTTCACTGACCAGATAACAGAAGTACGTGGTCTGACAACCACCAACCAAGTGTTAACACGGCAAGGGTCTTTGTCTGAAAGTGTATAAGAAGTTTGTGAAATATGTGTGAGGCAGAGTCTTTGTACCAAGGTGCAAGGCTCTCCTTTTTTCTGCAGAATAAAGCATCTTTTCCTTATTCCTGTCAGGCTGTTATTGGCTCTCAGCTAGGCAGACCCGACATTTCGGTAACATTAGTGCTGTTATACAAGACTACTGGCAATAAAACTAGTTGGTCAAATGCCTCAGTTGAATGACAGGAGCTCCAAATCACACTAAAGCATCTGAACCACATCTTTACTAAATATTCAGCAACTTCAATTAAACTGTATGCCAGTTCTCTAGAACTTAAATATTTTATCTTCCTGCTTTATAAACCTGGTCATGCTGTGTTAAAAGATTTTATATCTAGTTGAAATGGGATTTTCTGCTTAGTCCTTTCTTCAGAAACTTGTAGGTTTAAGCTCTCAAATCAATGATTTTCACAGAGTAATAAAAAGCACACAGTTTCAAAGCTCACCTTCCACTATGTGTTTCTACTACCTTACAATTATGCCAAAAATTAGCGCAGCTAAAATAAAACTGCGGGAGACTAGATATTGATTTGTACTACATTTCACTTACTAGCAATTAGTAACCTTCCTATATATTAAATAATAAATCCACAATTTTTTTCTAATTTTAACATGCAAAATATAATTGCATGCATGGAGCGTTCCTTTTTGAAAGGCACATTGTTGAGGTTCAGTAGTCTGGTATGGCTACTGGACCACAGTAAAATTAAAAAGTCCTGAGTGTTCCAATGTTAACCTCGATTTTATATTATATTAATGGTGGGCCAGTTTCATTTGTCCTTGTGTTATGAGAAGAGAAAACCTGAAATATTTTAGCATAATACAGTACTGAACCTTTACTAGTACTAATACTAAAACACTTACTAGTCAGTATAGAGTATTTTCATTTTGACTTGGCCATTCTGTACCCATTAGGTACAAAACTGTCAGTCATGGAAGTGGATTTTAATCCACAGGTGGGCACTCAGAGAATTACAGCAATTGCTTCCAAGGAAGAGTAATATAAGAAAATGTTTTATTTTTAGCCATCTTAATGCAGTATAGCATCTGTTGCAGGCAGACATCATTAGCATAAACGAACCAATCAACTCTCCATGGACCACCAACAAATAGTCCAGGTATCACAGTTTGAGAATCTGTGTCCTTGTTTTTCCAAGGGTCAGGAAGAACATAATACTGCAAGGGAAGGATAATATACAGCTGTTAGATGCAGGTCAGGATTCACTTAGCCTAAGAGTCTCCACCATCTCCCTCCTGTATAAAACCTCTCCTCATTTGATGAGATCTGCCTCTTTAGTGGCCTTAGGATGATCATGTCAAAATCAGCAAAACACCATAATAGGAGATAAAGCATATCTAAGCAGGAAAGCAAGATGGACTGATATAAACAGTAGCTTCTCAAATTTAAGTTTTTATAGTACAGTAAGACAAAAGAGACTACCAACATATTTGGACAATACAACAATATCTGTTTTTGATTTCATTTTTTATGGAAAATACACCTTTTTGTTTATAAAAGTAAACAGTGGGTCAAGGTAGAAATAATTTGATCTTGCTCTGTTGGGCAGTAGAAATGTTTTTAAACATAAGAACGGGTAAAGTGTGTGAGGCACAAAAGTTACTTTTTACCTATATATATATTCTCTGTTATCCCGCTTCAGTTCAGAGTGACAATATGTGTTAACTCCTTATTAGCAAGGGGGGTAGAAAGGAAAAGAAGCTTCAGAATGCTATCACCACCATTAAACTTCACTTGTTTTCTTTTTCCATCTACTTGTGTTATCAGAATTGATTAATCAAGCTGATCCCTAGAGTAGCAGTATTTTACCTTTAAAGAAACTGAACATCTCGGTGTTTTATGAGACCAGGAACTTGGGCACTGCCAATTACCTCAGTATATAGTTTTGTACATTTACTTCATGCTACTAATGCTGAGACACCTTACAACTCACCCAGTCCAATACCATATATTTATATATCAGCTTTTCTACTAATGTAGGCTTAACTTGCAAAAGAAAATCTTACGTAGTTTGGATCTACCAGTTATACACATACTTTTTCTTGAGTATTAAAAATTAAAATCAAGAGCTGAAAAATAGTGACTAAAAAAAAAATCTCTCTCTTCTCAGTTTTATCTTATGATGTTATAGTTTCACTAGTTTTCCCGACGCTGTGGATTCTTCCAGGATAGAGCTTAATTTAAAACATAAAAAACAAACAAGAAAAATACACTTGAAATTTTACATTAGAGAGAGAAAGAAAAAAAGCACTACTTTTTGTCCTTTACTTGCATGGCAGGCAGGGGCGACTCCAGGCCCCAGCACGCCAAGGGCGTGCTTGGGGCGGCATGCCGCAGGGGGCACTCTGCCAGTTACCGGGAGGGCGGCAGGCAGCTCCGGTGGACCTCCCACAGGCGTGCCTGTGGAGGGTCCGCTGGTCCCACGGCTCCGGTGGACCTCCCTGTGTGTGCCTGCGGGAGGTCCACCAAAGCCGTGAGACCTGCGGTCCGCAGCACCAACGGACCCTCCACAGGCAAGCCTGCAGGAGGTCCACCGAAGCCGCCTGCCGCCCTCCCAGCAGCCAGCAGAGCGCCCTCCGTGGCATGCCGCCGTGCTCAGGGCAGCGAAATGTCTAGAGCCGCCCCTGACGGCAGTTTTAAGAACTATTAGCAGAGCACTTCAAATTGCAAAGCACGAAGACAGTTCTGTGCTCTAGGAAACTAAGCAAACCAACTTTGTAACATAGCAGGGTTTCTTCTGTCAACTACTGGAGATTTCTGTTTTCTTACATACCTCTTCAAAATCACTGCTGACCCACAAAGGGATAGGTGTTCCCCAGTATCGGTTCCTGGAAATAGCCCAGTCACGTGCATCTTTCAGCCAGTTTCCAAAACGTTTCTCTCTCACAAAGTCAGGAACCCTGTTACAAAAGTTAAAAGCAGTTACATTATTATCTGCAAACTAAACCTTGCAGTCATCTGATAGGCAAACATTACATTCGTACCTCCATATCATAACAAAAGTGATTTACTTTCTGATATTTGCATTAATTGGTGTAGTTTCAGGTTACTGTGTTAGCCATTTGCTAGGAACTGCGTTTATTACTTGTATGACCTTTGGAGAAAAAAATAATAGTATTGCTTCCTCTGACTCCTACAGATCCTCAAATGTGCTATGCAAGTGCAAGAATATTATGTTTTATTGTTCATTCTCAAAGTAATTCAATCAACATCTGTGTGAGATTAGACAAATATCTACAATGTGCCCATGGATGCATATTATACCCATACAAAAGGTAATAAAGATGTTCACACTTCATTGGGATACCTTTCTTTAGAAAACTACTACTAAAAGTTGAGACAAAGATTTAGAAAAATTCACATTACCACTATCTTATAAAAACAGTTCTTAACACTTCTTTTTTGACATTAACTGAGGATTCTGATATTGCAGGCTTTTACCCACCCACCCATTTTTGGCTAATGCATGAAAATCTTATAATGGAGTTGTAGGACAACAATTAAAAGTTCAGTTGACTGGGATAAGTTGGCACTGTGGGCAGCTGTTTAGCACCTATCCCCAGCCTTTGCTCCATGGATATCACTCCTATCAACACCGCACGAGTTAGAGACTATTCCAGAGCATGGATCCTTGAGAATAAACAAAGTTCCAGATCCACTCACTCTTCCACAAGGTGATGGCTCTCGCCCTATTCTTAGTAAAACTGTTCATGGGTCTCAAATTAAAAAAAAAAGAGTCAATGGCAGCACTCCTTGAAGACTTCATTTTTAGCTAAATGTGGTTTGAGATCTGAGCATATGAAATATCTTGAAGATCAAAGATAATGTTGAGGATTATACCCTGTCAAGACTAATTAATCTGATAGTTTGGTTAGCAATTGATTATTCACATTCTCTACATAGTCACAGACCACAGCCTACTGCATTTGTTAAAAAAAACAAACAAACCCAAACCTCAGTTAGTTACCTTCTTGTAACGGTTGTTCTTTGAACTGTGTTGCATAAGTCCATTCTGCTGCAGGTGTGTGCGCACCTACACTGGAAATGGTCATATGCTATCGCTCAAAGAAGAACTTGTGCATTTTACAGTTCTTTAGTAAAAAAAAACAAACTTAAAAAAAAATTATTTCTAACTGATAGAAGCACCTACACAAAAATAAAAAGAGTTGCATGCTAAAGCTTGATATAAAGACAACCTTTCAGGCCTAGGGAGAACTTTTTTGTGAATTATGGGATTCACTTGCATAACTCATTTGGGGCTTTACAGCTCATATACACATAGTTACTGCTGAAGAGAATGTTAAGACGTAACTGTGTTAAATTCAATTCAGTGACTATATAATGTACCAGAAAAAGTGATAACTTCTGAGGTCAACAGCATATTACTTTCATGCCTAAAGAAACATTTTAAAAGTCACAGAACATAAAAGAAGTGGTGGGTTGTAGGAAGCAGCCCTGGAAACTTAAAATTCATTATGCATATTCCTTAGGAAGTCAATGCATTTTTTTTTTGAAGTTTCACTGAACATCAAGGCACAACAACGTTTTCAGACCCCGTATTGCCATAGGCTTACAAGCATTACTGAGCTCGTAATATATTGCTTTAAGCCAATGTCACAGATACACAAATAAGAGTGTACAAAATTTAAGGGAAAAATATCCAGAATTATCTTTCAAAAAGACATTCAGAGATTTAAAATGTCAAAAGTACTCATGTGATCATAGAGTCTAAGTCTTAAGTTGTAAAGCATCAATGGGACTTAGGTGCTTTTGAAATATTTATCCTCACTGACTTTACCTACATCCCTCATAGCACCAGTGTTGATATTCCCCTAACTCCACTCCCCAAACCCCACCCAACTATTTAAAACTGAAAGTGGGTAAAAAGAGCCTGACTTAGCCATAGGAACATTTTATTGACTGATTTTTCTAAGATTTGAAGTAGCCATACTCTCAAAAGTACTTGCATGCAAGTATGCAAAATGGTACGGAAAAATGCAACTCTGAAGTCTACTAATTCAAGAAAAGCAAAGCATTAAAATAAAACTCATTAAATTCAAGTTGCAATACTTATGAGTCTCAAAACATTGAATGAAATTCAACTCAACTCAAAATGAGTAATTTGCCAAAGAGTATGAACATTGATCAGTTTGGTGATACAAATATGGTCCAATATATGATAGATAGCTAGGTGTAATGCAGATGTATGCAATCCAGCAGTACTATGAATTTCCTAATTCTTACCTGCCTATCCAGCCAGTAATTCAAGCAGAAACTCTTCCAGAGACATCCTTCAAGCAACCATGTTGGGATTTTCTATAGTACTCATCAGCATAATATCTGAGGGTGTGTGTCTGTCTAAATACGCTGTGCTAGATTCCAAAAAATATTTCCGTAAACACTAAAGAAGGCTTCACTGGTTAAAAAGCCATCTCAATTAATGGTGAGTTGAACGCAGCAATAAAAAAAATTTAATTAACAAAAGGAAAAACTAAGAAGCTGATCGCAACTAGTATAAGTCAACAGTTAGGAAATTCTGACAATTGATAAAGGAAGCTAAAAGTATCAATTAAAAAACCTATGGCCAGCAGGATTAAGGACAATAAGAAGGAATTATTTAAATGTGTATCAGGTTGACTGATTGGGAGCCATCTTGTGATAAATTATGACACTGTATATTGACCTTGTTATTGGGGTATTTTCTATATGATTATATTGGTTTCTCTCAGAAAGGGTCTGCCTTGAAAAACAGGTAAGCGGGAACAGAACTCAAACTAAGCCATTCCTTAGCTGTTAACATACAGAACTTCTGGCCCTACGGATTCTGGCTAGACCTCCTACTGAGCCTAGTGGACTGCTTTTGACCAGAAGAACTATAGCAGGGTTTAAAGAGAAAGGGCAGTAGCTGTTATGGGGAACCAGACAGATATAGGGACCTGCTGAGAGTCTTTAATACTTTGTTCCTAATATTGACCCAACAATTCTTGTTTTAAGAAGGCTGCCTGATCATTATATACCACTGATCACAGATTCCCCAACTGAAGAACCACAGGTGCGAGAACTTAGTGAGCAAGCCATAAAGAAATAAAGGACAGTACCATAATTAATGCCAATCAACATGGTTTTATGGAAGATAGGTCTTGTAAAACACACAAACTTGATAACGTTTTTTGATGAGATCAAATGTCTGGTTAAAAAAAGATAACTTTGTTAAAATAATAGATTTGTGTAAGGTATATGACTTAACCCTGACATTCCCATAAAATCTGAATTATCCTCCCCTTCTCCTCCAATGGAGCCCATATTAAATAGATTCGAAACATTGACAGACAGATCTCAGAGTACTTGTGAATAGGTAATGGTCATCCAGTGTAGGTGTTTCTAGTGGGGTCTCCCAAGGATGAGTTATTGACACAATACTATTCAGTATATTTTTCAGTCACCGAAAAAAACCCCAAGATAATTACTGGAAGATGACAAAGAAATTGGTGGAGTGGTAAAGAGTGCTGGATACAGACCACCCTTGGATTGCTTGGTAAGGTGGGCTCATTTGAACAACCTGTATTTTAACACAAGGTTAAGTGAGGAGCTCCTGTACATAATGATAAAATAAAAATGACTGAAAAGGAAAGACTAAGACAGCTGTTCCTTTTACACAAACCTACTTTGAAATGTTTCTACAGTGCTCATACTGTAATTCTAAATATTGATTTAAACTCATTCTACTCTAGAGCTTATACATGCACTGCAGCACTAAATGAGTTGCCAGGCCTTTCCCCATTTCTTCCTCCCAGCAGTAGATACAGAACTACTGTCTCATTGCTACTATTTCCATGTCTTGCTGAAGACAACAGTGTAAATATTTAAGTAAATAGTACTGTCAAATACTGCTATAGCAGAAATGTCACTTACTTACTTTACCACCAAAACAACTTTAACTGTTAACTGAAATTATGTCTGATTATATAGCTTTAAATACATTAAATATTTAATGTATGCTAATTCTTTTTCATCCATCAACTATTTTTATTCACTACATTCTTCTGAAAGCCACAGTAACTTAGCTATAGTTAATCAAGTTTCACTTGATAAATTTCTAATGATTAAAAGAATCTTCTTGGGCTATAAGCTACTTTAACACATACATTTTTAACATCCTGAAATTTAGTGCAGCAGCCGAACATTTAACCATCCACCATTTTAAGAGTTAGAGGGGAAAAAAAGAGAATTATCTTAACTAGTATAAGAAAGATGGTATGATGGAGGAGTAAGCTACTGCACTAGTTTTCTTCCTCTTCTACAAGCTCAAATCCTATCTCAGGTCTCAAATGTCAATTTGTTTAATCTTATCTGGGGCACAAAACTAATCTGCCCTTTGGCATAATGGGAATTCTCTCTTTAAGCAAATCATAAAACCAGAACAACCCAATGTGGTTGCTGCACATCACAAGTAAGCTGTATTAATGGAAGGGTAAGTAGAATCTAATAAATGGCACTAGGTTCCTCAATTTCAAACACCAAGGTTTCCTCAAAATCTAAACACATTTTGGTTGAAAAAGATATTTTGAATTTAGTATAACATTTACAGTCACTGCCTTTTTAAACAGGCATCTAGACCTCAAAAACTCTAGAATCTAAAACCCCCTTTATGTTAATTTATCCTACAATAACTGACTCTCAATGTGCCTCAAATTAATTTTTAATTGTTTTAATTCAAGGAGAAAAGTGAATTCTCATGCCATTCTGACACTAATTAGCTCCAATTCTATATCATAGACCTAATTTAACCTGCTAGCAAGGGGATTAATAGTGACAAAAAAAAATCAACAGTTTGCAAAGACATGCAGAATTTTCAAGAAAAGAATCTCTCCCCTCCAACACATGGAAGTTTATTACAATAGTGCTGTCATGGTATAATTCCCCACTCTGAACCTTAGCGTCCAAAAGATGGGGTACCAGCATGAATTCCTCTAAGCTCAGTTACCAGCTTAGTACTTGTAGCGCTGCCACCAACCAGGAATTCTAGTGCCTGGTACACTCTGGTCCCCCCAAAACCTTACCCGGGGACCCCCAAGACCCAGACCCTCTGGATCTTAACACAAGGAAAGTAAACCTTTTCCCTCACTGTTGCCTTTCCCAGGCTTCCCCTCCCTGGGTTACCCTGGAAGATCACTGTGATTCAAATTCCTTGAATCTTAAAATAGAGAGGAAAATCCACCTTCCCCCCTCCTCCTCTCTCCCCCTCCCAGACTCTCCCTGAGACAGAAAGTAATCCTAACACAGAAAGAAATTAGCCTCTCTCTCCCCCCCTTCCCTCCTTTCTCCCCACCAATTCTCTGGTGAATCCAGACCCTGTCCCCTGGGATCTCACACCAGAATAAAAAAAAATCAGTTTCTTAAACAAGAAACTTTTAATTAAAGAAAAAAATACAGTAAAAATTATCTTTGTAGATTTAAGATGGAGTATGTTACAGGGTCTTTCAGCTATAGACACTGGGAATACCCTCCCAGCCTAAGTATACAAATACAAATTAAAATCCTTTCAGCCAAATATAAATTTGAACTCCTCCCAGCCAAATACACATTTGAACTCCTCCCAGCCAAAGACACATTTGCAAATAAAGAAAACAAACATAAGCCTAACTTGCTTTATCTACCTAGTACTCACTATTCTGAACTTATAAGAGCCTGTATCGGAGAGATTGGAGAGAAACCTGGTTGCACGTCTGGTCCCTCTGAGCCCCCAGAGTGAACAACCACCAAATTTTAACAGCACACACACAGACTTCCCTACTTCAAGATTTGAAAGTATCCTGTCCCCTGATTGGTCCTCTGGTCAGGTGACAGCCAGGCTCATTAAACTTAACCCTTTACAGGCAAAAGAGACATGAAGTACTTCTGTTCTATTAACTCCTACTATCTGTTTATGACAAGTGCACATGCTATCTACCCTACAAAAAGAGTTAGAGTCACCTCAGTAAAAGGGAACTGTATTCTTTCCGTATATGCCCTACTCATTTTTGAAGTTATTAGTATTTTCAGTCTTTTTCTGTATGGTAATCTTTTCCTTTGCTCTCCTAACCTGTTTCTTGTAGCAACAAACACTTTAGAGCAGCAGTTCTCATCCAGGGGTCCGGGGCCCCCTGGGGGGCCACAAGCAGTTTCACACGGTCCACCAAGCAGGGCCAGTGTTCAACTCAGTGGAGTCCAGGTCAGAAAACCAAAGCCTCCTTGTGCAGACCTGAAGCCTGGGGCTCTGAGCTCTGCCACCTGGGGTTGAAGCTGAAGCCTGAGCAACTTAGCTTTGTGGGGACCTCTGTGGTGTGGGGCCCAAGGCAATTGCCCTGCTTTCTACCCCCCAATGCTAGCCCTGGCCTTTATATGCAGAAAACCAGTTGTGGCAGCACAGGTGGATCATGGAGTTTTTATAGCATATTGGGGGGGAGGGGCTCAGAAAGAAAGTCTGGGAACCAACTCATTTTATATAAAGTGCACACACAAGCAAGCCACAAAGATTTTTTACTTTACACTATGCTAATTACTCTTAACATCCTAATCTGGCCAATGATGCTGAAAAATTTGCATTTTCAAGTGCAACCTTTCACTTACTGAAATAAAGCCTTCACTCTACTCTTTCCACGCCATTTTCTTTAAAATAGTTTGACCTTTGCATGCAAAAGTATGTTACACTGGAGTACAAATTAATTAGCCTGTTTCAGCACATATGCATTAATATTTTACAGACATAAAAGGACAGACATTCAACATAATGTATTTACTGATAATTTAGTAAATTCTCTAAAGACTTGGTGTTAAAAGTAGGTTAGTCAATTAGCCTTCCAGATCTGAAGTCCTTATTTCAAATAATCCCTTATTTGGCAAGTGACATGGAATTTTTTTGTGGCCACTTCATTAGGGAGAAAGAACATTTGTCACAGATTGTCACGACTGGTAATCTCTGCTCTAGAGTTCTTGATCAGGAATAGGAGATATATTGAATCAGAATCCAGGTGCATGTCAGGATTGCTAGAAAAGACCTTAAATTACTCTAACCAACACTAAATCTGATTTTTACCAGTGATAATGCCCTCTTACTTACATTGTGCTAAAATAACACATACATTGAGTTACTTTTGCAGTTGTTTTCTTTTGTATCCCAGCCTATATGACAGCAGGAAGTTTACGCTCTCCCCAGTAAATGCTACCATCTAGTGTTGGACTTTGCTCTATGCTTAGGCAATTGTGGATGCCTTAAAGGAAACTTAACTAGCATTTGGATTACATGAACCACAAGATATATTTGGTCATATAGACACAAAATGACAATTCTATCATCATATTAAAAAAAAGTAGGAAGTTACAGGTGTTTGGTTAAAAAAGTCTCTACTTATGACAAATAAAAGAAATATAACTTTTACATTTAAAATTGAACAGCTTACATGGGGAAAAATATCCATTTGTTATTCTTAACTAAAGCTTCACTGATGGACAGAAAAAAAAGGGACTTAAGAAATTAATTTTATGCTAGAAGTTGAAAGAGGTGTAGTAAAACCTTCAAGTTAAAATCAATGAGTTAAAACAAGTTAAATCCCCAGGTTTACCTTTCTCATCCATAAAAACAAACTGCTATCTTTTCAAGTATTAAACATCAAATTGACACTGAAAGTTAAATTTGCAACAAGTGAATTTGCAAAATTCACAAGTCAAAAAGCGCAAAACCAGTATATAGTTACAGTAACATACCATCACATTCAGGAGGCCAGATCCTCAGCTAGTGCAAGTGAGCCCAGACTACATTTGTACTAGCTAGTGATTTGGTCCATAGTATGTTTGATTATTACAGTAATTACATTTATATACAACTTAATCACTAATTATCAAAAATATCAGGTATGCATTATAAGAATGAAAAGCAATTATTGTTAGAACCTTAACATTTTCTAACTTTCTGCTTTTACTGTTGCAAAATTATCAATATAGATTTTTGCACTAGATTTAATAGATATTGGGACTGTTTTCAAAGAGAAAAAAATATCACCTTGGGACCTTGCTTCTAGTTGGAGACAAGAGGGAGAAAAGGTGAGAACTAGCTGACCAGAACTAGCTCTCTCAGAATTTCCCATTATCTAATGCAGGAGTCGGCAACCTTCGCCACGCGGCCCACCAGGGTGATCCACTGGTAGACCACGATACATTTTGTTTACGTTGACCATCCGCAGGAACGGCCTCCTGCAGCTCCCAATGGCCACGGTTTGCCCTTCCCAGACAACGGGAGCTGCAGGGGGCCTCAGACCACAAGGATGTGCTGGCCGCCACTCCCATTGGTCATATTTTTTCACTCTTTGAAAACAATGCCGACCCCTGATCTAATGCTTTGTGCAATCAAGCCTCCTGCAGATGGGAAATGTAACAGGTTAGGATGGTTTTCAAAATAAAATGAAGTCACTTATTGTCTTTTGCATCTGTCTGTCTCCCATTCCATCATTCTTGCTTTCCCCTCTGTGATGGGGCTTTTACTTTAGATACAAAGAATGCCTGATCTGGAAGTTGATGGGTCCTGCCTGAAGGTAGAGTTTTTGATAACTAGTCACATGGGGACCCTTTGGCCAAACTTAAACACAGTAGTACAGTAGATGACAGAGGGTGAGAAAAGGGAGACCTTTTAAAAACCGAAATTTACATGCAACAGCTGACTCAGCATATCTCTTCTGCTTATTTCCACACTTTTCTACAGTCCTCATCAACTCGAATATAAATTACACAGACTTCCGACCCCAGTGTGAGGTAGAGAAGTATTATCCCTCTTTTATAGATGGGGAAACTGAAGCAAGAAGTTTAAGTGATTTGGCCAAGGTTACAACATGAAATGTAATTCCAGCAATTCTAACCTTGTATAGGAACACAGGGAAATAGTTCATGCAGCAGAGTCTTAGGTAAGGGACCATGGCTTATTGGCACTGGGGATCAGAGCTCTTGAGTTTTGTTTACCAGTTTTACCACACTTGCTCCAAGACATTTGGCAAGTCACACAATGTCTGTACTTCCACTTTCCTAGCTGTAAAATGGGTAGACAACCAACTTCAGTCATAGGAGATTGAGAAGCTTTTTTGCAAAGCTCTGAGCTCCTACTTAACTTTGAAGTACTACTGTTCCATTTGCTCATGCATTCTTTCAAGATATTACTAGCTCATTTTTCAAAATGAAGACAGTTGCTAGCTTTAAAGCCATGCCTGTTCAAAAATTTATTAATGGTAAGTTAACTCATTAAAAAACTAATTAGGAATTCAATTAGGTTACAAAGTTTGACAAACTATGTTTAAAATTTAATCTATTTTGTCAAAAGCAACATCTATAAGAAGAGAGTATTCTTAAGGGACAATATTCTTAACAGTCTTTTATTTTTTAATTAAAAAAGCAAGGCAGTCACAAAAAACTCATTTGTAAAGGTTAATACAGCCCAAAAGGCATTCATCTCCAGTTTTCTTGTTTTTAGGACATGCTGAAGCCCTCAAGAACCCAAATCAGAATTTAAAAAGTTAGGTCCTACTCCCAAGACCGTATCAAAATGGCCAAATCTCTCCAACACAAAGGTCCTGATTTTGAGACATGCTGAGTACCTACAACCGAAGTCAGCGGGAAATGACCACAGTACCTCTGAAATCAAGCCCCAAGGCTGTGGTACACATAAGTGAGACTTATCGTACACAGAAGAGAAATGTTTTCAGTGAGCAGCCTTTTTTGAGAGAGTCTAAAACTCGCATTGTTTTTGCTACATAAGGATTTTTTTTAATACTATATCCTGGATGCCTTTGAATTTTTTTTTATGAAATCACTTGCTAGAGTAATAAGCATAATTTTACAAGACATTTATAAAAGTACAAGCTTCCCTCTGTCAGTGAAGCCACACAAATGAGATTATGCCAATCCATAAGAGATCATTGCTTTTACGCGATGCCTTTAAAAAAAAATAAAGCATTCAGTTAAGTCATGGCATGTGTGTCATCTGAATAGGCAATTTTTTCCAAAATAAGACAAACTACTTTCTTTTAATTATTAAGCGTTATGAATATTGTCAATTAACAAAATCATTGGATGGAGGAAGTGTAATTTTTTTAAAAATTACTGTCATACTTTTCATCAGTATCTTATACTATTTGTATAAGCCTATCTTTTCTACGACAGCTGTCAACATTTGGGGTCAAGTTTATCTCCAGTGCAAATGATGTACATACGGCTGTAGACATCACTTAAATCCTCAACTTGATGAGGAACTAGAATTCAAGTGGAGATCTCCTGAATCAGGATTAATATTGCCCTTGGCGGATATACCTTCAAGTTCTACTGCTACAAGTCCTCCCCATATCAAGATTAAAAGCCTATTAGACGGATATGGTTTTTACTATTGGAACACTCCTTTTCCTTATTAATGTAGTTTTCACATTGACATCAGGCAAATCAATGTGTACACTCATTCTCAGTCATCAGAACAGTAAAAACTTCTTGTAAAAGCTAATTCAAGCAGAGGGGAAAAAACACTTTTACCCCCTCCTTCCATTATTTTTCCCAAAAGTAGAACAGCAGTATGCGTTGCTACTAAACACTGAAAGCAACATTAAGTATAAAACCACCTTATAAATCCAGGCTATTCATTTTCTTACCGCACACTTAATGAGCCACCTCTGAAGCATTTTAAATAATCTACAACAAGGAGCTGCTTAATTTCTCTCATGTCAATTAATATTCACAGCAGGCATATCACTTAAAAAAATCTTCCATGCAAGCCGAGTTTCATAAGAGCTATTTAGGGAGATCTTAATTACTATCCATCTGCTAAAAAGGAGAGCAGAGATGGCAGAAATTAATTCAAGTCGCCCCTCAAACTTGGCTACAGTTTGAGAGTCCCAGAGTATACAGCACTAAAGCCTTCACTCTGAGCTGTCTTATCACCAGGGTATTTAAACACTAGATAACCAGTGAAGTAGCACTGTGTACACCCAAAAGGTTCTCTATTCTGCTCCTCTTCCCTCTCCCCATTTGTGAGGGTACATTTTCGTCTTCTCTTCCTTCTCCCATCCCAATATGAATCCATGATAAGAAGGTTGAGAGGAAAAAGAAAGGAAGGCACGACAACAATCTTTGGAACAATAAATGCTGTATCAGTGGGCAGAATGACAGACCTGAGTACTGTCAGCACGCAGCTGAGTCACAAAGCCTGAGCCTCTCAAAATGGCTGCCATCTCCAATAATTACCTCTTATGTTACCCCTTCAGTAAAGCCTTAGTTACTTATAGTACATGGATATTTAATATTTTTTCACATAAGGCATCATTCTATATATTAAAAGTATTATTTGGTTTATTTGCCATGGATACCCATTTTTAACCAAAGATCCCCCTGCTGAAGAAACAAGGTGCAAGTACTAACTTTGGGATGAGTGAGTTTGCTCGGCTGTTTGTTTTTCTCTCGCTTTCAGGTCATTTCAGTTATTTCAGTTACTGGGTCAGCTGGGATTGTGTGTCTAGGGATTGTTTGAGCCTTTGTTCTCTGGATCATCCTTGATCATCTTTGATGTGCCTCAATCAGCCTTGTCATCACCCTCCTTCTGTGTGATTAACAAGTGGGTAGGGCTGACCTAGGAGGGAAGGCCTGAAAAGCCAGAGGCTAAGCGACCAAAGGGACCACAAACAAGGGAGTTTGGGAGGGAGTCATAATATAATCGCTATGGTTAGGAAGGGTCGCATCACCGGTGCCAACACTGCTCCTGTCTCCTCCACCTGTACCCAGACAGACAACCTAACCATGGATGCCTCTATCCAGATCCTCGTGTGGACCTGCAGTTACTTGCAGAGACTGTGGCCTGCATTTCCCACTCACAGAGCCAGGCTGGGGGGAAGGAAGACATCCAGTGTGAAAGGTGCCTGCTGGTGGAATCTCAGGAAGCAGGTGGGAGAGCTATAGGAGGAGGTGGCTAGGCTGAGGAGCATCTGTGCCCAAAAGGAATTCATTGATAGTATTCATATGGAGACTTCCAAGACTAAGGAAGCTATCCAGCTACAGAGGACTGCTGTCATGCCACCGGGGTAGGAGGATATGGCTCTCTCATATGGAGGACACTGGCTGCTGGTTACGTCTGGCAGCAGGCCGTGCTCCATCCTACTCCCCAGCCACCCACTGTGGTGATGGAAAACCGCTATGCTGACCTGGAAGTGAGCAATGAGAAATCACCCCCAAAAGTGGAGAAGGAGAAGCCACGTACCCCACAAGGCTGGGAGGATCACAGCCACCACTCCCAAGAGGAAATGTCAGGTAGTGGTAGTTGGTGACTCTCTTCTGAGGGAGACGGAGGCACCCATCTGTCACCATGACATGGCATCCTGGGAGGTATGCTGCCTGCCAGGGGCCCGTATCCAAGACATTATGGAGGGATTGTCGAACATCATCCAGCCCTCTCACTACTACTCCATGCTACTCATCCATGTAGACACTAATAATACTGAAAAATATGACCCTTGGCAGATCAGACGTGACTACAGGGCTCTGGGAGTAAGGGTGAAGGAGTTGGGAGCGCAGCTAGTGTTCTCTTTGATCCTTCCAGTCAACGGTAGGGGCCCAAGCAGAGAGAGATGCATCCTGGAGGTGTTGCCAGGAGAGTTTCAGCTTGCTTGACCACGGAATGCTGTTCCAGGAGAAGGACTGCTAAGCAGAGATGGGGTCCACCCATCGAGGAAGGGGAAGAGCATATTTGGATACAGACTGGCTAACCCATTGAGGAGGGCTTTAAACTAGGTTCAAAGGGGGCAGGTGACCAAAGTCCACAGGTAAGTCAAAAACATGGACACTTTGGGGGGAGCATGGGTTGTTACAGCAGGTATAAAGGAGAGACAAGACAGAACTGGGGGCGGGGGGGAGAGAGAGAGATAAATCAAATCAGTATCTTAGATCTCTGAATACTAATGTGAGAAGTATGGGGAATAAGCAGGAAGAACTTGAAATGCTAGTAAATAAACTCAACTATGACATAGTTGGCATCACAGTCTGACTTGGTGGGATAATACGCGTGACTCAATATTGGTATATAAGGGTACAGCTTGCTCAGGAAATACAGCCAGGGGAAAAAGGGCGGAGGTGTTGCCTTGTATATCAAAAATGTATACACTTGGACTGAGGCTGAGATGGAAATAGGAGACAGACTTGTTGGAAGTCTCCGGATAAAGATAAAAGGGGTAAAAAACAAGTGCGATGTAATGGTAGAGGTTTATTACAGACTGCCTAACCATGAAGAAGAGGTAGATGAGGCTTTTTATATACAACTAACAAAATCATCCAATGCATAGGACTTGGTGGTCATGGGGCGACTTCAACTACCCAGGTATCTGTTGGGAAAATAACATAGCAGGGCACAGCTTATCCAACAAGTTCTTGGAATGTATTGGAGACAATTTTTTATTTCAAAAAGGGGAGAGGCTGTTCTAGATTTGATTTTGACAAATAGAGAGGAACTGGTTGAGAATTTGAAAGTGGAAGGCAGCTTGGGTGAAAGTGATCATGAAAAAGGTAGAGTAACGAGTTAGGAGGGAGAACAGCAAAAAAAGAGAATGGATTTCAAGAAGGCAGACTTTAGCAAACTCAGGGAGTTGGTAGGTAAGATCTCATGGGAAACAAGTCTAAGGGGAAAAACAGTAGAAGACAGGTGGCAGTTTTTCAAAAAGACATTATTAAGGGCAGAAGAACAAACTATCTCACTGCATAGGAAAGATAGAAGTATGGCAGGAGACCACCTTGGCTTAATCAGGAGATCTTCAATCATCTGACACTCAAAAGAGTTCTACAAAAAAGTGGAAACTAGGTCAAATAACAAAAGATGAATATAAACAAAAGTATGTAGGGACAAAATTAGAAAGGCCAAGGCACAAAACGAGATCAAATAGCTACAGATACGAAGGATAATAAGAAAACATTCTACAGATACATTAGAAGCAAGAGGAAGACCAAGGACAGGGTAGGCCTGTTACTCGGGTGGGTGGGGGGAATAAGAACACAAAATGTGGAAATGGCAGAGGTGCTTAATGACTTCTTTGTTTGTCTGAGGTAGGATCAGAGGGTAAAATAAGAAAAGAACAAGTTAAAAATTACTTAGACAAATTAGATGTCTTCAAGTCACCAGGGCCTGATAAAATGCACCCTAGAATACTCAAGGAGTGGAGATATCTCAGCCATTAGTGATTATCTTTGAAGAAGTCAAGGAAGGTGGGAGAGATTCCAGAAGACTTGAAAAGGAGAAATATAATGCCAATTTATAAAAAGTCAAATAAGGACAACCTGGGGAATTACAGACCAGTCAGCTTAACTTCTGTACCCAGAAAGATAATGGAGCAAATAATAAAGCAATCAATTAGCAAACATCTGGAAGATAATAAGATAAGTAAGGGTCAGTATGGATTTGCCAAGAACAAATTGTGTAAAACCAAACTGATAGCTTTCTTTAACAGGGTAACAAGCCTTGTGGATGGGGAGAAGCCAGAGAAGTGGTATATCTTGACTTTAGTAAAGCTTTTGATACTGTCTCGCATGACCTTCTCATAAACAAACTACAGAAATGCAACCTACGAGTAGCTACTATAAGATGGGTGCAAAACTGGTTGGAAAACCATTCCCAGAGAGTAGTTATCAGTGGTTCACAGTAATGTGAGAAGGGCATAACAAGTTGGGTCCCACAGGGATCAGTTCTGGGTCTGGTTCTGTTCAATATCTTAATCAATTATTTAGATAACGGCATAGAGTGTACACTTATAAAGTTTGCAGATGATTCCAAGCTGGGAGGGGTTGCAAGTGCTTTGAAGAATAGGATTATAATTCAAAATGATCTGGACAAACTGAAGAAATGGTCAGAAGTAAATAGGATGAAACTCTAAGGACAAATGCAAAGTACTCCATTTAGGAAGGAACAATCAGTTGCACACATACAAAATGGGAAATGTCTGCCTAGGAAAGAGTACTGCAGAAAGGAATCTCGGGGTCATAGCGGACCACAAGCTAAATATGAGTCAACAGTGTAGCATTGTTGCAAAAAAAAAGAAAAAAAAGCAAACATCGTTCTGGGATGTATTAGCAGGAGTGTTGTAAACACAATTGGAGAAAGTCCAGACAAGAGCAACAAAAACTATTAAAGTTCTAGAAAACATGACCTATGAGGGAAGATTTAAACAAACCCAGTTTTTTCGTCTGCAAAAGAGAAGACTGAAAGGGGACATGACTACAGTTTTTAAGTACATAAAAGGTTGTTACGAGGAGGAGGGAGAATTGTTCTTCTTAACCTCTGAAGATAGGACAAGAAGCAATGGGCTTAAATTGTAGCAAGGGAGGTTTAGGTTGGACATTAGGAAAAACTTGCTGTCAGGGTGGTTAAGCACTGGAATAAATTGCCTAGGAAGGTTGTGGAATCTCCATTACTGGAGATTTTTAAGACCAGGTTAGACAAACATCTGTCAGGGATGGTCTAGATAATACTTAGTCCTGCCATGAGTGCAGGGACTAGACTAGATGACGTCTCGAGGTCCCTTCCAATCCTATGATTACTTCGGTGTGTTTTATTTTATATATATAAAATCACAGAGTTGTCATTTTGTTTCTTGTTAAAATTTTTGAACTGCACAGTTAACTCTGCAATGTAATGACAACATGCAGGCAACTGTCCAAAAACTAATTTAATCTGATTTGGAACCATAAACATAATCACTTAATCATAATCATAGGCTACTGCATAGTGTCTCTAAGGACAAAGCAAAGGTTATGCCTTAATGGTGCATTTCCACATCTTAACATGTTCAGATTTCTTTTAAGCTTAACGTTTACTCTGGGGGTATGGTTACATTTGGAATTTCAAAGCGCTGCCCGGCAGCGCTGCAGGAGCGCTGCCGCGGCAGCGCTTTGAAGTGTGAGTGTAGTTGGAGCGGCAGCGCTGGGAGACAGCTCTCCCAGCGCTGCATGTAAACCACATCCCTTACGGGTGTAGCGTGCAGCGCTGGGAGCCGCGCTCCCAGCGCTGCTGCCCTGATTACACTGACGCTTTACAGCGCTGTATCTTGCAGCGCTCAGGGGGGTGTTTTTTCACACCCCAGTTGCAGCGCTGTAAAGTGTGAGTGTAGCCAAGGCCTGGTTTTCCTTGGTTTGGGGATAATTGCAGTATCTCTGTAACATATTTTATCCAAAATTACTGATCGGTACTCAACCTTAAAAATTTATCTAAAACTAGTTTTTCTCTCGAAATGTATATGTGGGTAAAAACATATGGGTATTTCAGACAGCTGTGAGACTACATGTGTTTATGTGGAGTTTGATTCTGTCCAAAGAAACAGGTTATTTATTGAGCACTGCCTCAATCTTATGATCCAATTTGAATCCTTTTTTATTATTGGAGGTGGTTAAGTTACTCCTGGAGATTTGGTCACTAGCACCATCTCACTAACTTTACTCCAGAAGGGTAGAATGGAAACAAGCCAGTAATCACAGTGTATTACTAAGCAGAAGTGAAATAATAAATATATGAAAAATACAGTACCAGTAGCATTGACCATTATTCTCCAACAGCTTCTCCACCATGTGCTCTACTCTTACAAACCAGCTTGGTACAGCTTTGTAAATTAGAGGGGTATCTGACCTGTAAGAAAAAAGAGTGCACAAACAGGTTGACATAGATATATTTTAAATATTTTGAATATCTTCTTACCTAGCAAACAATATATTGTTATGATGCCAACTTCCTCTCTCCACAACCAAACACTTAAATAATCAATATTTAGTTAATGTACTGACAGATGAATTTCTGCACACAAACACACACACTTCTTAGGAATTATTGTACTTAGTCTATTTTTGTAACAATTCCATATTTTCAAAACTCACAACAAAATGTAGCAAATTTAGTTATTTTTGATCTTGAAAACAAACAAGAGAAACTGTATTTGTGGGGGATTAATTTTATATTCCTACACCTTATTTTACCTCTGACTGATGTATATCAAGGCTGATTTTAATGTAAAACAAGTCAAATTCTTAAGCCTTCCAACTGAGTTTATGTTGTAGCACTTCTGACCACATATAAAACCAACCTGAAATGTTATTAAAGAAACAAATTCATTTAGGCATGTTTCAACTTGCAGTTTAAAATACTACAAACAATTAATAAAGAAAATTTTAAATATTAACACTCGGATTCATAAAGTTTAAGGCCAGTCTGATGTTCTGTATATCACGAGCTATTAAATTTCACACGGTTATCCTTGTACTGAGCCCAATAATTGTGTTTGAGTGAAAGATATCTTTCAGAAAGGCATCCAGTCTTGAAGACTTCAAAATGGAGAATCCATCACTTGTTTTAGTAGTTTGTTCCAATAGTTGATCACCTTTTAAAAATGTATGCCTTATTTCTGGTCTGAATTTGTCTGACTTCAGCTTCCAACTACCAGTTCATATTATGTGTTTCTTCAGTAAATTTAAATACCTAGTATCTTTTGCCAGGGAAGGAATTTCCACACTATAATTAAGTAATTTTTCATGCTTCTTTTTGATAAAGTATTTCTTCTGTTTATGTTAAACTTCTCATTGTAGGGCATTTACTCTTTCCAGTCCTTGAATCATTTTTCTAGCTCTTTTCTGCACATCCTCTATAATTTTTAACTTTAAAATGTGAACACCAGAACTGTACTCAATATTCCAATATGTATATTGGTCTCAACAATGCCATATATTCAGAGACTAAAATATCTCCCTATTCCTACTCTCTAATCCTTGCTTCTATATAGTTCGCACTATTAACTCAGACCCCAACTTTATAAAAAAAAAATTGTTTAAAATGTCTGTTACATTAACAAAAAACCCAGGTTTGGTTGTACAGGATCATATTTTAGTCCATTTGCAGTTTTAACGAACACTAGGGGTTCAACCATGCCCGAGCTAAAGATTTCTTATTTTAACAGTGGAATACTTATTCCAATATTCTGGAACTGAAGGTTAGAGCCAAGATTTTCTGAAGAGATAGTGCTAGTTCTGAAGAACCTGACTTTCAGAGAATAGGTGCTCAGCAATCATAAAAAAGTCAGATCCTTTTAATGAGTAGAACAGAAAAATTGAGGCATCCAAAAGTGACCAGGGCACTTTAGAAAACTTTGCCCTAAAGCAATACAGGTTCAATATATAAATACCTCCCTAGCAGGAGAACCTCAGAGTAAAAGGAGCATAACATTTTCTGAATTTTGACTATGTTCAATACTGAATATGATTCTTCACTTGATCTTCTACCACTATCTTTATTTAGTAGGGATTTTCTTAAGAACTAGAATAGGGCTCTTTACTGTTTGTCCACAGCATGGACCACATTTTAATAGAAACTGTTTTAGGGATCACCCCCCCACACCCATCCCCATTTATGGGCATTCAACATCTCTGGCATGCATAGGAATTATACACACGAAAAAGTGATATTAGAGAAGTAACGAATTTTAACTACCTTGGTGCCATTTTACATTACAAATACCACAAATGCTGCTTAGCTGATTGACAGAGTGCTCTGTTGAAGCTTGCTATCCAAGTTAAGACACCCGTGGACCTTTTCTTTCCAGTAATTCCTGCAAGTCCCTGTATGTAAATTAGTAGATTTTCTTCACTGCTGTATTTAAAATCTCATTTTTAGTAAATGAAAATAAATTCCATAAGTGAAACAGTAAAGATAAGATTTCAATATAGGTTTTCATTCTCCTACACTCTCATAAATTAGAAGTGTATCCACTTATGCTGTTTGACCTAACAGAAAGCGGAACCAGATCCAAAAAATGACCAGAAATATAAAGGTAAGATTCTCACTGCACAGTCTCTTCCACACACCAATCTCTGTCCTTTTCATATACAACATCAACAGGTATTTCACTTAGCAGTCACTGGGTATTTTTTCCTCACTTATTTGACAAACATGGGTTAAAACAGAGTAGGTCATATTAATTCTAGCCATCCACTTGTTACACCTTAAAGGCATCCCACTAAGATGCAAACAGCATCTTATGTTTGCATGTAACTACAAACCAATTCCTCAGTATTTATTTTCTTTACTGTATACAATACTGACCACAAATAGGACACAAACCAGTTGAAGGACTATATGTACATTGTAGTCTATTATAAAACTCTGAATCTTCATTAGGGAAACTAAACAAAAGGCTCTCTATGAAGGGGTGCCAATTAGACAATATTTAAAATGGGTACCAATCACACACACACAATTTTCATAGACTTAGGATCTCACAAGCAAAACAATTTTGTCCAATAAAAAAAAAAAAGTCAATGAATGGAATTTTTGCATGAAGAATTATAGTTTTCAGTCACCTCTCAAAAGCTTATTGCTGCCACCTACTCGATGCTCTCTCCAGGCAGGTTAATACTGAGCAGATTGTAATCTGGAGCTGGAGACTGCTTGATGGTGATGGCCAGGGACTTAGTTTTACCTGAATTAATAACCAGATCAATACATGTTGCTTCTTATCCAGTCAGATGACCATCAGCTGCAGTGATTCACCAGTCTGAACCAACAAGACAATGTCATCAGTGTATTTGTCCTCCAGGGATCAGTACTTTCACATCACAAGAGTGTTTACACTGAAGCTGACCACCTACAATAACCTGGTCAAATGTTTTTGCAGCTGAAAGAGCCAAGTGACTCTGTGCCGCTGAAGCAAAAATAACCAGTGAAACCTTGCAAAGGGGCCATTCTGGTATCCTAAACGTTGGTGGCAATAGTGATCACTAATACTAAACTCTTACATAAAGCACTATCAACAGATCCCCAAGTACTTTACAATGGTCTACCATTATCCCAGTTTTGGATGGGGAAACTGGCACAAAGGGAAAGTGACATGCCCAAGGTTATACTACAGGTTTAGGATAGAGTTTAGGCACAGCATTCTCTCTTCTTAAAAACACTGCAGTCTGCATAAATGAGCAAGGTCCCTATCCAGTCTGCTTCTGTACTTGGAGTGCATGTTTGACAGACATTTGTAAGCAAATATCCCGAAGAATGACCAGCTACTATTTCCCAAATGCAGCCATTACTAGCAACAACCCAATCTTAAAACACTCAAACATCTTGCCTATATCCATGGAACTACTTCACATCAAGGATTAGCCTGAAGTTTACAGAATACTGATGAAAATTAAGAGGTAGCTCAATTGTTGTGAGAATACTGTGCCTAGAGGTGAGTGTTCCTGAGTGACAGAAGAAAGGAAAGGAAACTCTACTAGCAAAGCTTGTTAAAGCTGAGAAGTGGGAGTATGATTCATGATGCCTGATAACGGAAGTTACATCACTTTTCTTCTTCAATACTGTATCTTGGTCTCTATCCCAGGCTATAAACTTAATTGTGCAATTAAGAGTTACAACATCTATGACTTTTACTTTACGGGGAAGATCAAGAGCCTGCAGCGGTAATGTTCTTGCAGTATTCTTTATTGCAGGGAAGAGAAAGTATAGGAACATTTATGTTACCTTAGAAAACTTCACCACCTAGGTTTGACCCCTGCCCTCAGCTATGACACATCTGCAAGTGGAACCCTCCCCGCACCAGGGCAACCCTTGTGGCAGCAGGAGCACTACTGAAAAAAAGAAACTCTTCTGAAACTTCAGGCGGCTAAGGGGTATTCCAGGAGCAGGCACCTGGTTTCAAACAGGGGCAAGGGTATGATCAAGCACCAAAGCTTGCATTAATGGGGATTTAATGGGGATGAAATCTTATTCTAGCATTTCAATGGTAGAGCTTGATATTCTACATAATATTGTATAATCTTACACTGAAAAGAATAAAGCCTTTACTGTTCCCTCTACTAACCCCCACCAACAATTGTACACCCAAGTCAATATCAGCTGGGATTACTCCTTTCTGTCTGATAATAGTTAAAATTTCAAGAAATACCTTTTCCACACGAAATCCTTGGAGTTTCTACAAAGTGAAACAACAATTGAATATCTTACAGCAATGTAGAGCTAGTAACAGAGTTAATGTGCAAAGAAAAAAAACCACTCAGTAAAACAGCTCAGGCAAAACCCTAGGGTGATTCAGAAGTAATAAGGTACCATCCTGAAGCTATTATCATTAAACCAAACTTAATTCAAAAGTAAAAAAATCAACTTTATTTCAGTCATTTAAAATATTTGTTATTCTGCTTTGCTGAAAACTTTCTCTGCACATGCTAATGCCTGACAGAGCCATGTATCAAATGTCAAAACATATCTAAGCTATATAAACATTTTAAGAAAAATCTAAAAGGAGCAATAACTGTAGATTACTGTTGATGTTCAGCACCAGTAATTCTTTTGTAGAAGTGATAATGGGAACATGCTCTCTGGACACTTACAAAATGTATTCTCTCTTTAAAATTCCTTTATTTCAGCATGTTAGAGAAATAGAAGCTACACATCACTTAGCTTTAAACTGGAATGAGCATCCCCTCAAACCCATGAGATCTTTTTGTACATAAGGAGAAGGCGGCTGGAAAAACTGCTTCTCTGCATCAGTAATGGATTGCTGTGTGTCCAATACATATTTCCAGTAATTTTCTAGTCCAGTGGTTCTCAACCTTACCAGACTACTGTACCCCTTTCAGAAGTCTGATTTGTCATGTGTAACCCCACCCCCGTCAGAATCACCTCACTCAAAAACTACTTGCTTACAAAATCAGACAAACACAAAAAAGTGTCAGAGCCACTATTACTGAAAAATTGCTCACTTTCTCCTTTTTACCATGTAATTATAAAATAAATCAACTGGAATATAAATATTGTATTTACATTTCAATGTATAGTATATAGAGCTGTATAAACGAGTCAGTCTGTATGAAATTTTAGTTTGGACTGACTTCACTGGTGCTTTTTATGTAGCCTGTTGTAAAACTGGGCAAATAGCTAGATGAGTTAATGTACCCTCTGGAAGATATTTGTGTACCCCTGGTTGAGAACCACTGTTCTAACGTGTGTTTTTAGACTGCATTTTAATTTGGCTGAGACAATGTGGGTAAGATATCTTTTATTGGACCAACTTCTGCTGGTGAAAGAGACAAACTTTCGAGCTACCCAGAGCTCTTCTTCAGATCAGGTATTTGTCTGTCCTATATCCTGGAACCAACATGGCTATAATACTTTTAACTTGGCTGTCTATATTTAATTCTGGATATCCTTACTACTTTTCCATTTTCTTTTATGCAATGTTGTTGTAGCTATTATCACCTGTGGGAGAAAACTTTTCACAAAGCAATTACTCAATATCTGACCTCTCAGGCGTTACCCTCAAGGGAAACCCGCACAACACATTCTAAAGACGAGCCTGGGAGCTCAAAATTTTTAACTCATAACTTTCCTAGACACTAAAAATCATGGACTCAACAGACACCCTGGATTTATGGCTTATTAGAACAATCTATAACCCTCTCTACATTCCCCCCTTCCCCATGACTGGATCAGTATTAACTGGACACTTCACCTTGAATGGGTGCTCCAAATGCATTAACTATTATGTTAAACTATCTGTTCCACCTTGTATTTAGCTGTGACACTAAGGCTCCACCTACACTGGAACTTCGTCAGCAAAATTTTGTCGTTCAGGAGTGTTAAAAGCCTGAGTGACAAAAGTTTTACCAACTAAAAGCATCGGTGTGAACAGCGCTTTGTTGGCAGGAGCGCTCACCTGCCAACAAAGCCGCTGCTATACTGCATGCCTTATAGCAGCATGGCTGTGGTGGCACACCCATGTCACTAAAAGCAAGGTAGTGTAGACAAAGCCTGAGTATATTTCCCAGAGCTAAAGAAGAGCTCTGTGTAAACTCAAAAGCTCATCTCTCTCACCAACAGAAATTGGTCCAATAAAAGATATTACCTCACGCATCTGTCACTCATCCCATTTTCTTGTCATTTTAATAATCCTGAAATAAATTTAAGTTAAGAAATTGATTTCTAACCCATCATCCTTTAAGCTTTCTACCTTTGCTTTCACTGTGGCTGATGACACAAAATATACAACCAACAGCTATAGGTTCTTGATGTTGCTACAGCTACAGCCATGCATAGAAAGGCTGGAATTACTGACATTGCAGACTTCAGATGTCACACTTCCTTCTATCTCTTATCTTTCACAGTTCTTAGATTGCCTGTTACTGACAGTTTTATCAAGTTAAGCACTGTTGGTACTAGGATATCAAGTTCATGTGGGGTCACATTTGTCACTAATGTCTGTGACGTTGCACTCTATATGATTTTATGAAAATATGCTAATGAGTTTGAATATAATGTAACTGAAATATGCTTCACACAAAAGGTCTCTTGTAAGGTATCGTTACAAAGCTTATCGTTTACTGAGTGTGGTCATCCTATTTGTATAAATGTATCACTTGTTTCTTAAACTAGAAATATGAAATATAACTCTGAGGGCCTATTGTAATTATGTAAAGTGTGGGCCATTAATGGTGGCTTGGAATCCCCATAAGCCAGGACAATTGACTGCAGATGGCTGTTTTACCTGTAAGTCTTCCTGTATACCTGTGTGCTGGCAAATGGGTAATGAGGTCTTACAGTGACATGTTATCATGTCACCTGAGCTGGAATCTATCTTTAACCTGGTGCTTTTCCATTGAGAAGAAGGGGGTAGGAACCCAGAGAGAGACAAAGGATTCCCGCCTTATGAAAAAGATATATAAGTGGGTGGAACAGAACAAAGGGAGGCAGCCATCATGAGAAATCCCCTAGTTACTGCCTGAGCTGCAACCAGGGCTGTATCAGGGGGAAAAGACTGTGCTCAGATTAGGAAGGCATCCAATCTGTGAAACTTATTGAAACCTCTCTCAGGGTGAGATATTATCTGTACTCAGTTGTATTACTATATTAGGTTTAGATTTGCATGTTTTATTTTATTTCACTTGGTAATTCACTTTGTTTTTTCTGTTACTACTTGGAACCACTTAAATCCTACTTTCTGTATTTAATAAAACCACTTTTTACTTATTAATTAACTCAGAGTATGTATTAATACCTGGGGGGCAAACAGCTGTGCACCTCTCTTTATCAGTATTATAGAGGGCGAACAATTTATGAGTTTACCCTGTATACAGAGCGTAAAACAGATTTATTTAGGGTTTAGACCCCATTAGGAGTTGGGCATCTGAGTGTTAAAGACAGGAACACTTTTAAGTTGCTTTCAGTTAAGTCTGCAGCTTTAGGGTACATGGTTCAGATCCTGGGTCTGTGTTGGAGCAGACTGGCGTGTTTGGCTCAACAAGACAGGGTGCTGGAGTCCCGAGCTGGCAGGGAAAGCAGGGGCAGAAGTAGTCTTGGCACATCAATTGGCAGTTCCCAAGGGGGGTTCTGTGATCCAGTTTGTCACAATGTCAGTTAAAGGCATGTTGCAAGGTTCCATTTTCTATGCACTTTCCAAGCCGTCACCATTTTCCTCTATTGTTTGTTATTTGCTTTTAAAACTTACCTGATTGTGCATCATAGCAGTAGCATGACAACATACAAAGGACCCTAGTTCTGAACATGTATTAAAGGAAGAACAACTCTTGACATTAGCAAGCAGTAAACCTTGATTTAAATAATTGAGTTTGTGTTTTGCATTTGTACTTTTTAGCTATATTCCTAAAGAAAGCTTGATGCAAATTAGTTGATAACATTAAAATGTTGATTTGCAACTAAATATAGCTTTTACGCTACATTTGGAATTTCTTTCTGCTAACCACAAAGATACACTACAGCTATATACATGTACCTAAGCAATTCTATATCTAATTTAGTCAAACTCTTAATTTTTACATTTATTATGTTAGAAAATGGTGAATATGTTTATTTGCTTTATAATTTATTTGCAATTTACAAGTTCTATTTGTGCAGAAATTCAAATTCAATTAATAATTAACAGAAATAGGATTTTAAAAGTTTTAACTTATTGAAAAATCTTAAATGTACTAGTTACATAACTTTTATTAGCAGAATCTTTGTCAAAAGATGTTTTGCACTTTAAATTTATATTGATTAAAAAAAGCTCTATTTAGTGAATTTAACTCATTGTTTCTAGTTGCCATGGGCTTCAGGTTTTTAGAACTAGCAGATCTTATCTCCTCTCACAGCTAGGTTTTATTTATAGATTGGAAGAGGGAAGCCATTTTTGTTTCTTTTTAAAAGTTCCTATTTGGTTTCTCAGTTTTGAATAAACTAGGTTAGTGACCTGAACTAGCTGAATAAACTGAAATGAAGAAAATATTCTCTCTGCACCTACAGAAGAGGCTACTGCTGTCAAAAGCTGGTTTAGAACTTCAGCTAATTCTGGTTCAGTGGTTTGACTTTCTTCAAAATTTCAGCAGCAGGCATGTACTGCTTAATATCAGGGTGGATAAAAATCAATAGTTTAAAAAAAATAAAATCAGATGTTATTTTAAACGGATTTTTTTGGATAAAATGCTTTTTTGAGGGGAAAAACCTATCTAAAGATAGTTTTAATTAAATACCTTATAGCTCAAAGATATATCATGGAGTAGGACTATAAATTCTAATTCTATAGTATGAAACAATATATCCATGCAATGTTTAAGAAAAGATTTTTAAATGAGTTCCAATAGTTCATGGATGAGGGACCCAATCTTACGGGGTTCCAGAGGCTTATGTATAGATTATTTAGGTTAATATTTCTGTCTACTCAATGGGACTCAGTGCTCAGTCTAGAAGATACCATCAGAGATGCCTAGTTTTGCAGTTCTCAAATTGTGAATTTGTCTCTCCAAAGATAAGATGCCTGTTGACAGCAAAAATATTTTTAAATAAATATAGAGAGAGGTGAGAAATAACAGACCTCAACCCTATTGTCCCTCTGCAAATTTGCGTACACAGAGTCAATCCCTTATGTCTCTCAAAGTGCAAAGTTTCAAAAAGTTCACTGAATAGAAGATTGATGGGAGCAGAATAGATCTAGACAGGGAGAAGAAGTCTGGAGATCAATGTGAGAAAGGAGGTACACGCAGTAGAAACAAAGGTGAAACTGTTTGAGCAGCATATTCCAGAAGTCTTGAGGTCTTTCTGAGTGTAGCCTTCATCGATTTGAGATCTACCATACCATTCTCTCACTAGAAGGGAAAACCAATAATCGCAGCAGGCCATAAAAGAGACCCAGTTTTGGAATATTTTAATGAAGTGCCTCTACCTGTGGGTAAGACAGGCATGCATGCAAAATGCAAACAGTGCAACAAAGAAATGCAAGGCCTCATGGCCCGAATGAAACAACATCATAAGAAGTCTTCCTTCTCAGGAGGAAGCTGTGTTAATGATGATGAAAAGAACATGTCTGAACATGCAGGATCTTCAGGTTGGTAAACTTTTTTATTTCATACTTCTTTCTTAAGGGCTGCCTGTCTTCCTTCTACACTATTGTTGAATTCTCATGTTTGAGCAAAAAAATATACCGTAGTTGTTACTCTATGGTACTATCATTTTAGATGCAGTTGTGATAAAAAAATAAATAGCCAGATCTTCCTTTTACAATTTCACCTTTAAAGTACTACTAAGTGTCATTGAATGCAATGAGTAATACTAAATGAGCAGTATGGTAATAATTACAAAACTACACTGACTTATTTTGTTTAGGAGAATCCCTCCTCAAATACAAGATTCTGAAGACTATCCACCTTCAAGATCTCCATCCTTTTCTATAGTTTCAGCGTGATCTGCCAATGATAGTGTTTCAGTCACATCATTTACGTCACATAGCCACACCGTATCACCTGTACCAAAAATAGATTCAATTAGTGTAGTGATATATGCCATCATGTGCCAGCAATGCCCCTCTGCCACGTACATTGGCCAAACCAGACAGTCTCTATGCAAAAGAATAAATGGACACAAATCTGACATCAGTAATCATAACATTCAAAAACCAGTGGGACAACACTTCAACCTCTCTAACCACTCAGTGACAGATTTGAAGGTGGCAATTTTGGAACAAAAAAAACTTCAAAAACAGACTCCAAAGAGAGACTGCTGAACTCGAATTAATATGCAAATTAGATACAATTAACTTAGGTTTAAACAGAGACTGAGAATGGTTGGGTCATTACACTAATTGAATCTATTTCCCTATGTTAAGTTCTCCTCACACCTTCTATGGTCATCTCAATTATCACTTCAAAGGTTTTTTTCTCCTGCTGATGATAGCTCATCCCAATTGACTGGACTCTTCCAGTTGGTATGCGTACTTCCACCTTTTCATGTTCTCTCTATGTATAAATATCTTCTGTCTGTGTGTTCCATTCTATGCATCCGAAGAAGTGAGCTGTGGCCCACGAAAGCTTATGCTGAAATACATTTGTTGAGTCTCTAAGGTGCCACAAGTACTCCTGTTCTTTTTGCAGATACAGACTAACATGGCTGCTACTCTGAAACAGAAGAAGGGAATGTCTTTCTTACAGAAACAATTGATACATCAGGAAATGCACACACAGCAGAATACTTACAAGAAGTAGCAGTAAAAGCTATAAAACTGTGGGAAAAAAATTGAAATGTCTAGTATGCAGCCTGGTCACAGACAATGTTGCAAATGTATCCAAGATGAGAAGAAATTATTAAGGGAATGAAGAGAGTCCCAAGCTAACAACATACAGCTGCAGTGCTCATTTGATGCACCTCGTAGCCAAAGACTTCAGTGTTCCAGAAATAAAGGCTAATGTTGTTGAATTGCAAAATACTTCCGTAACAATCCCTTTGCAGCAGCTGCTTTGAAAAAAGTGGGAGGAGCCAAGCTAACTCTCCCACAAGACGTGCAATGAAACTCAGCAGTGCAGTTTTCAGCACTATATCAAGAACTAGCCTAATCTGATGGCAGTTTGTGAACAAAATCATGAAAAAATAGATGGCACGGTCACAACCAAAAGTTCTCAACATTGGGCTTAAGAGAAATATTGAACACATGCTGAGTACCCTGAAGCCTATTTCTGTAGCCTTGAACAAAATGCAGGGAAATAGCTGTTTTATTGCTGACACTGTTGAAATCTGGAAAGAACTGAGTGAGATCTTAAAAAGAGAAATATGCAATGACAGAGTTAAATTACAAGCATTTAAAAAAAACAAATGGTACAAGCATCATCTCCAGCTCATTTTCTTGGAAATATTCTCAATACTCTGTACCAGGATCAAACCTTCACTGGCTATTACATGGACATCCAGCAATCATCCCTCCATAATGCCAATTATAACAAACTTCAAAGCTAAGGATGAACCGTACAAAAGAAATATATTTGCTGATGTTTTAAAGAAAGTCACACTAGTGAACTTGTGGAAGTCACTTAAACACTTGGAGTCGGAGACTGCTGAAGTGATAATCTCACTTTTAACAGCAGTAGCTTCTTCTGCCGGTGTAAAAAGAATATTTTCTTCCTTTGGACTAATTAATTACAAATTGAGAAATCATTTTGGACCTGAAAAAGCAGGAAAGCTTGTTTTTCTTTTCCAGATGATGAACAAACAGGAAAATGAAAGTGAAGATGACTGAGTTAGCTGCACCACCAAATGACTTAATAAATATCTGCTTCACTTACCTTTGGTAAATGAAATAACCAATTATTCATTTTCCAATATAGCTGTAAAACTAATCTGAAAAGTTTTCAAAATAAATCACTTTAAAAATGTATAGTGTGTACCTTCTAAAAATAAAACCTAAATCTGAGTTGTAAAGAATATGTATTAAGGTTATAACAACCAACAAGAAAGCAATTTTATGCAGAAATCCATGATTAAATCGTGTCTTCCCGACTAGTGATTTAAATCATTAATTAAATCAATTTGATTTAAATCAAATCTACCTTGCTTAATATTTAATTTAATTTGAATAGATTAGAGTAAATGTAGGCCTTAACAAATGCTGTCATCATTTCAAACAGGTTTCTTTTTTGAAGTAAAACCATATTAGTTTAAATTTTTTATTTAAATTAAAGTATCTGATTTAAATAAAAACTTGTAAAGTTTGTTTTTTTTTAATATTAATTTTTATCACATTTGCTTGATCTGTTAGGGAATTCAGAACTGCCCACTTTCACGGAGAAGGATGAAGAATAGTTAAGTAACTTAACACAAAAATCTGGATAACATGCCTTCATTAAAGCAGCTCAGCCTCAGCTATGTTATCCTGTATTTCTCAAACCAAACCTACTATGAAACTCTGGGAGAAAAAAAAATAAGCCAAGAATGTATTCCTCTACTTAGCACACATTCCAACTATGGTTTTTGCTTCTGTTGGCACTGAAATGAAGTTTATAAGTGACTGAAATCTGTTATTGCTGTCTTCCAACCAAGTGTCTGCCTTTAAGTATTGCTTGTGACTTACTATCATCAGTAGAAAAGCAAATGCAGACTGTAGTAGTATTTCTGTCTCGTTTAAGGCACCCCTGTAATATTGGTTTGGCTTAACGCCCAGCACTGTAAAGTTTGCTACATCAGAAAAATTAGATCACATTAGTTATTAGTATAAATTCTCCCAGACACAGCAATTTGCCAATTCATCAGGGAAACAATACAGGACGGGTATTTTTCCTTTCTCCCAGGGTAATTCCAACCTAGATAAGCTAATGATTCAAGGAGAATTAAAGGTTATCCTTCATACAGAGAAAAAGAAATGCTCATTTCCCAAGGATTCCACCTAGTGGCATTAAAAGAAGTCTGTACTTTTCTACGTATCTAGATTTATCTAGTCCTTATATCAATGCTGCTGCCAAATGTGTTGAGTAAGATTAGTACAATTTTAAAGCTTTTTCAGAAATGAAACAGCATTAAAAATGTGTTCCTTCTTAAAGAGAGACTTGGATTAAAAACAGTTTAAAACTAAATATTCTTACCAGATTACTGAACTAAATTTTTAAAAACCTAACTTTGTTCTTCATTGTTTAAGGTCTTTATTTACTTTTCCACTGTCCATCTGAGAAACGCATAGCGTTGAGTCATTTTCATGTACTGTTTTTTGTTCACTTGGCCGCATTTTTGGGCTCCCAACATTTCACATAATAGATAAATTTCTACTGGTCTAGGGCAGTAGTTTTCAATCAGGGGTCCAGGACCCTCTGGGGCTGTGAGAAGGTTTCAGGGAGTCCACCAAGCAGGTCCAGCATTAGACTTGCTGGGCCCCAGGGCAGAAAGCCAAAGCCCCACTGCATGGAACTGAAGCCCAGGGTCCTGAGGCCTGCCACTTGGGGCTGAAGACAAAGACTGAGCAATTTAGCTTCACAGAGCCCCAGGCAATATCCCAGCTGGCTACCCCAAATGCCGGCCCTGGCTTTTATATGCAGAAAAACAGTTGTTGTGGCACAGGTGAGCCACAGATTTTTAGCATGTTGGGGGTGGGGCTCAAAAAGAAAAAAGTTTGAAAACCCCTGGTCTAGGGTTTTCTCAATATTATACGAGCAGATCAAATCTAACTCAGTGATTTAAATGTCTGACTCTCTCAAGTGGTTGAACGCAAACAATCCTGTGTATAAACTTCATATAATAAAATTTTCCCCTATATTTTATTCCTCACTCCAATGCGTTCAAATATGTAGTCTTTCGGAAGATAACAGAAGGTCATATTTGTCAGCAGATTTTGGATGCATTATGACTTGAAGTCTTTAGCTTTATATTAGGCTGAGCTGGGCAAGGACCAAAACTGTCAGCACATTTTAGAGGTCTGCATGGTGGATTACAATGGAGCAGTGGTTCTCAGATTTTTATCTCAAAATTTTTTGTTTGTTTGCTGTTGTTTTTTTTACAGTCACAAAGGATTGAGAGATTCAGGTCATGAGATGATCTGAATGGGAGACTGTTGGAGTCACCAGAGACTGAACTAATGAGATGGAGCTGGGCAGGTGGAACTGCTTCTCCCTCCCCTTGTAGGAGCCCAGTGAAGCAGTATTGCCTCAGCCCTGGAGCTGATCATTGTTTTGACAGGATCGGGAGCTTTTCTGGTATTGGGTAGGAGGAAGGAGACTGAGCAGGGGTGGAAGAAGCCATGTGATCGGATGAGCCCCTTGCTTAGACTTCTATTCTGCCCTCATGATCCAGGGGGTTTGCTTATTAACAGCTAGAGGCTTGTAACCAACTTGCTTTCACTAGCTGATTAGCACTATAATTGGTAGCTCAATATTCGTATTCTTCTGGACAATTTACAACTCAGTGGCAAAGCACAAAGATGTCCCTTTAGTTCAGCGGTTCTCAACTTGCAGCCCAGTCAGGACAGAGCTGCAGCCCATGTGATATCCTCAGGGCCATACAGGTAGTACTGCATGTGGCCCACAATGGTAAATAGGTTGAAAACCACTGCTTTAGAGAAAGCCTTCCAACTTTGTATAGCTAACAGTAAGGGGTAATTATTGCCTTACGTAACAAATCTAAAAAAAACAGATTTCAGACACCTTTAAAAGAAAGGCTTCACGCAGTGATCACAGCACAAGGGTTCTCAAGACTCTTCCCAAGTGTGGCCTGCAATTGTTTAATCGCACCCCTCCCATCTGTGATAGCCATCTACTACCCTCCCATTCACAGTTGCATAATATCCCTGTAGCAGCTACAAGAATTTATGACATGGATACATATTTTTAGTTACTTCTAATGTGATTTAACAACATGAAATTAGGAAGATAGACAGCACTGTGTGACCACCAAGAGGTCCACAGACCATTGGACGAAAGCCGCTATGGTAGAAAAATTCTTTAACTCAAGACTGACTATGATTTATCTACAAACACACAATTCCAGAGGTTGAAGAATCACAGCCACTGACACTACCAGATTAATAATCTCAGTGAATAAAACTGGGAATGTTGTCAGAGATATGCCAATCTTTATAGCCTCCATGTGAGGAGACAGAACTAAAAAAAACTTAGCAAACTGAAAAAAGCATTCAGTGGATCTCACATCAAGACAGATTCTGAAGACATCATTTAAGACCAATGAATGTAATTTATTCTCCTTCAGTTTATTTCTTTTCCATACCAAATATTTAAAGAAGTGCTAAAAATGCATAGAGGAAACCCAATACAGTAACTCCTTGCTTAACGTAGTTATATTCCTGAAAAATGCTACTTTAAGCAAAAACTATGGTAAGCAAATCCAATTTCCCCATAAGAATTAATGTAAATAGAGGAGGTAAGGTTCCAGGGAATTTTTTTTCCATCAGACAATACACAATACATATACGTACACACAGTATAAGTTTTAAACAAACAATTTAATATTGTACACAGCAATGATGATCGTGAAGCTTGTTGAGGTGGTGAAATCAGAGGATGGGATATCTCCAAGGGAATGTCTTACTGCTAAATGATGAACCAGCACTCAGCTGAGCCCTCAAGGGTTAATGCATTTTTCTTAGGGTAGCCTCACACTCTACAAGGCAGCACAAATGGAGGGAGAGGAGACAGCATGGCGCAGAGAGAGAGAGTGTGTGTGTGACATGCATTGCCTCTTTAAGTACGCTGACCCCACTCTACGTACACTGCCTTTTTAAGTAGATCAGCAAGTTGAGACAGCAGCTACTGCCAGCAAGCTCCCTCCATCCTGAGCCCTGTCATGTGCCCCCACAGCTCTGTGGAGATGGGGTAAAGGAGCCGGGGGAGGGAGAACACCGTGACATTGGCACTCCTCTTCCCCACCGCCCCGCACAGCAAACGGGAGGCTCGTGAGAGCAGCTCCAAGGCAGAGGGCAGGAGCAGCACACAACAGTGGGGGGAAGGACAGCTGAACTGCCCGGCAATTGATAACCTGCTGGGTGGCTGCCACACAGGGAACTTAGGGGAGTCGGGAGCTGGTAGTGGGGCTGCCGGGCCATCCTGGTTCCAAGCCTCCACCGCTAGCTCCAACAGGCTGCTCTTTCTGCAAGCAGTGGACAAAGTGGGCGTTATAAGAGGGCATTGAATAACTTTAAACGAGCATGTTCTCTAATTGATCAGCAACGTAACAATGAAACAATGTTAACTAGGATGACATTAAGTGAGGAGTTACTGTATATGCTACAGCCTTCAAAAAAAAAAAAAAGAAAAAAAAACTCTGTGTCATCATTAGGGCTCCCAAAAGCTAACTCTTTAAAAATATAGTTAGAAATACAGTATTTCTCATTTCATAAAATGTAATGATACTTATCTATGGCAGTGCACTCATTTCCACACTAAGCAACTCGAAGGTAGCTATATGAATATGAACACTTGTCCACAATTCACCTTTGCATGATTACCAGTATACAGCCTCACCATAAAAGGAAAACATGACTGGCCTCACACATTTAATTCTATATGTGAAAAAGTTCTAGATTTTTCAAGTGGATTTATCTTTTTTGTTGCTTTTACTCACTCCAAATTTAGCACAAACCGAAACAGAACAGTGTTATCAAAGTCTTAATTTTAGCAGCCTCCAAAACTTCTAACTCATGTTTCCTCCCACAATAGCCCTCCACCAACCCCTCTTTTTCCAATAGGAATAAAGTGGAATAAAGGATGGAAACTGTGTGTTGAGTTGGGTAATATATATTCTATACAAACATACAAATGCAGCTCAGTTAGAATTGCAGTTGGCTCTGCAGTTAAATTTATATATTTTGGGTATCAAAAAGTTTCTTAGGGAGAGAGGGAGAAAAAAAAACCAAAAAACAAAACAAAACAAAAAAAAGCACACAACTTATTTACTTCTGCCCACCAGCCATCCTCAAAGGCTCAATAAGCAAGATCTTTCCTCCAGCCAAGAATTGTGTAGCTCTCCCCAGATATAGTCAACACTAACAGCTGGAAAGATGGGGTTTCCCAGGTGCGATGAACTTCTTCTCCAATCTCTCTAAGGAGATGATAATTCATGCCAAAAAGTAAGGGTAGCAACACACTACCATGTCGAACAGGTGAACAATCCGACCCGAAATGCTTAGCTAAAGTATCCCCACCCATCTTTTTTTTTTTTTTTTTAATATTAATGTCATTTTAGTCTGAGAGAGGTCATATTTACATATATTAGATTAATGATGCTTATCTAAAGGTCCTTAACTATACAAAAGAGTCTGGTTATCACATTCATGCTTTCAAAAGGTGAGTAAAACTTACAGGCAACTTGAGCTTCAATTGGTTTGAACAATTACGGAGTATCTCCACTTTTAAGTGACAAATTGATGCTGTACCCTTTTGTTAACATTGATCAAAATGTGCATTTTTGGGAGCTAATGTAAATCTTAATATCACATTATTTGCAGTTTTTGGTAAATGACGTAACCACCAATACAGTGATGAGCTGCTAAAATCTTAACAACCGGTTCCCTATAAAAAGTTCTGATTTAAGGGATGTGCCACAGTATGTATTTTTTGTACCAATAGGGTTACCATATGTCCGTATTTTCCCGGGAGGAATTTTTAAATTTTAAAAATTCTGTCCAGACAGCGATTTAAGAACCAAAATGCCTGACATCTCTAGGAAAATACAGATGTTTGTTAACCCTACCTAAAGCTGTTTTTTAAAAAGATGGGCCTGAACTAGAAATGAGCTCCGTTTCACATGTGTGGGTCCCCACCGCTCCCTGGGGGTGTGCTAAGGTGATCAGATCTTCCGATTTTATAGGGACAATCGGAATTTTTGGGTCTTTGTTTTATATAGGCTCCTATTACCCTCCACTCCCATCCTGATTTTTCACACTTGCTGTCTGGTGACCCTAGGGTGTGCACATGTGTGAGTCCCAGCTGCTCCCTGCCCCCCTCATTGAAGCAGGTGTGCAGGGTTACTGCCCTGGGAACTGCAGGGCACCAGTGGACGTGAGGCTGGCTGCAGACAGGGGTGTGGGGCAGGGCTAGCTGGATAGGGGATGCGACACGGGCTGGCTGTGGGCAGGGGACGCAGCAGGGGCTGGCTGTGGGCAGCGCAGTGCAGCAGGGGCTGGCTGTGGGAAGGTGCTGCGGGCAAGGGCTGGCTGTGGGCACCATGGTGCAGCAGGGGTTGGCTGTGGGCAGGGGCTGCAGGCAGCGTGGTGCAGCAGGGGCTGGCTGTGGGCAGGGGTTGGCTGTGGGCAGCGTGGTGCAGCAGGGGCTGGCTGCGGGCAGGAGCTGCCTGTGGGCAGGGACTGCAGATAGGAGCTGGCTGTGGGCAGGGGCTGCCTGTGGGTAGCATAATGCAGCAGGGGCTGGCTGCGGGCAGCGTGGTGGGTACTCACATGGGGACAAATTGATGCTGTACCCTTTTGTTAACATTGGGGACAGCACAGCACAACACATGGGGACAGCAGCCCGAGCAGCAGGATGCAGCCCAGGCCCAGCAGAGCAGCTGGGGACCCACCAGGCAGCAGCGGGAGTCCCAAGGCCAGAGGTCCGAGGAGCAGCAGCAACAGGGCCAGGAGGCAGCCCACATGACGACTCCAGCGCAGCGCCCCCTCCCCCGGCAGCCGGGAAGAGAAATTACACACTTCCCGGCCGGAGCCCATCAAAACTTCCCTCGCAGGGAAGCCAGTTAACAAGCGGTTCTAAAACCTCTTCTAAATTTAACAACGAGTTCCTGCGAACTGGCTCCAGCTCACCACTGCCTTTATCCAGCAGAATTCCAGCAATGGGTGATAGAGTACAGTAGAGGCTTGTCTGCAGCAACAGCTTGTAAGAGCAATCACCACTTAAGAGAAACATTTCTCCTGGGAACACTTTCCCTACCGAGAATTGTTCCCTCAGTAACAATGTAAATGCCACATACGACCAAGATTTGTGACACCACACCGGGAGCAGAGTTTGGGGCACAGGGGGCATGGCCTCCTCAAACTGCATCATCCCACTCCCCTCCCAACCCTGGACTTCAGCGCAGCTCCAGGGCACACAACGCAGTCCACTTGCCCTGCCTGACAGCCTGTGTAGAGAGCATGTGTAGCAGGGAGTTTGGGGAGAGGGTCTGGAAGAGGGATTTTTTGGGTTGAGGGGAGAGATGGGGTGGAGGAAGCAACAGCGGCGCAGCTGGAATGTTTCTTCCTCTCTTCCTCAGCATCTCGCTTGCAGGGGGCAGCTGGGAGAGTTGCTATTTTTCATCTGAGGGGAGTATCTCAGCTGCTGGCAGCAGGGTGTGGGTGTGCTGTTTTGCAGTAAGAGGTAGGGCAACCCCTTTCCTCAGGCCACTGACATGTTCCCTTCTCCCCTCTGTCTCCCTGTCCATTCTAGGATACGTAACTCCCCTCTATTGCAGGCTATGCACAGTGCCCTCCCCAGCCAGCTAGCCCTCACCAGGGTGAACAATGAAGCTACCAGTGGGAGCATCCCCTGACCCAGTCACCCCAACATGGCTATCTCATCCCTTCCAACACCCTTAGCTCTTCATATACCACAGCCCACCCCAGCCCTTCCACCACCTCATGAGCCATCAATATCATGAGCCATCTTGAACCAAACTGGTCTCCGTGTCAACCCACTCACGCCTCTGCCCCAGAGCCAGGACTTGGGACCAGGGCCGGCTCCAGGGTCTTTGCTGCCCCAAGCAGTGGAAAAAATAAAAGAAAAAAAGAAAAAAAGAAAAAGCCGCGATCACAATCTGCGGGAGCTCTACTGCTGCCGCTTCAGTCTTCAGCAGCAATTCGGCGGCAGGTCCTTCGCTCGGAGAGGGAATGAGGGACCTGCATCCTAAGAGCTGGACGTGCCGCCTCTTCCCCGTGGCCGCCCCAAGCACCTGCTTGCTGGGCTGGTGCCTGGAGCTGTCCATTCTAGGATACTAACTCCCCTCTATTGCAGGCTATGCACAGTGCACAGAGGCGTGAGTGGGTTGACACGGAGACCAGTTTGGTTCAAGATGGCTCATGATATTGATGGCTCATGAGGTGGTGGAAGGGCTGGGGTGGGCTGTGGTATATGAAGAGCTAAGGGTGCTGGAAGGGATGAGATAGCCATGTTGGGGTGACTGGGTCAGGGGATGCCCTGTCTGGGACTGAACCCCTGCTCTGTCTGGGATAACAGGTTCGTTCTCCTTTCTCTGCCCCCTCCAAATCTCTCCCCGGCTGCAGAGGGCATTCTCCCACCTACTGCAGGAGAACTGGGCCCTGCGGGCTGAGCTCAAACTGTGGCAGTCCCAGGGCTGACTGGAATATGACACACCTGCTACCAGTGATGGGCAACACCAAGGGACCTCAGCCACACCCCCACCAGTACACCTGCGGGGCAGAGGTCAGGGGGACCTTGCTTATGGTAATGGGGGGAGGAGGGGACTTGAAGCTTTGGCTTGATTTGGGGGGTGCAGTGAAGGCTTTTGCAGCTGGCTCTATAAGGGGAGAGGTGCTGAGCATCAATGGGGTGCACTGGCTTTGGTGTACTATGCTGTTTTACGTATCAGAAAAAGCAAGCTGGTCAGACAACACTTCCTATAACAGGAACAGCCACTTAGGAGCAACATAGCAAGAGGACTCCAATATGTCACTACTAATGAGCATCTACTGTAGTAAAATCCATTCATACAATATGCAAACATTTATGTGGATTGACTTATCAGCTTTATTTTTTATCAACAATATCTAGTAGGAGTACAATGCCTCAGTTTGAAGATACTAAGTAACAAGCTTTGCGAACAGGGGGCTGCTAACAGGGAGTTTCGCAAGGGAGTTCTCCAGGTGAAGGAGGAGCAAATACAGCATCTGTGGGGTAAGTGACCGTATGTAGTGTGTGTGTGTTTGTGTTTGGGGGTTACTTGCTGTGTGCTGAGCTTGTGTTTGTCAGTCTCTTTGTTTGTTTGGCTGTCTGAAGGACCATATGCTGTGGCTGGCAGTTGGAGGCTGTGAGTGTCAAAGGAAGTTTTGAAAGCTAGAAGCCTTTGGTAATTGGCTGAGCCTTAATCAGTGGGCAGGGCATTCACACAGGTGCGCGGCTTTATAAAGCCCTGGCAAGCAACCAGGGAGCTTTGCGAACAGGAGCTGCTAACAGGGAGTTTCGCAAGGGAGTTTGGAAAGGGAGCGGGGGTCCGTTGTCGGTCCTATCTGTGCCTCTTTAGTCCCTTTAAAACCTATAAACCAAACTACATTCAAAACTTCTTGCTTTAAACAACCCTTCCATTAACTAGGAGACAATGCAGGCAGAAGCCCAGCAGCAGAGTGGGCCTATCCAGTTTATTGCACTGAGTGCAGCATGTATGATTACCTGCCCTGTGGGCAGGTGGCGTATGTGTGCAGTCGGTGCAAGGAACTCCTGGCCCTCAGAGACCATGTACAGACTTTGGAGGCCAGGGTGGCAGAACTGGAGGAACTAAGAGAGACAGAGAGGTATGTTGATGAGGCTTTTCGGGACACTGTAGAATTGTCCCACCTCTGGTAAGACAGCCCCTGCGCTGTTAAGGAGGATGAAAGGCCCAGGGAAGCAGAGCAGTCAATGGGAGCAGAGGGAAACCTTCCTATAGTTGAGACCCTCCTTCCAGATGGTGCTGGGTTGCCTCTCACACTGAGGTTACCTCTCCAGGGGAGGGAACGTCTGTTGCTAGGAAAAGGCAGGTGTTAGTAATGGGAGATTCGAACATTAGAAACATAGATAGCTGGGTTTGTGATGACCAGCAGAACCGTATGGTGACTTCCCTGCCTGGTGCAAAGGTTGCAGATCTCTTGAGGCATCTAGACAGACTTTTGTGTAGTGCTGGAGAGGAGCCGGTGGTCGTGGTACATGTAGGTACCAATGACATAGGGAAGGGTAGGAGAGATGTCCTGGAAGCCAAATTTAGGCCGCTAGGAAAGAGACTGAAATCCAGGACCTCTATGGTGGCATTCTCAGAAATGCTCCCAGTTCCACGTGCAGAGCCAGGTAGGCAGGCAGAGCTTCAGAGTCTCACTGTGTGGATGAGACAACGGTGTAGAGAGGAGGGGTTTACGTTCATTAGGAACTGGGGAAACTTTTGGGATGGAGGGAGCCTATACAGGAAAGATGGGCTCCACCTAAACCCAAGTGGAACCAGACTGCTGGCACTAAACATTAAAAAGGTTGTAGAGCAGTTTTTAAACTAGGAAATGGGGGAAAGCCGACTGCTGCAGAGGAGCATGTGGATTGGACACAGACTTCTCTTAGAGGAGAGTCTAATGATAGAGAATCTCCAGGTTATAGTCAGGAACAAGGAACGGAAGAGGATAATGTAAGGGCCGGATCAGATGATAAACAGTCACATAAAAAAGAATCTGACACATCAGAAGAGGGCAGACAAATAAACAGGGACAAGTCTAAATAGAAGTCTAAATAATAAGATGGGTGAACTACAGTGCCTTATGATAAAGGAAGATATTGATATAATAGGCATCAAAGAAACCTGGTGGACTGAGAGCAATCAATGAGATACAATCATTTCGAGGTACAAAATATATCGGAAGGACAGAACAGGTCGTGCAGGGGGGGAGTGGCACTATATGTGAAAGAAAATGTAGATTCAAATGAATCCACATGTTCCATAGAATCTCTATGGATAGAAATTTCATGCTCTAATAAAAATATAACCTTAGGGATCTATTATCGACCACCTGACCAGGACAGTGATAGTGATGATGAAATGCTAAGGGAATTTAAAGAGGCTATCAAAATTAAGAACCCAATAAGTGGGGGATTTCAATTATCCCCATATTGACTGGGAACATTTCACTTCAGGACAAAATGCAGAGATTAAAATTTCTCGATACTTTAAATGACTGCTTCATGGAGCAGCTGGTACGGGAACACACAAGGGGAGAGGCAACTCTAGATTTAATCCTGAGTGGAGCGCAGGAGCTGGTCCAAGAGGTAACTATAGCAGGACCGCTTGGAAATAGCGACCATAATACAATAGCATTCAACATCCCTGTGGTGGGAGGAACATCTCAACAGTCCAACACTGTGGCATTTAATTTCGAAAGCGGGAACTATGCAAAAATGAGGGGGTTAGTTAAACAGAAGTTAAAAGGTACAGTCACTAAAGTGAAATCCCTGCAAGCTGCATGGGCGCTTTTTAAAGACACCATAATAGAGGCCCAACTTCAATGTATACCCCAAATTAAGAAACACAGTAAAAGAACTAAAGAAGAGCCATCGTGGCTTAACAACCATGTAAAAGAAGCAGTGAGAGATAAAAAGACTTCCTTTAAAAAGTGGAAGTCAAATCCTAGTGAGGTAAATAGAAAGGAGCATAAGCACTGCCAAATTAAGTGCAAGAGTATAATAAGAAAAGCCAAAGAGGAGTTTGAAGAACGGCTAGCCAAAAACTCAAAAGGTAATAACAAAATGTTTTTTAAGTACATCAGAAGCAGGAAGCCTGCTAAACAGCCAGTGGGGCCCCTTGATGATCAAGATACAAAAGGAGCGCTTACAGACGATAAAGTCATTGCGGAGAAACTAAATGGATTCTTTGCTTCAGTCTTCACGGCTGAGGACGTTAGGGAGATTCCAAAACCTGAGCCGGCTTTTGTAGGTGACAAATCTGAGGAACTGTCACAGATTGAAGTGTCATTAGAGGAGGTTTTGGAATTAATTGATAAACTCAACATTAACAAGTCACCGGGACCGGATGGCATTCACCCAAGAGTTCTGAAAGAACTCAAATGTGAAATTGCGGAACTATTAACTAAGATTTGTAACCTGTTCTTTAAATCGGCTTCGGTACCCAATGACTGGAAGTTAGCTAATGTAAGGCCAATATTTAAAAAGGGCTCTAGAGGTGATCCCGGCAATTACAGACCGGTAAGTCTAATGTCGGTACCGGGCAAATTAGTCGAAACAATAGTTAAGAATAAAATTGTCAGACACATAGAAAAACAAACTGTTGAGCAATAGTCAACATGGTTTCTGTAAAGGGAAAACGTGTCGTACTAATCGATTAGAGTTCTTTGAAGGAGTCAACAAACATGTGGACAAGGGGGATCCGGTGGACATAGTATACTTAGATTTCCAGAAAGCCTTTGACTAGGTCCCTCACCAAAGGCTCCTATGTAAATTAAGCTGTCATGGGATAAAAGGGAAGGTCCTTTCATGGATTGAGAACTGGTTAAAAGACAGGGAACAAAGGGTAGGAATTAATGGTAAATTCTCAGAATGGAGAGGGGTTACTAGTGGTGTTCCCCCAGGGTCAGTCCTAGGACCAATCCTATTCAATTTATTCATAAATGATCTGGAGAAAGGGGTAAACAGTGAGGTAGCAAAGTTTGCAGATGATACTAAACTGCTCAAGACAGTTAAGACCAAAGCAGATGGTGAAGAACTTCAAAAAGATCTCACAAAACTAAGTGACTGGGCAACAAAACGGCAAATGAAATTTAATGTGGATAATGTAAAGTAATGCACATTGGAAAAAATAACCCCAACTATACATACAATATGATGGGGGCTAATTTAGCTACAGCAAGTCAGGAAAAAGATCTTGGAGTTATCGTGGACAGTTCTCTGAAGATGTCCACGCAGTGTGCAGAGGCAGTCAAAAAAGCAAACAGGATGGTAGGAATCATTAAAAAGGGATAGAGAATAAGACTGAGAATATATTACTGCCCTTATATAAATCCATGGTACGCCCATATTTCGAATACTGTGTACAAATGTGGTCTCCTCACCTCAAAAAAGATACACAGGCACTAGAAAAGGTTCAGAAAAGAGCAACTAAAATGATTAGGGGTTTGGAAAGGGTCCCATATGAGGAAAGATTAAAGAGGCTAAGACTCTTCAGCTTGGAAAAGAAGAGACTAAGGGGGGATATGATAGAGGTATATAAAATCATGAGTGATGTGGAGAAAGTGGATAAGGAAAAGTTATTTACTTATTCCCATAACACAAGAACTAGGGGTCACCAAATGAAATTAATAGGCAGCAGGTTTAAAACAAATAAAAGGAAGTTCTTCTTCACGCAGCACACAGTCAACTTATGGAACTCCTTATCTGAGGAGGTTGTGAAGGCTAGGACTATAACAGCGTTTAAAAGAGAACTGGATAAATTCATGGTGGCTAAGTCCATAAATGGCTATTAGCCAGGATGGGTAAGGAACGGTGTCCCTAGCCTCTGTTTGTCAGAGGATGGAGATGGATGGCAGGAGAGAGATCGTTTGATCATTGCCTGTTAGGTTCACTCCCTCTGGGGCACCTGGCATTGGCCATTGTCGGTAGACAGATACTGGACTAGATGGATCTTTGGTCTGACTCGGTATGGCCGTTCTTATGTTATGTTAATAGTCTCATGGGATTCTAAAAAGCTGAGGAAATCTGTGTAATTTAAATGAGATAAAGATTGTAATTATAGTAGAGATAGAAAAAACTGTTTAATTCAACAAACAGAAAGGTTAAACATAAAAATACAGTTTAAGCCACTTTGAAAATATACCTGTCAAGAAAACGCTCAAAGAGCCTCCACTAAGAATGTCATCCAGTCAACTTTTAAAGTTCTGGAGGCAGAAATCCCTTTGATGTTAGGTAAATAAACAAACAAAAAAAAATCTAACAATGAACTCCATTAAAGTGAGAAACAAGCAGCACAGCCTAGCACAAGACATACTGCAAGCTCATGCTGAGCAAGTTTTCCTGCATGAGTCTGTCAAAGCACCACTTCTGACATAGCATTTTCAGACAGAAGTTGGGCAGAAGTTTTGCAGATTCAGTAAAGCTATGAATGAACACGTTCCACGTACATGTCCACTCAAATCTGGAGCAAAGAACTGCAAGGGCAAACCACTTGGACACTTAGTACCCTTCCAAGGTTTGCTGTCATTTGGAAGGAGATCAGGCATCTACTCTCAATTTTGGAATTAAATGATAATGTTTTTTAAATGATTAAAAAAAAAATCACTTCTAGAACTAAATTACATTTTCAGATTTAATTCAGTGCCACAAGTTAATTGCAATTCAGCTGTACTTTATTTCCTGTACTTTCACTATCCTTGCCAAAAAACAAAAAAAGCAAGAAAAACCACCTCATTTTAGAAATTACTAGTTATAACCCTCCCATTTTTCTATCAATCTGAAAGCCAAATGTATTTCTCTTCTTACCTCCAGCAGAAAGGGTAATTGTGCTTGAAAGTACTGGTGTGAACCAGTCTACCTTGTTCCTTTAGAGATTTGATGATGTTCTTATCTGCATCCTAAAGAGAAAAAAAAAAAAAGTTTTCTGAACAGAACTCAATTATTATAGGGAATATTCATTCAAGGTTGGGTCCTCAATTAAAAATAAAAAAATAAAAATCACTATTTACATGCTATGATGTGAAACAATAAAGTTATGGGTGCAGAATTTGTAAATTTTTAATGATGTGCATCTACTGTGGAGGTGCCATAGCAACTAGTTTAATATTCTTGAAAGAGAACATGATCCCCAAACTGAGATGCATACCTGCAATTCTAACTTCACCTTATTTTTTCTGTGTACAATATAACTTTTAAATAAAGTCACAAATATTTATGCATACCCAACACCAGTCAGACACACAAATTTATTTATGTCTTCAGCTATGCTGTTTTGATACCATAACATTAAGTCTTTTGGCACAGATCTGTGCAATTGCTTCAAATCTGATCTCTGAACCTCTTCACTAAATTTGCACTACTTTTTAGCATGAAATTTACGTGGAATTATTCTAAATTTAGATATGAGGGCCTAGAAACCAATAATAGACATTTCATCTTTTATAATACCTCACCAACTGAACCTTTATTATTAGATTGAACAATTATATTTAATTCAGGCCCAAAGTCAGAGCAGTAGCTGATATTCAAAGAAAGGCTGCTGGACTATTTAACTGCTACAAAATATTCGTTTGATTAAAAAAAAATGTGCTAGGAAGTTTAATAGAACAGTGCTCCCATGGTGAAAAGACAACTCAATATCATGAAAACTTTTTTTTTTTTTTTTTTTAAGAGCATTACACTCTGGCTTATAGAACCAGTATCCTAAACATGAGCTCCTCAATATTTCCTATTATTCTTACTGCCTTATACATATAAGCTGGTACCTGGAAAAATATTTGAATGTGTGTGCAACATCCTGTATGCAACTCCACCAGAGAGGTCCTTTGGGGCCATCTGCCTGTCCCAAGTCAGGATAAAGGAGGAGGGTTGGACGTGGGGCTAGCAACTCCACTCCGTAAAAAAAAAAAAATCAACCTGCTACAGAAACACCAACAATAGAGACAACAGTGACTTTTACCCTGGAAAAAGAAGTGTCTTCAATTTGAAGATGCATGACCTGGGTGGTAAAAGCCGTGAGGAAGCCACTAAGCCGATTACCCTTCTTGCAACCAGGAGGATTACCATAGGCACATGGAACGTGAGGACCATGTACGAGTCAGGAAAGACAGCGCAGGTTGCAGCAGAGATGAGGAGCAACAACCTGACCCTATTAGGCATTAGCGAGACAAGATGGACACAAGCGGGGCAGAGACGACTGTTGACAGGAGAGCTGTTGCTGTATTCAGGACATGAAGAGAGTGACGCACCCCACACACAGGGAGTAGGCTTCATGTTGTCCAAGCAGGCGCAGAGAGCACTGATTGGTTGGGAGGCACATGGTCCCAGGATCATCACAGCATCCTTCAGAACTAAAATGAAGAGGATTAAGATGAATGTTGTTCAGTGCTACGCTCCAACTAATGACAGCGAAGAGGAGGATAAAGATTATTTTTACAACAGACTCCAGAAAATATTAGAGATTCTCACAGAAAAAGACATCATCATCCTTATGGGAGACTTTAATGCCAAAATTGGACCTGACAACACAGGATACGAACAAGTCATGGGGACCCATGCTCTGGGAGAGATGAGTGAGAATGGAGAGAGATTTGTGGATTTGTGTGCACTTAACAACCTGGTCATAGGAAGTAGCATCTTTCCTCACAAGCGGATCCACAAGAGTACCTGGGTATCACCAGCAGGCACGACAGAAAATCAGATCGATCATGTCTGCATTAGCAAGAAGTTCAGAAGATCCTTGCAGGATGTTAGAGTTAGAAGAGGAGCAGACGCGGCGTCCGACCATCACTAACTGGTGGTCAGATTGAAGCTGAAGCTGAAAAAGAACTGGATAGACACGTCAGACAGAAGAGTGAAGTACAACGTCAGCCTTCTGAAGGACCATAAGACCAAGGAAGATTTTGGACTGAGGCTGAAGAATAAGTTTTCAGTACTACAGGATCGATCTGAGGAAGAGGAAGACAGTGTACTAAACAGATGGCAGAAAGTGAGAGAGACACTTAGGTCAGTATGCCAGGAAGTGCTTGGAATTAAGAAACACCAGCAGAAAGAGTGGATCACAGCAAGACCTTGATCAAGATAGAAGACAGGAAGAAGAAGAAGGCAGCAATCAACAACAGCAGGACTAGAGCAGCAAAGGCCAAAGCTCAAAAAGAGTATGCTGAAGCCCACAGAGCAGTGAAGAGGAGTATCAGGAAGGACAAGAGAGAGTATGTGGATGAACTGGCAGCAGAAGCAGAGCAGGCAGCATACAGCGGTAATATGAAACAGCTGTATGATACTACCAAGCGACTGTCTGGAAAGTTCAGCAAGCCAGAACGTCCCGTTAAAGACAAGCAGGGAAAGTCTATAACAGGAATAGAACAACAGATGAACAGATGGGCGGAGCACTTTGAGGAACTCCTGAACAGACCAGCACCACCAAATCCACCAGATATCAACCCAGCCAACGAGGACCTCCCAATTAATTGCGATAAATCAACCAGAGATGAGATCAGAAAAGCCATCACCATGATGAAGAATAGGAAGGCGGCTGGACCTGATGACATCCTGCAGAGGCCCTGAAAGCAGACCTGGATGCTTCAGTGGAAATGCTGTACCCCCTCTTTGAGAAGATATGGGAAGAAGAAGTGATTCCGGTAGACTGGAAAGAGGGATATCTCATCAAAATTTCCAAGAAAGGAGACCTTAGCAACTGTGCCAATTATAGAGGAATCACACTCCTGCAGGTGCCAGGGAAGCTCTTCAACCGAGTCCTCTTAGAGAGAATGAAGGATGCCGTCAATCCACGGCTACGAGATGAACAGGCAGGTTTCCGGCAGAACAGATCATGCACGGACCAGATAGCAACACTTCGCATCATAGTCAAGCGGTCTATAGAGTGGAACTCCTCGTTGTACATCAATTTTGTTGACTATGAGAAAGCGTTCGATAGCGTGTATCGAGAGACCCTTTGGAAGCTCCTTCGGCACTACGGCATCCCAGCAAAGGTGGTCAACCTGGTCAAGAACTCATATGACGGTATACACTGTAGAGTGATCCATGGAGGGCAGCTTACTAACAGCTTCCAGGTGCAAACCGGAGTCAGGCAAGGATGCTTGTTGTCACCACTTCTCTTTCTTCTCGTCATCGACTGGATTATGAAGACATCCACCTACGAGCATAGGAACGGAATCCAGTGGACGTTGTGGACCCAGCTTGATGACCTGGACTTTGCTGACGACCTTGCACTCCTTTCGCACAGTAAACAGCAGATGCAAGAGAAGATCAATGTAGTGGCAGCCACATCATCACAGGCTGGCCTCAACATTCACAAGGACAAGACCAAGATCCTTAGGATTAACTCCACTAGCAATGACCCAGTCCCACTGAATGGAAGCCCCCTGGAAGAAATGCAGTCCTTCACCTACCTAGGTAGCATCATCGACCAGCAGGGTGGCACAGACGCAGACATCAAAGTAAGGACTGGTAAGGCAAGAGCAGCCTTCTTACAGCTCAAGAACATCTGGAGCTCTAGAGAGCTGTCTTTGGCAATAAAAATTAGACTGTTCAACTCCAATGTGAAATCAGTCCTACTGTATGGAGCTGAAACCTGGAGGACAACCAAAACAATCATCAGGAAGATCCAGACCTTCATAAATAGCTGCCTCAGAAGGATTCTCCAGATCTGCTGGCCAGACACCATCAGTAATATCCACCTCTTGGAGAGGACCTGTCAACTCCCAGCAGAGGAAGAAATCAGAAGGAGAAGGTGGGGTTGGATAGGACATACACTACGCAAGCAGCCAACTATCACCACCAGACACTGCGATGGAACCCCCAAGGCAAGCGGAAAAGAGGCCGTCCAAGAAACACCTGGCGACGTGACCTTCAGGCCGATAGCAAAAAAATGGGCTATACCTGGAACCAGTTAGAACGAATGGCCCAGGATAGAGGACTCTGGAGATCTGTTGTTGGCGGCCCATACCCCGATTGGGGTGACGGGCATGAGTGAGTGAGTGAGTGATCCTGTATGCGCAACATGGGTTTCAGCTTCACAGTTTTCATACCATTTTCCCTTTTTAAAAAACAAAAACAAAAACCGTGTTTAGTTATCAATGTTACGAGTGGAAGATCCTTATTTTAAAAAAAAACTGATTCTTCACATGACAGGCATATTGAGTAGGCACTAGAGTACACTCTCCTTTCCTTTTTCTAAGACTTACATCATTGTTAACACATCAAGTTACTTACTTGCCTAACAGTGTAATTAACATTTTGTGAAGAGACAGTACACAAGAAATCTATATTTCTCCGTTGTAGTCCCAACTGGGGAAGGATAACCTTTTTTAACACAGGTCTTTGTAACACAGCTGTCAAGAACACACTGAAGACAAAACCATCTGGGGAAAGAAAAATGAGTTTCTACCACATGTAATTTTTTTTTTTAATTTGATCTAGCATTTACTATTTCCCCAAGTCCACCAACCTTCACATATTGTCCAGCAAAGTCTGTCACTTCTGCTGTGAAGTAGCCTGAAGCATCAACAGGACAAACTGGAACTGAATCTTTCTGAATAATATTAAAATCCATGCAGACTCTGTAGTCATCCTAAAAGAGAAGTACAAAATATATTATTCCTAAATGTAGCTTTCAATAGTCAAGACCTAGGAAAAGGGATTAAAAACTTAATATAAAGCTATTTCATACTTATACAAAAAATAAACAGTCAAATAATCCCAAAAACACTTTTGAAAGCATTTTTAAGCAATATACTTCATCTGTCAAGATGAAAAGGATGATGGAGAGCACATTTGTTCCCTAAAACTTAGGGTTGTGCCAGTTTCCTAGGGAAGGGAACAAATTTGCTCTACTTTACAGACTCTGCCCATCATTTCAAAATAAAGGGCTGAGGAAATACATTTCATACTATTGTATGAATTAAGAGGGTACACTGAAGTTGTGGTATCTCCTTAAAGCACATGCCTGTAATTCTATTTCTCAGAAGGCATGCAGTTTCTGAAGAGCTCTCTACTCCTAGGTCCATGCTCTCCACATTTAACTGATATGATTTCCACCAATGCCTCAGTTCTCAAGCCTTTGAAAACTTTTAATCAATAAAACTAAGCAGCAGACACATCAAATACTCTCACGCTTTAAACGAGGGGAAGAAGGAGAAAGAGGGGAACAGGACAGTTAGAGTATTCATCCCAAACAGCAGCCAAACCTGAAACTATCACACCAAATTAAAAGCTAAGTGTTGCTTTCCTACTGGAGTTGAGCACAAAAAATCAACTGTTACAAGGACTAAAGCTTTACATGTAAAAAACACCCTCAGGTTGCAGCGATCAATTGGCTCTAAAGACACTACTGACCTTTTCCTCCTCAACCTAGTGCATGTACAGTATCTATCTGGCCCCATCTGTGTCATTTAGCTCATTTGGTTATTAGACCAATCCCTTGGTTAGTCTTCCATCATCCATTATCATTACATGTAGCAGGCAGACTGTGGTGTTAGTGTAAATCAGATGAAAAAACAAAGCAAGAACTGGAGTTACCCCAATAGGGCTAATATCATGAATTGTAAAAGGCTTTAGAGAAAGAGCCAATGCAGAGCACATCAAAGCCTAGCATGCTGACATCTGTCCTATATATGACTATGACCCCTCAGCATTATAGGATCTAGGCCAAGAGGTGGCACTGTGGTATTTTCATCCACAACGCAGCCCACGAAATATATAATGACCTAATTACTCCAGTTTCAATTGCTGGGTGCCTTGACTCTGAACAACTTAGACTTGAAGCTTTCCAGAATGATCTACCATTTGATTAGTGAATTGCCTGGGTGAGCATGCTTGAATTCAGGCACAGATATTAGAGTTGCAATGATAGCAAGCTCCAAAAAAACAAGAAAGCAGTGATCATGTATGTCCATGATGGACATCTTTATGTCCGCACTTGGGACACTGAGACATAGAAAGATGAAACAGAAGTCGTGAGGGTCTATATCAAAGTAAGTCTCTCCCAACAGTTGTTTCCTTCTTTGAAAAAAATGACAAAGAAAATAACTGGGAAAACAAGTTATGGAAAACTTAGGACAAAAAGCTAAAATTCAACTAAAGTAAAGGTTGTGGTCCAGCAACCATGATTCTATACCATCTCAATAATGATTCCATATCACTTCAAGCCCATATCATTCAGTGGCTAGGCATTTAGCAGAAAAATAGAGTCTGCCATTCGAAGCATGGAACCAGGTATGGGACTGGTATTAACACTTACATGATAAACAGCTGGATGGGGGCAAACCCTGGTTATAAAAGACGCAAAAGATCTCATAGACTCAGACTCCAGGACTGGAAGTGACCTCGAGAGGTCATCGAGTCCAGTCCCCAGCCCTCATGGCAGGACCAAATGTTGTCTAGACCATCCCTAATAGACATTTATCTAACCTACTCTTAAATATCTCCAGAGATGGAGATTCCACAACTTCCCTAGGCAATCTATTCCAGTGTTTATCTACCCTGACAGTTAGGAACTTTTTCCTAATGTCCAACCTAAATCTCCCTTGCTGCAGTTTAAGGCCGTTGCTTCTTGTTCTATCATTGGCGGCTAAGGTGAACAAGTTTTCTCCCTCCTCCTGATGACACCCTTTTAGATACCTGAAAGCTGCTATCATGTCCCCTCTCAGTCTTCTCTTTTCCAAACTAAACAAACCCAATTCCTTCAGCCTTCCTTCATAGGTCATGTTCTCAAAACCTTTAATCATTCTTGTTGCTCTTCTCTGGACCCTCTCCAATTTCTCCACATCTTTCTTGAAATGCGGTGCCCAGAACTGGACACAATACTCCAGCTGAGGCCTGACCAGCGCAGAGTAAAGCGGAAGAATGACTTCTCGTGTCTTGTTTACAACACACCTGTTAATGCATCCCAGAATCATGTTTGCTTTTTTTGCAACAGTATCACACTGTTGACTCATATTAAGCTTGTGCTCCACTATGACCCCTAGATCTCTTTCTGCCATACTCCTTCCTAGACAGTCTCTTCCAATTCTGTATGTGTGAAACTGATTGTTCCTTCCTAGGTGCAGCACTTTGCATTTATCTTTATTGAACTTCATCCTGTTTACCTCAGACCATTTCTCCAATTTGTCCAGATCATTTTGAATTTTGACCCTGTCCTCCAAAGCAGTTGCAATCCCTCCCAGTTTGGTATCGTCCACAAACTTAATAAGCGTACTTTCTATGCCAACATCTAAATCATTGATGAAGATATTGAACAAAACCGGTCCCAAAACAGACCCCTGCGGAACCCCACTTGTTATACCTTTCCAGCAGGATTGGGAGCCATTAACAACTACTCTCTGAGTACGGTTATCCAGCCAGTTATGCACCCACCTTATAGTAGCCCCATCTAAATTGTACTCTCCTAGTTTATCTATAAGAATATCATGCGAGACTGTATCAAATGCCTTACTAAAGTCTAGGTATACCACATCCACCGCTTCTCCCTTATCCACAAGACTCGTTATCCTATCAAAGAACGCTATCGGATTAGTTTGACACGATTTGTTCTTTACAAATCCATGCTGGCTATTCCCTATCACCTTACCACCTTCCAAGTGTTTGCAGATGATTTCTTTAATTACCTGCTCCATTATCTTCCCTGGCACAGAAGTTAAACTAACTGGTCTTTAGTTTCCTGGGTTGTTTTTATTTCCCTTTTCATAGATGGGCACTATATTTGCCCCCTTCCAGTCTTCTGGAATCTCCTCCATCTCCCATGATTTCCCAAAGATAATAGCTAGATGCTCAGATACCTCTTCTATTAACTCCTTGAGTATTCTAGGATGCATTCCATCAGGCCCTGGTGACTTGCAGGCATCTAACTTTTCTAAGTGATTTTTTACTTGCTCTTTCCTTATTTTCTCTTCTAAACCTACCCTCTTCCCATAAGCATTCACTATACTAGACATTCCTTCAGACTTCTCAGTGAAGACCGAGACAAAGAAGTCATTAAGCATCTCTGCCATTTCCAAGTCTCCCGTTACTGTTTCCCCCTCCTCACTGAGCAGTGGGCCTACCCTGTCCTTGGTCTTCCTCTTGCTTCTAATGTATTGATAAAAAGTCTTCTTGTTTCCCTTTATTCCCATAGCTAGTTTGAGTTCATTTTGTGCCTTTGCCTTTCTAATCTTGCCTCTGCATTCCTGTGTTATTTGCCTATATTCATCCTTTTGTAATCTGACCTAGTTTCCATTTTTTATATGACGCCTTTTTATTTTGTAGGTCACGCAAGGTCTCGTGGTTAAGCCAAGGTGGTCTTTTGCCACATTTTCTATCTTTCCTAACCATCGGAATAACTTGCTTTTGGGCCCTTAATAGTGTCCCTTTGAAAAACTGCCAACTTTCCTCAGTTGTTTTTCCCCTCAGTCTTGATTCCCATGGGACCTTACCTATCAGCTCTCTGAGCTTACCAAAATCCGCCTTCCTGAAATCCATTGTCTCTATTCTGCTGTACTCTCTTCTACCCTTCCTTAGAATAGCAAATTCTATGATTTCATGATCACTTTCACCCAAGCTTCCTTTTACTTTCAAATTCTCAACAAGTTCCTCCCTATTTGTTAAAATCAAGTCTAGAACAGCTTCCCCCCTAGTAGCTTTTTCAACTTTCTGAAATAAAAAGTTGTCTGCAATGCAGTCCAGGAATTTATTGTATAATCTGTGCCCCGCGGTGTTATTTTCCCAACATATATCTGGATAGTTGAAGTCCCCCATCACCACCAAATCTTGGGCTTTGGATGATTTTGTTAGTTGTTTGAAAAAAGCCTCATCCACCTCTTCCACCTGATTAGGTGGCCTGTAGTAGACTCCCAGCACGACATCACCCGTGTTTTTTACCCCTTTTAGCCTAACCCAGAGACTCTCAACACTTCCGTCTCCTATGTCCATCTCCACCTCAGTCCAAGTGTGTACATTTTTAATATATAAGGCAACACCTCCTCCCTTTTTCCCCTGTCTATCCTTCCTGAGCAAACTATACCCATCCACACCAACATTCCAGTCGTGTGTATTATCCCACCAAGTTTCAGTAATGCCAACAATGTCATAGTTGTATTTATTTATTAGCACTTCCAGTTCTTCCTGCTTATTACCCATACTTCTTGCATTTGTATATAGGCATCTAAGATACTGGTTTGATCTTGCCTCCCAGCTTTGCCCTGACCCTCCTTCCTCTCTGCCATTATAGCTATCTGCTATATAGCTAGCAAAAAACACAATTCAAAACCACAGCATGTTACTGTAGATGAAGAACTGTTCAGGCTGCTGAATTTTAGTAGCATGTAGTTTCAGATAACAAAGATCAGAAATTTAATGCAAGGTTTTTGCAGGCTGGTCTTGTTTTCTGATCTATGTTCTTTTTGAATTGTGTGATATTTAGTTTTGTGAGCTGGATAACTGTGAGCTATTTGGTCACATACTAGCTCAAGCTGGGGGAAAGATAGTATCGCAAACTGGTCTTGGATTAAGAAGTGTTCTAGAACTAACTGTATCTTCCCCCCCCCCCCTTTAAATTTTGGTTAAGAATCCTTTTCCCAGAACTACATGGAAGATGGATTTCTGAGATCTCACGGTGCAGAACACATCTATATAATACCAAGGGTTCATACTGAAGCCACATTTCACATCATTATGTATCCTTCCCTCAAGGGACTTCTCTTTACTCAGAGACAGTACACCAGATAACAGAACAAGCAAATGAGCGGATAAGATATTTAAATATTTCATGGAAGGTGTGATTCTCCTCAGCTCCCCCTACACCTCCACTTTTCTCTTTTTTCCCTCCCTTGTTGCTACTTATATACCCCCTTCTTCTCCCGCACCCCAACCCCGACACCATTCACTTCACTTCCTAATACACAAAAAAGTAAATGAAGGGATAGAGAGGAAACTGAACTACAGAAGTGCTCATCAGAACCATGGTCACATGGTTTTTAGGCTGTATCTCTCTTCTCTCTCTCCTCTACCTGTTTTTCTCTTTAAATTAAACTGAAAGCGTTTTCAGGACAAGGATCATGTTTCTCCTGTGCGTTTCAACAGCACTTAGCTCATTGGAGCCCTGATCCTAACAGCAGCCTTTGGGAGCTAACTTTTTTGAACTAACTGGAGAGGATGAGGTGAGATGCAGAGATGCCAAAGAAGAAAATCTTTTAACATTCAAATCAAATGTGTTATTTAAATATGTCCTTAAATAATTCCTTCTGAAGACAAAATATCCATGGATTCAGATAGCAATTTGCTATATCATGAAGTTGTCTACTCTACAGGCAAGTAACAGAAAATGTGGTCTGTGGAATTAGAGCCATACAACAACATATGCACTATTTGCTATGCATTAAACTGATAAAATCAAAGTTTTTAAGAGATACTAACAGACTGCTAATTATTTCATAGCAGACAGCTTTTTTCTCTAAGTTAATTTACATTTTACTGCTTAGTCCTTGTGTACTAACAACTGTAGCCGGTTCTGTGAAATTTTCAAACTTCCTTTAATCACACTAACACTCCCTGTGTGGGTTTATCACTTTTCAGTTAACATTTGACCCTGAGTCTGCTTTTATTTGTAGATATGGTGAGGCAATTGTTAAATTAAGGCAACTATGAACCTTCTGTGCCTCTCTAACCAGTTTATTCTACTTATGTAATTAAAAGTAAAAAGCAGGATGTTTTTCTGTGTAATATTTGGATAAGAATTTTCATCTTGATAACATGAAATAAAGTATAGGAATATACACATTCTTCAAAAGGAGGCAACTAAATAGGATATCATTGAGGCAAAAAAAAACCACGATTCAAAAAAGGATTGGACATTTAGATGGATAACAAGAACATCCTGAGTGGTAGTAGTACATGCCAACATACAATTTGCAAGAGAGCATATGTTTAATGCTTCAGGAATTAAACCAGTTTCTAACTACCAGAGGTTAGGAAATGTCTCATATCTTCCTTGGATGCATCTGTTGCTTGCCACTGAGACAGGATAGCGGATTAAGCGGTGCATGGGTCTGATCTAGTATGGTAATTCCTGGGTTTATAAAGGCCAGCTGATTAACTCTAAAGAGAATCTGTCCAACTTTTCTAGTTTTCAATATCTCAAGCAAATTGGGGAAAGGAAAAGGAAATAAAACATCCTTTAAAAAAAAAAAAAAAAAAAGACCATTGTACAAAAAATCCTTTTAGCCCAAAGGGACATAGAGAAGGTACAGAAGCATATTAAGTCATTTTATATGTTCAACACATATAAATTAACAAACAATAAAATGTTGAAAGGCATAGCATGCTGAACAACAGTCCTGATATTTGTCCAATTTATGAATTAGAACAGCTGGTCCCTACTTAGCAGTAGAGTACTCAATTCTTCCTTGTGATGAAGCTGGCATTTCTCCATCTTCAGGGAAGAGAAGGAGCAAGAGCACTCAGATGTTACAGGGATGGACGTTTTATGAATAGTAAAGATGACAGTAATGGACATCTAAACTCCCCACTGGTGTGCAAGTAAAGGGCAACTGCCTCTACAAAGAGAAGTTTGAGCATTCAACAGAAAGCAATGTTTTAAAAGCAGCTGATTACCCCTCTTGGCCTGCAGAGTCAGCACTGTACATCTGAAAGGGCCCTTCGAGGCCAGGGGAACATGTTCCAGACCAAACACATAATAAAAGCTAGTTTTTACTTACAGCACCGAAGTAAGGAGCCTGATGTACAACCCCTGTACCTTCTTCCTCCTTCACATAGTTGTCTGTGACCACAGTAAAAGCACCATTGTTTTTATACTGCAACACACAAAATATTGAAGTCTTTTTCAGATATACAGGAAAGTAGCATTTTTCAAAATGCCTGGAAAATGTATATTTAACAGGTCAACCTTCAAGTCAAAAAGCTGCAATAGCTAGAACTATATTTTAGTTTGCTTTACACAGAGGAATAATAAATCATCAGATATTTTTAACCACTTATCTCAGCTAAAATGCCAATCCAATCCATTCTTTTTACTAAGCACCAAGAGTGTAAGACTAAATGTAAGACTTCTGTTGCCAACTTCATAAAATTGACTAATACATATCCTCGCACTGTTGCAATCTCATGCTTGAGACTACAAATTAATAAGATCCTATAAACAAGATATATAATAAAAGAAGTCTCCAGCCATTTATAGACCTATATATACACACATACATATAATAAATTATAAACAAAGCAGCTTCCACATGGCCATTGTTTCTTATCACCATAAAAATAGGGGGGTTGCTACTAATTATTTTAAGTCAACTTACAGGGTTATAAGCACAAAGGAAAGCATGAAGGTGAAAGTTTGGGATGACATTTAACATTAAGTTTTAACTTTAATGGTGGAAGAAAACCATGAAGGATAACGGAACCAATTATCTGCCATCTGTTCAGCAAGCTGATAATTAAGAGTAATGAGCCATTTCTGTATCCCTCACATAATTTAAAAGTAACTTAAAATGAACTATCCTGGTGATCACAATTGAAGCAATGATTTGTCACAGTACTGTATTAAGTTTTATCTTGGTCTGAAGAGAGATTTTGGAGAGTAAGGAAGCAATTCTGAAAAAAACTGGAGTACACATATCAACTAACAAGGAATACAGTAAAGGCTTTTTAATTTGGCATGTTGGGGGAATGGGGGGTGCCAGTAAGTGAAAAATTCCAGTTAACTAAAGAGGGAAGGAGTTTGTGTGTGGGGCTGGGGCATGGGAGGGAGTTTGGGTGCAGGAGGGAGGTCAGGGCAGGGGGTTGAGGTGCCAGATCCAGTGGGTGCTCATCTCGGGCAGCTCTCCACAAGCAGCGACCTGTCCCTGCTGTTCCTAGGCGGAGACAAGGCTAGGCATCCCTGCACGCTGCTCCTGCCCCACGCGCTGGCTCCGCAGCTCCCATTGGCCAGGAACCGTGGCTAATGGCAGATGCGGGGGCGGCGCCTGCGGGCAGAGGCAGTGCGCAGAGCCACCTAGCCATACCGCCACCTAGGAACAGCAGGGAGCCACCCAAGGTGAGTGCCCTCCGGATGCTGCACCCCGAAACCCCTCCCATGCCACAAACCCCTGCCCTGATCCCTCTCCCACACTCCGACCCCCTCCTGGCCAGTTCTCCACCTAGGAGCAGCAGGGACATGTTGCTGCTACCAGGGAGCCACACAGAGCCAGGTAGGGAGCCTGCCGTCCCTGCACCAACCAACCAGACTACAGACCAGACTTTCTATGAAGATTAGAAAAGCTCATTTATAGAGCTTTCCGGTTGGTACAAGGCCAGATAACACAGCTTTTACTGTATTGAGATGCAGAGAGGCTACCATACAAACTTCCAACACGTTAGCATAGATCCTGTCTTTATACCCTGCAGTTCATTAAATGGCTACAACTGTGATTCCCACCTTCTTCCAAAAATAGGTCTGCTCCCTATTGAGTTGTTGAACTCCTTTTACCTCTGCTGACTTCAGGAACTCACTGCATACACCAACTATTCTTTTACGTAAAGTAATTATATATCAGCAGTTCAGTACTTTAACTATTTGTATCTGTAGCAGGGTGGTTACCCTGCTCCTGCCCTGAAGGGGTGAAAACAGCCCTGAGGGAAGGTTGTGGCTGGGAGCTGCTAAGCTGGACTGATTGGGAAGTGGCTGCAGCTGGGCCATGCCCCAATCAGGCCACAGCTGGCCTGTATAAAAAGGCTGGGAGCCAGGAGTCTCCCTCTGCCTGTAGATGGAGAAGGGCCTGGCTGCAGGGAGCTAGAGACAGGGTACCTGAGTGGAGCAGGGCTGGGGAGATCCAGCCTAGAAAGCCCCAGGCTGTGACCTAGCACAAGGCCAACACATACTGGGGGTTGCAGAGGGCAGCCCAGGGGTAGGCAAAGGCAGCAGGTCCAAACCCAACCTTGCCAGTGATGAGCAGGCTGATACAGCAGTCTGCTCCAGGGCGTGGGGCTAGATGAGGATTGGCAGTAGCCTTCTACTGAGGTGAGGTGAGTATAGTGGGTGGGGGTTCCCCTGGAAGGGGGAGAACCTGAGAGAAAGGGGTTACTGCCAGGGAGCAGCACCTTAAGTAAAAGGGGCACTGGGTCCAGGGTGGGACACGGGGGGCCAACAGCAAACGGTAAGGCAGATCACCGGCCTGCAGAGGGTGCTGTGGGCTGGAAAGTGAGCTAATTCCCTGAGAGACCAGCAGGAGGTGCCGCAGGGGTGAGTCTGCACCTCTACAGTATCATTCAATCACTTTTTATCAAAATGTTTATACACCTATTCTCCATAACTCATTCCCATGATGTGTATTAAACTATGTTTTCAGTATAGTAAAATAAGTACTCCTGCTTTAAGTGCAGCATAACAAGACATCCATAAAGACTGGAAATGTGAAAAGGCGAACAGTTACAGCAATATAGGGTCTTAATACACCAAATGAAAAAGCACAAGGAACCTCCAATTTCAATGTCATCATAATTCCACTTCTAAATACGGAATTTATGGTGTTAGAAGGCAGAGAATTAGGATGCTGGTTTCAACTGAACGGAGCTAGGTCATAGATACTGGGGAATACTAACTGTTCAATAAAGAGTCCTCTAAAACCTAGAGTCATCCCTACTCTCAACCTTCATCACCACCAGGGTGTGTACTTATATGAAGTATGAGCATAAAGGACATACGAAAGAAAGGTAAAAACAGAAGCAGCCAACGTTCTGGAAAAGTGACAGTGCTCTCTGTTGCAAAGCATGAGATGAGAGTATAGCCGTGTTAATGTAATGTGGGACAATGAGTTTGTTTGGGGAAATGGAGGCCTGAGATTTCACTTGCTTGGTATTTTACCTATTTTCCCCATGACAGTTGGGATTTTATTTTAACATATAGCCAGGATCATCAGTAAATCCAGTCAAAGTATGGGTCTTAAAATAAATGAAAGCAAATTCTTAAGAAAGCACAATATTCATTTTGCCATCATATCAAGGGGAAATATTGACCAAAAAAATGTACAACTATTTAAAATGGCAGTCTCTTGGTTTTAACATTGTCATTGGGTTCTGTGTCTAAACACAAGACTGACTTCTCTTACCTTAAGAAAATATTCAAATAGTGGTTTATATTTCTTGCCTTTAAGAGTAATGCCAGGAAACCTATGTAGAAAAAGATTTATATGTACACACATTAACACACTGTAAATTGCACTAGCTGTCTCATAAAGACTAAACCTAGAAGTACTATTTTTCTCCTCTTAAATATTTTTCATACTGAAATCTGATAGGAGGAGAAGCACTTGTTTTCCAATTAGTTTGCTTCCTACTACTACCTTTATTTGTCAACTTTAACACTAAATGAAAGCTGAGATATTTGTTAACGATTTGCCACTAGTATAAAATCATTATCCCCACAATAAAGTTCACATTTATAAATTAATGCAGGAGCAAAGCATAAATCAGTAATCCACTACATAAGAAGTTCTGATAGGACCTTTGGGAAATGAAAAAATAAACTGGTTATAGTGGAGCTCTGTAGTATAAGCAGAGTGTCTTCTGGTATTTACAAGAATGAATAAAACTAAGTAAACACTGGCCCAAAATTACTAACTCCAAGCTACAGAAATGTCTAGAACTGTAGAGAAGTCTAGAACTCCAAGCTGAGAAATGTACTCTCCTGACAACACCAGAAGAGGATGAGAACTCAGAGCTCTAAACAAGGACTGAAACTATTCATGCCCCAAGCTTCAAAGAGATGATTAGTTCCAAGACAGAAAAAAACAAATTTTAACATGAGGGAAAACAGCACAGAAAACATGAAGGTGTGAACTATACAGGTGAAGAGCAGTGTAAGACAGGAAGGAAAATCTGGGAAACTAATAGATCTTCCACTACTTAAAAAAAAAAATCCATCAATACTAAAGAGCCAATATACGAGAGATAGATGCATAACTTGCTTAAGGTTTTTTTAGGGAACCGCAGGAAAAAAAATTATGTATGTTCCACTTCTGTTTTAAAAGTACTTTCATTCTCAAAAAGATGTTAATGTTATAAAAAAGGCAATTGTTTCGTAAAAAGGAGTAAAATAACTGGTTTGATCTAGGTGCAGGAAGTTTCCAGTTCTTGGAAGACACCCAAGAGTGGGTAGGGTATCACTGCAAAAGCAAAAGGTAAGGATGGGCGGGAAGGGGAGAGAGCTTAAATGTTTGTCATACTGTATGCCTTTTATAAAAATTATGTTTTCTATTGAAGAGTGCTAAAAAAGGTAAATCTCTTTACAGCAGCATTTGAATTATGAGGTTTTATTTGCTATTCTAAACTGTATTGGGATGAACAAAACAAATAAAAAGTCCTTACAAATGTGTGCTGACACTAGCTTTACAAGCAGAAGAGGTAGACTACTATATGGGAAGGGTACTGGGATGCTGAAGACAACTTTTTTCCTACTCTGGCTTTCAAATATACTGTGTTTACAACCTTTTCCTTAGCTACAATAAACCCAGATGCAGCTTCTATTCTGACAATAACTTCCATCCAAGCATAATTTGAAGAGACAGATCTCAAACCCCTTGACAGGCTGTAGCAGGATGTACATAAAAAGGCACTCATGTGTTAAACCACCCTCCTAAGAAAGCAGTCTCGGATTCTGCAGTTATGTAACTTCTTGCAGCCGTTCATTACTTATTTATAAAAAATGCAAGTTCAAAAGTGTGCAATAATTCATGTACTTGCCTGTCAAGTATCACATATTCACTTTCAGATTTGTACAGTGCTACCAGCCTGGCTTCCATCAAAATATAAATCTTCCCTGTGGCACTATCTAAAAGGGGGAAAAACAAACCAACCAACCATAAATGAATATTCTACTTTTGCACCATTACAAAAGTTTCCATTTTACACAAGAGCAATAAGGCATCAGTCCTAAAACTACCCAGAATAATTCAGCTTATTAGAATCAAATTTTTATTTTCCTACAAAGATCTATTTATACCCATTTGACATAAATGCACTGCAAAGAGCTAAAATTTAGACAACACCCTCTTGACATCAGCATTAGCACAGACTCCCCCAATTGCAGAGCTGATGCTTTCAGGACCTGCCCCGCTGAATTGACTTTTAGCAGCCTTTGCACTGAAATGGCATGGCTGCCTTAACAGATAGCTTGCCCATTGTTCTTTCTGGCAAGGGAAGGCAACCAGAGAGGTAAAACAGAGGGCAAAACAATAAGCTAAACGATAATAAATTCAACAGGAGCTGCAAGAATTAGTGGGTCAATGCTTTACATAACAATCACACTCTATCCCATTCTGCTGTGTTTCTGAGATTTATTATAACAACAACATGAAATTACTCTTTGCTCCTTTTTTCTTGGATTTAAAAAAAATGAAGGTAAATGGGAAGCTTTAGATCAGGGATCTCAAACTCAAACCACCTCAAGGGGCACATGAGGACTGGTACATTGGCCTGAGGGCCGCATCACTAAAACCTTTTCATACACTGATACAAAAGTATAGTAAAAAACGAAACAAAATGAAGAGTAATATAATATGCTATTAAAAGTCAATGTATACACTTTTTTAAAACTGTAATGCGAAAAGTCAGTGCTACTTGACAGTTATTTCATTTTTGGCCACTTAGATGGCAGCATTTTGCATCAACCAGAGCATCAATATTAGATTTGATATCCTGAAACGAAACCAATCTCAGTGTTGCTTTCAAATGTTGATCAGTGAGCCTTGACCTTAACACAGAGTTGTTAATCTTCATGGAAGAGAAAAACTGTTCACATATGCATGTACTTCCAAACATTGCCATTATCCTTGCGGAAGGAGAGAATAACATGGGAAATCTTTCTTATGAAAGAAACCTGTAGAATACTGGAATTCCAACATCTGTAGACTTCTGCTTCAAAATGGTATCACGCTGAAGCTCCACTAACTCCATCTGCGTTTCCTTTGCAACACTGTCAGTTTCCACACCAAATGGTGGGGGGGAAAGTTAAAAATATGGTTCAAGTACCTTGAAATCTTTAAATCGCACATTAAACTGTTTGTGTAAGTTAGAAATGATCTCTGCATATTCTTTCAAGGATTTGGGTTCAACTTTTCCTAAGGAATTTCAGAGTCGAGAAATGGACCAAACTGCCAGCAGTCAGCTGTTTCCCCCACACAGTAAGCTTGATTTTGAATGATTTAACACTGTCAGACATCTGTGTTATTACCTGTTTTCTACCCTGAAGCTTCAAGTTCAGTGCATTCGGGTGATCAGTTACATCTGTTAGAAAAGCACAGTTGCAGATAAAAGTGCAATCAGCAAACTGTGGAGCCTTCTTGTTTTTCAATCTCCTCCCTAAATGCAAACACTTCAAAACATTTCCACGACTCAGCCATCTAACTTGAGTGTGATACAGAACTTCCCCATATTCGCTGTCCATACTTGCTAGAAAAAAAGTGAACTGTCTGCGATTCAGCTCTCATGGACATATAAAATTAACAGTATTTACAACTACATCCATAACTTCCTTCATTTGTAGACGTTTACTACACAGGACTTCTTGGCACAAAATGCAATGTATACTGGTGGAGCTAATTCCTGGTATATTGAGGCTGTTCAGTTTGGCCTTCAATAATCCAACCATATCAATGTTTCCAGAGCACAATGATGGCGCACCGTCCATAGCCAAAGATATGAGTTCGTTCCATGGCAGCGCAGCTTTTTCAATACACTCTTCCAGTCCTTGAAATATGTCATGTCCCTTCAGTGGCATTAAGTCTAGCAATTCTTCAGTTATATTCAAATTGCAATCCACACCTCTAAAGAACACTGCACAATGTGTGATATCTGATATATCTGTACTCTCATCAAGGGCAACTAAAAATGCTTCAAAGTCTCTTACCATTTGAATCAATTGTTTTTGCACATTATCAGCTAAATCCGTTATCCTGCAGGCAACTGTATTGGCAGACAAGCTTATGCCTTCAACAACTTTCTTCCTATCATGACACAAAACTTTGCTGGCCTTCACAAGACATTCTCTTACGAATAGGCCTTCTGTAAAAGGCCGTGATGATTTAGCTATCATTTCATTTATCACAAAACTTGCTCTTACTGAATCTTCACTAGACTTTTTAATCCCCGAAAAGAAATGTCTTTGCTTGGCAAATCCTGCTTTAAGTTGCCGAACTTTTCCCTCTCAAATTTTTCCAGTGAATGTATCATATTTTTCACGGTGCATCGTGTCGTAGTGCCAACAAACGTTATACTCCTTGGGAAAAGCAATCGTTTGCTAACAAATAAGGCATTGAATTTTATCATCTTTTACCTCTGTGAAAAATATGAATTCTTCCATTTGTCTTGGAAAACTCTTTTCTTCCATGAGTATTCTTTTTTTCGACAAAGTCATTTCCAAGGGGTTTTAATAAAATATAAACACTCAGTAATGCACCTCACTCGAAGGACAAAACACGCATTTACTTTTAGAATTACTTCTGTTAAAGCTTTCTAATTTGCCCCCAGCCCTGCCCTCACTCCACCCCTTCCATGAGGCCCCACCCCAGCCCCACCTCTTCCCCACCCCCATTCCAACCCCTTCCCCAAAGTCCCCGCCCCAACTCCACTCCCTCCCTGCCCCTATTCCAACCTCTTCCCGAAATCCCCACCACAGCCTCGCCTCTTCTCCGCCTCCTCCCCTGAGTGCGCTGCGAATCTGCTCCTCCCACCTCCCTCCTGGAAAGCCCTAAGCACTGGGATCTAGGTGGGGGAGCAGGGACGTGGCGCGCTGGGGGAGGGGCGGGACAGAGGGGAGCTTGGCAGGCAGCAGGAAATAATGCAGCCCACGCACCATGTGTTTGAGACCCCTGCTTTAGATAATCAAAGTTGAACCTTTATCAAGAATAGCGTCATTCCTCCCCACCACTAACTCCCATACCCTTATACCAACATGGAATATTTTCACTACTAAGGCAGATCGCTGTTCTTCCTCATCCCAGCTACCTTTAGGGCTTGGCTACACTGGAGAGTTGCAGCGCTGGTGATGGGGTTACAGCACTGCAACTCGCTGACCGTCCACACTTACAAAGCACGGCCAGCGCTGCAACTCCCTGATTGCAGCGCTGGCTGTACACCTGGTCTGCCTGGGGTGTAGCGATTCCAGTGCTGGTGATGCAGAGCTGGTCATCAAGTGTGGACAGCAAAAGCGTTTTTATTGGCCTCCAGGGTATTAGGAGGTATCCCAGCATACCTTTTCAGCCACTCTGCTCATCGTTTCACACTCCACTGCCCTGGGCTCAGGTGACCCGCCCTTTAAATGCCCCGGGAATTTTAAAAATCCCCTTCCTGTTTGCTCAGCCAGGTGTGGAGTGCAATCAATCAGTGACCATGCCTCCATGCCCCAAACGAGCCCCAGCATGGAACACTTCTGAGCTGCAGGACCTCATCAGTGTTTGGGGTGAGGAAGCTGTGCAATCACAGCTGCGCTCCAGCCGTAGGAATTACGATACCTATGGGCAGATATCAAAGTCCATGCTGCTAAGGGGCCATGAACGGGACGCGTTGCAGTGCAGGGTAAAAGTAAAGGAGCTGCGCAGTGCCTATTGCAAAGCCCGTGAGGGAAATCGCCACTCAGGAGCTGCCCCCAGGACCTGCCGTTTTTACAAGGAGCTGGATGCCATACTTCGGTGTGACCCCACTGCCAATCTGAGGAGCACGATGGAGAGTTCAGAGCAGGGAGAAGAGGGGGAGGGTGTAGAGGAAGCTGATAGTGAGGCTACTGGGGTGAAGGGAGACACCCCGGAGTCCCAGGAGGCATGCAGCCAGGAGCTCTTCTCAAGCCAGGAGGAGGCTAGCCAGTCGCAGCAGCTGGAACTTGTTGGTGAAGAAGAAGCAGAGGAGCAGGTTCCCGGTAAGCAGATTTTATTTTTAGGATGGAGATGTTTTGGGAGAGGAGAGTGGGGGTTATGGCTGCCTGCATGCACGTCTAAATGTGGAATAGCCCATTGATTTGGTCTCTCACGTCTCTGTAATCTGCCTCTGTAATCTCTTCAAAAGTTGCAGCCAGAGCGTGGGCAATGTGCCTGCGCAAGTTTATAGGGAGAGCCACCGTGGTCCTTTTCCCGGTCAGGCTAACTCTTCCGCGCCACTGTGCCGCGAGGGGTGGGGGGGACCATTGCTGCACACAGGCAAGCTGCATAGGGACCAGGGCAGAATCCACATTGCTGTAGAAGACCCTCGCTCTCTTCCCAGGTAACACACAGCAGTGATATATCTGGCAATAGAAAATCCTGTTGAGAATGTAGGGATATAGTGTTCAGTGCAGGTCCCTGCACTCTGCTTTCTCCCCGGGCAGGTCCCAAAGACCCCCTGCACTCTGCTTTCTCCCCAGTGCAGGTCCCAAAGACCCCCTGCACTCTGCTTTCTCCCCAGTGCAGGTCCCAAAGACCCCCTGCACTCTGCTTTCTCCCCAGTGCACAGAAACCCCGGTAAGCCCTCAGGCAGTTCCCCTTCCCAGGTGAAGTCGTGGTAGAAACACTCACCCCATTGCTTGCCATGCCTTCGCTGCCGTGGCCTGTCTGTGCTATGTTTGGTATGTGTAAAAATGATGCTACAAATTGTCTACAAAGTCCTTTGGTGTGATAAAGAAGAATGTAGCCTCTGTATTAAATGCTTATATTTCTGTTACTTTAAGTGACCTTGAATACTGCAGCCATCTCACCGCCTGCGCAAAGACTACAGAACTTGAGGAAAAAACCTAGAAAATCAAAGGAAGATTTGATCAAAGCAGTTACGGACCAGTACGCCAGAGACAGTAAAAAGCTGCAAGAATGGCGAGAGAAAGTGCTTGACTGGAGGCAAACAGAAAGCAGGAGAAAGGAATTGGCTACCAAGAGAAGCAGGAAGCAGCTGATAAGCCTCCTGGCTCGCCAAACAGACTGTATGCAGTCTCTTGTAGCCATGCAGGCAGATCATTACTGTGGTAACCCCCACCCCTCCCAAAGCTCTCTCCCTTGTTCCCCAGTGTTTGCACAAAACACCTCTCTCCAGCAGCCTGGTTCTTACCACCACCAGCTGCCCCCAACACCTATACTTTCACCTACCACCCCTGAGAACTACAACCCTTACCCTATGCACTCAACCCCCATCACGATGCAGCCTATTAATCCTGAAGTGCAGCAGGCATTGAACAGCAATCCAAGCAGGACATATTCAAACCTCTGAATGTACAGTCCACCACCCTACCCCCCTGCCCTTTTATGTACTGTATTTGGAATAAATGAAATACAGTACCCCAAGGGAAAAACTGGCACTGCAAAGGCACCAAACATTACTGTTGGCTTTCAGCCTCAAATTGCTCCCTTAACGCATCCCTAATCCTTGAAGCCCTTTGCTTAGCCCTGCTCTCTGGCTGTGCAAATTCAGCCTCTAGGCATCGAACCTCGGAGGTCCATTCCTCACTGAATGTTTCACCCTTTCCTTCACAAATATTATGGAGGGTACAGCACGCGGATATAACAGCAGAGATGCTGCTTTCCCCCAAATCTTGCTTCCCATAGAGACACCTCCAACGTCCTTTTAAACGGCCAAAAGCACACTCCACAGTCATTCTGCACCGGCTCAGCCTGTAGTTGAACCGATCCTTGCTCCTGTCAAGCTTCCCTGTATAGGGTTTCATGAGCCATGGCATTAAGGGGTAAGCAGGGTCTCCAAGGATCACAATGGGCATTTCGACATCCCCTACAGTGATCTTGCAGTCTGGGAAAAAAGTCCCGGCCAGCAGCTTCCTGAACAGGGCACTGTTCTGAAAGATGCGTTCATCATGCACCTTTCCAGGCCATCCTGAGTAAATGTCGGTGAAAGGCCTACGGTGATCCACAAGCGCTTGGAGAACTACAGAGAAATACCCCTTGCGGTTAACGTACTCGGATGCCAGGTGGGGTGGTGCCAGAATAGGAATGTGCGTCCCATCTATTGCCCCTCCACAGTTAGGGAAACCCATTTGTGCAAAGCCATTCACAACATCCTGCACGTTCCCCAGAGTCACGGTTCTTCTTAGCAGCGTGCGATTAATGGCCGTGCAAACTTGCATCAACACTATTCCAACGGTCGACTTTCCCACTCCAAACTGGTTCGCCACCGATCGGTAGCTGTCTGGAGTTGCCAGCTTCCAGATTGCAATAGCCACCCGCTTCTCCACTGGCAAGGCAGCTCTCAATCTTGTGTCCCTGCGCCGCAGGGTAGGGGCGAGCTCAGCACACAGTCCCATGAAAGTGGCTTTTCTCATCCGAAAGTTCTGCAGCCACTGCTCGTCATCCCAGACTTCCATGACAATGTGATTCCACCACTCGATGCTCATTTCCTGAGCCCAAAGGTGGCGTTCCACGGTGCTGAGCACGTCCGCTACTGACACAAGCAATTTAGTGTCTCGCGCGTCAGGCGAATCAATATCATCGTCTGACTCCTCACTGTCACTTTGGAGCAGAAGGAATAGCTCCACTGCCAAACGTGATGTGCTGGCAACATTCATCAGCAAGGTCCTCAGAAGCTCGGGCTCCATTTGTAGCAGAAATCGCACTGCAGACTCACAATGGCGCCAAACTGCTTGGAATGTGTAGCAAAGCACCACGGGGCGTTGGAACAGGAAGCGGAAAGACCTGCACCCTTCCGTCCCCTTCCTACAACCCACAGCACCAAAATGGGACGAGCTGCTCTGTGGGATAGCTGCCCACAATGCACCACTCCCAACAGCGCTGCAACTGCTGCAAATGTGGCCACACTGCAGCGCTGGTAGCTGTCAGTGTGGCCACACTGCAGCGCTGGCCCTACACAGCTGTACAACCACAGCTGTAACTCCCAGTGCTGCACATCTGTAAGTGTAGCCATGCCCTTAAAGGTGTAGTTATAGTTTGACAATCAATTTATGATTCTCCTCAAATCAGCAGAGGTCTAATACTCTGTACTGGTTTAATTATTACCCAACACCAAAATGAGCCATGATGCTGCCATGCAGAAGGCAATGAGATTTTTTTTTCCATAAATAATATTAAGCTCTTATGTAACACTTTTCATCCCCAGATATCACAATACTTTATAAAGAAAAGTAAGTATCTTTATTCCCATTTCACAGATGGGGACACAAACACAAAGGTGATTTTTCCACCATCAAACAAAAGATCAGTAGCAGAGCCAGGAATAGATAACAGGTCTGATTCCCAGTCCAGAACTTGCCCTATCCAGTAGGCCATGTTGACTTCACATAAATTAATTTATTAATTTGAAGAGGCCTGTGGAAATCCTTGAAGTCCTGGACTGGGAAGAAACTAGCAGTAAGCACCTACTCTTGAAGATCAACTAATGTATTCCCATTATGGCAGAGGCTGTGGCCAAGTTCAGCTAGATGTGCTTTAAGAAAAGTCTGAGGAAAAAGTGACATCTGAAAGCCAAACGTTTTCCTAGTGCTCATTCATTTTAGGAATTTAAGTTCCAAACAGTTGTTTGTTTTTAATATTCCGTGGAAGACTATTCTAACTGAGGACAAGTTCGCTTGGTTTCTAGTTATAAATGATGAACCAATATTTCCTGAACTAGATGTTCCTGAAGAATGAGTTAAATGCCATATATCTTATGGGGACAATGTGATCTTTGGGTTAAATTAATTTTGTACATACCGCTGTTTAAAGGGCTTAGAAGCATGGGGGGGGGGACTTTTTTCTACCGTACTTAGTGCATTTGACAGCACATTATGTGTAGTCGGTGTCACTATTCCTCCAGTATAGTCATTAAGCAACAGGTAAGAAGGTTTAGACAACAGGGAAATGTGATTGCAGAATAATTCGTAGAAGACAGGTGTCATGCCTGAAACTACCCTTAACTCTTTTTGAGCTGCATAGGTGTCAAGATGATAGTGCATCTCAATACTTGAAGAAGTGGTTAGGAATGAAGACTTAAGGAACAAATACTAATTTATCCAAAAGCCTGTGTGTCTTAGGAAATGGTTGATTTGTCTCCCAGTGTTTTTACATGTGCCACTACCTTAGGCATGAATAAATTAAATTTTAAAATCTATGTCGAAGTGAAAACTCTAACTGTGCCATTTCATCTACGTTAAAAAAAAATGCCAGCGGTAATCTGCACCACTGTATTTGGTTATGTATGCTGCCAATTTAGAAAAGGTCAGCAGTTTTGGAAAATCTGAAAAGTTCAGTGCAAAACTGACGGCTTATGTCCAAATCAGTGAACATGATCTTAGTGTATTACATAGTCTAACTACAATAAATATTAAAATATACATTAGAAGAAACTTAAGACCAGGGAATCATCAGAAGGAACTGCATTTCTTGTATGGATATTGCACGACACTCAGGTAAAAAAATTCCTTTCTGAAAATGATACAAGGAACAAAGGATGAAGATAACATTCCTTTGGCTGCTGAGAAGCTGGAGCTGTAAACCTCTGAAAGATGGTGGGAGAACTAGCAAGTAAAGTAAATCTATTTTGTTCATACATCCTACCCACCTGTTATACATGAATTCCCTTTTTAACCATAGGAATGTGCTGCAGTGCATCTCCCGATGTATCAGGGGCCCTTGAGGAACAGGCTACCTTACACACTGACTTGAACTAGCCTAATACGTTCTGATTGTCCTCACCAAAGGCCATCAGACAGTTTGGTCTGAAGTGGTTGGGAAGTGGGGCAAAGCAGAAAAATTGTCAGGCAAGGGAAGAGTTAGGATCGTTTGATGTGAGATTCTTTGGGGAGTGATGGGGGATTAACTGGTGAGATAACTAACACCCATATTGCATACCCACTCTTGCTCACTATGTAGTAGGAGCATTTATTATGTAACTGCCAGTCCTTTAGTATTCATGTAATATAGCTCCGATACAATCAAAGAGTACAAAATTAATGGAGATTTTAGCAACATGGTAAATTTGATTCATTCTTTAGCATACAGTCAACTCCAGTGAAATGCTACATGTTGAAGGTCATGTAGAATTGTCTATCACAGAAACTGCTATACACATGCAGGAGTTCAATGGAACTACATTTTCACTGTACTTCATATCAAGTTAGCACTTGCCTTTTAGTTTCACATATTGCAATTCTGGGTTAACACAGAGGGCCAAGTTACTAGGCAGGGTCCAGGGGGTAGTTGTCCAAGCAACAAGAGAGACATTTTCATCTTCATCCAATGGGAAGCTCACAATCACCGAAGGATCTTGAACATCCTTAAATGAAACAGCAATAGAGAGAGGGATATGAAAGGTTTCTTGTGAGTTGGTGAGAACAAGAAAAAGCAGTGACAGCTGTTGTCACTCAGTTACCTGGTTCCTTTAGTGCCCTGCAACCTGACTTGTTAAAAAAACTCATTAAGAGTGAATGCAGATGAGGACCAATTTAAGCATGTCTCTCCACCTCCCCCATGTAGGCTACTTGACCAAATCACGAGGGACACAACTGCCTCAACATAGTCAGAGTTTATGTCTAAAGGCTGAGAGTTGGGTGCCTGACTCCTTCAGATGCCTTTGATAATCCCAACCTAAGATTATCCAAAAATAATCCAAGATCATAACTGGTTAAAGGTTTCCTTCACAGTCTAATAATTTTTCAGCTGCTGAAACGTGGAGTTCAACATTCATGTAGTTTGTCCCAGGGGACCAGGAGTTGGCAGGACAAGCTATCACTTGAGAAAATTTTCTCCTGGCAGACAACTCTCTTTAACCAAGGCACATAAACTATATGTCCTTAAACATAGAAGTACATGGATGTTCAAAACATAATGCACAGCTGACATGGTTTTCCTCAGCCTCAAAGAGTACTGCCTTCAATCAAGTCAAAGGAATCTCTTTGCATTAATAATATCAGTGTTACACTAAGAGAAGTTCTCGCAGACACATTAGAGAGAGTCAGTGGTGCAAGTAAGCAGGTACGGTCAGATACGCATACCATAAAGATATTTATTGCCAGTACACTGTACTGGAAAGACATTTTCAGAACCGCAGGGCACTCCCGGGAACTGCAGCAGCAAAAGGAGCAGAAGGTGGGGCTGCCCCTCCCAGTAGCCAGTGGCCCACACCCGCAGCTCCTCTGGTGCAGCTGTAACGGTACTGCCCTCAGTCCCTCCCCCAGCCCTGTCCTCTGGTGAGGCTATACAGACCCTAGATGAGAGATGCAGCTGCATGGAAGGGCTGGTGGCAGTACAGCCCGGAGCTGCTGGCGTGGTGTCACCAGGTGGCCCCACGTTCTGCTCCTTTGGCTGCTGCGGTTCCCAGGAGATCCCCATGGGTCCGAAATCAGTATCTGGTGCAGCAGGAGGACAGAGCTCCCCCTGCCTGGCCCTCAGGCAACATAGGATGGGGAGGGGACAGGGAGAGCATGGCGGCCCCTGGCTGGGAGGGGCCACACTGGGGGGTGTCACATGTCCCCCCTTTAGCTCATGCCCCCTTTGTGTCCATCCCATGATTTGCCTATGCGTACCGGTGAGAATTAAAATCTCCTCGCACCACTGGATAGATGAAGCACTTGCACAAGTTATAGTTTCTCTATTATCAATACTACCAGACTGTGGAAGACCTTATATGAAGTCATACCCTGATGAAGAGCCCAGAGTCTTACAGAATTAAGATTTTACATAATTGTGTAAGGAATATTTCCAACAGGCAAATTTAAAGAGCAAGTGTTACTCAAACCCCAAATCTTCTGAAGTAACATCAGTTTTATGGCTAGAATCTAAGTGGCAATACAGACCCCACCATAGTTCTGTAGAGCTTGTTACCTAATGGCAGATTGCAGGAATGGTAACATTGTTGTTATAAAACTAAAGAACAAGTTTGCTATTTTTGTAACTAAAAGTAACAGCATTATCAGGCTCCATGGTAGATTTTTAATGTGGAGTTTGATTATCTTTATAAACCTCAAACTGCGTCCATTTATCTTTCCTACCTACTTAATAAAAATAAATAATAATAATTGGAGATATACCTATTTCCTAGAACTGAAAGGTCATTGAGTCGAGTCAAGTGCAGTCCCCCGCCTTGACTAGCAGGACCAAGTACTGATTTTTGCCCCAGATCCCTAAGTGGCCCCCTCAAGGATTGAACAGGCCAATGCTCAAACCACTGAGCTTATCCATTGCTCCCACTTCACAGAGGTGTTGTGCAAGCATTAAGTTATTCACACAACTTGGCAAACAAATACTACATATAGAAAGCACAAGTCTCCAATTAGTGCTCTGATCTAAATAGACAGCAAACTGAACAGGGTTGAAAAGGTCACTGTTCTAATAAAAAAACCTTCAGGTGAAACTTAGATGGATATCTGAAGTTGTTCAAGTAAGCAGACAGCACTTTTCTTTCTGAATTGTTGGTGAAACAACAGCCCCCACTGCAACATGGTACTAATCGGCCCTGTAACATTACAGGTGCTGCCTGGTAAATGAAATATGAAAACCTAAAGACACGACCTCTTTTGTTTGCAAGAGAAGGTATGTTATCTATAAAGTCCTTGACAAAAAGGTACATGGGCAATGTTCTGCCTGCCTAAAATCTCCTGGCGTTTCAAATGAACAATTTATTCTTCACTTTCCCTCCTAAATAAATGGCTCCTGCATTCCACCCATAAAGGGATATCACTTCCATGGCAAGAAAGCTGTCCTTTGATGTACTGTACAATCTCTCTTTAGGTTGTGTGCTATGAAATCATTAAATTTAGCAAAATATGCAAAGCTTTCCAAAGCGAAAAGCTCCAAGCTGCATTAAAAAGCTTTCTTACAGCCTTTTTACAACACCTAACAAATTAACATAATATGCATAAACCAGGAACACTCAGACAGATATCACATTGCCATTTGTGCACTGAAAGCAACCCTGGCTCCTCTCCAGCAACACAGCTCAGAATAGGTAATTCCATTATGGAATGGGAAGTTATTTACCTCAAAGCTAAGGGCTGCTCCAGAAGAAGTTCTTTCTATAAGCAGGTGGGGCAGGCAACAGTCAGACTCAAACAGTTATGCAATGCTTGGATTATGAGCAATGCACAGTGAAGACTATGCTATCAATAAAATTTAATCTCTACCAATTGTTAGACAAAGACTATGATGTTTCTAACCAGCCTTGTTCTAATGTTTCACAAAGTACTAAACATGCCAAGCAACTCAACAAAATCCTGGCATTTTGAAAGATGAATCCTGTTACATTTACGAATAAAATAATTGCTTAGTATTTCTCTATTTGAATTCTCTGTTTCCTTAACAATATACTTTTCTTTACTCAGATACAACATGACTGGGATTTTATTTATTTTTCAATTGTGAAAGTTTGCTAAATGGGGGCTTCCTCTAAGCACACTTATGGTTTCTGTTACACACTAAAATGGGTTTTTTTACTATATAGTTAACTCCTCACTTAATGTTGAAGTTATGTTCCTGAAAAATGAGACTTCAAGCAAAGCTATGCTAAGCAAATCCAATTTCCCTATAAGAATTAATGTAAAGGGGGGGGTAGATTCCAGGGAAATTTTTTCACCAGCCAAAAATCTATATATTATACAGTGTACGTTTTAAACAATTTAATACTGTTCACAGCTATGATGATTGTGAAGCTTGGTTGAGGTGGCGAAGTTTAAGAGTGGAAGAGGGAGGGATATTTCCCAGGGAATGCCTTGCTGTTAAATGATAAACTAGCACTCGGCTGAGCCCTCAAGGGTTAACACATTGTTGTTAACGTAGCCTCTGACATAAGGCAGCACGAACACGAGGGAGGGGAGACAGCATAGCAGACAGAGACAGATACACACCTTGTGGGGGGGGGGGGGAGGGGAGAGAAGAGAGAGATGCCCACTGCCCCTTTAAGTAAGCGGACTGACTCTTCAGTGCATTGTCTTTTTAAGTGGATCAGGATGTTGAGACAGCAGCTGCTGCCCCAAGCTCTCTATGGGTATGTCTATATTACGGGATTATTCCGATTTTACATAAATCGGTTTTGTAAAACAGATTGTATAAAGTCGAGCGCACGCAGCCACACTAAGCACATTAATTCGGTGGTGTGCGTCCACATACAGAGGTTAGCGTCAATTTCCAGAGCGCTGCACTGTGGGTAGCTATCCCGTAGCTATCCCATAGTTCCTGCAGTCTCCCCCGCCCATTGGAATTCTGGGTTGAGATCCCAATGCAAAAACAGTATCGCGGGTGATTCTGGGTAAATGTCGTCACTCAATCTTTCCTCCGTGAAAGCAACGGTAGACAATCATTTTGCGCCCTTTTTCCCTGGATTGCCCTGGCAGAAGCCATAGCATGGCAATCATGGAGCCCGTTTTGCCTTTTGTCACTGTCACCGTATGTGTACTGGATGCTACTGACGGACGTGGTACTGCAGTGCTACACAGCAGCATTCATTTGCCTTTGCAAGGTAGCAGAGACGGTTACCATCCCTATTGCACCGTCTGCCATGCCATTGGTAAATTGGCGAAGAGATGACGGTTATCAGTCGTTCTGTGCCATCTGCTGCTGTCATGGGTGCTCCTGGCTGGCCTCGCTGAGGTCGGCCGGGGCGCATGGACAAAAATGGGAATGACTCACCGGGTAATTCTCTTCTTTATGTTTTGTCTAAAAATAGAGTCAGTCCTGCCTAGAATATGGGACAAGTTTACTAGAGAACCAGAGAGCACAGCTGCTCCGGGTCAGAGCCCCAGAGATAGATTCATAGACTCTAGAACTGGAAGGGACCTCGAGAGGCCATCGAGTCCAGTCCCCTGCCCTCATGGCAGGACCAAATACTGTCTAGACCATCCCTGATAGACATTTATCTAACCTACTCTTAAAATATCTCCAGAGATGGAGATTCCACAACCTCCCTAGGCAATTTATTCCAGTGTTTAACTACCCTGACAGTTAGGAACTTTTTCCTAAACCTAAATCTCCCTTGCTGCAGTTTAAGCCCATGGCTTCTTGTTCTATCATTAGAGGCTAAGGTGAACAAGTTTTCTCCCTCCTCCTGATGACACCCTTTTAGATACCTGAAAACTGCTATCATGTCCCCTCTCAGTCTTCTCTTTTCCAAACTAAACAAACCCAATTATTTCAGCCTTCCTTCATAGGTCATGTTCTCAAGACCTTTAATCATTCTTGTTGCTCTTCTCTGGACCCTCTCCAATTTCTCCACATCTTTCTTGAAATGCGGTGCCCAGAACTGGACACAATACTCCAGTTGAGGCCTAACCAGCGCAGAGTAGAGTGGAAGAATGACTTCTCGTGTCTTGTTTACAACACACCTGTTAATGCATCCCAGAATCACATTTGCTTTTTTTGCAACAGTATCACACTGTTGACTCATATTAAGCTTGTGACCCCTAGATCTATTTCTGCCATACTCCTTTCTAGACAGTCTCTTCCCATTCTGTATGTGTGAAACTGCTTGTTCCTTCCTAGGTGGAGCACTTTGCATTTGTCTTTATTGAACTTCATCCTGTTTACCTCAGACCATTTCTCCAATTTGTCCAGATCATTTTGAATTTTGACCCTGTCCTATGAAGCAGTTGCAGTCCCTCCCAGTTTGGTATCATCTGCAAACTTAATAAGTGTACTTTCTATGCCAACATCTAAGTCATTGATGAAGATATTGAACAGAGCCCGTCCCAAAACAGACCCCTGCGGAACCCCACTTGTTATACCTTTCCAGCAGGATTGGGAGCCATTAATAACTACTCTCTGAGTACGGTTATCCAGCCAGTTATGCACCCACCTTATAGTAGCCCCATCTAAATTGTATTTGCCTAGTTTATCGATAAGGATATCATGCAAGACCGTATCAAATGCCTTACTAAAGTCTAGGTATACCACATCCACCGCTTCTCCCTTATCCACAAGGCTCGTTATCCTATCAAAGAAAGCTATCAGATTGGTTTGACATGATTTGTTTTTTACAAATCCATGCTGGCTATTCCCTATCACCTTACTACCTTCCAAGTGTTTGCAGATGATTTCTTCAATTACTTGCTCCATTATCTTCCCTGGCACAGAAGTTAAACTAACTGGTCTGTAGTTTCCTGGGTTGTTTTTATTTCCCTTTTTATAGATGGGCACTATATTTGCCCCATTCCAGTCTTCTGGAATCTCCCCCGTCTCCCATGATTTCCCAAAGATAATAGCTAGAGGCTCAGATACCTCTTCTATTAACTCCTTGAGTATTCTAGGATGCATTCCATCAGGCCCTGGTGACTTGCAGGCATCTAACTTTTCTAAGTGATTTTTAACTTGCTCTTTTTTTATTTTATCTTCTAAAACTACCCCCTTCCCATAAGCATTCACTATACTAGACATTCCTTCAGACTTCTCAGTGAAGACCGAAACAAAGAAGTCATTAAGCATCTCTGCAGAAGTTCATGATTCCATTTCCTGCCTTTGTTTCCCGAAACAAGAGCTAAGGAGTAGCTTTACTAATGGCACAAGCAGGACCGGCTCTAGGCACCAGCAAACCAAGCTTGTGCTTGGGGCAGCAGAATTCCAGGGGCAGCAGAATTCCAGGTTGTGGGTTGGGTTTTTTTCCGCACTTCGGCAGTTGTGCTCTGAGTGTTTTGGGGGTTTGGGAGTGTGCTTCGGGTGGCAAAAAACCTAGAGCCGGCCCTGGGCACAAGAGAAGGCAGAGGAGCAACACGTGGTATTTAAACTGCAATACTGGATCACAGAATTCAATTCTCCTCCCACAACTCATCTGCTAACTTTGGTAAGTTACAGGTGTGGCTGCTGAGCTGCCAACTAGATCGACCCAGAAGATCAGATTCAATATACAGGGAATCCTCTGCTGGGGTGAGCAGGAAAGGTGCAGTGTAAAATATTCACTGTAGAAACCCAACACAGTGAGGTACTCAAAAATGTGTGAGGTAGAGTGGAGCAATTTCCCAGATCAAAGACTGTGAGAATGGTGAAAGAGGCAACAAAATGACCGAAGGAACTGTCCGAAAAATCATAGCAGGACATATACATGACTAGCCCAGCTCTTTACTAGCACTATTCTATCAGTTTTGAGTATGTCAATACTGAAGTATTTAAGCTTTACAGTCCTGAACAGACACTCACTCCAATGTGACATAGCAGTTACAGGGGTCAGATTGTTATACATACATATAGACAATGACATACCTTGTAGTTCTGATGAGACTCAAAATTTGAAAGAGGAGTGTTACATGCTGTGGAGAAAGGCATAACCTTAACGCCTCTGTAAACCAATCCTTTGTCGTACAGCTGTTTGAAAACCCACCTAAAAAGTAAATAAGGAACATATAATAGCTTAATAGTTTAAGATTCAAACTAAAAGCAGCTGTAGTGTAGGATTATGATGCAGTAGGGAAGGTATTCTGAAAAGTTCAAAATAATTTTCGAACTACAGACAATATTTACTTACTACTTGAAACATCAGAACTCAAAGCATCTGCACGTACATATATAAGTCGTATCTTGAAACAATATAAATACTTAATGCCACTACAACAACATTTTTATTGTGAATATTCTTTCAGTTAGATTCAGGTTTGGATCATCCTGCCAGCTCTGCCTTCCATGCACAACACATGGCACTTTTCAGATGGGATATAAATCACTATAACAGTTGAATCTTTCCCCAACTGCCTGCTTGGGGACCATAAAACTTAAATTTCAGTAATTAACACAAGATGCTTTCCTCAAGAGGCCAGATCTAGGCAACTAGGTTTGGTTAGAGAACAAGAAGTTTTGTGATTCCATGATTTACATTAATGGATCATTGTATAACACTTTCCATCCCAAAAGACCCTTGCTTCACCAGCTGTATGTATGGCACCATGCATCATTGGCAGGGGAGAAAATAGTGGATTTTTGGCAACCCAGGTGAATGATGACTCTTCAAATAGTAGGCAAATATCTTCACTGTCTACATTGTACACCTTTATTTGTAAAGCCTCATTCAGGAGACCGGCATATTCAGCGACACAGTTCTCCAAGGGCTCAAATTATCACACCGGAATCTGGCCCTGTGGTCCTGGGGAGTCTAGTTATTTTGTAGTTGGATGGTCAGACTATTCAGCAATTGCTACTGACTTTAAAAACTCTTGTACTCTCCCACCCAAGCTATGTTTTCAAAGCATTAACATTTCTAATGTTTCCTTCCAGATGAACATCTTATTAACATGCAAGCAAACACAGAGCAGTCTTGTTAAATAGTATCGTTTGAGACCAAATTGCACTGAGTCATGCTGTTTTGGCAATTGGTCCTTTTTCTGTACACCATCATTTTGTGCTTCAGAATCTATGCATTCATTTAAACAAAAATCTTTTGCTCTTATGTTTAGGATAACCATTTAACATGGGAAATCAATTCCAACAGCTACCATGATATCAGTCTGCAGCCTGAATCAACAGCACTGAGAGATATGAACTGGCCTATTGACACTGAAGCCTAATGATAACCTAATAATCAGAAATGTCAACTACTACACTGCAGACAGGAGAAACTAGAGACCTCATTATGAAGATCCACACAATCTATTCAAAGTGGTATCCATGACCCAACAGTAGGAGGCCAAAAGTTCAGTGAGGACTTTAATCCACTCCAGGGAGCAAAGTGCAGCATCCAAGCACCACCAACAGAAATCAAGTTTCAGAAGCCCGGAGGGGCATCCAGCCACAACCAAGGGGAGCCAAAAACCAAGTAGTTGAGCAAAGCTTGCAGGATCTTATCATGAACAATCTGCACAATCCAATGGGGGTACCTTCTCAAACTGGTAGGGCTCAGTTTCTAGAGGGAGCTGAAGAGTAGTACTATTTACCCACACAGAATTTGATCCCTAGGCATATATCCCCAACTCTCACCCAAATTCAAAGAACTATTCAAGTGCACATTATGAGACACATTCTTTCCCCTGCCAAAAACATATGATTCTGGTCTGGAATAAAGGTGCTCTGAATGTGAGGAAGCCAAATAGTTGATCACCTTGACAGTGGCTACGTATGTGTTTTGTTCCATGCATTTCTTTTACAATTTGATCATTACTCCTAAGAAAGGAGATATACCTGCCAAGTTTATGAAAAGAGCCTCATTGCTAGGACTTAATTTAAAGCTATCAACCATTCAAGCAATAATCTCCAAAGTGTAGAGAGAGAAAATTTTTATTAATATGCACTTGCAAGCATAGGTATTTCAGTATCCTAACTAGGAAAGCTCTGTTGCAACTGAGCAAAAGTATAAATTTTCATTTTATGTTTTATCAGCTTAGGCTATATTAAATGATTTAGTTGTGACAAGTCACTGATTTTGGATTTATTCTTCAATATTCTTGAATTTGCCTTCTGAAAAGTGTTGATTGGAATATTTTATATATATTTTTAGATACACAAAAGATCTCTAATTTACTTTTTTTTTCCCCTAAAGGGGCATAGCCTACTAATCCCACAGAGAAAAACAGTTCAGCGCCACATCTATGAACATTTAATGACTGCTGAGATGTACTTGTAACCTTAACAAAAATCAGAGAGAGGGGACCACTAGCTGGAGCTACAAAATCCAAATACATATGAACAACCTCCTCGTGGTAATTTTATTCAACTGCAGTTTAAGAGCTTCAATTTTTTCCACTACCAGGTAGACAGCATTTAGCTTTCAGAATGCATTCCCATTCAGAGATCTCTAAACAGAGGTTACTACATCTCACACTAAAAAATTGTTTGTTTTTAAATGTCCATTGTCAAAGGATATAGTCATTTGTATTCAAAGCAGACTACACTATAGGGCAGAGGTTCTCAAACCGGGGGTCGGGACCCCTCAGAGGGTCAAGAGGTTATTATATGGGGGAGGTGTCATGATCTGTCAACCTCCACTCCAAACCCCACTTTGCCTCCAGCATTTATAATGGCGTTAAATATATTTAGAAGTGTTTTTAATTTGGGGGGGGGGGGGGCAGGTCGCACTAAGACTTGCTGTGTGAAAGGGGTCACCGATAAAAAAGTTTGAGAGCCACTGCTACAGGGTCATAAAAACAGATCGTTGCTTGATGCAACTGCCTGTGTTACCACCATGACAAAATATATTTGTCATCTCTGAGCTATATATAATTTTCTTTCTATCAATAAAGTATCAGTCGTTAGGAGACAACAAAGTAGACAGGATATAACTTTTGTTGCTAGCAGCATTCCCTACCCCAAACCAGCACACTAAGCATCAGCAGTTTTGCTTAGATCTAAAAAAAAATAAAAGCCAGTTACTACTTGCAAGCATTATAGTCACAAATAAAAAAACAAAACAAAACAAAAACAAAAACCCACACACAAAATAACCATCTACCCCCACAACACAACCCACAATGGAGTTTGGCATCATAGTTTTGGTTAGTTGAGATCACATTTAACCTTAATCTGTGTACCAAGAAAACTGTCACAAATCTGTGCTTCAGAGGTGCCTGATGCCTGTTATCCTGAAAGCAAAGATTTCCCCAATTCTCATACAACCAGCAGGCCACCTACCATGCAGTACATCCTTCAACATACCTCCCAGATGCAACAAAGTTGTCCTGCATACACACTTACACCCCACGACAGGGAAGTAGCTGAGTAGATCACTCTGACAGGGAGTCTAATATCTACAAGGTCCTTGTGGAGTTATTCTCAAACCCATTGCTTTAGGGATTTGTCTAGTTGCAGGTTTAGCATCATGCCTATTCTGGATCAGCAGTCAGAGATCTGAAACCGTTTGGGATTCTTTGCTCTCAAGAAAGGGAAAGCAATCCCTTCCACTATTCAAGGCAGTTTGGGAAACAAGACTCTCAAAATCATCACAAGCCAACATTATAGCCGGGGGAAGAGGGGTTTGCAGTTGTTTTTTAAGGCAACAAGGACTTTCCTGTTAAACAAGATTAAAAAATAAGGCTTAGGCAAGGAGTCCAGCACTGTCATTAGCCATAGAAAAAGCAACTCAAGATGATCAGGGCTTTTTTTCTTTTCTTTTCTTTTTTTTTTTAAACAAAGTCTTTTAGAGTGCAGCATCAGGGTCTACACAGACATTTAGTGTGGAGCAGGCTAGTGCAAGGTAGATTTACAGCCCCACTTACCACTTACCACAAACTAAGTGCTCATGTAGACAAGCCCATAGACCATGCTTCTCAAAGCCAGCCCGCCGCTTGTTCAGGGAAAGCCCCTGGCTGTCCAGGCCAGTTTGTTTACCTGCTGCATCCGCAGGTTCGGCCGATCGCAGCTCCCACTGGCTGCGGTTCACTGCTCCAAGCCAATGGGGGCTGCGGGAAGAGGCACGGGCCAAGGGATGTGCTGGCTGCCCTTCCCGCAGCCCCTCTGGCCTGAAGCGGCAAACTCCGACCCATGGGAGCCGCGATCGGCCGAACCTGCGGACACGGCAGGTAAACAAACCGGCCCGGACCGCCAGGGGCTTTCCCTGAACAAGCGGCAGCTTGACTTTGAGAAGCACTGCCATAGACTGTTTTTAAATTCAGCCATATTCAGGACTGAAGCTTTCAGAATTAAACACTAGGTGGTGCTATTAGACTATTTGAAAAAAGCACCAATGCACATAAACATTGAGAAACATTCAAGGTCAACAGGCCCCAAATATATCCTCCTTCTGATATTTAAGAATAGCTCGGGATGGTGGGCTCTCAACACTATTTTGGGCAATAAATACAGTTACCTCCTGAATCAACCTTGCACTGAAAGAAACAAACCTAAAAATTCCACACAAGTATGAATAAAAGTATTTTTAAAAGACTTGGAGGTCTGACTGTACCTTCTCATCAGAAACCCTCACAGAACTCTCTTAACAGAGCACAAAACTAATATTTAAGTAATACTACTCAACAGTAACACCTATGACTCCTTTAAAAAGATTCTGCCAAAGCGTTTCAGTCTAATATTTAAAAAGATGAAGTTCTGTTCAAGGGTAAAAGTCACCCAACTGGAAATGCCTGTTTCACCTTTAACAAATAGTCATCTGCCACCACCACCACCGCCAAGCAGCATTAAATGCCAATACAAACACAAAACTTTGTCAAGCACAGAACAGACATTTCATTAAGGGCCTTTATTTATATAAAGATAGTATGCCCAGAGACATTAGCTGGTGCAATGCTTGACACACTAGCCTTCCACTCAGACAGACCTGGACACAAAATCCTGCCTGGTTTGCAAATGAAAATCAGTTTGGGGACTCACTCCAATTTCCTTCTCAAGCATATTCAATCTTAAATGCACTATGCAGTTTGGCACATCAGTATTATAAGCTAGAGAGGGATTCACAACTGTAAAACAGCCTCTACTATAAGATCAGAATGGAAAGCATTAACAAAGCTGTATAAAGCAACTCTATCCGCATGTGGTTCCAGCAGATCTCAGCCATTCCTCATCCATACAAAGATGAAGTAAAGCCACAACCAAAGTGTTTGGGGGGAAAGGGGAAATTGTTGTTGTTGTTTTTGGAGGGAATTAGTTTATTTTTAAAAGGCTTGCATCCCTAAAGACTATTTTGCAGAAAACAAACAGTTTTCTATTTAATGTAGCTCAGAGGAAAGGTGCTTAAAATCAATTAGCATATTTCACACTAAACCTCCATCTCTTCATGAAATGCTTTTCTGTTCTTCTCTTGAATCAAGACAATTCTTAGAAAAGTGACCAAGAAACAAAGCCCCCCTGTTAATGATGTACAGAAACCATTCAACCACCCCTGTATGGGATACACCAAAGAGAAAAGAAATTCACATATAGCTGGCACACCTGAAATTTACAGGCTTTGTATTTGACACTGATCGTGTTTGGCACCAGCTCCCCTTCCCCTCCAGGTCTTTTAGAGTCTCTCCCCTAACTTTCTATTCCTCATCTGCCAGCAGCAGAAGAAATTTTACTAGAATCTCTCTTTGAAACATGTACGTATTGTTACAGGAGGTAACAGAATTATAGCCTGTCATAAACATACAGTTAAGGGTAGCATAAAACCCCTCCTTTACTGTAAGGGGTTAAGAAGCTCAAATAATCTGGTTGGCACCTGATCAAAAGGACAATAAGGGAAGAAGATACTTTCAAATGTGCTCTCTTTGTTGTTCTCCCCGGGACAGAGAAAGACTAGGGCAGGAAAAACACACCTCCTAAAACCCTACCTGAAATAAGCATCCAAGATTACAAATTGTAAGTAATACCAAGGAAATGCATTAGATTATCTTTTGTTTTAGCTTGTGGATTTTTCCTGTGCTAAGAGGGAGGTTTATTCCTGTTTTTTGTAACTTTGAAGTTTTGTCTTGAGGGGAATCCTCTGTGTTTTAAATATTACCCTGTAAAATTACCTTTGTCATAAACAGATGGTTAAGGGTTAATGTCTCTTTTACCTGTAAAGGGTTAAGAAGCTCAGTAAACCTGGCTGACACCTGACCAGAGGACCAATAGGGGGACAAGATACTTTCAAATCTTGGTGGAGGGAAGTCTTTGTTTGTGCTTTTTGTTTGGTTCATTGTTCGCTCTCGGGACGGAGAGGGACGGGACATCATTCCAGGTTCTCCAAATCATGTTTCAAGATTTTAAGTAGTAGCCAGGCAAGGCGGATTAGTCTTATGTTTGTTTTCTCAACATGTAAATGTGTCTTTTTGCTGGAAGGATTTTTTACCTCTCTTTGCTGTAACTTTGACTCTAAGGCTGGGGGGGGAGGGATCCCTCTAGTCTATATGAATCGCAGTACCCTGTAAAGCATTTTCCATCCTGATTTTACAGAGATAGCTTTTAATTAAAGAAAGAAAAAGTAAAAATTTTCTTTTTAAGAACCTGATTGATTTTCCTTGTTTTAAAATCCAAGGGATTGAGTCTGAACTCACCAGGGATTGGTGGGGGGAAAGGAAGGGGAATAGTTAATTCCTCCTTGTTTTAAGATCCAAGGAGTTTGGATCGGTGTGAAGACTCTCAAGGCAACCCAGGGAGGGGAAAGTCTTGGAGGGGGAAAGGAAGGGGATGGTTAATTTCTCCTTGTTTTACGACCCAAGGGGTTTGGGTCTGGGTTCCCCAGGGAAGGTTTTGGGGAAATAGAAAGTGTGCCAGACACTAAATTCTGGCTGGTGGCAGCGTACCAGATTTAAGCTAGTAATTAAGCTTAAAAAAGTGTTCATGCAAGTCCCCACTTTTTGCACCCTAAAAGTTCAAATTGGGGGAAAAAACTTTGACAACCTTCCACCCTGATTTTACAGAGGTGCTTCTTTTACATTTTTTCTTTATAATGAAGTTCTGCTTTTAAGAAACAGATCAGTTTTTAGTGTCCTAAAACCCCAAGGGTCTGATCTGTGCTCACCTTGTTTACCTATTTGGCTGGTACATTATTCTTAAGTCTCCCCAGGAAAGGGGGTGAAGGGGCTTGGGGGATATTTTGGGGAAATATCCAAGTGGTCCTCTTCCTGAATCTTTGTCTAACTCACTTGGTGGTGGCAGCAATACCGTCCAAGGATAAGGAAGAATTTGTGCCTTGGGGAAGTTTTTAACCTAAATTGGTAGAAATAAGCTTAGGGGGCCTTTCATGCAGGTCCTCACATCTGTACCCCAGAGTTCAGAGTGGGGAGGGAACCCTGACATAGTCTACTTCACTTTGATTCCTAATTTAGTACTTTTCAGTCACAGAAAGAAAGCCTAACTGCCTTTTCTCAGTAGGGTCAGCAGGCAGAATGGAGCCCTATTTTAAATAAATTGGTTCTTTAACCACAGATATATTTGTTCCTAGACAAGGACAGAGACAGCATGCTCTAAATTGGACAAGGCACTACAGGTTTATGTCATTTGTAATATTTAATAAATTCAGCCACTGCAAGACAAGTTCAGGAGATACTTCCCTACCACAGATAAAACACAGTATTCAAACCCCCACTACAAGATAAGACAATTCCAGCAAAAAGTATGCTTGGCTTACACCCTGCTTCAGCAAGTATGACCTATCCCAGTCACTCTCAACCTTTCCAGACCATTGTACACCCTTCAGGTGTCTGATCTGTCTTGCATACCACCGAGTTTCACCTCACTCAAAAACTACTTGCTTACAAAAAAGTAAAAAAAATATATATAAAAAATACAAAAGTGTCACAGCACACTATTACTGAAAAATTACACACTTTTTCTATTTTATCATATAATTATAAAATAAATCAACTGTAATATAAATATTATACTTACATTTCAATTTATATAGAGAGAGCAGTATAAGCAAGTTATTGTATGAAATTTTAGTTTGTACTGACTTCGCTAGTGCTTTTTATGTAGCCTATTGTAAAACTAAGCAAATATCTAGATGAGTTGATGTACCCCCCCGGAAGACCTGTGGTTGAGAACCACAGCCCTAACCTATAACAAATGTGCAGAGCATTTGGAGGCTCATTCACCAGTTACCACTGGGACCTAAGTTTGTTTTAATGCTTACAGGTGGTTTCTAGGCTTCCACTACTACAGTACACCATGGGAGTCAGATCTGTGGAATCGGAAAAGAAGGAGTAGGAAAGGCTAACTCCAATGGCATCCTCCTCCTGAGCAAATGCGTAGAATATTGCTTGGTCATCACAAACACCCTCTTTAGACAAAGTGTGAAGTATAACACCACCTGGAGACACCCACGCTCCTAGCATTGGCACTTTCTTGACTATGTTATTGTTAGCACTCGAGACCAGAAGGATGTCTGCATCATGAGGGCCATGCATGGAACTGACAACAGTTGGACAGACCATTGCCCTGTTTGCTCAATCATGAATTTCCAGATCACCTCAAGGCATCGCAAGCACACAAAATCAGTACAAAAGAAATTCAACGTCAAGTCCCTTGAAGATATAGTGACTCAGGAAAAACTTCAGCAGTGTCGCCAAGAGAAGTTTGCTGCTACGCCTACATCTGATGATAAAAAAGATCTCTGGAAGGGATTAAAGACTGCCATTCTCTCGGCACATGCTGAGTCCATTGGCTATGTCACCAGCTATCACCAAGATTGGTTTGATGAGAACGATGCTGAGATTCAGGGCCTGCTTGAAGAGAAAAGAAAAACTCATTGCATATGGCAAAATGACATCTCACACCAGCAGAAGAAAAGTCAGACAAGCAATTCAATGCTGAAGCCCAAAGGAAAATCTGTGGCATCAAAAATAAGTGGTGTAGAGAAAATGCCAAGGAGATTGAGCTTTATGCTGATAAACATGACATGAGGAGTTTCTTTCAGGCAATAAGGGCCATTGATTCATATCACTCTGAGCCCAAGACATGTCAACATATTTTAAGGACAGCGAAACCATCAAAGCCAGATGGAAGGAGCATTTAGAGCTACTCCTGAGCCATGAGTCAACTGTCTCTGATGCCAGTATCAAATCTATACCTCAACAACATGAAAGAGAATCTCTTGCTTACCCCTCCTGCCCCCCAACACTCTTGAATAAGTAACGTGAGCCATTACGCAAACTGTGAACAACAAGGCAGCAAGACCAGATAGCATACCAGCTGAAGTCTACAAGTTTGGAGGTGAAGAACTGGTAGGGAAGCTCCACAAACTTTTTCTTCATATCTGGTATAATGAGAAGATTCCTGAAGACTTGAGAAATGCTAACATTGTTACAATCTTTAAGAAAGGCGATAAGTCGGAGTGTGGAAACTATCAAAGGCACTGCCTTGCCATCTACAGCAGGGAAAATTCTTGCCCGTATCCTCTTAAACCAATTACTTCCCCTTGCTGAGGACATATTGCCGAAATCTCAGTGCAGTTTTAAATCATCCCTCGGGAAAACCGACATGCTCTTCATTGCCTGCCAAATCCAGGAAAAATCCCTGTAGAAGGTGCCGGCCATATTTGGTTGCCCTCCAAAATTTATCAAGGTCCTAAGGCTTCTCCATGATCAGATGACTGCCACAGTTCTCTTTAATGGCCTTGAGATGGAACTTTTCATCATCAAAACTGGGGTTGAGCAAGGATGCATTGTTGCCCCTCCGGCAAGGCTGTACTGCCCCCAACCCTTCCACATAGCTGCATCTTCTGCATCCTGTCTGGGGTCTGTACAGCAGCCCTGCTGGAGGACACGGTTGGCGGGGCGAGGCTAGGAGTAGTACAGCTGTGCCAGAGGATCTGCTGGCATGGGGTTCTGCTCCTTTCGCCACTGTGGTTCCCAAGAAAGCCCTGAGCCGCAGGTTCTCCCGTGACCCGCAACAGTGAAAGGAGCAGAACGTTGGGTAGCCCCATGCCAGCAGCTCCTCCAGCGAGGCTGCCTACAGATCCCAGACAGGAGACACTAGATGCAGCTGTGTGGAAGGGCTGGGGGCAGTACAGCCGCACCGAAGGAGCTGCCGGCGTTCTGCTCCTCCTGTATCTTTCCGGTACAGTGTACTGGCTATAAACAGCTGACTGGTACGGCATACCGAACCATACTGCTGTATTTGCACCACTGCAGAACTCCTAGATTAAATCAATGGACTGAATCAATGGCATGATGTGGTCCCATTTTAATATTCAGGTTACTATCCAGCCATTCAGCAAAGCCCATCTCTAATAAAATTCTCCCTGCCTCAGCCCTGCTTCCCCCACTCACTACCCCTGAACTATGACAGCTCTGTTACAATGCAAAAAGGAAGCCACAGATTTAACATGGACAAATGCTGAAATAGCTCTGTGTGAGAGCAGACCCAAAGGGATAGAAACAATTGTTAGAATCATTTTATTTGCAGAGAAATGTTCATGTTCGAGGCCTCAGTATCCTGCTTTGTCCTAAAATCAACCTGGACACTAGTTCACAGTTCACTAGCATACACACTTTGGAACAGAAATTCATCTAAGACACTCAAATCTGGAGACCCAATCTGATCACCGCTTCTGCCTCCTTGTCTGTCACAAATCCCTGGGCCCCGCCAGTTGGGCCAGCTATGGGGAGGTGTCCTCATTAAAGATCATCTCCCCAGTGGAGCTGACATTCAATACAGAATGGATGGGTGTTCTTTAATCTTCAACATCTCTGCTCGAAGTCTAAAGTCTTCAGGGCATCCATTACTGACCTTCAGTATGTTGATAACTGTGTCATCCTCACGCACACAGAGAATGAAGTTCAGTCCATATTGGATTTTCTTGCACAAGCTTAACAAAGCCTAGGACTCTCACTCAATATTGAGAAGACTAATGTGTTCTATCAACCTGCTTCAGGCCCTGCACATGACCCACCACAAATCACCATTGAGGGTCAGATTTTGGAGACAGTTGAGCACTTTGGCTACTTCAGTAGCCAACTTCCTGAAAATGCAAAAGTCAACAGTGAGATCCAGCACAGGATCCAGTGCGCAAGTGCTTCCTTTGGGTAATTGCTCCAACATGTTTCACAGACCATGACCTGCAGCAGGACACCAAGATCCAGGTCTATAAGACAACCGTTTTTCCAACACTCCTCTATGGATGCAAAACTTGGGTGACCTACTGACAGCACCTCAAGAGTTTGGAGATATATCCCCAACAATGCCTCCAGAAGAGCCTTCATGTTAAGTAGCAAGATCGCACTAACACTAGCATTCTCGCTGAAGCCAATGTCATCAGCATTGAAGCAATGATCCTCATGCACCAACTTCGCTGGGCTGGACATTGTGTGTGGATGCCAGACTCTCGCCTCCCAAAACAAAACCTCTACTCTCAGCTCACCCCGGTCAGAGATCCTGTGGTGGTCAGAGAAAACGCTACAAAGACACACTGAAAGTGAATTTTAAGAAAACTGATGTGGATATCAAGATAGGAAGAGCAATGGCTCCATATCCCCAATGGCTCCATATCCCCCATCAGGCAGTGGCCCGCTCCGAGGAGAAGTGCCTTGCCCTTGAAGCTGACGAGAGGAGGAAGGAAAGAAATAATTTTCTCTCAGCAGGCCTCTGGCCTGCCACAAAATGTCTGTACCTACTGCAGGTGGATTTGCGGTTCCAGGATCAGACTCCTGAGTCATCTCAGGATCCATATGTAAATCCATGGTAGAGATCATCCTCGAATCGAGGGATCGCCAATCAATCAATCACACCATGGGTAACTGTTAGAAATATTGTTTGATCAGTCTCCAGGATCTTGTGTCTTGGGAAAAGCTGGAAGAGAAGAGTCACTGAAACAGGTAGAAAAATTAAGAAACTAATGCCAAAAATCCTTAGTGTATTTAACTGAAGGACTAGGGATAGTGAGACAGTGCATTCGTTACCAATATTAACATACTGGCATCTCGTTCTGTAGGGCCTAGGAGCCGTATTTTCCTCCCAGAGTCAGGTCAGAGCGCCTCAAGAGAATTAGCTGTGGTTCATTCTTAAAAGTCAAAAGGAGAAATTAGTAATCTGCAATTTATTTTACCCATTTAATTTGACTCTAAATAGGTTTTACTTTTTCATGCAGAAGAAAACGTTGAGACAACATAAAAAGTCTATAAAAACCCATGAGAAATTTAAGACATTCATAATGAGCCAGAGCTAAGTTTAAACTTGGCTATATAAATCCACTTGTCAGTATAACACCTGAAGGCCAATATGATTTTGTCCATAGTGATCGCTGAATTCGGGAATCCTCAGCCATGCAGGATTTCTCTCCTTAGACAGACAAAGCAGGTGAAGTAATACTTTTTTTCTCTCCTTCAGAAATCTATTAACTAGCCTTTGCATTTCACCAGAGCCATCCTAGTGATTTTCCAGGGAAGTCACAAGAAGCTGCCAAACCCCAGAGCCACAAAAACAAAACTGAAAGAGCACTAGATTCCCAGCATCTGAATTCAATCTAACAAAAAGGTTTTAGCTACAGCTATCCAGAATTTGAATTTTTTTGTTCTCTTGAAAACATCAAGAAGGGAATTATTTTCTGGGCTAGATACCCTTACATGTTAAAGAGACAACAGAAAATCTTCAAGGTCATTCTGCAGACCTACTAAGTTTGAATGGAGTAGATGAGGGATGAGACTTCAGAGCAAGACTAGCAATGACCACTTCTTCAATTAATGTCCACTTTATATTTTTCTTTCAAAAACTCGATTCAAGCGAACAAAGAACAGGCAGATCATTAAGTCTCTTGCCTGACACATTTTCACATTGTATATGGAAATAAGCTCCAAGAGAAATAATAGGCGAGATGCTTAAATCGGCCCATTTTCCATACTTCTGACTCAGCAGTGTAAAAAAATCTCTTGAGAAATGTAGGAAACATGCTCCTTTATGAAAAAAAAAATCACATCTCACTGTACAATTTTAATAACCAGAGCATTTCAAAAGAGATAGCATTCTGCTGATGCTGTTAGAAATTAAGACTACTTACCAGACAGTCTCCATGAACTCAGGATATAGAGTTTTATAGTCATTGTCAAAGTCGATCCAGCGTCCCAGTCTGGTAATGCTAATCTGTTAAAATACGAACATACAGCTTGAAAGGCAGCTTAAAACTAAGATCATGGTACATTTCCCAGATTTATCTCCTTGTAATAGCTTGTTTAAAAAGCAACATGTTCTACCCCTATCAGTGAACCAAGCCCACAAAACACTCAAGCCTGGTAGAGTACTTTATCTAGCATGCAGTATGCCAAGAAAAGGTCATGAATACAGGCCTTTCCTTAAATCCAAAGCCATGCAATACAGAAGCATCTACTCACTGCAACTAAACTTAAGAGATTCAGAGTGTATTGTAGCTAGTGGGTCAGACCTTTGCTCAGCATACTGCCAAATGATTCACCAGAAACTTGGTTATGATAAAAAAACAAAACTAGTGCAGCCAAAGCCATGTACCTGCTATGGCGATAGTGAAAATGGAGAAAAAAGAACAGAGAGCTTCACAGTTCTCTCCATTTCTATACAGTTCTAGTTTGAGATCTCTGAACATTTATCTAAATCAGAACTGGAAAAGCCATTGTGTAGACACTGTACAAAATTATTTCAGGACCAACTGCCTCCTCTGGCCTCCCTATACTTGGAAGCCACATTGCTAAAGCCACAAGGACTCTGACAAGTCTTCACTTCATAGCTACTCACACAGAGCACATAAGTCAATTAATGGGTAAGTTACATGAATATTATGCTTCACTTTGATAAGTGATATCCTTTTGTTGGGTGGGTAGCTATGGTATCTGTATCATAACCTTAGTCCCACATTTGGACCTTAGCGTCCAAAATATGGGGGTTAGCATGAAAACCTCCAAGCTTAGTTACCAGCTTGGACCTGGTACCTGCTGCCACCACCCAAAAAATTAGAGTGTTTTGGGGCACTCTGGTCCCCCTGAAAAACCTTCCCTGGGAACCCCAAGACCCAAATCCCTTGAGTCTCACAACAAAGGGAAATAATCCTTTTTCCCTTCCCCCCTCCAGGTGCTCCTGGAGAGATACACAGACACAAGCTCTGTGAATCCAAACAGAGTGAATCTCCCTCTCTGTTCCCAATCCTGGAAACAAAAAGTACTTTCCTATTCCCCCAGAGGGAATGCAAAATCAGGCTAGCAATCCAACACACAGATCTCCCCTGATTTCTTCCTCCCACCAATTCCCTGGTGAGTACAGACTCAATTTCCCTGAAGTAAAGAAAAACTCCAACAGGTCTTAAAAGAAAGCTTTATATAAAAAGAAAGAAAAATACATATAAATGGGCTCTCTGTATTAAGATGATACAACACAGGGTCAATTGCTTAAAAGAATATTGAATAAACAGCCTTATTCAAAAAGAATACAAATCAAAGCCCTCCAGCACTTATATTCATGCAAATACCAAAGTAAAGAAACCATAGAACTTACTATCTGATCTCTTTGTCCTTACACTTAGAAACAGAAGACTAGAAAGTAGAAACTACTTCTCCAAAGCTCAGAGAAAGCAGGCAGGCAGACAAAGACTCAGACACAAACTTCCCTCCACCCAAAGTTGAAAAAATCCGGTTTCCTGATTGGTCCTCTGGTCAGGTGCTTCAGGTGAAAGACATTAACCCTTAGCTATCTGTTTATGACAATCTGCCAACTTTGAAACATGACCAAAACCATGATAGACCTTCCCTGGTATTGATATATTTTGATGCAGTAAGAGTCAGACTACATTTATTCCTGCAATCAAGTAGATGCACAAGTATAAAGATTCACCATCACAATCAAGCTACATGCACAAAAAATGCTGACAAGTTTTGTGGGTACAAATTGACCAAAAATTGTGATGTATGCCCAATGTTCTTGGTCAATGTTTTATCGAAGTTAAAATCTTAGTCCTTTTCAGATTTAACTTTAATTCACATTGAAACCGTGGATCTCAATTTGAGAGTTTGCTCTCTCTCAATTCCCTTTGATGTCACAACACAGTAACATCCAGACATTGCAATTTAATAGTGCATCATCAAGACAATGCCACCCAATTTCACAACCCCTTGCCTCAATTCCTTATGACTCATTCAGAAATGCAGATGCTAGGACTCACCTCCTGGGGAGTAGGGACTCCGGCAGCTTAAGGGTATGGCTACACGTGCAGCTGTACAGCGCTGGGAGTTAAACTTGTCTTCGTACAGCTGAGTAGAGAAAGCGCTGCAGTCTGACCACACTGACAGCTATCAGTGCACTGTCGTGGCCACATTTGCAGCATCTGCAGCGGCATTGGGAGTGGTGCATTATGGGGAGCTATCCCAGCATTCAAGTGGCTGCAACGTGCTTTTCAAAAGGGGGGGGTGGAGTGTGACAGGGAGCGTAGGGGAGAGAGAGAGTGTGGATTTTTGGAGCTGACACTGTGTCAGCACGCTGCCTTGCAAGTTCCGACCACCTCCCCTACCCCTCTCTCACTCACTGAAAGCGAACAGCAGCTGCTTTTTTTCTCACAGACCAGATAAGCAGTCGCTGCCGAAACAGAACCCCCCCCCCCTTCCCGCCCTGCTGCTTCTCTCCTCAAGCCCTCTCCCTCCCCCTCTCTTCAAGAAAACACTAGCTGTGGGCGTTCCAAAGGGAGCCCCCCTGCCTGCCTCTGCTCATCCATGGCAAACAGTAGCTGTGTTTGTTTTTTTGATAAGCAGCTCTGGGAGCCCGGAGTTCACAACAAAACAAAGAGCGGGACCTTCACTTAAAAGGATAATGGGAAGCTTCCAGAGGTGAGTCACAGTGTACTAAGATTATTCCCCATTTACACTGGCGACGCAGCGCTGCAGCAGCACTACACTCTTTATTTCTCTTGGGGAGGTGGAGTACAAGCAGTGCTGTAGCCACAGAGATACAGCGCTGTATGTGCCTTGCCAGTGTGGATGGGGAGCGAGTTACAGCGCCATAAACCCACCAACAGCGCTGTAACTCAAGTGTAGCCAAGGCCTTAGTACTTTATCTCAGAAGGCAGAGTTGGAGTTCTGCTGTCATCAGTGAACACTGTTAGCTCTGCTCTATTTTTCCTCAGGAGCAGCAAAAGTAGTTCCACTATGTCCTAGTGAATTGCATAAGAATTACATGCAATTTTAGAGACACAGGCACAGTTAATACTGACATTCTACTTACCCTCCACTCTGTAGAGTATCTCATCACAATCCCCCTGCACTGATTGTTATATTCCGCAATACCCATTTTGGCCACATCCTCTGGCCCTTTGATTCCTAGTGTTTTGTCAATTTCATACTCCTGGAGAGGAGGAGGGGAGAGAGGGGGAAAAAAAGAAAAAAAAAGTCAATACATATTGCAGCACAAAATCTTCAGGATCTTCCGGTTCATTAATTTTCATCCCAGCCCTATGGCTATACAAATACATCCAAAGCTCAGGTCAACTCTGCATGTGTAAATTTCTCATGCAAAAAAGCATGTACATTTGAGCTATTTTGGACGTACAGGGTTTTCTCCTCCCACAACCATCACCTGTACTCACATACACAATAACACCAGTAATGGATGAGTCTGTCCTTCAGAAATAAGGGTTGTCATAAACATAGTAAGTCAATAAACGGTCATCCTTTGCATGGTAACTATTAACAATAGGCTTGCATAGTTACTTGTATAGCAAATTTACAGTCTTTTGAATCATTTGCTTTGAAATATTCCAAATTTCTAAATGACATGCCAGTCCACTGAAATTATACTAGGCATTACTCATTCAGTTTCCCAGGATCAAATTTGGGATGCAGGGGCCAAACAAAAAATACATACCATGCAAAGGTACTCCATGCACAAAGGAGATAATAGAACCAAAAGGGGTTCCTATAGCACCTTTTCATGGACAATTCAAAATCACTACACAAGGAGGGGAATGTAGATATTTCAGCATAATATAAAAATCAAGAACAAAGCAGAACATTCAGCTCCATTGTAAGTGATTGATGGGCTCCCAAGCTAACCAAATCCTCATGGGTAACAAAGTAAAAGAGTACTCAAACGGAGGTCTCCATCAAGGTTTTAGAGCAGATGTCTCCCAAGTGTGGGGTGCACCCCGCTGCGGTGGCATGGAGGACCATGTGGGGGAAGCACAGTAGGGCCTGGGCCAGCCCCTACAGGGGCAGGGAGGGAGTGCCATCCAGCCCCTCGCCACCCCCAGCTCTACTCCAGTCCCAACCCTAGCCACATTCCTGGCCCCAGCCACAGCTCTGTTCCCGGCCCTGGGCTAAGGCTGGGGGGAAAGGCCAGGAGCGGAGTTGCACCTGGCCGTGGGCCTGGCTGACAGCCCCCACCGCAGCCCAGCTGCGACTCTGCTTCTGTCCCTGACTGTGGCCTATCTCCCGGCCCCACACCCTAGCCCAGCTGCAGCCCCCTTATCACAGTCCACATCTCCACGCCCCCCCAGCCATGGCTCTGCTCCCAGGCATGGCTCCGGAGAGGTGAAGGGAGCAGGGGGTGGCAAGACCCTCAAAAGTTTGGGGACCACTGTTTCAGAGGAATTCTGGGGAGTTAATAGAAGACGGCAGGGAAGAGGACATAAGTTATCCAGATGCACAGATAACCATATGCAAAGATCAAGATAGCAAAAATATCTGCAGGATCGCTTATTGCACGTACCACAGGTAAACCATGACAATCCCATCCAAATCTTCTGTCAACATAAAAGCCACTCTGGTGAGCAAATCTGGTTACTATATCTTTAATGGTTCCTGCAAGAATGTGGCCATAGTGTGGAAGCCCAGTTGCAAATGGAGGGCCATCATAGAAAGTAAATCTGTGAAACAATAGGCAATATAAGTGATTAGTTCAAAATCAGCCCTCACAAAACAGGAAGACCATTCCTCTGTGCTTGTGCTGCTCCTGCTGCTCCTGCTTATGTGGCTCCACAAGTTGTATACACCTCTACCTCGATATAACGCTGCCTCGGGAGCCAAAAAAATCTTACCATGTTATAGGTGAAACCAAAGTTATATCGAACTTGCTTTCATCCACCAGAGTGTGCAGCCCCGCTCCACCCTGGAGCACTGCTTTAAAACGTTATATCTGAATTCATGTTATATTGGGTCACATATCAGGGTAGAGGTGTAGTAGAACCTCACAGTTATGAGGTTCTACTACACCTCACAGGTTCCTCACAGTTATGAGCACTTTAGGAATGGAGGTTGTTTACAACTCTGAAATGTTCGTAACTCTGAACAAAAGACATTATGCTTGTTTTTTCAAAAGTTTACAACTGAACATTGACTTAATACAGCATTGAAATTTTACTATACAGACAAAAAATGCTGCTTTTTCAATGTAAACTACAAAAAAAATTAACAGTACTGTACTGTATTTTTTTTTGTCTCTGCTGCTGCCTGATTGTGTACTTCTGGTTCCAAATGAGTATGTGGTTGACACACACACACACACACACACACCCCTCTACCTTCTTCAGGAAGAAAAAAAAGAAAAGGTAATAACATGGAAGGTGGTGCTGGCTTAGATAGAGTTCTAAAGGAGGCAGCAGCTGTAGTATGAGGGGACAAGCAGAAGGGAGAAGAGCTACAGGTAAATACGCTCTTTATTTTCATGCATACTAGTTGTATCTTTTATGCCACTTTTTACCTTGGTCTGTTTTTTGACTGTTTCAGGCATTCCTGAAAACAATCAAGCGTGTTCCAGAGATTCAGTATCTTCTCTTCCTCCTGAGGAAAATTTATGTTTTCTGCAACTTGCTGAACCATTCTTTCTCCTATAAGGATCAAACAATATCATGTAGAAAATGAATATTGATTTTCGAGACAGAATAAGCAAGGATAAATAGCTTCTCAATATAGTACACTATGCCATTAGAAAAGAATCTCATAGTATATACCACCGTACCACAGTATGATTCTTGATCACAGCTTAGAAGCTTGTTTCAAAATAGTCACTAAGGTAGCAGTCTGAATACACTATGAAGTATTTTCATGTTTCATGGTGATACAAGGAAGTGGTTCTCCATTTACTCTTTGTTATGTTCATTGTTGGTTTCCACTGGGTTTCCTTGGCTACTGAAAACTAAATGTCTTTTCAATTTTTCTTCCAGATTTCAAGGAACACTTCCATGCAAAACTTACGGAATTGTACTTTCCCCTTCTAGTCAGGTTGTGGTTCTCCCTGGCATCACAAAGCAGATCAAATTCAACACATTAAATTTAGAGATCTGAGCTGACTCCCACATCAGCATTTAAACTAACACGGCAATGTAAAAGAGAGTACAACAGATGTTTGGTGAAGAATGAGGACGGAAGGGTCTGGACAAGGAGATAGGGAATTAGATCAGTGGTAAGAAAGAAAAGTGGAGAGCAACAATTTCGATCTGTCTTTGCAACCAGAGCTGTTCAGTAACATCCTCCTGCCCTTGTTCATTACTTTTCTCTTTTTGCTCCCCATTATTTGGTGGTAAGACCTCCACAATGCACCTTGGGAGTTAGTGAATGGCTCTGACAAGTTCTAATCAACCTAAAAGCAGCAAAGAGTCCTGTGGCACCTTATAGGCCAGGCGTTGGCAACCTTTCAGAGGTGGTGTGCCGAGTCTTCATTCATTCACTCTAATTTAAGGTTTCGGGTGCCAGTCATACATTTTAACATTCTTAGACGGTCTCTTTCTATAAGTCTTTAATACATAAACTATTGTTGTATGTAAAGTAAATAAGGTTTTTAAAATGTTTAAAAAGCTTAATTTAAAATTAAATAAAATGCAGAACCCCTGGACCAGTGGCCAGGACCCAGACACCGTGAGTGCCACTGAAAATCAGCTCGCATGCCATAAGTTGCCTACCCCGTTAGAGACTAACGGACGTATTGGAGCATGAGCTTTCGTGGGTGAATATCCACTTCGTCAACATGCATCCAACGAAGTGGGTATTCACTCACGAAAGCTCATGCTTCAATACGTCTGTTAGTCTATCAGGTGACACTGGACTCTTTGCTGCTTTTACAGATCCAGACTAACACAGCTGCCCCTCTGATACTTCTAATCAACCTGTTTGGCTAATTTTCAGAGGTAGAGTTCTCTGCTCACAGAAAAAGCAAGCCAAAGTTTTCAGCCAACAGTCCATTCTTGCTTATTCCTGGCAATTCCCTGAAGAACTAAAAAACAGCCAAATGTAAAAGTCAGAGCCCAAAGCTGTACTCTAATTCTGACTGAGTCAATGACTCACTACAAGAACAATTATTTCTTGCTCACAAGATTTCTCCAGCATATGGAGATGCAATAGCGCTAAAATATTTGACCATCAAATACATGAGTATGTGACTGAGACACTCAGGTCTGAACACAAAAGATTTCACAAAATATCTACATAAATTTGTAGTGAGTACTGGAGTGGAACCTGTGCTTATGGAACATACTGGTACCAATGACACAGGGATATTCAGGAGAAATCATGTCTGCTTAAGTGGCTGTGGAGACAGGTAAAAAAGGAAAGAAGCTTTCATCTGTCTCTATTCTTTTAGTCCTTCCCACACCTTACCCCCAAATAATTCCAATATCTGCTGCTTCTGCTCTGGGTTTCCCAACCCACAGCAAAAGTGAAACAGTCAAGGTCTTTGTTTTCACTGTTGCCCCAGGTTTGTGAATCACAGAACTGAAAAGACAGAGCTTTGTTAATTGTATTTAGTCTTGTCAAGTATCAGCAATGAGAAGCATCAGAAGCACTACTCAGGAAGACTGCACCAATTCATGATCAAAAGGGTTATTTTTTACAGCTATAAAATCCAGAAGTTTAATTTTTTTAAAACGTGAAAGTTTAAATGCTGCAGAAAATGACGGCTTAACCTGTCCACCCATCATTCTCAAAACACATCCAAGAACCACTTGCCTAAGTGAGGTGGCAGGTGAATTTTTCAATCCCTGATTTGAACTATATTTGTAACAGTAAGGGTAGCTCATTTTCCTCAATAATCATATTTCCTCAAATACATGGCCCTTTTAGGAAGAGATATGCCATATATCTTTCACATGTTTGGGGCCAGACTGTGTTTGACCCCTGTGCAAATATTGGAGGGAGGTAAAGCACACATAAAGGGAGTCCCTGTGCTCAGAGTGCAAAGATTCCCACAGAGCTGGAGATCATGAAAGTGTTTTTCTGTGCAAAGGACATATGAAGGAGGCAGGTCACACCCCAACAAGGCCAGCCAGTTGAGCCAGTTGACAACTGACAGAAAAATCCACAGAACCTTGGTGTAGTAGCTGTGCATTCCAGGAAGTACCTCCTTAGAGAAAAATGTCTCTTGGGACAGCACGACTCTGCGCCATCTCCAGTACATGGCTTAATGCCACAATTTAACCCTGGTTATTGCTGTAGCACAAAGTCATCTTCTGGTACATAGCTCACCAGGGAAACCACTAGCTGATGATTATAAGGAGCCTTGAACAAGGCAATGCTTTTGTGTATTCTAACAAGGCTAGCAATAACCCAAGATCAGCATTTCTCAAATACTGCAACCGTGACCGCATGTGGCCACCAGCAGCTTTTCTTGTGGCCACAGTCTCTTGAATGGCAACTTGAGGAAGGGAGGAGCAAAGCTGCAGCCCCTCCCCTGGGGCTGCTAGGAGGGATTGGGCCTTGCCCCCCTCTGGAGCCACAAACATCAGAGGAGCAGACAGCTGGTATGAGTTGCCCACCTTCCCAGGGTGGTGAGGCTCAGACTTCTGACTTCAGCCCTGGTGTGGCGGGCAGCAGGCTCTGGCTGCATGCTCCTGCCACGGGCTATGACCATGGGGCTTTGGCTACTCAGCGCTGGGCTCCAGCCCTCGGCCACAGGACTCAATTCCTGGGCTCACCAGCCCTTTCACTGCCATTGCTGCCTCCCTATCCAGCTCCCCATCCAAGGCTTAATTTGTTCCCCAGCTTGCCAGGGCTAAGCCAGTCTACTGCAAAAAGTGATATTTGTTAATATCACTTTTTACTGCTTCCCAGCTAGCTCACAAGTCTGGGGCTGTGAAAAATGATATTAACAAACATACAAATATCACTTTTCACAGAAGCAGACTTACTAGCTAGCAAGTCTAAAAAAATGCAAGCAAAACAAGTAAGAGAAACAATTAAAAACAGACAAGAACACCTTATTTCTGTTTCTGTTCTGTTTAGGTCCACTAAAGAATAGAGACAACAGTACATTACTTTTATTATTGAGTCTGCAAAAGAAGCCCTACATAAATAAATTACTATGATTTGAACATTTAGAAAAAAACAAATAAATATGCACATGTAAAGTAAATTAAGTATTTTATGAAAAATTGTCTGAGCAGTTACCAGCAAGAGCTGATGGCCACACTTGGAGGCCACCAAAAAAATTGTTGAGAGAACCCCTGGCCTAGATGTTAAGACTTAATTAATATAAATAACAATACTTCACACTTCTGCAGCAGTTTCCACCCTATGATGTTGGAGTGCTTTACAAATATTCATTAGCTCCATGTTACTATTGGAGGAAGGGATCATTTATGTTCTCCTCACAGCCCCAGGGTCACACAGCCATTTAGTGGCTGAAGTGAAAATAAAACCAATATTTCCCAAATGCAAAGCCTTCTGCCTTAACCGCTACACACGCCCTCTCAGACACAATGGTTTCTTCTCATTGGCAGCAAATACAAACATATTAGGCATCTGTACATATTGCTAACACCAGGAAACCCAGTCTTTCAGAACCATAAGTTTACTCAGTATTTACCATGGTGATCTTCTCTGAATGAAGTCACCAATTCCTCATGACTCACTATTAAAAATATTTTTAAACATTTTTTGTTCACAAGGTACAAATAAAATGTAACTGTAACCGGGCTATGAAGGCTGCTAAGATATCACAGACTCCATGCATAAACCACAGTATTACTTTTGGCCCATTTTTACTAACTGGAGCACTGTACCAACACAACAGTTTCCAGTAACCACAGGGCACGCATTCACCTGCATAGCAAAAACTTTCTATTTTTAACAGCACAAAGATAGTTTACCTGAATTGATGGAAGTCTAATGTTTCAGAGCAGTGTAGAAAAACCATATAATAGGCAAGATCAGTGATATAGTAACTCCTCATTACAGGTCAGTTTTCTCAGTTTGCAGGACAAAAAAATTAATCGTGATTAATTGCATGGTTAAACAACAGAATACCAACTGAAATGTACTAAATATTTTTGGATGATTTTCTACAAGTTCAAAAATATTGATTTCTATTACACCACAGAATACACAGTGTAAAGTGCTCACTTTATAGTATTTTTATTACGAATATTTGCACTGTAAAAATGATAAACAAAAGGAACTATTTGTCAATTCACTTCATACAAGTACTGTAGTGCAATCTCTTTATCATGAAAGTGAAACTTACGAATTAGATATTTTTCATTACATAACTGCACTCAGAAACAAAATAATGTTAACTTCAGCACCTACAAGTCCACTCAGTCCTACTTCTTGTTCAGCCAATTGCTAAGACAAACAAGTTTGTTTACATTTACAGGAGATATTGCTGACTGCTTCTAATTTACAATGTCACCTGAAAGTGAGAACAGGCGTGTTGTAGCTGGCGTTGCAAGGTATTTACATGACAGATATGCTAAACATTCACCTGTCCCTTCATGCTTCGGCCACCATTCCAGATGACATGCTTCCAAACTGATGATGGTTGTTTAAAAATTAAAAAAAAATGCGTTAATTAATTAATTTAATTAAATAAGTGACTGAACTCCTTGGGAGAGAATTGTATGTCTCCTGTTCTGTTTTACCTGCATTCTGCCATATATTTCATATGATAGTACTCTCGGATGATGACCCAGCACATGTTCGTTTTAAGAACACTTTCACAGCAGATTTGACAAAAACAAGGATAATACCAATGTGAGATTTCTATAGATAGATACAGCACTTGACCCACGGTTTCAGAATCTGAAGTGCCTTCCAAAATCTGAGAGGGTCAAGGTGTGGAGCATGCTTTCAGAAGTCTTAAAAGAGCAACACTCTGATGTGGAAACTACAGAACCCAAACCTCCAAAAAAGAAAATCAACCTTCTGCTGGTGGCATCTGACTCAGATGATGAAAACTAATATGCATCAGTCCGCTCTGCTTTGGATCGTTATCAAGCAGAACCCGTCATCAGCATGGATGCCTGTCTTCTGGAATGGTGGCTGAAGCATGAAGGGACATACGAATCTTTAGCGCATCAGGCACATAAATATCTTGCAATGCTGGCTATAACAGTGCCATGCAAACACCTGTTCTCACTTTCAGATATTGTAAACAAGATGTGGGCAGTATTATCTCCTGCAAACTGTCACCACACTTGTTTGTTTGGGGAATTGGCTGAAGTAGGACCGAGTGGACATATAGGTTCTAAAGGTTTACATTGTTTTATTTTTGAATGCAGTTATTTTTTGTACATAATTCTACATTTGTAAGTTCAACTTTCATTATAAAGAGATTGCACTACAGTACTTGTATTAGGTGAATTGAAAGATACTATCTTTTGTTTTTTACAGTGCAAATATTAGTAATCAAAAATAAGTAAAGTGAGCACTGTACACTTGGTATTCTGTGTTGTAATAGAAATCACTATTTTTTAAAAATGTAGAAAAACATCCAAAAATATTTAAATAAATGGTATTCTATTATTGTTAATGGTGTAACTAATCGCTATTAATTTTTTTAATCGTGCGATTAATCATGATTAATCTAATTGCTTGACTGCCCTAATTATGATATGTTTTGTGTAAAGTATGCCTTGTGAGGTATTATTCGAGAAGTCATGATCTGTTTAACATTAGTATCCTCTGAAGCTATGAAGTTTTGCTACATGTTTGTTACTGAAATATGTTGAAATTCCAGGAGATGCCCACAGCTAGCCTTTTAGTGGCAACAAAGGAGCAACTAACAACCCCAACACAGATTTATATCAGGACTAGCCTGCTATGTGTTGATGTCTCGCTAAGGACAATCTACTCTCCCAGTGGGCCCCTCCCAAAGACCCCTGAAAGAACACAATGGGGGCTGTCTAGCCCCCATGACCACCAAGGATCTTTCCAGCACCTAGAAGGAGAGTTTAAAATGAAGAGGCAATGCCATCACCACTTGACCGCTCTCCTCTCCCACCTACTATGAAGGCAACAAGAACTTTAGGAAGAAAAATACTTGGAACTGGGGAGATGCATCCCAGGCTGAAAAGGGAATTCAGCCTGTGTACTAAGAACTGTAGCAGCCTGCAAAATCCAGTAGGGTGAGAAAAACTGCTTAATTCAAATCTCGCTTAGTCTGATAAAGTTTAGGATTAAGAATGTAATTTTATCTTGTATTCCTTATATAACCAACCCAGACCTCTCTGCCTACCACTTATAATCACTTAAAATCTATCTTTCTGTAGTTAATAAACTTATTTTGCTGTTTAACCATAAACAGTGAGTTTGTCCTAAGTGCCTGGGGGATCTGCTCAGATTACAAAGGCTGGTGCATGTCCACTATCCTTTGATGAAGTGGCAAACTAATTAATGAGTTTGCATTGTTCAAGAGAAGGTCATGAGCAGCATGAGGTGCGAGGCTGGGTCAGGGGTTGAGTTTGCTCATCTCTCCCTGTGTGCAGTTCATGAGTTGCTTAGAGAACATTCATGCAATTTGGCTGGGTGTCTCCCCGCATGTTGATGGCTGAGTGATCACAACAACTGGAGGAGTTTGCTGCTTGTCACTAACATAGCATTTTAAGAAACAGCACAGCCCAGACTGGAGAGTAAAGGGGGCACAGTGGTCCAACAGGTCCAGGTTGTACCCCAGGGCTCTGTAACAAGTGTCTTAAGCAGAGTGATTATAAAAGCTGTATGGATTTTTGCTCCACTTTTACTGGTCAAAACAGTTTTTGTTTTTAATGCATCTCTACCCCGATATAACGTGACCTGATATAACACTAATTCAGACATAACGCGGTAAAAGCAGCGCTCCCGGAGGGGTGGGGCTGTGCACTTCGGTGGCTCAAAGCAAGTTTAATATAACGCAGTTTCACCTATAACGTGGTAAGATTTTTTGGTTCCCAAGGACAGCGTTATATCGAGGTTGAGGTGTCTCTCTCATTCGGCTGGCATGAAAGCATGAAACCAAGCAAGCTGAATTTTTCAGAGTTTAACTGACTTCCTAAACGAGAAGCTCTTTTCAAAAGGTTACTTCTCTCTCCAAAAATGTTTTAAAAGCAGTGTACACTCGATCTATCAGAACTGATACCAAGAGGAAGTATTGCACCGTAAGTGAAGAACTTAATGCTGCTAAAATCATGTAAGTAAAAAAAGAGATATTGTTAAAATACCATCAATCTCCAACACAAGCCAGGCATCAATATGATAAAATGGCTCAGGACAGAAAACCTCAAGCAACCAAAAAGATATACACAAAGCAACAAAAACAACATGATTACTTTCTGAGTCTACTGATGTAACTTTGCAGGCAGAAATTATTGTTTTGCTAGTGATGTGAGAGTATTTTATTGTGGAAATTTCTCTATATCTACTTTTGGTGAGACAACATTTCCACACAGAATGAAACACTAAGCTATGTGTTAATTATTTAAGAAAGCAATAAGATTTTGATATATATATTATATACATACATTTGTACGAGTACTATGATTTTGCTGTCTCTCTTATGCCTTCTTTACTTCACTATTTAGTGCTATTACTGAAAGTAACAAATTAAATGTAATAACATACTACCAAGAAATAAATTTTTAACATACTTTTTTAAAAGGAGACAACATTCAGTGGGAATGGCGTTCTTCAATCTGTACTGATGGTGCTACAGCTAACAGACAAATAGCCTTCTTACCTAGAACAGGGAAATATAATTACATAAGCATTAAAATCAAGTGCCTACTAAAATTTTATTTAAAATATATCAATAATTTAATTATAACATTAATATAATTCAAATAATTTAGCACGGTGTATTTAACATATTTCAGTCACCTTGTGGGTTGTAAACTAAAAAAGATTACGAATCACTTTTTGCCATAGCTGCAACCCAAAGTATTGATAATGAGGAAAAAAGTAAAATATTACAATCAAAATGCGTTATAAACATTTTTATCACTATCAGTTAGTTTCTAAAGTCCTATAGTACCCTAACTATAGGTCTGATCCAAAGATTCCCACTGACTTCAGCTATCTTAGAGTCAAGTTCCACATCACCTTCATATGTCATGATGTGATCATTCATGCTCTATTCATCTTCTCCCACTCTCTATTCCATGCCTGATTCCACACATATGAAATTCCCTCCCCAGGCTAGTTCAAATCTCCACCTTCCCCTTATACAAACACCTCCTGAAGACTGACATATGAGTAAATAACTTTGAAAAAAATATTAAAACTGGACACCCAGCATGTCCCATTTTCTGTCTCTTTTAGGCTGAAAACTTTTTGAATCACAGTGTTGAGCACATTCTGAGTTAAGCAAATGAAATACTACCACATCTCAACACTGAAAATCCACCACTGCTAGAATTGAGGGTAAGAGCCAGGTGGACAACCTGTGAACAGCATAATTTAATATCAGCAAAGAATTCTGTGGCAGCTTATAGACTAACAGACGTTTTGGAGCATGAGCTTTCGTGGGTGAATACCCACTTCGCCAGATGCACTTCGTATTCACCCACGAAAGCTCATGCTCCAAAACGTCTGTGAGTCTATAAGGTGCCACAGGATTCTTTGCTGCTTTTTACAGATCCAGATGAACACGGCTATCCCTCTGATACAATTTAACGTGCGTGTGGAGAGGGAATTTGTCCAACAGCAAAGGATATCACAGGATCCTTGATTTAAAAGCAAGTTGGCTGTGTGGCAATGTCTTATAATAAAGGGTCAAGTGGAGAATAAAACAATACAACACAATATATCTGTGTCATCAGGGTGAAGGACTCAGCCAGCCATATCAGGCTCTCAACATGCAGTTCCAGCATGTATTTCAAATCTTATGCTTAGACTACAAAACCCATCTCTTCTGGCTGAGTTATTCTGTTCCATTCTAAGCAGCATTGTCCACAACTCATCACATAGCTGCTAATTCAAGACTAATCTTGTAGAAAGTTTTCCATAAGTGATTTTTCTTCCCATACTAGAACTTTCCAGATAGCCACCCAGAAACTGTGTGTGATACTCCAACATATTGAGGTTGCACCTACACTAGGAAAAATTGGCAAACAATCCTTCCTCAAAACAGCTTGGCTGGTGGTAGCAATGATGGAGACTGCAGTATAGGATGTGGAACTTTTCACCCTACTTAGAGCAGAGATAGATCATGTGGTGGTAGATATGCCTAAACCTTGTCTGAAGCTTATAACGATGCAACTCCTAGTGAAACTGCAGGAGTGATAAATTAGGGATCTCAACTTTCCTACAGCAGGCTATATCTAAAATAGCACTCTCTGTGTTTTAGCCCTACCAATTAGAGATTTAAACTTATTATGATTAATGTGAATTTTTAAATCCCAATATGGAAAATGATTGAAATGCAAACAGAGATTTATGGCAGAACCCAGAAAGGGAAGAACAAAAAAAAAAAAAAAAAAAATGGACTTGATTTCATCCCAATAAGACATCACACAAGATGCAACACTGTCTAAAATAACTACAGCCACATTCCTTCCAGTAATAATGTTGAAATGCCTCAGAACACATAGAACCAATTAAAGAAATACTATGATAAAGGCCAAACTGTTAAAGATATGTACAAAGTTTACACCTATCTACCTAAAAATCCCTGCATACAGTTATTTCAATTTATCTCTTCATCCTACAACTACGGTTGCAAATTTTTCATTCTTTATAGTAGTTTCATCAGACAAACAAAACCAAGAAAGATCCTTCACTGAAGGGACTGACAGCAAGTCACTTCATCTAACAGATAAAAACAAAGGCCAAGATTTGGTTAATGCTATAGTTCTTATGATGTTGCTATTCCTAACAATAGCCTCATGTCATCTCGCCAACAAAACAAAAGTAGTAAAAATCCCAATTATATGTATAAAATGATATGGTCTAAATTAGCTGTTACCGTTCAAGAAAGAGATCTTGGAGTCATTGTGGATAGTTCTCTGAAAACATCCATTCAGTGTGCAGCAGCAGTCAAAAAAGCAAACAGAATGTTGGGAATCGTTAAGAAAGGGATAGATAATAAGACAGAAAATATCATATTGCCACTATTTAAATCCTTGGTATGCCCACATCTTGAATACTGCGTGCAGATGTGGTCGCCCCATTTCAAAAAAAGATATATTAGAATTGGAAAAGGTTAAGAAAAGGGCCAAACAAACATTATTAGAGTATGGAGCATCTGCTGTATGAGGAGAGATTAGTAAGACTGGGATTTTTTAAGCTTGGAAAAGAGACGACTAAGGGGGGCATACATTGAAGTAAATCTATAAAATTGTGATTGGTGTGAAGAAGTGTTATTTACTCCTCATAACACAAGAACTAGGAGTCACCAAATGAAATTAATAGGCAACAGGTTTAAAACAAACAAAAAGACGTATTTCTTCACACAACACACAGTCAACCTGTGGAATTCCTTGTCAGAGGATCTTGTGAAGGCCAAGACTATAACAGGTCTAAAAAAAGAACTAGACAAACTCATGGAGGTTGGGTCCATCAATGGCTATTAGCCAGGAAGGGCAGAAATGTATCCCTAGCCTCTCTTTGCCAGAAGCTGGGAATTGGCAAGAGAGGATGGATCACTTGATGATTACCTGTTCCGTTCATTCCCTCTGGAGCACCTGGCATTGTCCACTGTCAGAAGACAGGCTACTGGGCTAGATGGACCTTTGGTCTGACCCAGTATGGTCGTTCTTAAAGATGCTTATTCCAGATCAAAGGGGGCATCTGGGTAACTTTCCCCCAGAGGAAAGGTGTCAAATTTATTACAGTTAAACCAGTCAAATGTCAGCCTTCCTTAAGAGTATATTTCCCTTAACTTGCCAGCACAAGTAGAATGCTTACAATGTACTCAACTTTGCAAGAAATGTTAGTTTCTTTATCCAGCATTCTTTGGTTAATTCCTTGACCTGTTGCTTACTTGGTGATAGGGAAACAGGTATCTACATTCTATAGATCTTAAAAAATACCAGTGAGTAAAGAATAAATATCAAATTCATGGAAGTTTAGTAAAACATGAGGCATATTAGAATCTCAAATTTCTAAAATTAAGAAGGCCTTTACAATTTAAAAATTCCCGTATATTACACAGATATCTTTACCATCCATGCATTGTTTGCCACTTGAACATTGCAGCTTTGGGAACCTCAGAAAGAAACCGGCTTCATTGATTTTCACTTTCTAAGCCGAGAGAAACATATAAAGCAAGTAGCAATTATAATAAGGACAAAATTGGACTTTCTAAAATATTAGTTTTACTAACTTCAAAGTTATTACCAATGCATGTTTCCTTATAATGCAATAATTGGACTACTGTATTCATTATTAGCAGTTTCCCTTTACTCTCAGGGATAAAGGTTAAGAACATAAGATCGGCCATACTGGGTCAGACCAATGGTCCATCTAGCCCTGTATCCTGTCTTCTGGCAGTAGCCAATGCCAGCTGCTTCAAAGAGATAAAAACAGAAAAGGGCAATCAACAGAGCCATCCCCTGTTGTCCAGTCCTAGCACCTGTCAGTAAGAGGCTTAGGAACACCCACAGCATGGACTTGTATCCTCAACATCTTGGCTAATAGCCATTGATGGACCTATCCTGCATGAAGGTGTCTAATTCTTTTTTTGAACCCAGTTGTAGTTCTAGGCTTCACCTCATCCCTTGGCAACAAGTTCCACAAGCTGACTGTGTGCAGTACTTCCCCTTGTTTGTTTTAAACCCACTGCCTATTAATTTTGTTGGATGACCCCAGGTTCTTGGGTTACGTGAGGGAGTAAATAACATTTTCTTATTCACTTTCTCCACACCATTCACAATTTTATAGACCTTTGTCATATCCCCCCTTAGTCATCTCTTTTCCAAGCTGAATAGTTCCAGTCTTTTTTATCTCTTCTCATACAGAAGCTGTTCTATACCCTTAATCATTTTTGTTGCCTTTTCTCTATCTTTTCCAGTTCAAATATATCTTTTTTGAAATGGGGTGACGAGAACTGCATGCAGTATTCAAGGTGACAGATGGCTGTACCAATGGATTTATATAGTGGCATTATATTTTCTGTCTTATTATCTATCCTTTTCCTAATGGCTCCTAACATTTTGTTAGCTTTTTTTTTTATTGTTGCTGCACATTGAACAGATGTTTTCCGAAAGCTATCCAGGATAATTCCATGATTTCTCTGTTGAGCGGTAACAGCTAATTTAAACCCCATCATTTAGCATAAATACTTGGAATTATGTTTTCCAATGTGCATTACTTTGCATTTATCAACACTGAATTTCAGCTGCCATTTTGTTGCCCTGTCACCCAGGTTTGTTAGAGCCCTCCGTAACTCTTGACAGTCTTCTTTGGACTTAACCATCTACCCCCTCAAGAACTGGGCACAGACATAGCCCTGCCCAATCTTCCTTCCGTTACTACCACAAACCCAGAACCCCTTAAGAGCAGGCACTCACAGCTTCCCCCATAGGGTCCTGCGTGGGGCCCAGACAAGCTGTTAACCCCTCAAAAACTGGCACATGTCCCCTCCCACGCGCACATCCCGCCCTCCAGTCACTGTTAAGGCCCAGCGCTCCCCTCACCTCCTAGGCACAACCCCCCTCATGCTCAGTCCCCACCCCAACAGCCTGTACCACGGGGGGCAGGGGTCCACTGCACCAAATCCCTGCGAGTGAATGGCCAGCTGAGCCCCTCTGCACAGCGCCGCACCACCCCGCCTCCGGCTAACCCGCTCGCTCATCCTGCTCCCTGCACTCACCAGTCACCTCGCCCTCCACTGCCCCGCCAACCGGCCGGCTAAAAATGATGCAACCAAAAGAAAGCATGACAGGAAGCAAAGGGACACGCCTGGCTGCTGCAGCCAATCACCGCACTCCATTCACAGACCGCAACAAGGCAGCCTCTGATTGGCCAAGCGGATCTCTTGGTAACTGTAAATCATGGGGGATGTGACGCCATGAAGAGCTAGGGCGAGGAAAAGGAAGGAGGGCGGAAGTGACGTGAGTGGCCTTGGAACCACGCCTGGGTGTTGTAGGGCCGTTTCCTGGGAGGCCCCACGCGTGACAGAGGGAAATAGGCTGGTGCTCGGTGCTGCACCCGAGTCGTGTTGACAGCCCCAGCTCTGACACACCGCGCGTGCTGCTGGGGCTCTCTGCAGCTGCAAACCCCGCGCTCCGGAGCTTCAGACACGGATTTCATGCTAAACGACAGGTCTAATTCAGCAGAGGGCTCTGCTCTGCAGCGGGGACAGGCCTCCTGCACACATACAGTGTGTACCCGCAAAAGCTAGGCTGGCATAAGAGGCACCCGAGGAATACGATATAGTTTCAATTGATTTATTTCCATCCTTCTCTGCTTCCCTTCTTCCCTCTGCCCCATCTCCAATCTATCTTTGTTGTTTTGCTCGTTACTGTACTTTTCATCCGAATTTTGCTCTCTCCATCCTGTTTTTTTTGTATGACTCCTACACGTACACTGAATTGGGCTGGCTAGAGCACAAGGAGTGTGTGCAAGAACCAGTTTCTTAGACAAGCTTGCTATTTAGCAAATGGTCATACAAGCCACAGAGATACAGAATACAATAAAATACAAGCCTTATTTGGAAAACTGGATGTTGAGTTGCTGAATGCCGATTTAGAGTGGAAGCTTCCCTAACTTCCCTGCCTACATGCAAATCACTTGTGACTTTGGAGGTTTCTTAAGATTCCCTACAAGTGTGCCTCTTAATTTTATTTTTTCTCAGTATTGATATTAGGTGATTGGAGATCAGCACTCCTCAAAGCCACCAAATAATTGGCAAATGGGTGACGCATGAACAGTTTTTTTAATGGTGAGTTGTGATGGAATAGTGCTAGGAATAATCTAAAAATAATGAGGTCCAATAATTTTATTCACACTGAAAGTGTATTGGTGAGATATCCTTACTGTATGGTGTGTTATTAGAATTGCCTGTTTGATTGAATTGATCAAACTGAATCGGGGTCCATGGGAGGAACAAATAGGAAAGCAACGTAACAGATCTAAGTGAGGACTTACCAGCACTCACTAGAAAGATTATGCATCAAGCTGTTAGTTTCAAGGATCCTGTCTCTGACAAATTGCAAAAGCTAGGACCTGGAGATCAACGGAACAGTTAAAAAGCAAAAAGAACAAGGAGTACTTGTGGCACCTTATAGACTAACAAATTTATTCGAGCATAAGCAGGGTCGGCTCCAGGATTTTTGCCACCCCAAGCAGCAAAAAGGAGAGGGGAAAAAAAGAGCCACAATTGCAATCTCTGGCACTACCACCGCTGGTTCAGGCTTCGGCAGCAATTCAGTGGCTGGTCCTTCACTCTCAGAAGGAGTGAGGTACCCACTGCTGAAGAGCCAGAGCTGCCGCCTCTCTCCGTTGGCTGCCCCAAGCACCTGCTTGCTGGGCTGGTGCCTGGAGCCATCCCTGAGCATAAGCTTTAGTGGGCTAAAAACCACTTCATCAGATGCACATCCTATGAAGTGGTTTTTAGCCCACAAAAACTTATGCTCAAATAAATTTGTTAGTCTCTAAGGGCACGTCTACACTACAGGATTAGTCCGATTTTACATAAACGGTTTTGTAAAACAGATTGTATAAAGTCGAGTGCACACGGCCACACTAAGCACATTAATTCGGCCGTGTGCGTCCATGGTCCGAGGCTAGCGTCGATTTCCGGAGCGTTGCACTGGGGTAGCTATCCCATAGTTCCCGCAGTCTCCCCCGCCCCTTGGAATTCTGGGTTGAGATCCCAGTGCTTGATGGGGCAAAAATCATTGTCGCGGGTGGTTCTGGCTAAATGTCGTCACTCATTCCTTCCTCCAGGAAAACAATGGCAGACAATCATTTTGCGCCCTTTTTCCCTGGACTGCCCTGGCAGACGCCATAGCACGGCAACCATGGAGCCTGTTCAGCTTTTTTTTTTACTGTCACCGCATGTGTACTGGATGCCGCTGACAGAGGCGTTACTGCAGCGCTACACAGCAGCATTCGTTTGCTTTTGCATGATAGCAAAAACGGTTATCAGTTGTTCTGTACTATCTGCTGCTATCATGGGTGCCCCTGGCTGAGGTTGGCCGGGGGCGCAAAGGCAAAAATGGGAATGACTCCCCAAGTCAATCCCTCCTTTATGGTTTCTAAAAATAGAGTCAGTCCTGCCTAGAATATTGGGCAAGTGTACTAGAGAACCAGTGTATCAGAGAGCACAGCTGCTCTGTGTCAGATCCCGCAGAAATGATGAGCTGCATGCCATTCACGGGGGGTGCCCCTGCAACAAACCCCCCATTGCTTCCCTCCTCCCCCAACCTTCCTGGGCTACCATGGCAGTGTCCCCCCATTTGTGTCATGAAGTTATAAAGAATGCAGGAATAAGAAACAGTGACTTGTTAGTAAGATAAAATGAGGGGGAAGCAGCCTCCAGCTGCTATGACATGCCAGGCAGGACATTAAGCGGTGCAGGGGAGAGGAGCCCAGCATCCCGCTGCTATGATAGTCCAGGCAGTACAGAATCTTTTCTTTACACATGAAAGGGAGGGGGCTGATGGAGCTCAGCCCCCATTGCTATGATGAGGATGGTTACCAGCCATTCTGTACCATCTACCGGGGAGGGGAGAAGAGCGGATACTGCTCTTCACTGCTGCAGCATCGCGTCTACCACCAGCATTCAGTAGACATAGGGTGACATTGAAAAAAGTCAAGAAACGATTTCTTTCTCTTTTCTTTCACGTGGTGGGGAGAGGGAGTAAATTGACGAGCTATACCCTGAACCACGCCGGACAATGTGTTTGAACCTACAGGCACTCGGAGCTCAGCCAAGAATGCAAATAGTTTTCGGAGACTGCTGTGGACTGTGAGATAGCTGGAGTCCTCAGTACCCCCTCCCTCCCTCCATGAGCGTCCATTTGATTCTTTGGCTTTCCATTACGCTTGTCACGCAGCACTGTGTAGCCTGGAGATTTTTTTCAAACGCTTTGGCATTTCATCTTCTGTAACAGAGCTCTGATAGAACAGACTTGTCTCCCCATACAGCGATCAGATCCAGTATCTCCCATACAGTCCACGCTGGAGCTCTTTTTGGATTTGGGACTGCATCGCCACCCGTGCTGATCAGAGCTCCACGCTGGGCAAACAGGAAACGTAATTCAAAAGTTCGCGGGGCTTTTCCTGTTTACCTGGCCACTGCATCCAAGTTCAGGTTGCTGTCCAGAGCGGTCACAGTGGTGCACTGTGGGATACCGCCCGGAGGCCAATACCATCTATTTGCGGCCACACTAACCCTAATCCGATATGGTAATACTGATTTTAGCGCTACTCCTCTCGTTGGGGAGGAGTACAGAAACCAATTTAAAGAGCCCTTTATATCGATATAAAGGGCCTCGTAGTGTGGACAGGTGCGCCGTTAAATTGGTTTAACGCTGCTAAAATCGGTTTAAACGCGTAGTGTAGACCAGGACTAAGGTGCCACAAGTACTTGTTCTTTTTGCTGATACAGACTAACACGGCTACCACTCTGAAACCAGATAAAAAGCAGTTCTCTGGAGAGCTATGGGGTTGCTTGTTAGAAGCTATCTAGGGAAACAAGTTGATATAGAAAGACTACAGGTAGTCAGTCTCTCTAAAGAAGTTGGGCCTTCCTAGTTCCAGGGAATATTAAACCTTAGGGAAAAGTAGATATGACTATAGTCTGTTATTATTTTTAAAATGTTTTCTCAGAAATGCTTTGTTCTAAAAAATTTAATACTTTGCTTTAAAGAGACTGTCTGGTCACTGTATATATCTTTGTCATTGCTCTTGGAAGGAACAACGCTACATGGTCTTTGCCAAATGATGTCTGCTGAAGTAATCACAGTTTGTACTAGGGAACTTCAACCCACTAGCAACTGCCCAGTCTGACAGTGGGAAAGTCATGCAATTCCACCCAAGATGGAAGTGACAGCCTGAGGCCTGAGAAATTATGCACAAATAGACCAGGAGGCTGTCAGAGATGTAGTTAAACTAATACAGGGGTAAGCAACCTATGGCACCTGTGCCAAAGGCGGCATGTGAGCTGTTTTTCAGTGGCACTCACACTGCCCATGTCCTGGCAACCAGTCCAGAGGGCTCTGCGTTTTAATTTAATTTTAAAAGAAGCTTCATAAACATTTTAAAAACCTTATTTACTTTACATACAACAATAGTTTAGTTATATATTATAGACTTATGGAAAGAGACCTTCTAAAAATGTTAAAATGTATTACTGACACATGAAACCTTAAATCAGAGTGAATAAATGAAGACTCAGCACACCACTTTTGAAAGGCTGCTGATCCCTGAGCTAGTAACTGTGAGGTAAGCACATTGCAGTTGTCAGAATTTGTAAAGAAGAACCAAGTAATGTAAGGGTAAAAGTGTTTAATATGGCCTCTTGGTGATTTTGTTGTAAGATCCACAATCTTGTCCTTACAGCTCACAACAAAGCAATACAGACACTAACATTTGAAATACTACATTGGATTTCATTAGCTTTATAATATTGATGAGGCTAATTATTAAAATGTTTCCTGTAATTAGAAGTAAATTGCTGCTAGCTACCTGTGCAATTCGTTCTGTGATGTATTGGGATTGCTTCTCCATTGTTGGTGTCAATGACTAGGTAAGAAATTACTGCTCCACTATATATAATAAATAGGGCCCTACCAAATTTACAGTCCATTTTGGTCAATTTCATGGGCATAGGGTTTTAAAATAGTAAATTTCATGATTTCAGCTATTTAAATCTGAAATTTCATGGTGCTGCAATTGTAGGGATCCTGACCCAAAAAGGAGTTGGGGGGGTCACATAGTTACTATAGAGGGGGTTGTGGTACTGCTACACTTACATCTGCGCTGCTGTTGGTAGCAGTGCAACCACAGCAACCCTTCTTCTCCACTATTCCTGGCCATCCTTCTAAGTCCATGCCACCTTACATTACCTATCACAGCCCTATATTCTATCTCTTTGTGGGCTGCTCCTTCTTCTCTTGGTGGTCTCTCTACCAGTTCCCTAGCCCAGTTCTCCCAGGTTGTACCCACTCTACCCTTTCCTCCCTCAACTCTGTTCCTAACAATCTACCCTGCCAAATCCACTTGATGTGTCCCTTAGTTTCAGCTGACTGTGTTATAGTTATAGTGACTATGTTTCAGCTACTTCCAGCTCCCTTCCGGGTTACCACTAACTTCTCTCTCACTGTATTCCAGTTCCCACCCTACCTCAGGCTCCATCTATCTAACCAGAGTTTTTGGTTTTTAATACTCTTGAGAATTGTAATTCCTCTCCACTCACCAACGAATGTTATAATATTGGCATCATCCACTGATTGTGAAGTATGAGAAAATGTTGCACTAAAGAGAAAAAAAAGAGGAAAGTGCTCTTTATTTACACATTTAATACCTATACAATAGAAACATATACTCAAAACTCATTTGCAGCAGGGCACATTGCTAATGTTTTAAAAACCACTAGGAAGCACTATATCTCCAAAATGATGAGGGAATGATTATATAATGCTTTGTAAGGCTGTTAATGGTTGTGCATACCTATGTGCACTTAAATGTGAAATCAAGCTGTTTTCAACTATCACCAACATGTTTACATTCTGTTTTTCACTTTTGTTCCCTAGATTTGAGACTAGGAATAGGAAGTTTTCATCAATGGCCCTTTCTCTCTGAAATTTGTTCTTCCTATTTATCTCGACCTTCAAGGCCTGGTGCAAAGCCCATCAGTTCAGACAAGTTTTTGCCTGAGGCAGTGATGGTAGGTCTCTTCTGCCTTGAATTTGAAATCTGAGGTCAAATCTATTTTATCTATTATATTTTACATTTGTCAACCAAATGAGAAGCAGGACAGTTTGGAGGAATGCATGAGTACATGTTTGAGTCACGAACTTTTTAGTTATCCTCACCCTCAAACTGAATTGTGTTTGGCCTAAGGAAGGCACTTTGTCTCTGTGCATCAGCTTCCTCATTTGAGGAAAATCAGAGTAATATACACTTACAATACTTTATTGTACTTGTAGAAATAACTACACCTCTACCCTGATATAACCGCGGTCCTCAGGAGACAAAAAATCTTATCATGTTATAGGTGAGACCGCGATATATCGAACTTGCTTTGCCCCCCTGCCCCGTTCTCTGACCGCCCCCTCCAGAGACCCCTGTCCCTAATCACCCCCAGGACCCCGTCCCCTTACAGGCTCTCACAGCAGCGGTGGGAAGCGGAGCAACGTGGCCTCAGCCTGCTCCACTCCCATCTCCCAGCCACGGCACTTTGCTTCCCGCTGCTGGTGAGTGCGGGGAGTTTGGGGAAAGGACGCCCCCCCCCCCCCTTATCTGCAGCAGGAAGCAGAGCGATGTGGCCCCAGCACGCTCCACTTTCCTTGCCCCAGCCCCAGCCCCAGCCATGTCACTGGGGGGGCGGGGGGGGTTGGGGAAAGGCCCCATAGTCACCTGCAGCGGGAAGCAGAGTGCCACGGCTGGGAGCTGGCGGAGTAGAGGGGGCTGGGGCTGGGCTGCTCTGCTTCCCACTGCCGGTGAGTGCAGGGAGGTTGGGGAAAGGATGCCCTCCACACTCACCTGTGGCGGAAAGCAGAGCAACATGGCCCCAGCCCACTCCACTCCGCCACCTCCCAGCCGCAGCGCTCCACTTCTCACCGCCGGTGAGTGCAGGGAGGTTGGGGAAAGGATGCCCCCCCCCCCCCCGTACTCACCTGCACCAGGAAGCAGAGCGCCGTGGCTGGGAGCTGGCGGAGTAGAGCGGGCTGGGCTGCTCCACTACCCGCCACCGGTGAGTGTGGGGAGGTTGAGGAAAGGACGCCCTCTGCACTCACTGGTGGCAGGAAGCAGAGCAATGTGGCTCTAGCCTGTTCCGCTTTCCTTGCCCCAGCCCCAGCCGTGTCGCTGGGGAGGGGGTGGGGAAAGGTCCCGCACTCACCGGCGGCGTGAAGCAGAGCTCTGCGGCTGGGAGCTGGCAGAGTGGAGCGGGCTGGGGCAAGGCTGCTCTGCTTCCGCTGCTGCTGGTGAGTACAGGGGGGATCCCTCCCCCCAAGCTCCCTCCCCCGAGCGACACTGCTGGGGCCGGGGCGAGGGAAGCAGAGTGGGCTGCTCCCTGCCCCCCACTAATCCCTCAGGCTGCGAGGCCCCCAAAATTGCCCCCTACACACAGCTCCTGCCTCCTAGAGCTTGGAGGGAGCCCCTGACTGCCCCCGAGACCCTCTGCCCTTTATCCAACCCCTTGGCCCTGACCCCGGCCCCGGCCCGGCACCCTTAACACACTGCTCAGAGCAGTGTCAGAGCTTCACCACGTTTCACACGAACCCGTGTTATATCGGGTTGTGTTATATGGGGTAGAGGTGTAGTTAGCTAACATCTGTGCAGTGCTTTAAAGCAGGGATGGACAAACTACGGCCCACAAGCCACATCTGGCCCGCGGGACTGTCCTGCCCAGCTCTTGAGCTCCCAGCCAGGGAGGCTTGCCCCATTCCGCTTTCTCCCTCCCCCACAGCAACGCCGCCGCATGGGCAGCACTCTGGGCAGCGGGGTTGCGCACTCCTGCGGAGCAGAGCGGCAGTGTGTCTAGCTCCAGCTGGGAGGCACGGCTGCCAGACATGCTGCTCTGAGCAGCATGGTAAGGGGGCCAGGCCCGGGAGCTTGGATAAGGGGTGGGGGGTCCCGGGGGAAGGCAGGGGGCAGTTGGATGGGGCGGAGGTTGGGGGGGGGGTAACAGGACAGGGATCAGCGGGTTGCATAAGTGTGGGAGTCCCGAGGGGCCTGTCAGGGGGCGGAGGTGTGGATAGGGGTCAGGAGATGGGGAATTGGACAGGCTTGGGTTTTCTGGGGGCCTGCCAGAGGGTGGAGGTGTGGATAGGGGTTGGGGCAGTCAGGGGACTGGGAGCAGGGGAGGTTGGATAGGGGGTGGGGTCACAGGGGACGGTTGGAGCGGGGGGGTCCTGGGAGGGGACAGTTAGGGGACAAGGAGTAGGGGGGTTGGATGGGTTGGAGGTTCTGAGGGGGGCAGTCGGGGTGGGAAGTGGGAGGGGGCGGATAGAGGGTGGGGGCCAAGCTGTTTGGGGAGGCACAGCCTTCCCTACCTGGCCCTCCATACAGTTTTGCAACCCCAGTATGGCCCTTGGGCCAAAAAGTTTGCCCACCCCTGCTTTAAAGACATTGGGAAAAATCATTCTTACTTTGCTCATTCAAATAGACTCATTGAGTTTAGTGGGACTATTCAATTAGGAAAGGTAATCTGGATTTATGCTCCTCAAATGCTATTCATGGACTAATTTTATTTTTTAAAACACATATATATGACCAGACACGCATGTAATAAGTGAACTTTTAGGGTTTGGCTACACTTGCAGCTGTACAGCGCTGGGAGTTAAAGCTGTCTTCATACAGCTGACAGTTGCTGGGAGTTAAAGCTGTCTTCATACAGCTGACAGTTGCTGGGAGCTTGCAGCTGTACAGCGCTGGGAGTTAAAGCTGTCTTCATGACAGCTACCAGTGCTGCAGTGTGGCCACGTTTGCAGCGGTGTTGGGAGTGGTGCATTATGGGCAGCTATCCCAGCGTTCAAGTGGCTGCAACATGCTTTTCAAAAGTGGGGGGGGGGGGGGGAGTGTGACAGGGAGTATGGGTGAGACAGAGAGAGTGGATTTTTGGAGCTGACACTGTGTCAGCTCCCTGCCTTGCAAGTTCCGACCCCTTTCCCCACCCCTCTCTCATTCACTAAATGCAAATAGCCTTCTTTGTTTTTTTCCTCACAGACCAGATAAGCAGCTGCTCCGAAACGGACTCTCCCCTCACCCCCCGCCTACCGTGCTGCTTTTCTCCTCAAGCGAACACTAGCTGTGGACATTCCAAAGGGATCCCCCTGCCTCTGCTCATTCACTGCAAACAGTAGCTGTGTTTGGTTTTTTAGATAAGCAGCTCCGGGATCCCCGAGTTCACAACAAAACAAAGAGAGGAATCACGACAAAACAAAAAGTGTTATCTTTACTTAAAAGCATTATGGGAAGGTTCCGGAGGTTAGTTACAGCGTAGTAAGATTAATCACTGTTTACACTGGCACCCCAGCGCTGCAACAGCAGTGCTGTTCTCTTTATTCCTCTCGTCGAGGTGAAGTACATGCAGCGCTGTAGCCAGGGAGATACAGTACTGTATGTGCCTTGCCAGTGTGGATGGGGAGTAAGTTATAGTGCTGTAAAGCCACCACCAGCGCTGTAACTCTCAAGTATAGCCAAGCCCTTAGAAATCAATCAAAGCCTAAATGTTACCATAACATTCTTCTGTCTTAAGTGTGTAATTACAGAAGTTGCATTTTTAGATAAATATGACCAACTATGACTTTTACTTACATTAGTTTTCTCTTCTAAATGGTGTATGCCTTTAGAAATGGGTTTCTTTTAGGGCTGTCAAGTGATTAAAAAAATTAATTGTGCAGTTAAACAATAATAGAATACAATGTATTTAAATATTTTTGGATGTTTTCTACATTTTCAAATATATTGATTTCAATTACAAAAAGATTACAAAGTGTACAGTGCTCACTTTTGCATTTATTTTTATTACAAACATTTGCACTGTAAAAAACAAAATAGTATTTTCCAATTCACCTAATACAAATACAGTGCAATCTCTTTATCATGGAAGTTGAACTTACAAATGAAGAATTGTATACCAAAAAAAAACTGCATTCAAAAATAAAACAATGTAAAACTTTAAAACCTACAAGTCCACTCAATTCTACTCCATCCAATCACTCAGACAAACAAGTTTGGTTACAATTTGCAGGAAACAATGGTGCCACTTCTTGTTTATAATGTCACCTGAAAATGAGAACAGGCGTTTGCATGGCTCTGTTGTAGCCGGTGTTGCAAGATATTTATGTGCCAGATGTGCTAAGAATTCATATGTCCTTTCATGCTTCAACCACCATTCCAGAGGACATGCTTCCATACTGATGATGGGTTCTTCTCAATAATGATCCAAAGCAGAGCAGACCAACCCATGTTCATTTTCATTATCTAAGTCAGATGCCACCAGCACAAGGTTGATTTTCTATTTTGGTGGTTCAGGTTCTGTAGTTTCCACAACTGAGTATTGCTCTTTTAAGACTTCTGAAGGCATGCTCCATACCTTATCCTTCTCATATTTTGGACGGCACTTCAGATTCTTAAACCTTGGGTTGAGTGCTGTAGCTATTTTTAGAAATCTCACATTGGTACCTTTGTGTACGAACTTTTGTTTGGATTATCATCGAAGACGGCTATAACATAAAATATATGGTGGAATGCAGGTAAAACAGAACAGAGGACATACAATTCTCCCCCAAGGAGATCAGTCACAAATTTAATTAACACATTTTTTTAAGAAGTATCATCAACACAGAAGCATGTAATCTGGAATGGTGGCCAAAGCATGAAAGGGCATACGAATGTTTAGCATATCTGGCATGTAAATATCTTGCAACACCGGCTACAAAAGTGCCATCTGAATGCCTCTTCTCACTTTCAGATTACATTGTAAATAAGAAGGCAGCAGTATGTCCTGTAAATGTAAACAGACTTGTTTGTCTTAGTGACTGGCTGAACAAGAAGTAAGACTGAGTGGATTTGTAGGTTCTAAAGTTTTACATTTTCTTTTGAGTGCAGTTATGTAACAAAAAAATCTACATTTGTAAGTTATACTTTCACAATAAAGAGATTGCACTATAGTACCTGTATGAGGTAAATTGAAAAATACTATTCTTTTGTTGATCATTTTTAGTGCAAATATTTGTAATAAAAAATGTGAGCACTGTACATTCTGTATTCTGTGTTGTAATAGAAATCACTATTTTTGAACATGTAGAAAAAGATCCAAAAATATTTAATACATTTCAATTGGTGTTCTATTGTTTAACGGTGTGATTAATCACAATTAATTTTTAATTACTATGTATTTGAGTTCATTTGTGAGTTAACTGATTAATTGACAGTCCTAGTTTCTTTAACTCACAGTTGACAAACATAACTTAAGCACTTACGTTAAAGTAAACTCTTTATTAGCTCCTGTTTTAAAAGAATTTAAAAACTAAATTACTAGTTAAAATAATATGTATTCAAGCAATATTAATAAATTATATTTGTCAACTTTGATAGAACATAGCATGTGTCTGGTCAATTCTACCCTCACTTTCTACTCCTGTTACTCAACTCCATTTCTTCTCCCACAAGTACCTTTGGCTTATCCTTGTTCGTTCTCCATCTTTTTTATCTTTCTCCCCCTCCTCTCTTAGTCTACTATAGTTTATACTCCTGTTTCCCCTCACCACAGTACAGTCAACATATATAAGCACCCCAATCTTGCTGTCCTTATTCATGCCCACATGCTAATGAAAATTATTTTGACTGCTGGACTAAGTACATGGTAGTTAATTTTGTGGTAAGTAATGTATCTTTAAGACTGGGGAGAGTAGAGAAGTCACTGTCATGTATAAGAAGACAAAGTTAAATACTAACTCTTTAAACAGCCCTTACGCCACACGCTGGTACTAAAGTTCAAAATGCTCCAACAATCACATGGCTGTTTGAAGTTGTCTAAATAAAGGCAACAATCTACTCATAAATACAAAGCCCAAGGTTTTCAAATTTATGTTCCTAAAATTAAGCATCTAAATGCATATTTAAGGTCCTAAATTAAGTGACCTGATTTTCAAATGTTAAACGCCCACTACTCCTCTTGAAGTAAATAGTTGCTCAGCACTCCCTAAAAATCAGGCCAGTAATATCTACACACACACACACACACACACACACAAAACAATTCAAAGGATGGCCAAAAGGTGGAAACATGGCTAATAGGAACATTTTGCGCACTCTAGCTATTGGCAGATCCACGTGGCATAATCTATAAGTATTTTAATTAATACACTAGGTTACGAAACTGTATTAAGGAACAACATGCAAATAGTTAACTATTTGAACACTCCAGCAGAGTTCTTGAGATGACAGTTTGTTTACACCGCCCTTAAATCATCATCCTCCCTAATCTCCTCCCCCAAAAGCCGATGAGAAGGGGGAAGGGAGTCTGTGTCTGCCTACAGGCCAAGGGGGGAGAGCAGGGGGGTGGCTAAACCTGATGGCTGTAAACAAGGGCTGTAGAACAAGTCCAGCACGTCCCTTGCGAACGGATTCTCCCCAGTCCTCCCCTCCGCACCCTTGTAGTCAAATAGAAATTGAACGTGTATGGACAGTTGCTGCACCAGGCCCCTGCAACTCCTCCCTTCACTCCCACCATACTCCCCTTGCTACTGCCGTTTCGTCAACGAGGTTCAATCTTGAGTTCGTGTTCTTTGTTTAAAGGCGAATATGCAATTTTATCCTGGACCTTTCGAAATGAGGACGGGTCTGCCTGATCATTTCTCCACAGCTATTAAGCCAAACTCCGAGCAAGGCCCGTTAGAGGCTGTTAGACAGACTTGCCCTAGGGATATTTTTGAAAATCATTTGCCTTTTTCTGAGATGTAAAACGTACAGGATTTGTTAGAATGGTTCTGGTGGGAAGAGAACGAATAGCTTCCGTGAGCAATATGTAGGGATTTGCCAGAGTCGAAACAGCTGACGTCCACCAATAAAAACAAACAAGAACCCACAACTAAAATGCCCACGATCAATCACCCACCCCACCCCTATTTTCTCAGCTTTCAGTGGTAGGATGGCCGCTTCCTCTATCTCCAATTATTGCTGGTGTGCCACCCAGACCGGACACGCAAGGAGTTACAAGGAGTGGGGAAGGCTGAAAAAAGTTCGCACGCACTGCACCTCCAGCATATCAATCATCTGCAAACACAGCTGCAGTGTGCAGCTAGACCCAGGGATCGCCTACTAGCTGTCTCTCCTGCCAGTTCGTAGGCATTCACTTGCCCAGGCACCACCCCGTTTTCCTCCTAGCAACACACCATTCAAGCGCTTGTTTGCGCTTCCACCGGCCGTTAAGCACTTTACGTATCCGCTGCAGCCTAGGCAAGCTCGAGATGGAAGAAGCTGCGCAAAAAAAAATCCGGGCGTAGGCAAGGGTTGAGCATAGAAATCAGACAGAATAACTCGCCTGGAGTTGGGCCAAACCAATATTGTGTAAATACAAAAAATGTAGGGGGAGAAGCAAAAAACAGCTCCGACACCCCATGCCGACGCGTTCCTCCTTGCCTGGCATACAGCATGTTGGTTTTGCATGTCGATGCAAGGGTTTGGGAAGGAAAAAAATATTCGTTGATGCACACACACCCTCCCAGTGGATGCTTTTGGACTGCTCCATGTCCTGTACATAAGGAGGTGTGGATTGGAGCAGCATTAAAAAGAGTCAGCAAGCCCAACCCGGAGGGCGATGTGTGTTTGTTTTCTGAGGGCTGTGCAACTAGACAGTCAGCGGCAAAGAGCGTCCGACGCGACCTCCCTGCTTCTCCCCTTCTCCTTTTGTCAAACACACCCACTGTCCTAGGCAGTTGTTATTCTGTGGCGGTTTGCACCGGGATAACACTCTGCTACAGAAGAAGGCGAGATAATCTCTTCTAGGCAGCAGCCTAAAGCTGGTCAAGCTGCCCCCCAGCCTGCAGCAACTCAGCCAGGCTATGCACTGTAAAAGGGCTCTGGTCAAGAAAAAAACAGAGCGGATTGTGAAAAGGTAGAGGCAGCAGGAAAGCCCCTTCGGCTGGGGGGAAACCGTAGTGCTTTACAAACCAGCAACGAGCAAGCCAACCCAGAAGGGGGGAAAACGCCAAGAAGACGACGACGACATTGAATTTGCTTCTTTGGTGATTGTTGGCAGCTGTCCAGGGCTGCAAGGAGTATGTGAGAGGGTTACTATGTTGAGAAGAGAAGAGCTGATCACGTGTGGCACAGGAGCCAGGGGTGCCCCTTGGGAGCCTGCCAGGGCTGGGAAGGAGGAAGAGGTCCCGGAGGCCTACCAGCAGCAGCTGAAGGAGGGAACGCCCCGGAGGGGCTGCAGCAGAGCTCGCTGGCCCCACAGCTGGCGTGGAAGGACCCCTACCTTCTCCAGGAAGCTTTTGGGCAGTAGGACGCACGCTTATTACCATCAGCAGCAGCACTACAGGGCCTCCCAGCGGTGCTACCGGCCCACCCGCCCCAGGGTGCTGCTCTCTCTGCGCCCCGTCAACATGATGGGCAAGCGAGCCCCGGGCATGCGAGCCCCCCGCAACACCAACCAGTTCTTGATGCGGGAGAAGTACCAGCTCATGCACCTGCGCTCAGACTCGGTGGGCACCGAGAGCGGGGGGTCGGACAGTGAGATGGACCCGCTGGACATGGACTCTTACCTGGGAGTGCTAGAGAACTCCCGGGGGGCGCTGATGGACTTTGCCGAGGGCTCTCGCTCCTCCTCCTGGTCTCCGCCCGCTTCCTCGGCCACCACTGACTCTGAGCCCTCTTCGCAGCAGCAGCAGCTGCGGTTTTTCGGTGGCGGCTTGGCGGACTTGCACCAGGAGGAGAGCTTGCAGTACTTCCCCTCCGAGGACGATGTGATCGAGAGCGAGACATTCATGGAGAGGGACTTCCACGAGTTCTGTAGCAGGATTGCCTGAATTGGGGAGGGGCACTTATTGATACAATCACCCCCTTCCTCCGGTTGTGTTTTATACTGGGCTGGGTTATGCGGGCGATCGTATCCCCGGGGCACAGCTGGATCTGATCGGGCTGGGTATGTGGAGTCTCATGAGTAAAATGGTTTTCCCAACGCTAAGTCAAGTCCATGTATTGGCATTTGAACCCTCCAGCCCGGGGAGGGGAGGAGGCGGCGGGGCATTTTGTCCCCGGGGGGAAAGGGATCTGGGCTTACATACCAGGCCTTGTTTGTTGGGGCGCTTTATTTATTTTACCGCCACCCTTTTGCGTTGTTGTCAAGCAGGGCCAGGTCATTTTATATTAAAAAAAACACGTTCCGGATTGTAAATAAAATGAACTTTTGTAAATTAAAACAAATCGACTGTGCGAAGTGTTTGTGCGCTATCCGGGAAAATGTGCCCGTGGGAGGAGGGTGGCTCCTGCGTAAGGGCGCGGAGTGTGCGCCTAGCGGAAGGAAGAAGTGGGAGGAGGAGCGCGTCTAGTGCAAGGGCGGCGGGCAGGATGGGCGTGCGCTGGTTTAGCGCAAAGGCCGAGAAGCCACCGCAGCAGCGGTTTGTTTCTCCTCTTGTTGGCAGCGAGGGCACAAAACACGCTCCTTGGCTTGCTTCAGCGAAGAGCTAGAGGTGGGCTGGGCCAGAGGACATAATCCGCTCCCAGCTCACTGCAAGGGGCGGGCCACAGTGAGGACGGCCGTGCATAGTAGCCACCAAGAGGGAGCCTGTGAAGGTTGCAAGAGTCCATGGGAATATGAGCATGGCTATAATAATCGCATTCATCATACTTAAGGTTAAGATTTTGTCACAGTTATTTTTAGGAAAAGTTGGGGGTGGGGGCTCACAGCCTGAGCCCTGCTGCCCAGGATGGACTGACCGTCTGAGCCCTGCCACCTGTGGAGGGAGAGCTGAAAGCCCATGCGGCACTGCCCAGGACAGACTGGCAGCCTGAGCTATAGGTGCCGACTCCATGGGTGCTCCGGGGCTGGAGCACCCATAGGGAAAAATTGGTGGGTGCAGACCACCCCACCTCGCCTCTGTTCCACTTCTTGCCCTGAGCACACAGCATGCCCGCATTTTCCCCTAGCTCCCAGCCCTTGAGCTGGGAAACAGGTTTTGCAGGGACAAGCACTGGGAGGAGGGGAAATGCAGTGTGCTTGGTGGAAGAGGTGGAGCTGGGGCGGAGATTTGGGGAAGGATCCAATGGGGCGGGGGCAGAGTTGGGGTGGGGACTTTGGTGAAGGGGTTGGAATGGGGCTGGGGTGGGGCAGGGGTGGAGTCAGGGCAAGGGGGTGTGAGCAGCCACTGGTGCTGGGAAAAGTTGTCACCTATGGCCTGAGCCCTACTACCGGTGGCTCACTTTGCCGCTAGGAGGGGGTAGGGGAGCTGATAGCCTGAGCCCCACTGCCTGGAGGGGGAAGCTGCTAGCCAAAGCCCAGCTGCCTACAGCATACTGGCAACCTGAGCCTCACCACCTAGGGCAGACTGATAACCTTGTTGGGGACGCACTTGGCATAAACCAGGTAACTCGAGAAAATGGAAGGCCATGAGAGCCAGTGAAGTCCTCTTGCTCTGAGCCATAGTGTACCAACTCTCCTCTAGACTCCATGTTTGACTCAAGTTGCCCTTGTGGAAGGGGCTACTCCTAGAAAAGAACCAGTAAGAACTGGTTAGTAGTTAGGCAGACTTGGCCTTGGGCGGAAAATAGTTGCTGGGCAGACTTGGTTCTGGGCGGGCACAGTTTACGTCACAAAAAGCATTGTTTTGGTTAAAGTATAAAAAGTATGTAAGTTGTTTGTTTCCTGCGCTTTTAATCTAAGCCCTGTGTGGCTCCTAATGCTTATTTGAGATCTCAAATAAACTTTGTTTACTTCTCCACCCTGATGTGTCCTTTTGGCGCGGAGCACACCGGTCAACAAACCCAACCATTGCCACCTCAGTGCCGTCAACAACCTGAGCTCTGCAACGTGGGTGGGGGGAGCTGACAGCCAAAGCCCCGCCGCCCAGGGTGGACTAGCAACCCAAGCCCCACTGCCTGTAGCATTGCGAACTCTCCCATTTTGGCTGGGAGTCTCCCAGAATTGGGCTGTATCTCCCGGAGGCTGCTGAAGCCAATCCGGGAGATTTTAGGCTGCTAAAAGTCTGGCAACGCAACAGGGCTAAGGCAGGCTCCTTTCCTGCCCTGGCTCTGCGCCGCTCCTGGAAATGGCCAGCATGTCCCTGCAGCCCCTCATTGAAGGCACAGCCTGGGAGTCTCCATGCACTGTCCCCGCCCCGAGCACCCACTCCGCAGCTCTCATTGGCCGGGAACGAGGAACCACGGTCAATGGGAGCTGCAGGAGTGGTGCCTGCAGGCAGGGTGGTGCACAGTCACCTGGTCATCCCTGAGACTAGGAGCCACTGTTGGACATACTGCCATTTCTGGGAGCCACCAAAGGTAAGCCCTGCCTGGCTGGAGCTTGCACTCCAAGCCCCCTCCTGCACCTTAGCCCTGAGCCCCCTCCTGCAGCAAAACTCACTCCTAGAGCCTGCACCCCTCACACTCTCCCCCACCCCAACTACTTGCCCCAGGCTGAGCTCTGAGTCCCTCCCACACCCAAACTCCCTCCCAGAGCCCACACCGCCCTTCTGCACCCTTACCCCAGGCCCAGCCTGGAGCTCCCTCCCACACTCCAAACCCCTCAGCCCCACCCCCCAGCCCAGAGTCCCCACCCCCTCCCAAACCTCAACCCCCCTGCCCCAGCATGCCACCAGTGGGAGATGACAGACCAAGCCCCGCTGCCCAGGATGGACTGACAGCCCAAGCCCTGCCACCCGGGTGGAGGGAGCTGACAGCCGGATCCCTACTGCTCAGGGCTCATCCTGCTGCCCAAGAGAGGGGCTGACAGTGAGAGCCTCACCAATCTAGGGTTACCACCTTTGAAATGGAAAAAAAAAGGCACCCACCCCCACACACAAGGCAAGTCTGATGGAACCCAACCACAAGGAAACTCCACAGCCTGCGCTTTGACAGCCACTTACAGTAATTAGAGAAAGAACACAGAGATAAAACTGATATCATTTTCTTACTTAAACTGCAGAAGTGGGAACACTGCCCATCTCTAACTGGACACACAAACCTTTAACATTAGATATCCAAGTGTATTGTGATAATAATGCAAATCTTTAGAGCCACATAAAAAAATCCAGCAGATTAAATTATTTTTCTAGCAACTGGCAAATCCATAAAAAAAATGGCCAGGTCAGTCAAATACAGGCCAAGTGGTAAACCTTCTCCACCCAGGGTTCACCCTGCCACCCTCTGACAGCCCTAGTTCCATCGCCTAGGACTGACACTCAAAGCTCTGAAGTTGCGGAGGCCACCAAAAAAATCACAGCATCTGTGACCTCCATGACAGACTTGTAGCCTTAATCATACTGAATGTGAAATGGTCAATAGGCATTTTACTGTGAGAATGAACCACAGAACCAGACCAGAAACATTATTGATCTTATTTATATCATGAGCCAGGGTGAGCAGGACTGATGGTAACATGGGGCCGGGGAAAATAAAGCAATACATATCTTTGCACTCTCAAATTCCAGCAATGAATAGTAGGGAGGAATGAATGTCTACACATCCCCTCTTCCCCATTCTCACACATGGGATCAGATGTGAGACATATTTTAATATGACAGAGAAAAGACGAGTCCACATGTCAGAAAGGCTCATACCCCAGTCCATTTGCAGCTATTACAAATATATTAAGCACCAGCAGCAAATGGGGACTCCAAACAGAAATAGTACTGGATTTTTATGATTAATAAATATTGCTTGTCTAGACTCTTTTGACATCTAAACACAAAAAGGAAAATTTTTACCCACACACCAGCCCTCATCTTGTTTTTGGCTCCTTAAGAATAAAATGTTTAATTAACAGTGCAGTTGGAAGTTAAGAAAACAAGAAAGCAAAACAAGAAGCAGAGCTGGCCTGCTACAAAAAATAACATGGAAGATGGTGGCATGTACAAATTTTTGGTGGGGGGAGAGGAGGAAAAATAGATTAATCAATTCTACATGTTACTGGAGATCAAAACTCCAGGAGGTTTGGAAAGCTTTTCCTGAGTTCTTCCTTGGCATTGCACAGCTCAGTGCAAGCAAGGCTCAGTGTGCAAGCAAGAACGTTCAGTAGAAACACAGCAGCAAAGGTAAATAAACAGTGTAGCCATTGATTCTGAAGCTTTTTATTATCCCCTTCATTTTAAAGAGGGCAATCATAGCATAGTGGCACACTGGGCAGGAGCTACTGATTAACTTTAGCACCACAGTGTAATTTTTTGTACTCTATATAATTAAAGCATTATCATGCCTGCCTTAAGTGCTTGATAGCAGGCTTTTAGTCCTACTCTGCTAGATACTACGGTGATAGAAATGCCTAGAAAGATACTTTTAGGATCTCTGCACACTTCAGAAATGTAGACACCCTGCAAATGAGAAAAGTTATTTCAGTTTTCCATTCCATAGCAGGGCTGTCTAATTTCAGGAGGCCCAAAATTACTTGATTTTTTCTATTAATGAAGCATGGCTGTGGCTGTAAGGGCCATATACAGTCAACCTCTTGATCCAAAGCACAGGTCTAACTGATAATGGGAGGGTTGCAATAAGACCTTGCCTACAGTGGACATTTGTCCCCCTTCAAACATGAGTGGTCAGTCACCATTGTAGTTGCACCAATGCAAATCTCTAGTGTAGACAAATCAAGCTGCAATTTGCATCAAAAGAAATTAGTGGCATGAACAGACTTGCTCTTCAGAAAGTTTATATTTTATTGGCTAATCCAGAACTGCAGCAACATGTTCAAATGAATGCTTTGATGTATGGTTTTTCCAACTTGACCTTTAAATGATATGATGAAAGCTCACTAGTAATATTTACATGAAGGTTGGCTCTATTATTGTTTTATAGGGTAGCAAAATAATCAATGTAAATTATATTTATATTTCATATTGCAGTTTTTACCTATTGAAAACAAAGTATAATTGGAATGCAAATTAGCAGAACAGTGTATAGAAATAATTACAGGCCACATATTGCCTGCCAGAATTACAGAGGTGGATTCACATTAATATAAGAGGCTCTCTGTGTTCCCTTCACTAATCAATGGAACATGCCATGTAGGATCCATTCCAGTTCTAATTTGAAATTTCAAATGTTAAGTGGGAGCTTGCTTTTCACTTTATCACCTCTGTCACTCCTTCTTGTTATCTCTTAATCGCTGACTCCAAACATCAGCTCCAGGCAGGAGTAAAAATAAACAGCTAAATAACAAAACTAATAACAATGCTTTAAATTAGATATCTTTGCACATAGCCTTCTCAGTTTCTTATACAATCACCTCCATGCCTTCTTTCAGGCAGCTCCCCAGGCAAGTTACATCCTCAGTGACCTCCTTAGTATGGCCTCTAAATCTATCCACTTACACTGAATTGAGCTGACTTGTATGTATATTGCCTGTTTTTCATCAAATCTCTTTTCTGGTCTGTCCTTAGTTGCTGGAAGCAGGGACCATACTTCTGGTGTGTTTAGAAAGTACCTACATAAGAAACATAAAAATGGCCATACTGGGTCACCCCAATATCCTACCCTGTCTTTCAACAGTGGCCAGTGCCAGGTGCTTCAGAGGGAATGAGCAGAACAGGTAATCATCAAGTGGTTCATCCCCCGTCACCCATTCCCAGCTTCTGGGCAAAACTGAGGCAAGGCACACCATCCCTGCTTTGAAGGGAATGAACAGAAGAAGGCAATCATAAAGAGATCTATCCCCCATCATCCACTCCCAGCGTCTGGCAGTCAGAGGCCTAGGAACACCAGAGTATGGGGTTGCATCCCTGACCATTTTGGCTAATAGTCATTAGTGGACCTATCCTTCATGAATTTAGCTAATTCTTTTTTAAATCCGGTTATAGTTTTGGCCTTCACAACATTCTTTGGCAACAAGTTCTACAGGTTGACTGTGCTTTGTGTGAAGAAGTACTTTCTTATTTTTTTTTTAAACCTGCTGCCTCCAAAGAAGTCATTTAGCTTCTCCACAAATGCCCTGTCTTCCTTGAGTGCTCCATGGGCACTTTGATCGTCCAGTGGCCCCAATAATTGTTTGGCAGACTTCTTGCTTCTGATGTACTTAAAAAAAATTCCTGATAGTTTGAGTCTTTTGCTAGTTGCTCTTCAAATTCTTTCTTTGGCCTGCCTAATTATACTTTTTATAATTGACTTGCCAAAGTTTATGCTCCTTTCTATTTTCCTAAGTAGGATTTTACTCCCAATTTCTAAAGGATGCCCTTTTGTCTCTAACTGCTTCTTCTACCTTCTTGTTTAGCCATTGTGGCATTTTTTTGGTCCTCTTACTATTCTTTTTAATTTGGAGTATACATTTAATCTGAGCCTCTGTTATGGTGTTTTAAAAAAGTTTCCATGCAGCTTGCAGGCATTTTATTCTTGTGACTGTTCCTTTTAAATTTCTGTTTAACTAGCTTCCTCATTTCTGGGCAGTTCCCCTTTCTGAAATTACATTCTACTGTTGTGGGCTTCTTTGGTATTTCCCACCCACCCCTCACATCCTGCGACGAGTATGTTAAATTTAATTATATTATGGTCGCTATTAACATGTGGTTCAGCTATATTCACTTCTTGGACCAAATTCTGTGCTCCATTTAAGACTAAAACAAGAATTGCCTCTCTCTTTGTGGATTCCAGGACTAGCTTCTCCAAGAAGCAGTTAATTATGATGTCTAGAAACTTTATCTCTGCATCCCATTCTGAGGTGATATGTACCCAGTCAATATGGGGATAGTTGTAATCCCCCATTAGTATCAAGTTTTCTATTTTTATAGCCCCTTTAATTCCCCAGAGCATTTCACAATCACCATCTTGGTCAGGTGATCGGTAGTATATTCCTACTGCTACAGTCTTATTATTTAAGCATGGAATTTCTGTCCATAGAGATTCTGTGGTACTGTTAGATTCATTTACAAATTTGTACTTTATTTGACTTTATGCCTTCTTTCATATATAGTGCCACTCTCCCACCAGCATGATCTACTCTGTCATTCCTATATATTTGGTACCCTGTCTTTACTGTGTCCCACTGATTATAATTGTTCCACCAAGTTTCTGTGATGCCTATTATATCAATATCCTCATTTAATACTAGGCACTCAAATTTACCCATCTTAGTATTTAGACTTCTAGCATTTGTATACAAGCACTTATAAAATTTGTCAATTTTTAGCTGTCTGCCTTCATGTGATATAATTGAATGGGAGTCTTTCATTTTCATTTCAGTTCCTATATGTACTTTATCAACTTCTATCCTTTCCTCTTTACTACGAGAGAGAGTCTCCGTTAACAGATCCTCCTCTAAGGGATGTCTCTGTCCAAACCATGTGCTTCTGTTGGATTTCCCCCAGCATGTAGTGGGTGCGAGGCTACCACAAATAACCTTTAATCTTAAGGTTTGAAAGTACTTTACAGGCTGAAATTCAGCAAGTCACACAGTGAGTCACTGGCAAAACTGGGAATAGAAACCAGAAGTTCTTACCTCATAAAATCAGCAATCCCATCCACATTCACAAACTTCTTGACCACATTATTTCAGTATGTATCATTACCTAGTTGTTGTGCCTCTTCCCAATTTTCTTCTTCTTATACACAAATTTAGAGGCAAAATGTTAAGGTAAATCATAAAACTAGTGACAAGTTTTATAAGATGTAGCACGCATACAGGCACTTTTGAGTCTGAATAGACAAGTTTCAGCTTGTTTCAGTCTTTAATCACTGTACTTTTACTAGGACATGCATTTTGCTCTGATATTCTTCCTCTTGATAACTGGTTTGATTATTTTAGTATTTCACCAAGTTTTCCGTAAGATTAAAATGACATTTTTAGTCCTAACATTATGGACAAATGTTGGGAAAGTGTTCCTCTTGTGACTCACATAATGAGTGTTATACAAGCACAAGTACAGGCATTGTTAAAGTACCACTTAAACTAAATTAATACATGTTTTAACAGCTTTGAAAAATAATAGTTTGGGGGATTTTCTGTATGATCAGAAAATCAAATTTGTTAATTGGTGAGAAAGACATTAAAGATGGCAAGTTGTTTAAATATCCAGACTCACTTCCTCATTCCCATTTTTCAATGCCACTGCATTGCTAATTTTTTTAAACATTCAGGTTCCAAGCACACATGAGCTTTATTATAGAGCTCCTGAACATGATTTTGTTTTTGAACAGAAGATGTTATGGGCTTCACTATTTTGAATGTCAATTAAAAATACCACAGAAATGTGGAATTTTTATAGACTATAATTGGGAGTTCATTGTAAAATATCTATCTGCCTAATATGAACCCTATGCACCCATTGTATTCAATGGCAAAATGGGAGCAAAGACTGACCCCTACATCGATGACGATATGCTAAAACAACATTAAGGGCTCAATTGTGGCTTGCAAACTTCACTCTCCTTGCCCGCCACCATACAGGGATGGTGGGGGACCTGCTCAGTCCAGGCAGGGACAATGGACAGAGCTTCAGCTTCCTTAAGCATTAATTCAAATTGCAAGAAGAAAAGGAGAGGGACAAAAGAATACACTACCACTATATTCAATCCATTATAAATGCAGAAATAATATTACTTGTAATCACTCAAATTATCTCAGCAGAAAAGTTCAACACTTCCCACCCAAATTAAGGTAACAACATCAGCACAATCTCATATTGTGCAAGAAATGTAATACATTTTTAGGTCAAAAAAGTAATTTAAAAAATGCAAGTACCACAAAAATATATGAATTTCAAATTTTTCTGAACAAATCAATAGCCTATAGATTAATCCAAAAAAATTCAAATTTAAAATTTTATTGAACACACAATATGTTACAATGTAGTTTATATTAAAAAGGACTTCCTTTATATCTACAGTACTATTAAAATTCAACCTTATGAAAAACCATATGTTGCTGCCGCATTAATATCAAACAGACCCTGTTTTTAATTTATATAGACTAAGTTAAATTCCTTCTACTCCTCTTCCCAAAAAGTTAAGATGATGTACATGTATTACATTTTTTAAAAACCCACTTAATTCGAACAGTTCCAATGGGAAATGTTAGGACATCAGTATCTCATTAGTTATTATTAGGGCTGTCAATTAATCACAGTTAACTCACGCGATTAACTCAAAAAAATAATTGCGATTAATCACACTTATAACAATAGAATATCAATTTAAATTTATTAAATATTTTGAATGTTTTCCTACATTTTCAATATTGATTTCAATTGCAACACAGACTACAAAGTCCACAGTGCTCACTTCATATTATTATTTTTTGTTACAAATATATACATTGTAAAATGATAAACAAAATAAATTATATTTTTCAATACATCTCATATAAGTACTGCAGTGCAATCGCTTTATCAAGAAAGTGTAACTTACACAGGCAGATTTTTTTTGGTTACACAACTGCACTTAAAACAGTGCAAAAGTTTAGAACCTACAAGTCCACTCAGTCCTACTTCTTATTCTGCCAGTCACTAAGACAAACAAGATTGTTTACGTTGTCTGTCCTGGGCTCTCATGGAAGCTACAGAAGGCAACAATTCCCCGCCATTTTTTGGCCATTGTGAACTGAGCTGCACAGCTTCTGCCACAAATTCTGCTCATGCTTCCATCGCAAACTCTGCTCTCCTGCTCTTGCAGCTCTAGCAAGCTTCCCGACTCCATGAAAGCTACAGAAGACAAGCATTTACCACCTTTTATAAGCCATCTTGAACAGAACAGCTCTCCTACATTTCACGCCCTTTTTCCAGGATTACCCATGCAGGCGCCACAGCGCAGCAAGCATGTTCAGATCTCCGCTGCAGTTTTGACCATTGTAAATACCTTGCACATTATCCAGCAGTATGTACAGTAGCTGCAAAACCGGGCGAGGAAGCGACGACAGTGCGATTACTATACTGATGAGGACATGGACACAGACATTCCTCGAAGCACGGCATGTGGCGATTGGGAGATCATGGTGGCGTTGGGCCAGGTTCATGCCATGGAACGCTGATTCTGGGCCCGGGAAACAAGCACAGACTGGTGGGACCGCATAGTGTTGCAGGTCTGGGATGATTCCCAGGGGCTCTGAAACTTTTGTATGCATAGGGCCACTTTCATGGAACTTTGTGACTTGCTGTCCCCTGCCCTGAAGCACAAAGACACCAAAATGAGAGCAGCCCTCACAGTTGAGAAGAGATTGGCCATTGCACTATGGAAGCTTGCAACACCCAACAGCTACCGGGCTGTCGGAAATCAGTTTGGAGTGGGCAAATCTACTGTAGGGGCTGCTGTGCTGCAAGTAGCCAACACAATCATTGACCAACTGCTATCGAGGGTAGTGACTTTGGCAAACGTATAGACCATTGTGGATGGCTTTAATGCGCTGGGGTTCCCTACTTGCGGCAGGGCGATAGATGGAACGCATATTCCTATCTTGGCCCTGGCACACCGCGGGAGCCAGTACATAAACCGCAAGGGGTACTTTTCCTTGGTGCTGCAAGCACTGATGGATCACAAGGGACGTTTCACCGACATCAACGTGGGATGGCTGGGAAAGGTGCATGACGTTTGCATCATCAGGAACTCTGGTCTGTTTGAACAGCTGCAGGAAGGGACTTACTTTCCAGACCAGAAAAGTACTGTTGGGATTGTTGAAATGTGGCTGCCTATAGTTATCCTTGGGGACCCAGCCTACCCCTTAATGCCATGGCTCATGAAGCCATACACAGGCACCCTGGACAGTAGTAAGGAGCAGTTCACCTATAGGCTGAGCAAGTGCAGAATGTGCTTTTGGACATTTGAAAGTGCACTGGCACAGTTTATTGACTCGGTTAGATCTCAGCACAAGCAATATTCCAATTGTAATTGCTTCTTGTTGTGTGCTCCACAATCTCTGTGAGAGTAAGGGGGAGATGTTTATGGCGGGATGGGAAGTTGAGGCAACTTGCCTGGTGGCCAATTTCACACAGCCAGACAACATGGCGATTAAAAGAGTGCAGCAGGACATGCTGCACATCAGAGAAGCTTTGAAAGCCAGTTTCATGACTGGCCAGGGTACGGCATGACAGTTGTGTTTGTTTCTCTTGAAGTTATCCACCCCATATATATATATATATATGAAAGGAAATAAAGTCAAAATTGTTTAAAAACTGTTCTTTATTATTTGTTGCACAACACATTGAGAGAAATCAGAAGGTAGACTGGGGGGTGGGGGGAAATTGGGTTGAGGGGTGGAGGAGGAGGGAAGGACAAGTCCAGAAACCAAATAAAAAATTCACATATGCCAGCTTTCTGCTGCCTGGGCAATCCTCTGGGGTTGAGTGTGTGGGTCCCTGTAGCCTCCCCCCTCGTGTTCTTGGGCATCTGGGTGAGAAGGCTATGGAACTTGGGGAGGAGGGAAAGCAGTTATACAGGGGCTGCAGCGGCAGTCTGTGGTCTTGCTGCCTTTCCCGCATTAGATCCACCATACAGCGGAGCATGTCAGTTTGCTCCCCCATGAGCTTCACCATAGCGTCCTGCCTGCTCTCATCATGCCTGTCCCTTCTCTCTTCGTGTTCCTGTACTGCTTTACGGGACTCCACAATTGTTTGCCTCCACGCATTCAGCTGGGCACTATCAGTGAGGGAGGACTGCATGACCTCGGCGAACATGTCAATCTGAGTTCGTTTTTTCCGCCTTCTAATCTGGACCAGCCTCTGGGATGGAGTAGATAGGGGCCACGTTGAAACATTTGCACCTGTGGGAGGAGAAAAAGGGAAGTAGTATTTTAAAAGATACATTTCAGAGAACAAAGGGGACACTTTGGTGTAAGTAAACCATCACACAACACAGCCGGGCAACAGAATTCAGCTTGCAGGCAGCCTAGGGGCACACGGGGTTCTGCTTCTCCTTCATTCATTTCAATGCTTTCAAACTGCTGGGCCCTCTCTCCCACAGCAAGCAATGCCTGGTGGGTTTCCCATATGAAAGGAGGGCCTGTGGGCTCTCTGGGATGATCGCTTCACACACACACCCCGCACCCACCGTGTGGCTCCGATGAGGCTCTGAGCAGGGATAAGCCCTTTAAACTAAATGCGAACAGCCCAGCGCAGCTGAGTTTTCCCCGCCCCCCACTGTGTGGCTCCCATCAGGCTCTCACTCACCAGAAGTACCTTCTCCAAGGTCATGGTCCAGCAGCCCGCCTTGGGAGTAGGGGGAGGCTATTGGCTCCAGCATTAAGAATAGTTCCTGGCTAGGGGGGGAAAACGGATTCCCCACGTGCCACTTGTGCACTGTCCTCCTCCTCTTCGTCCTCCAATAATTCTTCCTCCTCGCTCCATGCAACTCCCCCCTTGCACGTGTCCACAGACAGTGGTGGGGTAGTGGTGGCGTCACCCCCCATAATTGCATGCAGCTTACGGTAGAAGCGGAATGTATGGGGCTGTGACCCAGAGCACCCGTTCTCCTCCTCGGCTTTTTGGTACGCTTGCCTGAGCTCCTTGATTTTTGTACAACACTGCTCTGTGTTCCTGGAATAGCCTCTTTCCATCATGGCCCTGGAGACTTTAGTGTATGTATTTGCGTTCCTTTTTTTGGAACGTAGTTCTGCCGTAACAGATTCATTTCCCCAACATGCAATGAGATCCAGTACCTCCCGTTCGGACCATGCTGGAGCTCATCTGCAAATCCAGGACTGCGTGATCTCTTGTGATGGTGGACTCTGCATCATCGCCTATGATGGTGGACTGTGCTGATGGTCACCTGTGCTGGTGGTGACCAAACAGGTAATGAAATTCAGAAGTTCCCGGGGCTTTTTCTGCACACCTGGCTAGTGAATCAGAGTTGAGACTGTTGTCCAGAGCGGTCACAAGGGAGCATTCTGTGATAGCTCCTGGCGACCAATAATGTCGAATCGCATCCACAATACCTTTAATCTGGGATTGCGATCTCAATTTAAGCGCTACTCCACTTGCCAAGCTGGAGTACAGAAATCGGATTAAAGAACCCTTTAAATTGAAAAAAAACGGTTTGGTCTTGTGGACGGAATCTTTTTTTTTAATTAACTTGGCTAATTCAAAAGTAACAGACTAGTGTAGACCAGGCCTTTAGCACATCTGGCACGTAAATATCTTGCAACGCCAGCTACAACAGTGCCATGCAAACGCGTGTTCTCACTTTCAGGTGACTTTGTAAACAAGAAGCAGGCAGCATTATCTCCTGCAAATTGTAACCAACCTTGTTTGTCTGAGTGACTGGCTGACTAAGAAGTAGGACTGAGTGGACTTGTAGGCTCTAAAGTTTTACATTGTTTTATTTTTGAATGCATTTTTTTGTACATAATTCTACATTTGTAAATTCAACTTTCATGATAAAGAGATTGCACACTACAGTACTTGTATTAGGTGAACTGAAAAATACAATATTTTTGTTTTTTACAGTGCAAATATTTGTAATAAAAAATATAAAGTGAGCACCATACATTTTGTATTCTGAGTTGTAACTGAAATTAATATATTTGAAAATGTAGTAAACATCCAAAATATTTAAATTAAAATTGGTATTCTATTGTTGCTAACAGCACAATTAATTGTGATTAATATTTTTAATCGCAATTAATTTTTTTAATCGCTTTGCAGCCCTCGTTATTACATTTCAAATAGACCAATAATGAATTATGATGTAAGGACAAATACTTAAATAACTAGCTCTATCAATCAAACCTCACCTTGTTCATAAAAATATTCTTCACTGTGAACAGAAAGCCTTCAATTCTAAAAAATATAAAAAGAGCCTAAAGTTGACCATGACCAGTTTACACATCTTTAGAAGTGTTAAAAGCGGTCTCCACTAGTGTTCAAAAATATTAAGTAAAACATGGTAGCTAACAAAAGCTTAAACTTTTTTTTTTTTAATTCTAGACCTGGTCTGAATCACTAGAGTTGGTCGCACCAGTTTAACTCCTACTTTATTTCAGGAGTACTTGTGGAACTTTAGAGATGAACACATTTATTTCAGCATAAGCTTTCGTGGGCTACAGCTCACTTCTTCGGATGCATAGAATGGAACACACAGACAGAAGATATTTATACATACAGAGAACATGAAAAGGTGGAAAACTAACACGGCTGCTACTCTGAAATACCCAGCCCAGTGAAAGTGAGTGAGGGTGGGGAAAAGTGAGCCACCAAGTGAGGAGGAATGTAGTGAGCGGGGGCAGGGCCTCAGGGAAGGTGTGGGGCAGGAGGTGGGACCTCAGGGAAGGGGCAGGGCTAGGGTGTTCAGTTTTGTGCGATTAGAAAGTTGGCAACCCTACCATTCTCCTTAGTCTCCTCCTGCCCTGCACAACTCCCTGCCCTCCCATTCCTCTGCAACCCTTATATCAACTTCCTGCTTCCCCTCTTAGGCCATGTCTACACCAGCGAGCTTACAGTGACAACTGTACCGATGCAGCTGTGCCACTTTACGATTACTCATGTAGCTGCTCTATGCCATAATTAACCCACCTCCAATGAGCGGCAGTAGCTATGGATATAGAGCTGTCTAAACTGGCACTTCTGTCAGTGTAACTTTATGTCACTCAAAGGGATGTTTTTTTCTCACCCATGAGTGACATAAGTTATACCGACAAAAGTGCTAGTGTAGACATAGCCTCAGTTTCCTCATCCACCTTCGGTGTCTCCAGTGCTTCTCACAGTCTGTGTCCTAATAGTGTCTTGTCTAGCCCTGCAAGCACACAGTGGCAGCCATCTGGCCTGCGAGTATGGCTTTGGTCTCACTTGAAAACAGCTGGAAATGCTAGGGCTGCCATACTGAATATAGAGAAATAGCAGCCATCTTGCTGGCTTCAGCCCAATTGCCAGTAAATAGACATAGTGGCCATTTTGAATTAGAGAAAATTAAGGAGTTGGTAGCTTTTCATTGCATTTTCATGAGACAGGTAAAACACATCTCAAAATCACTAGCCTTGAAATAAAAATTGCGAGAGAGTTGGCAACACTGTCACACTGAGAATTGTTACCAGTTCTCCCACAGCTAGTTTAGTATCCATCCATGCAAAAACTCTGATAGAAGCATTAGTGTAAACCAAGAACAGGCTTAACCACTACTCCATAGTCTAACCCTGAACAAAGCAGGCCTGCACTAGTGCTTGCACCTTCATACAACACCACTTTGGACCAAATCAACCTTGGCACAAATGCAACTCCCACTGAAATCAATAGGAGCTGTGTCTGCACATGTCAGGGCTGACTTTGTCCCTTTATGCCTGGGGCTTTCCTTCATCTGTATTTCCCAAAATCCTACACTGTTTTTTTTGTTTTGTTTTTTGGCAGAGGGATGTTGATGGAGGAGTATTTATTAAATAAACTATAAAAAGCTTGTATCATAGAGTTTTGCACAGCAGTTGTCTTTACCACTCCCATTATGGATTGGCCTAGCCATTCAGCTCTTTGCCACATCTCAGTGGAGTGAAAATAACTGAGAGTGTTAGGAAGCTGATAGCTCAAGGTGGAGACTTAGAAACAGATCTGGTCAGGAAAATGTTTCCTTCTGAGAATAAACTGATGCTTACAGTAATGATTTTTTTTTATTTATTCCTCACAAAGTAAAATGATAACTACAGTAATCAGGAATTAATCACTAATCACTCCATCCCACATACAACATTTCACAGTTGACTTACTGTATTATGTAAGGGTGGCGTGACAAAGGAAAGGTGGATGCAGTAACCGGTACTGGCTATTTTTGGCATCATAATACCAGACTAGCTGAGCCAATGATATGATCTGGTACAGCAAAATCCAATGTTTCTCTGACAAATATTAATTTTAAAATGGCTGCTCAAACCAGCTCATTTTTATTTATAATTAAAAGTCTCTTGTTAAATGAACTAATTTGTGTTAAATGAATTTATATTGAATAGTACAATTAAATCTTTAATTGCTTTTGGGACTACAGAATAGATATTTGTGTAATCAATTTTAGAGGTAAGGAAGGTTCAATTTCAATAATTTTGATATTTCAATGATAGCTGTGCTTTGCTTTCAAATACTAAAGAGGCAAAGATGATCATACGCCCAAATGTAACCTTTGCTGGGCATGGTTTAAATGCATAACACAACACTTCCATCATCTGTAACAGAGAAAGATAGAGTCTGACATACAATTTGGCATGAGCTCTTACCTATTTTTAGGGCTGCATGACTGTGCAGGACCTACTGCAGTATGTGCACAGAGAACAGAACTTTGAACCAAACTACTTTCTGATGTAGATGTTTGCAATATATTGAGAGTCTGAAACTAGTCTGTCAAGGAAGTAGTGGAATAAATGCAGGGAAAACAGAAAGAAAAAATGTCACCATCGCTACATTTTTACTATTAGTAATAGTTTGTCAACACCTGAGGCCAGAATTCTCCTCCAGCAGGAAACAAGTAACTTCTACTGAATTCATTGGGAGTTACTTGTATGCTGGGAGGTTGGGGATGGCGGTGGGAATAAGGCCCCTTAAAGTGCTAGCAAAGTGGACTAGCTGTAAGTGTTAAAGGTGCTCACAAAGGTGGGCTAGTTACAGTGTTCATATTTCGGATGCATAAGGGACCACATCATCATTCTTGTTTATCTGATGAAAACCAGCTACTATACATTTGTGCACAATCACAGTAGGTATTGGGATATAATAAACACCAATCTGATCTCAGAATTGATCTCTCCTTGTAAAGATGAAACTTTTAAAAATAGACTGACCAAAGCCTCTTTGACATGCTCTCAACACGCCCAGAACTGTATGCCACTTTGTTATCCCTTTGTGTCAGCAAGAGAGAGCTTTACTGGAGCTTAGACTGTATCAACTCCCTGCCACACTAGTCTGCTCAGCTCACCAGCAAACTCCCTGAGATTCTGCCGTGCTAAACCTTGCCTTGCAGATAATATTCAGTGAACCCCAGTTCCCAAGTTTCTGAGATACACCTCTCTGTAGTGTCTCCCTCTGACTTTACTGTCACAGAAATTAAGTCCACTGTCCCTAAAGAGACAGCACACACAAACTACCCTGTTAGTCCAGCTGAGGACACTCTATTTACCCTAATACTCATAGTTGGTTTATAGTAAAACTAACTATAAGTTTATTAATAAAGAGCATAAATTAAAGTGATACTAAGGAGGAGAAAAAGAGACAGGTATGTTACAAATAAAGTAAAAATAACATGTTTTCTAGAGCATAACACTTAGCTTGCTAGAATTATTTCTTTGCCTAAAATAGTTCCTCACTTGCATCAAATTATCAGAAACTACAGCCCTTCAGGTAGGAAGATTCACTTTTCACATAATTAGAGTGTACTGTTCACCTTGTCCCCTAAGTGATGGCTAACTAAGGGGTTCTCTTTCTTTCTTTTTACAATCCAGAAAACCTGTGAAATGTATTCTTTGAAAAGTAAACCCAGACAAAGTTCCTCTCCACTGTTAGCTCCCTAGTTCCCTCTTCCTCAAGAGCCACTATCATCTCTTTTATATCAAGGGTGGAATTAATAAGCCATTCCTGTGACAATGAGCCAGCAGAACTTCAGCTACATCAGTCAGCATTACATTTTTAAATTATTACATTTTCTATTAGTTATTTGGGATGTTTAAAAACACTGTTTTAAAAAGGATAAACTTTACTTGTAGAAATCCTGACTTTGTTGCCAGTGAAAACCACAATAAACAAACTGATTGCAACTATGGGCCCAGGGCCGCCCGTAGCCATTTTGGTGCCTTACGCAGCCTGCCTCCCCCCGCCCCGTGGAGGGGGTGCAGGCCTCTGCAGGGTGGGAGGGGGGCTGGTTCCAGGCCTCTGCAGGAGGAGGGACTGGCTTGGAGGGCAGGGGGGAAACCACCACCCAGCATGAGCCGGCAGAGTGGAGCGGGTTGGGGCCAGGTTGCTCCACTTCCTGCCGCCCGGTGAGCGCAGGGCGGGCCCAACCCCACACTCACAGGGCAGCGGGAAGTATAGTGACCCAGCCTCAACCCGCTCCACTCTGCTCCCCTGGCTCCCAGCCTTGGGGGGCAGGGGGAACTGCCCCCCAGCACTCATCAGTGGCACAAAGTGGGCTGGGGCCGGGTTGCTCCACCTATCTCTGCTGGTGAGTGCAGGCCTGACCCCTGATGCAGTCCTCAGTGGAGTGGGGGCAGGTCTGGGGCAGAGCAGAGTCAGAAAGAGGCGGGGTGGGGCAGGGGCTTTGGGGAATGGGTGGAGTAGGGCTGGGGCTGGGGCGGAGCAAGGGCGGAGGTGAAGGTGGAGAGTCGGAGCAGGGGCTGGAGCAGCATGCATCTGCATAGGGCACCAACACCAAATTTCCTGGTACCCTACACAGCTGTGTACTTTGCATATAGGTAGGGACAGCCCTGTATGGCCTCATCTACGCTATAAAAGCTGAGCTGGGGGACCAAGTTACCACATCGTAAATCTCCTAACATGCCAAAAACATAGCTTCCTTAGTTGTTATAGTCCTTTAGTATTTCAGATTACTTTTTTGAACACACACAACCTTCAGATAATGTCCTTCTGATGGGGTTCATCTCACCACTGTGACGCCTCCTGCTGGCTGTTCTGGGGATTAGTTCTGTATGTCAGTGCACTCGCTTTTGGCGATGTCTCGCCATCATCACTTTTGCTCCATGGACCCATGTCACTCCCAGGACCGCAGCATCCTCTTCAATGACACGGCCCCCAACTGTGCCGCACTCTGTGCTCCTCCCTTCTGGGGGAATGTCACAGTCCCTTAGTCCAGCCACTTCCTCAGTGGTGAGTGGGGGCTAGGGGGAGGGGGACCCAGGCCCACCCACTACTCCAGGTCCTGTAGATGGCCGTTGCCTGCAACACCCCCCTCTGACTCCTCAGTAGATTTCCCTGGGCCACTTTCCTATGGCCCCAGCACTCTCTTTGCCCTTGCCTCAGCCTGCAGCTCCCTGCAGCCCACCAGGAGCTGCTTTTAGCTCCCCAGGTCTCTGCCTGCAGCACTGCTCTGTCTAGGGTGCTTGCTGCCTTCAGCCTGCAAGGCCATCCACCTCCCTCCTTAAGCTCCAGGGAATGACTGAAGCTGCTTTGTACTGCACCTGTTCTTATATGGGCCTGCCTGACCCTTATTGGCTGCTCCTATAAGCTCTTCTGTGATTGGATGCCTCCTGTGCAGCCTCCCTAGGGCTCTAATAACCCCTGGGAGATCCCAGTGTGGAGCATCCCATCACAGTCCTGGATTTAAAAGTCATGTTATGCATATGGAACAGTGCACCTTTAAGTCCAGAGCCTTATCCCTTAAGAAGAGCTATATAGTTAAGGAACAGGACAGGGAGTCAAGGGATGTGAATTGTATTCCTGGTTCCTCCATGTATGTGATCTTAGTCAAAACTAATTAATCTCCATACTCCACTTACAGGACTTCACATGGTGAGGAAGATATTTTTCATAACTTATTTTGAAGTAGTGTCTTCTCTTGGTGCTGACTAATACAGCTCTTCAGAACCTCCTACATCATGTTACTTTGGTTCACAGACAGAGGCCTGGTCTACAGTACAAGTTAGGTAGTAAGCTGTCTTTCATCAATCTAGCCGTGGAAGTGTCTTCACTTAAATTTGGCTCCCATTGAGGTAAATGCCTCTCTATGCTGATTTAGTAACACTACCTCCCCAAGCAGTGGAGAGTCACAATTGATATAATTAGGCTGATGCAGTGTCAGTGCCTTTCAGGAGCCATCCCACAATGCCCCACGCTGACAAAACAATCAATACAAGCACTCCTGGTGAGGCTGAGCATCGCCAAGCATGTGCACACACAAGTGATTTTATAACTACAGTTGCTGTATGCTGACGTAAGTTAGGTCAAAACAATTGTGTAGTGTAGACATGGCCTCATTAGCTTCCCACTAATGTCACCATGAATAACTTTTATTTCCAAAATATCTGAACTTTGCTTCCATCCCCCTCCTGATCTTTTTGGCCATTAAAAAAAATCATTGTATAACTCATATTAAAATAAATATCCTTGAAACCAAGAAATCAAGCTTCACATCACATTAGCAGGCAAAAATATCAAGAAAATAGTACAGTTAATCTACCTGGCCAGCTCTACATTGGCAAACAGAGACCTCAAAAAGGAAGTGACATCAAGGATGGGAAAGGCATCCACAGCATTTACTTAACTTAATAATTTATAGAAATCAAAGATAAATAGCATCAGAAAAAAAGCTGAGAATTTTCAATGCAAACATAACCTCACTGCTAGCATACAGCTGTGAAAGCTGGAGATCTACAAAACAGTGTTAAGAAAAATAAGATGCCCTTGAAAATAAGTGCTGTTGTAATAATTGGGCCTCCAAGTATACCTGAATTGTAAGCTTAACTGTAAGAAAGTTTATAAAGTGTCACAATAAACAATACCAGTAAACGTTAATGGGAAAAGGTGCAAAAGGAAAACAACAAAAAAAGACTAGATTAGCTTAAACAAAAAAGCCCACTAATATAACTTACGAACTGTGTAAAACTCATGCCTGGTAAACCAGGGAAGTGTGGAACCAGTAATTAATGAACCCAAACCAGTGTGCTAGAAATTAGGCCTAAATGATGGACAAGATAATAAGAGGATGGGCTATTACGCCCATCACTTCTTTTGGGGGTACTTAAAAACGACTTTTTGGGGGAAAATTGGCTACTGCAACCCTAGCTGGCTGAAAGACAAGAACACGGGAAGGTGTGAGCTTCACCATCATGGCTGCCATCCCACCATTTCCAGGAACCCCATGATCCAGTGTGACACTATTGTGCATTCTTTGTCCTGGATCCTGAGAGATATCCTAACCAGACTGGGACAGAGAGAGAGAGAGAGACCCAGAAACACCAGTTCTTCCCCTGGCTTCAGCTAAATCCTGAACATCAACTGGGTTATGAGATAGGGTTGCCATGGCTCTCCCACTTTTTGAAAGTGGACTTGCCTGTTCTTGCCATGGGCCCTCCCACCCCTGCCCCATCTCTTTCCCACAAGGCCAGGCCGGCAGCTGGAGCCAGGCAATGAAGGGCACCACACTGTGGACCCTCCACCTGCCAGGGGTGGGAGGGCCAAGAGCAGCCCATGTCCCAGCCCAGGGCAGGTGGAGGGTCCGAAGCTCTTACCATGGCCAGGCTGTGGCTCTGAGGCCCCATTCCCCGACCGGAGCCGGGTTGGGATAACAGCCACATGGGCAGCTGTGGGGAGCTGCAAACCCTCCACCTGCCCTGGAGAGAGGGCCCACAGGGCAGGGACACAGGCCCAGGGCTGCTCTTGGCCCCACCCCACCCCATCCTAGGCTGGTGGAGGGTCTGCAGCTCCCGGTCTGCTCCGGCTTCTGGCGTAGTTGGGGGCAGGGCCTTGGGTGGAAGGAGGGGGGTCCTGGCCCCCCCATTTTTGGGAAGGCTCTGCCAGAGCTGCCTGGCAATGTATCTTTTTCCTTCCCCACTTTATTTCTTCTTGTTCCTGTTTCTCTCCTTCTTTCTTCTGTCTAATAAGAGCCTGGCTTAGCCCGCCAAGACTGCATATTTTACTATATTGCCATAAGCCAGTTGCCATAAAGGCAGCCTCAAGCAGCCTGATACTGATTACAGGTTTGCCAGGTCTCAGAGTGGCTGATAGGGCCATGTGCTATGCCTGTGTATTTCCAGCAGTGAGGTTGCAAGTGAGTCAACACTAGAGACAGAAGCTTCATTTTTAAATGTTTGCTTTCCTCTTTTGTGTCTTGTTTTTTCTTCTAGGAAACAGGAAGAAACAGCAAAGGCAGCTCCAGCATGTTTCAACTAACTACTTCTCTTTTCCCGAAAAGGACAACTACTGCCATCTAAAAGACCATCAAACAAGGGGAATTTTCCTTCTACAGGATCCCTCCGACGAAACGGAACAAGGAATGTTGTTGAAATGAAACCCTTACTTAATATTTTGCATTTCAAATGCTTTAATTGTTTTTCTTTTATTCCTGTTTCTTTTAGTAAAAGGTTAAAAGGATTTTTAATAATGTGTTTGCCATAGTATTAAGCACAGTACTAATGATGAACAGTGACAGGGTCATGTTAACACCTTTATTCCATCTAAATTAACACAACAGTGTCTATTAAAGATTCTGGACATTGGTTGGAAAAACTTCATTACCAACAAAGAGAGCTGAGAAATCACCAACCAACAGCTTGCTTCCACCTGAACCAGAAGGAAGCACTCAACATATTTGGGACATGTTTTCCGAATGCCAACACGCAGACTCCTACATGGAAATCAACTGGTGCGAGGAAATAAGGGCACCCAAGAGAAAACTCATAAAGGACTCTTAGCAGGGAGGGCAGAAGAATCATTCTCAACATAAAAGAGCAGATGGAAGCAGCAGCAAAAGACAGAGAGGAATGGAAAAGACTAGTTTCCATCCTGATCACCAACACTGTCACAGGAAGAATGCATTAAAAAAAAGTTAACATATTTCTTGAGAGTATGGTATCCTCCATCTCACTCAACTTCCCATCACCCTAACAGGGACAGCCCTTGAAACCAAGCTCCTCTTTTGGCTGTTATCTGGATCAGGACAGGAAGCAGCATTGTAAGCTTCTGAAGCATTGCCTTGCCAATGTGCCTCCAGCCTGGCCTGAAGGGCTTGCATCTCTAGGGGTGAGAGGATAATTCTACCTCTATGCCTAGTTAGTCTATGTTCTCTCTGCTGACACTGCCAATTGTAATGGTGTTTTGGGATGTGAGCATCTGTCTACAAGGAGCTGGGCTAAGACCCATCAACTCAATTCACTATATGCTGCTGAAGAACTTGACCTACACTTAAAACTCAAGGTAAAAGGTTCAATATATCCCATTTGAACCATCCAGTCTCCTGACTGTTCCTACTACTGACCAACAGAATGTGACCAAATGCCAAAAATAAGATGATGAGAAAAAAGGGAGGGTTTGACACGACTGTATCACACTGCTAAAGGGGAAAAGGTTTCAGCTTTACATTGGAATAATCCATATACTCAAAAGGCAGATTGTGCTTTTTTCCATGGAAAGGCAGAGGTAGCCATGTAACACTTTCACATTTGTATTTGCCATAAGGGGTACTTTCCACTTATGTACCCGTTCTGCACCATTGGCAATAGCTGCTGAAGTTTTAAATTAGTTTACTAGTTTCCCATTACAGTAGCAACTGTGAGTAAGTGGCAAATTAAGTAGACACAAAATACTTTAAAATCAGGTCTTCTACATACAGTTCTTAATATACCACAAAATGTTCACTCATTGCTAGATTCTTTGAGTATGAATATTCTCACATTGATGTGATGCCACTGTCTTCAGTGGAATTTCTCCTGATTTACACCACCGTATGAGAGAGGAGAATCAGGTCTATGTTGTGCAGTTATCCCCAGTGTAAAACTACTACTACTGCCATTCCATTACAAACTCAGGGCCAGGAATACCCCATGGAAATACTACAGGAAGGCTAATGTTATTGGAAAAGCTCCAAGCTCCCAAAGTATCATACAGTCATGATGGCTCGAGTTAGCCTCCAAGGAGAGCAGGGACCAGACCCTCCAACCATGAATACGCCTAGGTGCAGCAGTGTCTCCAGGCCCTCCCATCTTATCTCTCCTCTGGGGTTTGAATCACAGAGCAGGAACCAACAGGAATCACTACTACTAAATGGGCCACTATAGGTTTGCCAATTGATGATGCTGCAGAGACCAACTCTTCTATGGTACTATCCCTACCCACTCACACATCCCATAGCCAGAGAATCTCAACCATGGTGTTCAGGAAAATAGGTTTTGAAAAGGTAAGAGAAAAAGGGAATCATGCTACTTAGGGTCAGCTCTAGTCCCTGTAAAATAGTATTGCAAAAATCAAAGCTGAGCACTTTCTTAGGGATCTGCATTTATACCTATCTATGGTATAGCTTGAAAAATTGGTTTTTCTACACATTTTAGGTTTAATCTGAAAGCAGGTTTATAGCATATTAAGCATTTTAAAAAATGGAGATAAGATATCTCTAGGTGGGTTTTCCTTGGTGCTATCATATTATAAACATTAACATGGAAAGTATGGATAATGCAGTCTATAAAACTTGTATTATTATTTAAATCAATGAATGGTTGAAGTCAACTGACAGCTTTTAAAAAAGGCTTAGCTTCTGTAACACTTTTCATTTGGTTATCGGTTTGGTCTAACAGAGTATTCTAAGTCTGTTTCATACAAATATCAGTGCCTCTATAATTAGCTCTGAACTGAATTTGTCTGCCTCTTCTACCTATTTCAATGTGAATGGCTCATCCGATCAAGGGAGGGTTTTAAGTTGATACTCAGGCTGCTGACATGACTCAATGATGATAATGATGCTGGACAATTAAAAACCTTTCTATTGTCTCTGCTTCAGGCCCAAGCTGGCACCCCACTGAGATCCTTCCTCATTTGCCTAGCCTTTATGGTAATGTAACAGGAATGGCTCATCACAAACAATGCAACATTTTTCTACTGGGACCATTTGGACACTACTATTTGCCTAATTATTGCTCTATTATTTAACTCTATTGGCAACCATGGATCCTTTGGTGACGTAGACATTTTCCTGTGTTTGTCAGCTAAGTGGGAGGATTTGTGAAACCTAATATGTTAAAAATGAGTTAAAACAGCAGCATAACCAGCATCTGAAACAGAAAAGTTTATTAGAGCTTTCTGGTCAGCACAATTCTTAGAGCTAGGCTATACTAGCGCTGTAAGTCGATCTAAGTTATGCTAGTTCAGTTACATACACTCTCCCAACATAGTTTCCATCTCTTGGGAAGGTGGAGTACAGACATCGATGGGAGAGTGCTTTCCCATCGATTTAGTATGTCTTCACCAGACCTGCTAAATCAACATTGCTGCATCGATCGCAGCGGTGCCGATTTGGCTGGTAGCATAGACATGGCCTTAAGAAGGAAAAGTAACAGGTCAGTAAAGGCTTTTTTTTTTTTTATAACAATGAAAAGTATTAAATTAAATAACTTTTCCCCTTTTTCTTTCAGAGCTGATGAAAGATACCAGACTGACAGCAACTAAGGAGTAAAAGCCCTTAGTTATCCCCATCACAGGTAGTGATAGTATAAGCTTCACCATAGTGTCCCAGCACATGTATTAACTATGAACTAAAGGGATCATCTGTAGGGGGTTAGCAGGGCGATGACCCTTTTTATTTTCTAAGACAAATGAGTACTTGGCTTCTGTTGAGACTGCTAAAAAGGGTGCCAAATGAAACAATGTGTTTGTGTTGTGGACACTGCTCCAATAGAAACTAGACTGAGAGAACCACCTTATTTACCTAGGTCAAAAAACCTAAATTTTTCAGTCATTACCAACCGGGTCTCAATTATAGGCACAGCTCCATATCCCATTACTAATGTTGTAGATGTGTAGTAGAGAAGTAATGGAGTCTATGATTTCCATATTTAAAATACATAACAGGAAATCTCTGGGAAGATTCCGTCCATGTTTCTAATCAAGACATAACCCAAGAAGAAGAAGCCCTTCCTAAACTGTCTGTCCCAAGTTATATACCGGGCCCACTGCATGATGGGACAGGACTTTAGAAATTAACTTGTGTGAATATAAACAAGTTAAAGAAAGCAGATTAATACAATAAATATCCTTGAATACCTTGCTGACCCATTATTTACGATTCCTACCCTTTCCAAAGTTTGCAGTACTACCCAGTTTTATCTAGTCCAGCCTACAGGTTGCAAGGCCAGTTTTCAGGATATTTAAAAATACATGATAAGTCCTAATGTTACTTTTTGCCCCATAGGACAACAGACCAATCATGGAAACTTTGCCTATGGGATGGGGACAGAGATTAGCCAGAATGATATGCAACCAAGTAGCAGTAGTTCCATGAGCTACAGACAGGACCCAATCCTTGTCTTAATTGGTGACATTTTGAATTTGAACATAGAAATGTCTAGGACCCTTAAAATTCTAAATATGTCTTGACAGTCAGCTAGAAGGCATTTGAATAACTAGCTTTGGTCATTATCTATGGAGTTAGTGTGTATTGGATCACAGATTTGCAGTCCAAAAATATTCAGTAGACTGATGGAAATGGGTTAAATGAGTTATTACTGACTATGCAGTGTTGTTGTAGCCCTGTTGGTCCCACGATATTAGAGAGATAATATAGGTGAGGTAATATCTTTTATTGTACCAATTCTCGTTGTATTTTGTCTTTGCACTTTGTCCTTAAAGAACAACATCTGACTTGGCAGAGTATAAATAATAATTCATAATGTTTTGATGGGTGAAGCCTTGATGATGGCTAAAGTGAAAGGAAAAACAGAGTAGAATTAATGTTTGAGGAACCAAGAGAGTGGCTTGTCAGATCCTAACCCTCTTTGGGGATTTAGGAAAATATAGTATGGGGGCTTTTTTGTATGCAGAATTACTATCACATGGATATTAAAGAGGAAGTATTTATACTGTACACACTAGCTTGGTATTTTACAAAGAGTCACTCTCAAATGGGTAATAAGAGAACCCCCCCGTTTTTAATAAAATAAAACAACAGAAGGAAGTGCGCTGCAGCGGCGCAGGGAGACAGAATCCTCAGCTCACATAGGATCCAGGAGTTGGGAGTCCACACCCTGTCTCAAAAAAAAACCTAGCTGCTTCTATGGAAATGTGGGCCAGGGAGGTTTGCATTGTTAAATTTAATTTTTCTGGCCCCTCTTGTCCCCATCCTTTGACTTTTTTCAGTGGAGCAGTGAAGGAAGGAGATCTGTACCTGGATTGTTTTTCATTCATTGTAACAAAGCAAGGAACTTTATCTGCCTGCTACTAATAATCATAGTCAGAGCATGATATAGCTAGACTGCACTGGAAGTCAGTGCCTAATAGAACATATTGTTACTGTTTGTACCCAGTAATAAGTGCTGCATCACTACATCAAAGAACCTGTTTATATCAAATTAAGCCCTTTGGCCAAAATATTGTAAATTTTCATTAGAACACACTCATTTAAATGAAGGACTTTTCTAATCCATGGCATGCCAAGATTCCAGCTGTGAATTTGTCAGCAATCACCGAGCAGTAATACCAAATTTAATAGGGACATACAGTTGAATCTGTTTTTCTTGGCATATATCTGCAGATGGAGAAAATCTAGCTAAGCAATTGTGCTAGATAAGAGGGTAATTAGGAAAAAAGCCATGCCAATTAACCAAGTAACCTTACAGGATAGCAGGATTTAAACCCATTCTCCAGCAAACATCCCAAGTGTCCTGTTTAAGTGACTGACTATTAAGTTGATTATGTTATATATTTATAAGAGCTTTCCTTTCTGTCTGTTTCTGGAATTATAAAGTGCTCTTGTGAGTATTGTCCAAAAATGAACACCTGTCCACAGCAGGCTAAATGGTGTATTTTATATATTAGCTAATACATTTTAACTAACGTGTTTTAAATCCCTACTGTAGACAGAGCAAATTGTACATTAACACACTTTATCAAAAAATGTGTCTTGCATTTTCATCTGAATACACAGGATTCAGAAGCAAAATGAGGACAGTATAACCTTCATTATGGTTAAGTAATCTCTCTCCCCCCCCCGACACACACTATATAACCTGCAGTTTCAATGAGAATAATTCAAGATTGTCCTTGTTCTGTCTTCATGGCAAAGACCTACCCTTAGTTCTTAAGACAAGGTGCAGACTTGTATCTTGCACTTCTCACTTCTTCCCTTTGAGTCTGAATATAATATAAATCTTGGTTCTGAAGCAGGTTCGGGTAACATATCCTCCCCAATGCCATTTCCATTTCCATTTGTTCTGATAATTTCCTTTTTTTGAGCTTCTAATGCATTAGTGAAGAAGCACAGAATAGTGTAAATACATTATTCTAAAATCAGGTATTTTTAAACAAATGCTACAGAGTTTCAACCATGCTGCATTGAGCAGATCCATTCCTCTGACTTGTTTACATCTGAGTTCCCATCTCCTCCTCATCCTTGGTGTACAACTGAAACTTGTCTCCTTCAGTCAAAAATATCCAGTTCCTCAGGGATATGCAAGCGTAACTAACAAAAACTAAACAAAATCATCAACAACTTCTTAAACATGTGGCCAAAATCTGCCCAAATCTTGGCTTTGGAAATACATTTTTCCTGCTAATATTTATGTTATTTATTCATCCATCTATTTTTATATGCAAAAAGACTCTTATCCCAGGATCTAGACACCCTGACAAAATATTAAAAATACAAGTCACTACAGAAATAGCCATTACAAAAAATCTAGAAAACACCAGATCCCACAAAACAGAGTCCATCTGAAGAAAGCATATCTAAGATCCCCGTCCCCGAAGTCTCCACAACCTTCTTCACAACCCATCTGCTTCTGTTCTTTCCAAATATCAGTCCAAAAAGACAGGCTTTGCAGCATGCCCCCTAGCTCAGCATATAACCTTCCTGTTTTACAGCAATACAAAATTCCTGGACTCATCGTCAATGTCTATTTATTATTTTGTGAATTTGGTGCTGGTATAAGATTAATAGTTTCAGGTATTGGAGTTCTGATTCCGATGGACTAGATATAGTATAGACAATGGCAGTGAAAGTTTACTCAGTACTTCCCTCTTGAGCTTGACTGTTGGGGACAGAGGGGAGCCCAGTCTCCAGACCACTCTGTCCTCTGCTACAGCTAGGTAGTTAGTTATCTATTATGGGGTGACTTTTAGGATGTGGACCCCTATCTATCTAGATAGGTCTATGGCCCTCATCATCATCACATCACAAAACTGTTTATGTTTATGCTCAGAACACCTTGGTAATGAAGATAAGTATTATCCTCATTTTACAGATGCAGAACTGAGGCACTGGGTATTTTAAATGACTTGTCCAAAGGAATCCAGGAAGTATATGGCTGACCCAGGATTTGAACCCTGATCGGAGTACCAGTTTAGTGTTCTAGCCACTATTATTTGTTTGAATTATGTAGAAGCCCCAGTCATAGACCTCCATTGTGTTAGGTGCTATACAAATTCAGAACAAAAAGATGGTTCTCACTGCCCCAAAGAGTTTACAATCTAAGAATAAGACAGCAGACCACAGGTGGACCAAGAAAAAGGCAGAGAAGCACAGCACAAGCTCCAATGAGACAATATTAGCACTACACCCTCCTTCTTCCCCTATCTATTAGGATATGAACTGAAACCACGAAGGCCATGTAGACACTACAAACTTTGGTCAACACAAGTTACCTCGGCATAAATCTGCCACAGTTAGTCTATCACTTGTGCGCATGCACACTTGGCATATTGCATCAGCACTGCCTGTACTCAGCAGTAGTGCTTATGTTTATGCCCAGTGTGGTACACCATGGGTAGGTATACCCAGGTGCAACCTACCACCATCGAATGCACTGTCTTTTGGAATGTTTCGGCAATCCATGGTTAGATAGAAATGAGTCGTGCAGTGGTGAGTGGGAGCAAGGGGTCAACTTTCCAGTATGAAACTATCTCCATCCCATAATGTCATCTCTATCCCATATTTTTGTGCTTTTTTTAGAAATCCCATGAACCCATGCAAGCCTCATCATTGCCATCTCTGACAGAGGCATGGACCCAGGGCCGACACTACCCATACATAAAGTACACAGCTGCATGGGGCACCAAATTTCCTGGTGCCCTGCGCAGCAGCATGCTGCTCCGGCCCCAGCCCCGCCTCTTCTTACCCCTGCTCCACCCCCCACTCCACCCCTTCCTCAAAGCCCCCACCCTGCTCTGCCCCACCCCATCCCCACCTCTTCCCGCCCCTGCTCTGCCCCAGCCCCTCCCCTACTCCGCTGAGGACTGCAGCAGGGCCGGGCCTGCACTCACCGGCGCGGCCTTCTCCTTTGTATCTTACTGTCAACTGCTACCAAGGGATATGGCAAAGAACTGTCTCTTACATAATCTTCTTACATCCTGATGCCTTCTCTGAGAATGAAATGAACATTGAAATGCTGACTTAAGTAATGGAAAAGTTGTACAGAAGTGAGACAATTTTTTATTAATTTCTGTGGGCTGTGTCAAAAATACAGAAAAAATATCAATCACTGTTACGGAATTCTATAGGATTTTTTTTTGAACTACATAAAGATATTTTCTATTAAACTCTGTTGGTAAAGTAATCTCTATGCAATGTTATTTTACAGAGTCCTACTGGTTTAATCCCTACCAATTCCATTGGAATTTCAAAAAACTGTAGAAAGGATATGACTGTCAATTCAGTAGGTACCGTATAGTAATCTCTATTCAATCTTATTACATTTCTACAGAGCTCTGTTTACCAAAAGGGTGTGAGCCACAGATTTCTCTCTCTAGAGCTTCAGACCAGCCCTGACAGGTATTAAATGTGTACATTTTGAATGTGGTTGTTTATTTTCCCTGAGTTGACATGACTTTTTTAAAATGCACTGCTGCACTTTTGAGGCACCCGTTTCAAAATGCTGCATATCCTGAAATTTATACAAAATATATCCCCACAACATGTATTTCTCTATCCAGCTTTGTTCTGTCTTGTTTTTGCACAGTGAGTTTGTATTGCTGAAGTATTAGGAAGTAAATTAAGACTAAACCATCCTAATTGCTCTGGGAGTAATTTCTGTTGCAGAGCTCCCTCCAGGCTCCAAACCCTAATTCAGTTAATCACTTAAGGCCTCACTATCTTACCCAGTACATTAATGTACTGTACATGCAGCCAGTACACAGAATAAGAGCCTGTTTTTGCTTCTATTATCTTCAGTGGGAGCAGGATTAAGCCCTAAATCTTCCTTTGTGTTATAAAATTACCAATAGTGCATCAGAGTGGTTGGTCTCACTCATTCCTCCTACTCTTTGGAAGAGAAGGAAAAGCAGATTCCTCTCATAGTGACTGGGAAGGATAAGATACAAGTTTGTTTTGAGTTAGAGTCAGAATTTTAAACATGTTGAACATACGTATTTTAAGTTTCTAAATAAGGGGTTGCATACTTTTGTTAAAAATTTAAAAAACCTGAATATAGCTTAAGAATGTAACTAGGGTAAAACAGGATTGTAACCACTACAAAATATATCTCCACTGACCATAAAATACTAGTAACTCCAGACTCATGTCTAATAAATTTATTGTAATGTAAGAAATCAGTATGGCCCCTATTTTGCAAACACATACCTAACTACCCTTATGCCTTTGAGTAGTCCCATTGTACTCAAGCATTACCATTTTTCAGAGTTAACCTTATATGTCTAGTTAAAGTTTATTTTTTAATGAAGTATATTCCATCCTGTGTGACAGAAGGTAATGAGCTGTTCTTTCCCTTATATAGTAAACAACACCTTTTGTAAGACTAAGCCTTTTCCAAAAGTCCTGTAACCTTTTGCATTTAAATCACTACTGTAGATGAAGGATTTACATTTGTATGTCTGTTGCTGTTATAAGGCCCCACTTTTTGACTGTTTACATCTATTCTTGGTCTACCTTACAGAGTTAGGTTGCTCCCACTGACGTAAGTCACCCACAACACTAACCTAATAACTCCACTTCTGCAAGAGGCATAACGCTTAGGTCGATGTAGTTAGGGCGACGGAGTGTCTGTGTAGATGCCGTGTTACTTACATTGCCTTTTGGCTGTCAGCCCCGTGCAGGGCGCACAGCTGGAGCCCCAGCCCCAGGGGGGATGGGGGGGGCTCCAGCTGTCAGTGCCCCACACAGTTAAGTCGGTGGAAGTGCTCCTGGTGAGGATGTGCACCACCGACAGAGAGGATGTAGTGTGGACATGAACCACGGCAGTACTATAATTACTGCAGTGACTGAATGTCAACCTAACTTAGGTCAATATAATTTTCTCGTGTTGAAAAGTCCCTAAAGTGTAGAAGTAAAGCTACATTCCATCTGATCAACTCTAGAAACCACTGTGGTCAAGAATAGAAGGGTTGATTCTTTATGGAACTATCATTGTTTATAGTACCTACGAAGTAGCTTGCTTTACTTAAGAAAAGCAAAGGAAACTTAAAGAATTACCTAAATAAATAAATATGGAACTAGACATAGAAGCTTCTCCTTTCCTGTTGTTGCAATTTAGTATTGGTTTAAATACTGGGCTTGGGGATGGCTGAGCCTCATGGAGTTAAAAGGTGTGTAAGGCCTTCAAAATATATTTGTGCGGGGCAGAGGGTTCAAGAGTTTGCAAAAAAATAATTAGAATTCATCATATTTTTTTCTCTGCTTTAAGCATCTCTGTTTTTAAATGGAAAATCCATTTAAATTAAAAGGGGTTTCATACCAAATGAGAAGTCTGTGCTATATATTATGGACAAGACCTTTCCCAAGAGCTAGGTTGGTACAACGGATGCCATATATATGCTATATGGAATAAATACACAGATTACATCAATTAGTATATTTTATTTTGCTTCCTCTCCACTTCCTTTTTCCTTCAGTCTCTCCTACTGGGACCCAGCAAGTCTAATGCTGGCCCTGTTTGGCAGACCCCCTGAAACATGCTCGCAACCACCCAGGGAGACCCAGAGCCCTGGTTGAGACCGCTGATCTATAGTATTAGTTTAGCACACTCTATTCCTCATGCATTGAGATCTGTTGGAAATTGTTAGAATAAATATTTATATTACAAAATCTGTAAAAATATATATATATGAAGAGTGAGACTAAAACAAATGCATAGTTCACAATTCAGACTAATACATTGCAAACAGATGCAGAAAAATCATTAAAAGAGGTTTTGTATTGTGCTTAATCCATTAATTTGCTTGCTGTTGTAATGGGTTTCTTACAACAGTACGTTATTTAGTAGAGCTTTCTAAATATAACCTTTTTTAACTGAACAAGAGGAACACCACAAAGGAGACAGGACAGAGTAAGTAACATTTTAAGAACAGCAAGCAAGGTTGTAATTAGTCATCAAGTTAGGCTGTCTGCACCCTGGCCTTCTTTCTAAAAAAATTGCCTCCCACCTTGGCTAACACTTGGGCAGCTATACCACATTTTGCTTCTGTGGCAGTCCTAATGTTTGCATAGCCCCTGGTGTTTTAGCCATGTGGTCTAAGGGTATGGCTACACTTGAAACTTCAAAGCGCTGCCATGGCGCTGCACGTACTCCACATCCTGATGGGGTTTAGCCTGCAGCGCTGGGAGCCGCGCTCCCAGCGCTGCGGCACTGTTTACACTGGCGCTTTACAGCACTGTATCTTGCAGCGCTCAGGGGGGTGTTTTTTTCACATCCCTGAGCGAGAAAGTTGCAGCTCTGTAAAGCGCCAGTGTAGCCAAGGCCTAACTCTCCTCAAAGCCTCCCATACAACACTGTGGAGAAAATAAAATGCTGGTGTCTCGTGCTGATACCATGAGTGGAAAGCTTTTCAGAAAAATATCTTGTGTAGACAGTGTTTAATAAACGTAAGGAAAATAGCATATCCTTAAACAAAACCAGCCAAGACAAAATAGCTCTCACACACACGCACACCCCTAAAACTGCTTCCTGAGAGAGACACCTTGTATAAACTGGTATCAGAACCATTTGAGCTACTGCTGCTTGATGCCATCAGGATTCAAGAATACTAGAATCATGGAAGAGATTTATGTTTGTTATACGACTATACTTTAAAACAGTGGTATATACTACCAAGAGAGGCGGGTGAGATGAAGGGGGAGGAGGCAGTCTATCGTATAGCTTGGCAGTACAGTTTTCAGGGGGGGAAATCCCTTTTCCTTTGTTGGCATAGAATGGTGTCTTGATGACAACCATGTAAGAGTTATCACTGCTCTAACTCTACAGTGTAGCAAGTAACAAAATAACGAAGAAATAGTTGGTGACTGTCTCATATACTAAAATCTAAAAAACCAGTCTTGTTCCTCACCCCCTTTTTGCCCCCCCCTTACTTTCTCAGCTTGCCCTACACTTTTCCCATTCTTTTTGGGGGTGGGGGGAGGGGAAACAACTAGCATTTCTATAGCACATGTCATCCCAAGGGTTTTCAAGCCACCTCACAAATTATGGATCCAGGGCTGCTCCCAGTGATTTCAATGGCAACATTCCTACTGGATTTCAGAGGGGTCAGAATTATACATATATATATGTATATGTATAATCCTGTATATGTATACAGAAATATTTTCAACAATCTCTAAAATACAGCTGCCTGTGCAACGGGAAACAATGAAACTGTTCAACATTATGCAGCAACACTACATAAAAAATGTAGGACAGAAAGCAAAGAGGAAAGTCATATCCAATTCAAAATGCAAAGGGAAATTAGGTCAGAAGTGGCTAACAATGTGTCCTGGATGAAGTCCTACAAAAAGTGCCACGGGATCTTTAATGACCACATATGGACAAGTGTTTGATTTTCTCTCTTATCCAAAAGATGAAGCTTTCAACAGCACAGAAGACATTTTGACAAATGGTGTATACATTGCTATATGAGGCGTGGTTTTCAGCAAGTTTGCAGAGGACTGAAGGAATTTATTTTGCCTAGAGAGACTTAGCTAGAGCTAAACACAGTAGTTATTTTGCAAAATCCTTAGAAGAGCCTTAGGTGAATTCTTGGTGCATGTTTCAGCTGATGACACAGTAGTGTGAAAGCTTTAAGATTTCATATTCTTCACTGGAGAATTCAGACTGAACTGCAATACACGGGTATCTGGGTGTTTAAATTACTGTCTTTGGAGGGCATAACCCCTCTAAATACTTTCATAGCCCTGCAGGAAATCATTACTCCCAGCTGATCAGAAACTATTTCTCATAGACGATAGGGCTTAAAGAGAATTAGGACAGTGCTTATTCTTTTAGGCTACTACCTCAAAAAAGAGGAAATTGGCCTTTAAAATAAAGTTAAAACAAAGCATCAGACTAAAATCAGAGGTTTTTAAAGTATATTTTCTCATATAGCTTGCCAGATAAGATCATAACCATGTACAGATGTTTGTTGATCTGTGCGAACTAACAGGTTTTAAATTTTAACATTTTTATAATCAAGACTTATAGAGCAATGTCTGTTAGCATACATCAGGGGTAGGCAGCCTATGGCACAGGTGCCGAAGGCAGCACGTGAGCTGATTTTCAGTGGCACTCACACTGCCCAGGTCCTGGCTACCAGTCTGGGGGGCTCTGCATTTTAATTTAATTTTAAATGAAGCTTAAACATTTTGAAACCTTATTAACTTTACATACAACAATAGTTTAGTTATATATTATAGACTTCTAGAAAGTGACCTTCTAAAAACATTAAAATGTATTACTGGCACGCAAAACCTTAAATTAGAGTGATAAATGAAGACTTGGTACAGCACTTCTGAAAGGTTGCCGACCCCTGGTATACATGAACATGTCCTCTGACTCTTCTACCCTCTCTCTCCTAGTTATTGATCATTGCCCAGACAACAATGTAACCCTCTTTCAGAAATGTCACACCTTTGAAGGTAACCTTGATGATCAATTTTTTTTTTTACTATATCCAACAGTTTTAGTCTGCTAACACACAAAGTGCTGATATTTGGTGTTAATTACAGCGATCTCAAATCCAAGTAATAGAATTATTTCCTAATTCCCCTCACAATTAAAAAAAGACAATGACCAGAATACAAGTTTCCCTTTCTTATTTTTTGTTACCACAGCATGTTACACAAAGTGCTTCCTTTTGGCTTGACGCTACATATGTGACATATAACATAAACACACACAATATAGACTTGGATATTTCGTACATCTCTAATGGAATGGCAGAATATGAGGGAATGCTCGATCTACAGTTGTGGTCTGGATCAAAGGAGTAGAAAAGAACATCTTCGGGAATTAGTTTGCCTATTTCTGACAGACCTTACAAACCACACATACACACACACGGGGAGAACATGCAACAGCAGGATTAATGGCTATTGTGTCTAATGAATAACGTAATGTGAATGTCAAATAAACTGGTGGGGTTTAAATGAAACAAAAACCTAAAGGATGAGTTGCTTTCAATTAGAGAAAATGGGTCAAATTTTGCCTCATTTATACCTTTTAAGACCTTTCTTAAATAAGGGCTGCAGGATCAAGGCTTTAATTTATTGTTCAATTCAAAGTTCAGCTGAAGGCTCGATTTGGAGAGCATTAAGATATTTGCTCTTTCAGACTGCACCTGCAAACTTCTCTGATAAAATTAAATGTCACACACAAAATAGCCCTGTTGAGATATTCCCTAAACAGAGGCCCTCTGCTCAATAGCTGCTCTGTTACACTCTCTTCCACTGCTATTACTGCAGTTCACTACTTGTCTGTATTCATAGCCCATATGCAAGCTGGCTAAGGCAGGGTATTTTTAAGACACATAATGTGTTATGTCCTGTTATTTCTGGAGTCATAAACAAAGCAACACTATTATAAATATCCCTGTATGAAATACAGGGTAAATGAATCCACTGAAATAAGCCCTTACATACTGGATATCTGTTATGGGATCAGATTTGTGTGGTAAAAAAGATGCTGCATCACCAGTGGTAAAATCATTTAAAGGCAGAATTGAGGGGAAAACTTCGTATTGTATGCCCAGACACTGTGCAGCAGTGGACAGGTGAGCCCAAGGGACTAAACCCAGACAAGCAAGTGTAAGTGGCCATCCTATATAAACACACAAGAGTACATGTGAAAGATACAAGGACAAAGGCCATGTCCCTTCAGTCACCTAACACATTGGGTATATCATACAGGTAACTGCATTTCTTTAAGTGTCACACTGATTTTATAAAATGTTTGCAACTGATGGATAATATCCTGATCTGTGTGGCCGCTTATCCCTGCTATCTGCACTTCTGGAAGTTTAGAAAACTATTTTTAACAACCTGTTTCTTTAACTAAAGTTAGCCACTTAAATGATCTGTGGCTGTTTTTAGATAAGATAGCTCAGTGCTCCCCATAACTGTACCTTGACATCTTTTCAGAGGCTGTGACTGTCGTGGATGTAAAAGAGGGCTCAAGTGTGTGCAGAAGCTAACTCTTAGCTTGTCTTTCTGCAGCTGTCTCTCCACTGAACTGCCAGGAAAAAGCAGAATGCAGTGACACCGGACACCAGATTAACCACCGTTGAGTGATCTCAATAAACTGAGAAACAGGAAACCACAAACATAAATGCATAAGAGTAGTCTCCAAGAAAGGGAAAGGAAGGCTTCCCCCAAGAACATATTTAGGCACCTAAATAAGGGCCCCATTTTCCAAAGTGCTGTGCACCCAGCACAGTGTTGCCAACTCTAGACGTAGTGGTTTCTTTAAAGTCCCAGTTCCAAGAATCATATGACTACATAAGAATCTCAGCTTTCCATTAAAAACGTGAAAAAGGCTAACCCTCCTAATTTCAGAGAAAAGCTTGAACTCCAGAAGGAAAAATCTATTAATCTAATCTATTTACCTAAGGAACCCAAATTTTATTTATTAAATCATTGTTTTAAAATCAATTTCATTATTTATTAGGGCCTGATAATGATTTCTGGCTGCTTGGTTTTGGCAATATTGGGCGGGGAGGAAGTATTTAAAAAACCTTTAATAAGCAATATGCTAGGTGAGTGACAGAAACCACTGATGCGGTTGACTTAATGTACCCTTTCTAAACACACACATATAAAAGCTTATTATATCTACTTTAAGATGAGGTATGATATGGACCTGTCAAGTGGTGCCGTTACCATAGAGATGGGGATAAACAATCACACCACGAACATGTTTAAATGATCACTGGAAATATTTACATTAGTTTCTGTTAGTTTAATGACTCTATGCATTATTTTAAGACATAAAATTGGGGTTTTTTGTGACCTCAAAGCATGACAAAAACCTAAAGTGTATAACAAAAATCTAATAATAAATTTGTACAGGTATCACTGAAATGTAATAAGGCTGGTGACATTTCTAATCAACATCACTATCATCGTCTTGTTCATCACCATGATCTCTGTCAAGAGTACGTAGGTTGTGTGATACAGGAGGTCCAGGAAGCAGTGAGAGAGTGGTTGAGGGGAAGTATATAAGCCCTAGGTTAATTAAGGTGAGGTTCCCTGTAGACTAGGGAGGGTTGTTACAGATTAATTGGAGCACCTGTAGTCAGTTAAGGCCCTGTTAGCAACCTAATAAAACTCCCTGCTTCAGACAATCAGGGGAGAAGGAGAGAGGACTAGAGCTTGGAGGCGTGTTGTGAGACTCAGAAGATCAGAAAACTGGAGTAAAGAAAACCTTGCCCCAGCAGAGGAGAGAGACTCCCTCCCCCAGTGTTTAAGGACTGAAGGTACCCTACCAAAGAGGGTAAGAACCTGCAGGGGTTGAGAGGGGCTGGGGTTCAGAGTAAGCAGCAAACCCAGACCCCTCCCCTGCTTCCCTCCTTTACCACCTTCTTGGGCCACTAGTGGGGCCCTTGGTGTCCCAAGGGCAAGGGGTGGCATCTTAGCCCCACACCAAGAAAACCACAGGACCCATCATACTACATTGGCCATCTTGTCACAGTTGCCACAGTCTTCATTGCCTTGGCATGTGCACAATTCTGCACAGGGAAGATTGTTCTGACTGCAAACAGTTGATTGTGCTGTGACCCCCTATTGGTACAAGGACACTTATAGTTTTGTAAAAGCTGAGATGCCATTAGGGCTTTGAACCATACAGGAAGTAGTTCAGCATCCACATTTTTGCATCCATGTTGCAATGGCGATCCAATGGTTTACAAAGACCATATGCAAAGACATCCAAACCTTTGTTTGCCAGGATGCTCTTTTCACATGCTCTTCAAAACTGTCCTCACATGGTGGGAGTTTGGCCAGTGACTTGTCATTTTTGGTGGCTAGATTGTGTCTCAATCTCCTTTTCTTTCTTGCTCTGGTCATACAATACGGCTCCCAACTTTCTTGCTGCAGAAATTGCAGCTTGTCTGTCACTCTCTCCCAATTTGGCAAAATCTCTGAAGCAGTAAACTGTCTTTGTTTTGACAACATTAAAAGCAGATTTTTCTTCTCCAATATCAAATAGGTGATGACACAGAGTGATGTCTTGTTAATGCATGTGCAGCAAGAAGCATGTTGCAGAGGTCAGGAGTAAGTGCATCACAAATTGCACACACAGGTATGAAGTGAGCCTTCTCAGTTGGGCTGGTAATGGTGCCTGGTCAATCCACATTATCTATGCATTCCATTTTTGGAAAGTAGTGAACAGCAAGGACCAAAACATCTGTATCAGGTGACCTAATTACTATGATTCCTTTGACACTAAGAGACCCAAAAAATCATATTTGCACATAGAGCATGCACAAGCATCTTTGTATCCACTTTCTCTTGAATACTATACAAGTCTTGCTCTTCTGCAACACCTCTGCTGGTGACCGACTTTACTACTTCACCACTGGAAAAGCCTCCATCAAGGAGAAGTGTTTGTATTGTGTGTGCACCTACACCTGAGGTGCATTTTTGAACCATATATTCAGAGGAATTTTATAAGTGACTGTTTAGTGGATGACATTTTTAGAAACATTTTCCATGGAGGCACAGGGCATCTACTAATCATCTTGTACTTCTTGCATCCAACCTTAGATCCTCCCTGGTGCTGTTTTTCTGAAGTTTTGACAGTTACGGTTATCATATCTATCAAAGACTTTGTCAGGGTTCCCTGCCCACTCTGAACTCTGGGGTACAGATGTGGGGACCTGCATGAAAGATCTCCTCAGCTTTTTTAACCTAAGCTGGTAGAACTCTTCCCCAAGGCACAAATCCTTTCCTTGTCCTTGGTTGGTATTACTACCACCACCAATTTTAGACAAAATTTCAGCAAAAGGGTCACTTGGAGTCCCTATTCCTCCCCAAATAATATTCCCCCAAGCCCCTTCACCTCCTTTCCTGGGGAGGCTTGAGAATAATATACTAACCAATTACTTACAATGTGAGCACAGACCAAACCCCTTGGATTTTAGGATGCTGAAAATCAATCAGGTTCTTAAAAGAAGAATTTTATTTATAAAAATACCCAGGAGGGATTTTGTTACTCTTATCTGTATGTATATGACAAACTTTGATTATAGAATCATAGAACCATAGAATATCAAGATTGGAAGGGACTGAGGAGGTCATCTAGTCCAACCCCCTGCTCAAAGCAGGACATAATCCCCAACTAAATCATCCCAGCCAGGGCTTTGTCAAGCCTGACCTTAAAAAAACCTCTAAGGAAGGAGATTCCACCACCTCCCTAGGTAACCCATTCCAGTGCTTCACCACCCAGTGAAAGTTTTTCCTAATATCCAGCTTAACCTCCTCCACTGCAACTTGAGACCATTACTCAGTGATACCAGATGACAGAACAAGGAGAACAGTCTAGATCCATCCTCTTTGGAGCTCCCTTTCAGGTAGTTGAAAGCAGCTATCCAATCCCCCCTCATCTCTTCTGCAGACTAAATCCCAGTTCCCTCAGCCTATCCTCATAAGTCATGTGTTCCAGCTCCCTAATAATTTTTGTTACCCTCCGCTGGACTCTTTCCAATTTTTCCACATCCTTCTTGTAGTATGGGCCCAAAACTGGACACAGTACTCCAGATGAGGCCTCACCAATGCTGAATAGAGGGGAATGATCACGTCCCTCAATCTGCTGGCAATGCTCCTACTTATACAGCCCAAAATGCCATTAGCCTTCTTGGCAACAAGGGCACACTGACTCATATCCAGCTTCTCGTCCGCCTTAACCCCTAGGTCCTTTTGTGCAGAACTGCTGCCTAGCCACTTGGTCCCTAGTCTGTAACAGTGCATGGGAGTGCAGGACTCTGTACTTGTCCTTATTGAACCTCATTAGATTTCTTTTGGCCCAATCCTCTAATTTGTCTAGGTCCCTCTGTATCCTATCCCAACCCTCCAGTGTATCTACCACTCCTCCCAGTTTGGTGTCATCTACAAACTTGCTGAAGGTGCAGTCCACACCATCCTTCAGATCATTGAACAAAAAACTGGCCCCAGGACTGACCCTTTGGGGCACTCCGCTTAATACCAACTGCCAACTGGACATGGAACCATTGATCACTACTTGTTGAGCTCGATGATCTAGCCAGCTTTCTATCCACCTTATAGTCCATTCATCCAGCCCATACTTCTTTAACTTATGGTCTCCAAAGTATTCTTGCCGGCATCAAAAGCTTTGCTGAAGTCAAAGAATAACATGTCCACTGCTCTCCCCTCATCCACAGAGCCCAGTTATCTCACCATAGAAGACAATTAGGTTAGTTAGGCATGACTTGCCCTTGGTGAATCCATGCTGATTGTTTCTGATCACTTTCCTCTCCTCTAAGTGCTTCAAAATTGATTCCTTGAGGACCTGTGTAGTGGAGTGGTCACCTGCTGCTGCCTTAAAGGGCTCAAAACAGCCCAGGAGAGGGCTGTAGCTGGGAGCAAGCAGTTCCCAGGCTGATTGGGGAAGCAGGCTCAGTTGGCCCTAATAAAAGGGCAGTGGGCCGAGAGCTGAGTCAGTCTGTCTCTAGAGGGAGAAGGGCCTGGTCGCTGGAAAGCTGAACAGGGTACCTGAGTGGGGCAGGACTGGGGAATAGGGTAAAGGAGCTCCTGCCTGGAAAAGCCCCAGACTGTGGCCTTGTCAAAGGCCAGAAAGGTACAAGGGTGCAGCCCAGGGTAGGTAGAGACAGCTGGTCCAAACCCTCCTTGCCTATGATGAGTGGCTTTTACACTGCAGTCTTCCCTAGTGAGCAGGGGCTAGATGGTGACTGGCAGTAGCCCAAGACTGACGTGAGGTGGGAATAGTGGGTGGGGAGACCCTAAGAGCAGGTGTACTGCCAGGGGGCAATGCCCAAGGATAAGGGGCATTGGGTCTGGGAAGGACATGGGAGGCCAGCGGTAGTGAGGCACCAGCCTACAGAGGGCGCTCTGGGTCAAAAAATCTAATTCCTGTACTGGATCAGCAGGAGGCGCTGCAGGGGTGAGTCTCACCCCATTACAACCTGCTCCATGATTTTTCCAGGGAATGAGGTGAGGCTGACTGGCCTGTAGTTCCCCAGATCCTCCTCCTTCCCTTTTTTAAAGATGGGCACTACATTAGCCTTTTTCCAATTAGCTTTGTCAAATCCTTTTAGGGCCTCCCTCAAGTGCTCACAGCCAATTCATCAAATGTGTGGAATTTGTCTCCAGCCATCATTTGTATCAGTGTAAAACAGGGGTCTCAAACTCAGTTTACCTTAGAGCCAGTGCCAGTCCTCAAATCCTCCCAGTTGGCCAATAATGTCACTCATGCTGCCCAGAACCCGCCCCCCAAAACTCCACCCCCGCACCTGCCTAAGGCTCTGGGAGGGAGTTTGGGTGGAGGAGGAGGTCTGAGGTAGGGGATTGGGGTGCAGGCTCTAGGAGGGAGTTTGGGTGGGGGAGGGGGCCTGGGATGAAGGTTCTGGGACAGTTTGGGTTCGGGGTGCAGGCTCTAGGCTGGGGCAGGAGATGGGGGTGCAGGAAGAAGGGGGGATTGCAGGCTGTCAGAGGGAGTTTGGGGGCTAGGGTGGGTGTAGGGAGCAGGAGGGGATGGAGGCTCCAGGAGGGAGTTTGGGGGATAGGGTGTGTGGGGAGGGGGTGCAGGCTCTGGAAGGGAATTTTGGGGCAGGAGGGGGTATGTGGGGAAGGGATGGGGGTGCAGGCTCTGGGAAGGGGTTGGGGTTTGTGGCATTTACCTGGGGCTCCAAGGTGGGGCAGGCCAGGGGACCTCCGCACGCTACTGCCCCCAAGGCACTGCCCCTGCAGCTTCTCATTGGCCACAGAGGGGCTCAGGGCAGGGACAGCATGCAGAGACACAGCACTGCCCCATCCCGGGGCCATGGGGAGAAGCCGGCAGACGTGTGGAGCAAGCAGGCAGACACAGCTCAGCTCTCCTGCATTGCTGGGGCCCTGGGCCATTGAAAAAAATTGCCTGGGCAGGGGGAGCACCTGGGGGCAACAGGTGGGCCCAAGGGAGAGACCCTGCCTCAAAACTGCTGGAGCCCCGCAGGCCACATTGGGGAGGTTCATGGGCCACAGATGGTCCATGGGCTGCGAGTTTGAGACCCTTCGTGTAAAGGAATGGTGCCTGTCTTATAGCACTCTCATCTGGTTGGACTCAGGCTTGCTCTTGCTGAGCCAGGGCCCTTCCTGGGGGAATTCTGCCTGGAACCTTCTCAGTGTCCAAGAAAAGTAATTCCAGCATGGCTGGTTGTTGTTTTTCTTTTATTTCAAGTCCCCTCAACAAAATAAGATCAAAACTTTCACAAGTCTGAACCTGACACCCATAAGTTCATCAACCCAAAAGTTCCTGCCTCTTACCACAGAGCCTTTGTGATAATAGGGCTTCTCACAGTCTCTCTTCTACCCATTTGTTTCTTGGAGCAGTTCTTCCAAGCAGTTGCGGCATCTTCTGGTAGATAATGCAGCCCCCCAACCTCTTCATTTCTTGCTCCTTCTTTTATGAGGATCAGCCAGTTAAGCTGTAGGTCTTTTCCCAGGTGCAGAGGGCAGGGCTAATCAGCCAGCCAGATAGCTGCCAGCCTCTGACTTCAGTGAAATGGTATCCTTATCTTCACAGACAGCTATGGCATATCTGATGTATACTCTGCTTTCTTTGTTGTGTGCTCTTAGCTCTTGGAGTTTTTCAGTTGATGCCCTAATTCAGCTTTGTCTGTTCTTCCCATTGTTCCATTGGCACAGAAGAGGGACATAGTTACAGGCCCTACCTGGGTGAATAAGAACAGTTGCCACTGAAACATCACCTCTGAATCTTGCTAAGGACAGGGGTCTGCAGAAAACAATTTCTGGACTGATAGTTGCTGTGATTGTCCCTGCCTTGCCAGATTTAAATTTTGTCTTCTTGGCCATGTCCACAAATAAAGTGCCCCTCTCACAAACCTCTCCATTTGTTCATCAGCTGTTGTCAGTAGAGACTCTTGTACGTCTGTTACATGCAGTCCAGCAGAGATGTTCATAAGCACCTCTGGATGTGACTCATGGTCAAATGGATTTGTCATCCTGTTGATGTTGATAGTTGAAAAGAGCTGTAACATGTTCTTCATCCCATTTCAGTGCAGAAGCAATGACGTGTTTGTGTACTTTGTCTTCACCACTTCTTGCTAGGCCACTTCTTTCCGTCATAGCTTTTGCCTGTTCATAATATGAAACTGTGTACTGTCATCTCTAACACTAATACTAACCTGTGCATAAGTGTCACTGAATTAAACTACTTTCTAAAACATTTTAAAGGCTAGTACTGCATGCATAGGCAATTACAAATTAAAACCTTCTACCAGGCAGACCAGAAGCTACATTGAAATTCACATACATTTATACCTATCCACTATGCAGTATAACTGTGATACACACTCCACTGCTACTTGTGCAGTGTGAGACTGATCTGGTCAACAAATTTCAATCTAAAATATAGAAAACTATTATCAGTTGTGAGCTACTTTGACAATAAGAATATGCAATTTGGAAACATTTCATAATATTTTGTAATATAATATTTGCCATTTTTGCCCCCCACTAAACAGCTTCATAATTTCTGGGAGGAAAATCTTGCCCATACAAAACTAATCTTTTAATTCATTGTTTGGTAGCTTTCACTAGCAAACACCACATTAAGGTGTTGAAATTAACTTAATAAAAACTGTAGTCATAGTCATGTTGCAGTCTTTCTGGAACAGGGCGAAAAACTGACATTTTCTTCTTTTGGGTACCATTATTTCATTTTGCATACAGGCTTCTGTCACCACTTGATAGCTCCATATCATTCCGTAACATACATAGTTTTCAAATTATATATGATGTGGGTGTGTATGGTTGAGAATATGGACCTTTTTGCATAATTGCCACACATCTACTCTACCATAGTTCAATGGAAGTCCAAATAATTGTTAATGAAGATTATTAGAATGAGGTTGAATGAAACTGGGTGAATGATGCACTCATATTATATTGGTATGTTAGGGCAGAGTGGGTAATGAGAACAGCTTCTTACGGATTCTCTCCTTTTCATCTAAACCAAGGGTATGGAGCAGCATTGTGTACTACCACCTTAGGCTGACATTAACAAACGCAATGAAGAGTTTCATTGGGTTGACTTGTGAAACCACCCCCTTCTTTCTGCAGCTGAGCCAAGCACCCCTTTCTGTCAATGAAACAATGGAGGGGATATCTCTAGTGGCAGTTCAGGGCAATGCTTGGCACACAGACAAGAGGCAGGAGAGCTAAAAACTAAGTGAGGGGAAAGTGAAAGGGAGGTTTTTAAAAAGATCTCTGAAATTTAAAGCAGAGAAGGGGAATTAAGAGCAACAACAGATGGGTTAAAAGATTACCAAAGTATAGGTGAGAACCAATGTATAAAGCTTCAATTTACTAGCCTCCACTCTTACTCTTTGTTTAGCTGATGTAGGGATTACTAATGTATAGACTTATGATGAGGTTCCAGCTGCTCCAGTCATTCCAAGTTCCATGTGACTGGGGTATCAAAATATATAATTACTTTTAAAGCTCCAACTTCACTGCTGCTTGCTCGTTTTAGGTCAAGATGGTGGTCCCTACGAGCACCCAAGAGTTCTCTTTGATGCTCCCTACTCTGAGATCTCTCCTGAATAGTGTCTGTTGCGATTGGCATTTTTGTTCCTGCTGCTGATCTCTAGTTGGTTAAATGTTGGCAATTAGCCCTCCATATTTGTCCAAGGGCATTAGTGTTGCCAATCCGTGTGTGGCTCCTCCTGCTGCTGTTCTTCCTCTCTTCTGTCACTGCTCCCCAGGGTAGGGAGGGTCACAAGAGGATGTTGGAGAACTGGCCCAGTGTCATGACTCTGAGTGGTCTCCTCCCATGTTTTCCAAAACTTGGTCTACTAACACATTCTGTTTTAGAGTGCTTCTGCATGGCTGATATAGTTGCTTGGGGAGGATCCTAGTGGAGTCTGGAAATCAACCACAACAGTATATCTTCTAGCCAGTTAAAACACACCTGCAACAGTTTTGCTGGCTGACCCTCAGCGAGGCACAGGGTGTATAAATTGTCTCCTTTTTTTTTAAAAGGAATTTGAGGGGGATGGCCCCTTTTTTGGCTGGAAACTCCACTTCCTTGTGGAGAAGTAAGATGCCCATCAGTAGGGGACAAAGATTTTTGGAACAGCAGTGTGGCTAACATTCATATTGGGGATGGAGGTGGGAGGGGGGGAGACAGGTGTAACAGGGTCTTTGCTTCTGCCCCCTCTGGGCTGAGAAGGTCACTTGGAGGCCTTGGTGCAGTGCTCACCTGGTGATTTTATTTACAAGTTGTGTTCCCACCTCCTTTCCACCATACACATAGTCCCCCCCCTTCTTACAGTCCACCAGCAGGCAAGTGGGGGCAGCTTTTGCTTGTTTGCTTTCTTCCCCTGGGGCTTTTATCCAGCCCCAGCCTGATGAGGCAGCAGCTGTTCCAGCTTTCCCAATCAGGGCCAGGTCTACCCAGCTCCAATTCACCTCCCTTAATTGAAGCTGGAGTGACAGAGGGTTGGCTAAGCAGTTTTCTGCTTAGCACCCTGTCACAATAGGGCTTTCTGGAGAATCAGGAACTAGGACCCCCCCCCTCCACCCCCCCCCCCCCCGAGACAAGGATTGGTTTGTCTGGAGGGATAAAAATTCCCCCCTCTTCAAAGAATGGTTCTAGGTTTCTAATGGAGAAAGGGTGAATGGGAACCCCAGCATAGAGAAGTGGGAGACACTTGCCCAGAGGGTATGAGAGCAGGCAGATATTCCAGATTCCCAGGTCTCATGGATATTAGACTCTGACCTGTTTTCAAGGTGGATCTCTAGATCTCTGTACCAACATGTTTTTCTGGCAGCAATGACTGTTTCTGTCTGACCACCATTATACTACACTTTTCTACAGAGGGAGCAGATTGTGATCATCCAGAAGAGTTAAAAGCTTTACCCATCCCAGGACTGTGTATGTTTTTGCTAAAGTGGTGTTGGCGCAGGGAGGAGGAGACTGGTCCCTATATAAGAGAATAAATGCTATTGCTGGATTATCTAGACAATTCAGGTGGGGGTTTTGGTGCTAGTTTTCAAAATCTAACATCAATACAATAAAATGCTAAAAACAACCTTCCTTTAAGAGTCACTTGGCAGAACTGGCTTTCCTTTGGAAAAAAAACAGACACGCTTCAGCCAGAGCAGGAGATGCATTGTGGAGCTAGCTACTGCAGTTTGTAAACACTGAAAGATCTAATCTTCAATCACTGATGAGCCCATCAGTCAAATGCCAGCAAAATATTAGACCCCATGATGTAAAGTCCTGATGCTAGATTAATAATTGCTTTTAGAGAGTGCACCTCACTTAAATTAACACAGTAAAACCTGGTATATTATGTTATGTTGCAGTCTCTGATACTCAGTTCACATTATTGTTCATTTGGACTAATAGCATTTTGTCTGGCTTATAACATCTGTGAATGTAATGTTCATTGTGGATATAAAATGGCCGTTTTCCTTTTCATTAGTACAGTGTGGTTTCATGCATGTCAGTAATATCACATGTGGTTATCTGTTCATCTTCTCCTAGTGGCCTTGCTGATTATTGAGAACTCTATGACATGAAGGAAATGCAAGATGGTATTCTCAACAACAATCATGCTGAAATACAGGTCACTACTACAAGTCAACCTATTTCCTTGCTTGAAATAATGTGTCTATAAATGCAGCCTTGCAAAAATGTCACATGCAAGCCCAGGTAAAAAAATTCTACTTGCCTGTCCTTTACCATGATGATAACAATGAAAAATTTCATTTGCTCATTTAAAAAAAGGCTACTCTTTCTATTGAAATTTTTAAAGAGTGATGCAACATCCCATATTACTGAAGGAAATTAACACAAGGACTTAACTACAGCGTATTTGAATAGAAAATTAAACACCAGAAACATTGCTCATAACCTTCAATTAACATGCTCTTTAGAGAAGAGGAATGTTCACTTCACTTCTCACAAACAAATCAGGAGCAGCACATTATGCTCAGTCACAACCCTGCTATTCTCACCCACTTTGAAGCCTGGCTGGCTGAGCAGCAGGCTGCCATTTTAATCTCTGGGACAAATCACTTTTTTAAAATAAATGCAAATGGATATATGGGGCAAGAGATCTCAAACTTGAACTGAAACCTTTGCCAAAAAAGCAGGTCATGTTACACAGGCAGCGTACGGGGGTATCTATTTAACAATTTGTCTATTTCAAGAGATAACATGGAGATCCTCTCTGAAAAGTCAACTGCTATTACTCAAGGTTGGACTTTATTACTGAAGCAAAGAATCAATAGAGTTGCTACCTGCTGCTTGTCAAATGATTCTGACAATTAAGGTGGGGGTGGAGTGAAAAGGTGTATGTGGTGAATTTTTGAGAGCAACTGAAAATCTTTTTTTTTTTTTTTTTTTTTAGAAGCTAAGGATCACTTTATCTCTGTCCGAGAACTAGTGTGGTTGGATGAAGGGACTCAGGGCTCCTCCAGTCGCCTTCTCGAGCGCATATGCCTGTCTATGTGATCCCTGAGTACAAGGCACGTGACACTAAGAACAGACAACTTCCCAATACAAACATTTAGAACTTGCATTTCTCAATTCCTAGATTGCCTCACTTCCTTCCAGTGCAAGGATAACTGTGAGGACCAACTGCACTAACCCTCCGGATGCAGGGGCCACTGTGGTGGGGCACCCCACTGAAGCTAGTGGTATGTTCACTGCTCATGCTCCACTGTCATATGGTGTGAGGCATGAGTTTGTTCTTGTGGCACATAAATTCCCACATCTCTTGATTCAATAGGTTGCAATAGAGGGGTCAGGCTCTCTCCCCTAACTGTAACCTTGTTAAATCAGGAAGAGTGGGAAGCTGCAATGAGGGCCATCAAAACCTTCATCCACTACCTCCTCTGACAAACATGCATGCATGAAATTCTAGGCACATTACTTTGCTGACCCCTGCAGCTTGCAGGGCATGGGAATTTAGGGCAGGCGGGGTAAGTCACACAGAGTCTTACACCTTGCAGACATCGTGGGCCACAACTGAAAGACTAAAGTTTGGCTTGAATTGTTGACTGTGCTTTCTATATGGTGCTTAAATTCTATAGCACAAAACACACTCTAACCATAATTAATTCCTTGAGGTTGAAGTGGAGGAGGGGACAAAAATAGGCAGATTAAAAGGAGAAAAGGAAGTGAGACAAATGCTTCCAACTTTAACTTCATGCTGATTGGTTGGAAAAGCTCTTGCGACACAGACAAACTCAGTCTCTGTGCAGTACCTAATAATCTCACACATTCTAGCTGACTAAAGTGCATATTTCCTTTCTGTTATACAAAGCAGCAGTGTTGCAAACTCTACGTGATTTGAACTACCCAGTGACTAGTTTCCTTCCATGATTTTTAAAAATGTTTTTATCTAACAGATTTTCCTGAAAACACATTAATATATTAATTCAAGCTCCTATCTATGTTATAAGCAAAACCCTTGAAGTATGGACCTTTTATGTCAAACCATTCAAAGTGATCTTGCTTTAGTTCATGTTTCCAGAGCAACAGAAGAATATATTTCAAATACCTGCTGATATATAATCAGATAAAATTCTTTTGAAGCTGCTTGATCACTGGAAGAGGGGAAAACAGGGCCAAGAAAAGACTATTTCCAAGCATTCTGAATTGAAATTAGCAAGCAGACAAAACACAGGAAAGTAGCTTAGCAAATGCACTTCAACTCTCCCTATTTCATGTGACACACACATAGTAAAACTGGCGCTGGTACAATTGTTACCTGAGTGCCTAACATTGCTGCTGCTGCTTCCCCTAGTCTGTTATATTTGCGGAAAGTCAAGGGTATGCCTTGGCTAGGGAGGGGAGGAGACACATTGCTGTTGGTTCAGCTATGAAATGGAAAACCTAACATACTTCTTCTTCCACTCCTAATCAAGTAAGACTCAGAGTGTCTGAATGTTGAACAAACAACATAAAGATCCAGTAAGAGGACTAAATGTATATCAAGAGAAATACAGATATCTGAGGCTGTTTATATGAAACTTCAGAAGGGTCACGAGAGTCACTGGTGTATTTTGATCTGACATGAGGAAAACATTCATGTGACTAAGCCTGGGCAATGTGACACAAACTACATAGAAACCAGGGAATAAATGAATAAGGATGTCTGGATAAATATGATCAATCACCGCACTTCAAACATAATAGCATTAGGGAGTCAATTTTCAAAGGTGGGAACATAGTGTATGTATGACAACCAATGATTGCATATATATAGGTACCGGTCATGAGTGGGGATTGAATCAAGATCTCCAGCACTGAGGGCCCAGTCTCATTGCAGTCAAAGGAAAGACTCTCCACACAACTCTTAACCTAAAAAGAGTAGTAACCTGCCTGCCACTAAGTAGCTTAGTCACCGGGGCCCACGACACAAAGCAAGTATATGAAAGATGCACCCGGTATGCATGTACTGCACCTGGGGAAAAACCCCCCACAAATATGGAACAACAAAATAAGAAACTGCATGTGCAAACAAAGCACTTAAACTCTCCATTCAATAATGTTATTACTAGTCCAAATTCTGCAGTCTTTACTTAGGCATAATTCCTCACTCAGCTAACTCTACGTGGGAAATATAATTGGATAAGAACTGCCAAACTGAATCTTCAATAACCCTATTTTAAGTTACAGTGTCAAGGGCCATTATTGTACAATACTATAGTGTTTTAGAGGGGCCAAATTCTGCCCTTGCATGTACATGAGACTCTCTTTGAAACCAGTGGAATCCATATGGTTCTGTGGGCAGAATATAGCAATAATTGTGGAACTAGATGGTCAGTACTCCCTGATGCCTCATTGTACAGGAGGAAGCAATTTGCCCACTAACCTTATGTTGTCTGCACTGTTGTTAACACTTTGAAGTTAGTTCAGACCCATCATAAGCTTCTTCAAATTGTATGTTTTGTATCTGAGTTTTATGTATGTTCCTGCAAGCTTTGGGACGTGCTGGTGGAGATATGAGTAAGTAATTTTTCTAGTGATATGAACAAAAGTAAAGTGTTATTTTCTTAGCAAATAACCTTTAACTCCCTCCAGCGTATGCTGCAATCTATCAGGCCAGGGCCTGCCTGTGGAAAAAACACCATGAATGGAGCTTAAATGTTTTCATGTGAATACCAGCCTCTAATTAAATTGCTTGTGAGAGATGCCAGAAAGCTGTCATGCCCCAACATTTAGGTAATCGGTAAGGGCATTGTATGACTGTGGTTTTTTGGTAGAGAGTAATGGGGAAGTTACAGGGTGTAAAGGATCAAATTGTGAACAAGATGAAGTAGGTGGCAAAACCCAATTGACTTAATAGAGTCATGGTTGCTCTCAAATAATTTTGTCCCTGTTAACATTATAAAAAACATGTTGTCTTTTACATCTTGCAAAAGGCTAAGTATGTTGTTACCAAAGCAATAATATAGAAATGCCAACGAAAAGGCCATCATAAAAACAAATGGTAAGGCAAAGTGGCTGGATTTTTCCCCTCCGAAGTTCACCAAAACCAGACCACAAGGCACAGTTCCTGGGGTCTACTCTTAAAAGCTTTTGTAAATATTTTCTCCATCTAGCTGACATGGAAAAACACAGTTGTGACTCTCTTACTGTACCTGCTTTACAGAAGTTTATCTCCTCATTTAACGTCGTCCCGCTTAACATTGTTTCAATGTTACGTCACTGCTCAATTAGGGAACAAGCTTGTTTAAAGTTGTGTAATGCTCCCTTTTAATGTCGTTTGGCTGCCTGCTTGTAAGATTCTTTGGAAGAGCAGCAACTTTACAAGGGAGCATTGCACAAGTTCTGCTTCTCCGCCTCCTCCCACTCCCTCCTAGTGCTTCCCCCACTGCCAAACAGCTGTTTGGCGGCACTTAGGACTTTCTGAGAGGGAGAGGGAGGAGCAGAGAAGTGCTGTCTCTCCACTCCTTCCCCTCCCTCCCAGAAAGTCCTAAGTGCTGACAAACAGCTGTTTGGTGGAAGGGAAACACTGGGAGGGAGGGGGAGAAGCGGGAAAGCGCTGCGTCTCCAGTCCTCCCCCTCCCTCCCAGAAAATCCTAAGCGCCGCCAAACAGCCGTCTAAAGTGATACTGACTAAAGCAATACATATGAGTTAGACCTGTTTCCTTTTACCCCAAAGATGGCATTTGTAATGTATATATTGTTTAATCAATAGGTCAAATGTTTAGGTAAAGACACCATATAAGGATCTGCTGTTTATCTACATGTCTTGAAGGACTCTGAAACTTGTTTCTGTCTTTAAAATTGATTTTGTAAATGATCTTCATTCAGCTGCTTGCAGTTTTTAAGGGCCTTATGCCTGTTGATATAGCCTTGAATATGATAAAATAATATCATATTACTAAAACAAATGGTAGAGCTACCTGTTCCTAGCTTGTAGGTCCTTGACTGTGAGAAAGTTTATATATTCTGGTACAACTTGCAAGTAAAATAAATAGGTTACCCAATTAAACATTAACTTTAGGATTGATATGCTCACAAAGCACTACTGGCAGAAACAGCTATCATTCAGTCTGCTAAATGCCTTATCCTAATATTTCCCTACCCCTTCAACCTGCATTAACAACTGCATTGAAAACATGCCTCTTTGTACCTTTTTTTCTACTTGCTTCTTAGTTACTTTGATCTGGTAAAAAAAAAAAAAAAGTTTAACAGGTACTATCTGTGTGAAAGAAGGGGAAAAAGCTTCAGTTTATAATACATGTTAACATAAAATGTCGTATGGGAGACTCAGACGTCACACTAGGTTCTTCTCAGTAACATGGCACAAATGCTAGTGCTGTGCACACTGCAGAACATTCAGATAATCCTCCTCAAACTATGGAATCTTATTCAAACCTCTGGGCTGGGGATGCAGACTCTATGGGGGGCTGGAGATGAGGGGATAAGGGTGCTCCAGGTCGAGACTGAGGGGTTCACAGGTCAGGAGGGGGATCAGGGCTGGGGTAGGGGCAGCACTTATCTCAGGCAGCTCCCGGAAGCAGCGGCATGTTCCCCTCTCCGGCTCCTATGTGGAAGTGCAGCCAGGTGGCTCTGCACACTGCCCCATCTGCAAGCATCACCCCCACAGCTCCCACTGGCCGTGGTTCTCAGCCAATGGGAGTTGCAGAGCTGGTGCTTGGTGTGGGGACAGTGTGCGGAGCCCCCTGGCTTCCCCTATGCATAGGAGTTGTAGGGGAGACATGCCACTGCTTCCAGGAGCCACTGCCTTAGCCATACTGTGCCGCCAGCTGGACTTTTAATGGCCCAGTCCATGGTGCACACCGGAGCCGCCAGTGTTCCTTTTCAACCTTGCATTCCGGTCGAAAACCGGACACCCAGCAACCCTACTAGGGTTCAGCAGATCAGAAGAATCTACAGCTGCACTGCTACCTTCCTAACCACTAGGAAGGACTGCTAATTGCAAGATAGATAGTCAGACCTGCTGATGTCCACCATTAAAATCCTGCAGAAGCTGGAAGCCTTTTGAGACCAGAGGAAAGATTATTTATCTTAACCTTAAAAAGTTTTGCTAAAGAATATCACTCCAGCAAATATAAATAGATTTTTAAAATGTATGCAATTGAGCAGGACACTTTAAAAATCATGCAGCATTAATGGAAATATTAATGATAAAATGCAACCAATCCCCTGCTAAACTACAGCCTGTGGGATTGATACTGATTTATTATCCCAGTACTAACAATCATTATAAATAGTCTGACTGTGGCCATGGGGGAAATGAATTTCTATAGAACAGAGATATTCCAAAACTTGCCAAAGTGGTGATTGACTAGTGGATTTCTTGGGGGGCAGGGGCTAGAAGGAAGTTGCACACAAAAGGTTTAGCAGCTGCAGCCTCAGCTATACTGGTTCATAAAATAACTAGTAACAGAAAATGCAAACCACAAATATATAGAGGATGAGAAGATACATGCCATGGCTGGAAGTTACTAAACATTCCATGCTGGGAAACAGAAATAATTGAAGTCATTGTTCATAGGAGTGGAAATCACTTGGCTCCTGTTCTTACAAATAAATCATTTAGTATAACCTATCCACCAGCATGTTGTGCTCCAAAACTTGGCAACCCTATTAATTTTCAAGCCATTCTGCATTCACTCTAGCACCATTATTATTTAAGCTGATTTAACACTGAGATTTAACACTATTGGTTTCCTTCACTGAACTATGGTGCAAGCATGATGAGTTGCTTAAGTACAAGGTCCTGAATATAAACAGGGGCACTGCATGTGTAAAATTGGATTCTAAGGCAGCTGACAAATGCTAGTTCTGTACACCTGATTGGCTGATCAGGGGGTGTGGGGAAAAGGAAGTGCTTGAATTGTCACAAAGCCAGGCCATGAGCTGCAAATGCAGAACCCAATGGAAAAAGGAGGGGAGTTAGTGACACACCAGCCACCAGTGAGAAGGGAAGGAAGTTCAGAAAACAAATCCAAGCCCCTTGAGCAGCCTGTCTTCTAGCCAAACTTTTTTTCTGGCAGTGGGAAGCAACAAATCAATTTTGTTTTGCTCCAGAGTGCAGTTTGTGTTTAATTAGTTGGTGCTGTTACAAATGAAGCAGGAAAATATGGGAGCTGGAGTTCTGTCTCTGTGCCAGCATTTTGGTTGGCAAATTTTAAAACCTGTGTGAAAATAACATAAAACATAGCTGCCCTTGTGTGACTGCAGCCTTTGAACAGAAATTGGCACCTTCCTCTCTCATTTCACATTCTTACAGAATTTCTCAAGGGGCTTCACTTAGGTAACAGATTTTGGGTAATTTTATAAATGTATTTTTTTCTCTTCTCGTCTCTTTTAATAGATATCTAGATATCTCCCCAGTTCTCACCTTTATGTTGCCATTCTCAGTGTTTCTACTGCCCACAAAGACCATTTCTATATTAGAAAAAGGCTAGCTCGTGTGTTAAAATTCTAGTGTAGATGCGGCAGTTGTAGTTCAAACATAGGAACTGTTTGAGATAAAATCCAAGAATGAGCACAGGGTTTAAAATCGACCAGCTAACACATTAAAACTTCATCTGCCTTGGTCTTTGTTAAGATTTTAACATATTAAAAAACTTCTTTTTTTTTTTTTTTTTTTTTTTTTGCAGAAAAGACAAAGCTGAAGTCTCCTGCTGGAACTCATCAGTAAGTTGCATCACACTGGATGTGTTGGAGTGTGAAGATACCCAATTTCATAGAGAATGGCTATAGCCCCCTAATGAAAATGTATGAGAAAATTGACAATAACTAACCTCACTTTTCTCACTTTCAGAAGGCTCTCTTAGTACAGAGTAAAAGAACAGCCTTTCTCGGATGACAAAACTACAGCTGTCATCTTCCTTCTTAGTACAAGGCACTGTACCACACTGAGGATTTTTGCTGACGATAATGTATTTACTAGTGTCATAGTTATAAAATTCTTTATAATTTGCTGGGTTATTTAAACTGCATGTTGTTAAATCTGCAGTATTAAAATACCAAGTTAAAAAAAATATCTTTCTTTCCAAAGGAGAATATTGGCAGCTTCTGTAGACAGATAATGAGGCAGTTCCTAAGAAGGTATGCTCCTCAACTGATTTTACGACACTTCATTTACAAATCCTTTAGAATGTGTGTGAGGGATGGGGGCGGTGGGGGATTCAGAATACTATTATTATAACATGGAGCTAGAAGCTATGTCCAAGCAAGAATTGGACCCTCCCTCTTCAGCTGTCACATGCTACCTCCTACCCTGTTTTGTTTTCTCCTTTCCCCATCTTCCACTACAGTGATTAAAAACCTAGGAACCGTACAACAAATCACATGGACTGAACTAAAAATGGGAGGATCTTATTGTAATGTTTTGGTAGTTTTATTATCGTTAACTGCCTGACTTATAGTCACTAGACTCAGGTTTAGGGAATAATATAGAAATCTTGTAAATTTAGCCTATTGCCTATTTGTCTTTGTGCACAGAGCTCAGATGCAATAAAGCCAATTTAAAAGTGAAAATCAAACAGGCTGCTTGAAAACACGTTAAATCCTCAAGATGGTGTTAGATGGCTCCAAGCACAGAGATGCTTATGCACAGCAGCTCTGAAACACTCATAGCTAAATCTTTTCATGCTAGTGCCTCCATATTTCCAGTGTGATCCCTGCAGGGATTGGCAAAATTTGAGAAATCAATAAAAACAACTGGGTTTAGGAGTTGGAATTTGTAGCTGTGGAAATGCCGATGGCGTACTGCATCATACTAGGCTCACTATTTCTAGCAGTTTGGTAGCTACCTCCCACCCCCTCCTGCTTTTCCAGTCTGGTTGCTGCTTTCTTGACATCTGTTTTCCTTCTGCATCACGGTTCCTATGGTGAAAACTGCTCAATGGTGCCATCATGAGGGAGACATTAGTACATCACCCCACCCACTTCCTATCAAGTAAAATGCTTCCAGCTTTGCAGCAGGAGAAAAACAAAAGACTGATATCTTAATATTGACAAAGAAGTGTTTCTAATGAAACATCTGAAGTTCCCATATCAGACAAGTGAACACATGTAATATAGTATACATTTGACTTAAAAATAATGCAAAAGGAACTACATTATCAAAAGAAAAGAGGAGGGGAGAAGTACTATAAAAAAGGGGAACGTGTCCAAATAAAGCCTCTGAACATGCGTGAGCCATGTCTGTAATGCTCAAGTATCACAAACTATCATGTGAAAAATACAATATGTGGTTTAAGATGTTGAATTGTGCCCTTTTCTTCGTTTTAAAATAAACCAAATCCTACATCCAATGTGTCATTAGCACTTGCTAGGTCAGGCTTTTTTCCTGTTACCAGATTTTAATAGTATGTGGTTCTGTATAGCACACTTCATGCCTGAAGTATCTCAGGCATCTAAACGACTTAATGAGTTGGGTGTTAGATTCAGGTAGGGCAGTGTTAGTAGAGAAGGCAGCCATTTTGTGCTCAGTAATCACTTTCATGCAGATCTTTATATAAACATCTGCATTTACAGCGAAAAGGATGAGTGTGCTGCTCCTTTTTTCACAAAGTGCCACTGGATTTTACATTCTTTCCTGTAAACCAACAGAAACTGGTAGATATGACACTTCAGCAGAAAATGAAATCCTCTCTCAAATCACCTATTAACCTTCTTTCCTCCTTCCAAGAATTTCTCTTCTAACTTCAAGTTATCCAGCACCAGCATGCACATGGTGCAGATGCTTGCACTTACAAACAGCCACACTGATGTCAATGGGGTTCTCTGCAGGTATCCTCTATCCTGATCTGTTTGCTGGATTGGAGCCTTCAAGTAAAGTTCTTAAGGGCAGGGACATGTACTAAGACAAGGGCATGACCATAAAAACACATACTCTGGCCTGAAATGCTCACTACTGTGAGTAGTTCTATTGAAAACAGTGAGCTCACCTGTCCTAGAGGACACTACATGCCGTAGTAAATGTTTGAAGGACCCTAGTCACTGCCCTCCCACACCCCTTTTTAATATAATTATTACTAGATAAATTCTTACCCAAAGTACAGTACCTTTATCGTACAGTGATGGCCTAGTACTCCATTGCATTGTCAGCAAAGAGGTGGATCCCAACTCCCATCAATCTAGTTGCTGTTTCTCGCAGAGGTGGACTACCTATGCTGATGTGGGAACCCCTCCTCATCAGCATAGGTACAATCTTCACATAAGTGCTACAGTGGCACTGCTGCAGAGTTTTAAGTGTAGACAAGCACTAAGTAGCAGATAGTGATTCTGATAAAGGAAAACAAATTCCACGATCCCATCGCTACTGAATATAATTATACTTAACAGAATAAATTTAACATAGCCCTTTTCTAGGATTACATTTTGTCTTTTTCTTTTTTTAAATAAAGCAAGCTAGTTAGCTAAAGGATTAAAGGAACTGACCAACGCTCTGAAGTTACCTCTAAAGATATCTTCCTAGATATAAAGCTGAATTAAATAAGTGGAGCAGAATTACAGTAGGTAAAACAAATTCTTAATGTTTTTCATAAAAACTTCAATGTGGGAGCTCCCAATAATGCTTACTCATCATGGCCAGCCCCAAACAGACACATTGACATATGTTGTAAAGACGATGTATTTTTCCTATTCCTTTTAAAACTTACCTGCTCTTAAAGTTTTGCTTTGCCCTTTTTTCAGTGTCAGCTTCAAATTAGATTAGAAAGCAATTTCATCTCCTTCACATCTAGCCTGTAATTTAATGCCAAACTTGTGATACTCTAATAGGCTTTAATTTTCAAAGAGCAGTTGCTCGTTACTTGGACAGTTTCCATTCTTTAAGGTGTCATGTTTGCCTTAGTTTCTAGATGTCCACCACAATCACTAGGTGTTTCTGAAAATCTGGGCCCCAGGTTCTCATCCTGATTCTATCACTGACTAGTGCACTCTCTCTCTGTGCTTCTGTCTAAACTTTGTAGCAAGCATGGTCCTGTTTCCTCTGTGAGCAGGGTCACACTTCAGTTAAGATTGATGGAGATAACTGATGAGAACACCATTACCATGCACTCTTTACAAGGCACCTGAAGGATAAGAAACAGCCATAATTCAGTACCAACAACTGAGAGGATGTAAAAGTTGGAAACACCAGAGATCAAAGTACAAGATGAAAAAATAGCTTCTCAAAACCAAAAATGTCCATATTCCACTTCTTGTCTTTCCAGCTTGCCACCTTGTTCAGATTCTACCTTTTGCAAATAATGCCATTTACAAATTAAACTAATGTAACAATCACCTCTCTGTAATGGGATGCAAGGAGGATGTAGAAAAGTCCAAGTAGCACACCCTCACAAGACAAAACAACTCCCTGCCCCCCTCCCAAACTAACCAACAACCCCCCCCCCAATAAACAACCCAAGTAAGGCCTAAACTGTTTCCATGTCCACTAAGTACTAGTAGCATTGTGAGAAGGGAACCACATATCAGAGTCATCACTGTAGTTGCTCTGACCAACATGCTGCCTTTCAGGCAATAGGCAGCATCTGTGTCTGGGTGTTAATGGAGAAGTAAAATGCCTGCTCAGTGGTTTCTGACTTTGTGGTAATCAGGGAAGCTCTCCACAGGGCCGGCTCCAAGTTTTTTGTCACCTCAAGCAAAAAAATTTTCCAGTGCCCTCCCAGCCCTGCCTCTTCCCTGCCCCATTCCAACACCTTCCCCAAATCCCTGGCCCTGCCTCCTCCCCCAGGCGCACCGCATTTCCCCTCCCTACCTCCCAGGCTTGGCAGCACACTCGGGGGAGGAGGTGAAGGGGAGCTGGGGGAGAGCTGTTCCTCGGCCCCCCCCAGGGTGAGCTGCAGCCCTCCTCGCACCCCCCACTGTTGCAGCTCACCTCCGCTCAGGGCTGGCTCCCAGCTCTTTGTGCTGCAAGCAAAAAACAAAACAGAAAGAGTAGCCGGAGTGCCACGCCTTGGAAAGTGCTGCCCCAAGCACATGCTTGGAGTGCTGGTGCCTAGAGCTGGCCCTGGCTCTCCACAGCTCATTTTCTTGACAGCCAACTCCAGCTGTGGACTCTGAAACTGTTGATGTGGCATATGTGTAGACTACTCCCATGCAGCGACCACAACATGCCTGACTTGTTCACTATTGATTCTAGTTATTCAGGAACTTACATGCCCCCACCTCCAGGCATTGCAATATCAAACTGCCCCCCAGGTACTGTGTACCATATAGTTAAAAACAAAGGAACAACATTTCTTTCCAGCTGTAGGAGAAATAGCTTGGTTACTCCCTAGGGTTTTATTAATTTGTTTATACAACTGAGTGTGTTGTGTTGTGTTTGAAGAAACTAAGGGGAAGCCAAATCAGAAGAACATTTTGCTTTTATTTCTGAAAGCAGGCATGGAACCTATTCACATACCTTATTCTCATGTAACTATGAGCCATGATTCAGTCCTCAGAGCAGCTCATTTTACACCACTCTGGAAATATATCCCAAGATGGTTTACCCTACCTGCCATCTTTATAAGTCATTTGTACTCTGGAAAAAAGGGTCTATATTGCTATCTTTTCAGAATGCACAACAATGCAAGAGAGAGGTTAGAAATAGATATTTGTATATCAGGTGATTTAAATCTAGCATGGGATATAGCCATTCCCTTAGTGGAAAAACCACTACAAATAACTCTTCCTTCTACCTCACACAGAGTAGGAGATTACTTAATTCAGACTTTGAGAGGAGAAATATTGTTGTATCTTTCCCTCTGCTTGGGTTCTTTGGCATACCTGACAATGCTTCTGATTTTTATTGCTTTCATTCATCCAGTGCCAGATTGTTTCCTGGCATCTAACATTCCAGCCACAATGAGCTTGCTTGGCTCTCCCTTTAGTCTATCACTGCCACTGCCTAATAGGCTGCAGACCTTCAGCTGTCCCTTATCTTCTGTCAGTCCAGAAAGAAGCTAGGAATTGAAACCAAGCCATTTGTCTCTAGTCAGAGCACAAGGATGCTCTGTGTCTCAATTTTCACTATATTAAATGAGTTAGATTCCTGATAGTAATTTGAAATTCCTGAAAAGCAGTCACTGCTTTTAAAAGCCTATATTCTATATAATTGTATGTGATGTATCATCACTCAAGAGCAAACACAACCCCACCAAAAGCTGTCTTGAAGGTTTATTAATCTGTAAGACTTATTTTAAAAATGGAAAGGCAGGTTTTGTGCAAAGGATTAGAAGTCCATACATATTTTATAAATCTTTCTAGTTACTTACACATTTTCATGAACTTCCTGTACAATTTTTTACTTTGGTAATTACAGTAAATATTTTGAATGTTAGCAAAAAAAAATCTTAAAGGCTCTGTACCTTGCTAAACTCAGAATGCCAATCCCACAAGTTGCTGACAACCTCTATGTTAGGAGCTGAATGCTTTTAACTCCCATCCATTTCAATCACAGCTGTAGATTCTCAGCCTCTTGCAGGACTGGACCCAGAGAACATAAAAGATCTAGCCAAATACAAACTACATTGCATTGAACATTAAGCATATACGATAAAGCAGCAACATTACACTTGAACCAATTTTCAAAAAAGAGATTATATAATATATATATGTATACACACACACACTTTGAATTAACAGATATCCCCACATAACAATAGAAGTGCAACTGTACAGATAAAAATGGCCACATTTACAGACCGGTTATCTCGACAGCTGTTCAAAATTTGAAAAGTTTCTAACAGTTTATTTTCAGTTCAGCTGCAATATTTTTCCCTGTTCAAGCTTTGAAAGACCACAAGTCTGAAGCCAGACATTTTCATTTTGTTGTAATTCAATACACATTTATCAAAAAACGTTTCTGGCTAGCATGTCAAACTTATTGTTTTGCTTTAACTTTTCTTCTTGCATCCTTATGTTTCTTCCGGCATTCCTGGAAATATTTAAATGTTAAATGGCATTAAATGCAGTTTATAAACTCACAAATTGCTCTTTTAAATCTGCTTTGCTTTTATATTTAACAGAAATTAGCCAGCTCTGGCAGATATAAGGAATCAACAGTTTAAGAGGACACCAAACACAAATTGTACGTATTATACAGACAGTTAATTTTTATTTTACAAAATTCCTGGTCTTGGTATGATATTGGGCCATTCTGAAAGTCCAAATAATTCATTTTTATTAAAATGAACAAAATAAGCCACTTCTTTTCACAAGCAACTCCCCCCTCTACTCCATTATAATGAACTCTCTCAATTGTTACCGAATTACAGCTTTAAATCACTCACCTCAAGTAACAATCTACGTCTGTTTTCCCAATTATCTTTTTCTTCATTGAGGTTTGATGATCTGCAGAATAGCTTAGGACCGTCTACACAAGAGATGCATCAGAACAACTTTGAGCCAGGTCAAACACAACTTAAACTTTTTCCTTCTTATAAGCTTTTGTTTGAAAAAATTGTAGTAACATTGTAAATTACTGTATAGGCTCGTTCATAAGCTGAATATTTTTGGTAAAAAAGTGATGCATAGAGCTGGGCTCCACTTATAAATGGGTCTATGCCAAAATTTGATGATTTTAAACTCTATGGAATCATTAAATTGAATATCTAATACAATGTTGTTTTGTTTACCTGGAGCATCTGCAGGCATGGAGCCCCTCGGCTCCCTGTGGCAGTGTTCGCCATTCCCAGCCAAGTGATTCCCACAGCTCCCATTGGCTGGGAATGGAAAACCGTGGACACTGGGAGCTGAGGGGCTCCGTGCCTGTGAATGCTCCAGGTAAACAAAACATCCAGGCCCGCTAGCAGCTTACCCTAATGGAACAGGAGCCAAAGTTTGCCAACCCCTGAAATATAGGGTCAGCTTATGAAAGGATCATATAGTTTTTGCTATTTTTACCTAATCATCTTGTGTGTGTGTGCGCGCGCGCACGCACGCATTCTTATAAAGGAACAGGCTAATGAACGAGTATATATGGTAATTTGAACTTGTGTATGGAAAGTTACCAGGACAAGCTATTTTGAATGTATAAGAGACACACTGTTTTAGCTCAAATTTTAATAACAAACCATGGGTGAAAATATGGACTTGTGTCGTCTTTTTTAGATTGATTCACCTTAAACCCTGCTTCTAGCAGTCTATTTATAATGCACCTATCAAACCACGTAGGTGCATTAACCATACATTTTTAAAAAACCCATACATGTCCCAAGACAATGGAAACTCCACACTATGCAATCCTTTCGAAAAAGCAAACTTAAGTCACTTTCTCCAATAATGCTTGGGTAAGTAGGAGAGCCTTGCAATTGATCCTCAAACAGACGGCTGGTTTTACAGCGTAAATTGCCTGAACGGTTCTCAAAATGTAGCTTTAACACAGGACTTTCTAATTCTTTTTAGGTGACAAATCTGAGGAACTGTCCCACATCGAGACCCACATTAGAGGTTTTTCAACAGATTGACAAATTAAACAGTAATAAGTCACCAGGACCAGATACTGAAATACTGAAACATTCTAATTAATCCTTATACCACCCCATATGAATTAAATATTAAATATTAATTATAATATAATTTGTTACAATGCATCTTTGTTAAATTCCATCATCCTGTAGGAAAAATTTGGATAAGTTCAGTTGTACCTCTTAATCTTTCATCATCTTTGGAAAAGAAGAAAAATCTACTCATCTTCATCTGTGGTAAAGACTGAGACCTGGAAAGATAAAGAAATTTTAGTCTCAGGCAGAAGAACAAACACTACTCCAAGTACCAAAAATCATCCTCCATGAAAGGCAAATTATTTTCTAAACACTTAAGTGTTTTAAAGAGGAGAGGCAATTATTGATTTGGTCCGGTGGAGCACCTGGTCCAAGAGGTCACTATAGCTGGACCGCTTGGTAATAGCAACCATAATATAACGCCACAACAGCCCAACACAGCAGCATTTAATTTTAGAAAGGGGAACTACACAAAAATGAGGAAATTAGTTAAACAGAAATTAAAAGATATATTGCCAAAAGTGAAATCCCTGCAAGGTGCATGGCAACTTTTTAAAGACACCATAATAGAGGCTCAACTTAAATGTATACCCTAAATTAAAAAACAGAGAACCAAAAAAGTGCACCATGGCTAAACAACAAAGTAATAGAAGCAGTGGGAGGCAAAAAGTCATCCTTTAAAAAGTGAAGTTGAATCCTAGTGAGGAAAATACAAAGTATCAAACTCTGGCAAGTGAAGTGTAAAAATATAATTAGTAAGGCCAAAAAAGAATTTCAAAAACAGCTAACCAAAGACTCAAAAAGCAAAAGGAATTTTTAAGTACATCAGAAGCAGGACCTGCTAAGCAACCAGTGGAGTCGCTGGACATTCAAGATGCGAAAGGAGCACTCAAGGACAATAAGGCCATTGCGGAGAAACTAAATGAATTCTTTGCATCCGTCTTCACATCTGAGGATGTGAGGGAGATTCCCAAATCTGAGCTATTCTTTTTAGGTGACAAATCTGAGGAACTGTCCCACAATGAGATGTCATTAGAGGTTTTTCAACAAATTGATAAATTAAACAGTAATAAGTCACCAGGATCAGATGGTATTCACCCAAGAGTTCTGAAGGAACTCAAATGTGAAATTGCAGAACTACTAACTGTGGTTTGTAAACTATCATTTAAATCAGCTTGTCTACCAAATGACTGGAGGATAGCTAACATGACACCAGAGGTGATCCTGGCAATTACAGGCCAGTAAGCCTGACTTCATTACCGGGCAAACTGGTTGAAACTATAGTAAACAACAGTGTTGTCAGACACATAGATAAATATAATTTGTTGGGGAAGAATCAACATGATTTTTTAAAGGGAAATCACGCCTCACCAATTTACTAGAATACTTGAGGGGGTCAACAAGCATGTAGATAAGGGGGATCCAGTGGATATAGTGTACTTAGATTTTCAGAAAGCCTTTGACAAAGTCCCTCACCAAAGGCTCTTAAGCAAAGTAAGCTGTCATGGGATAAGAGGGAAGGTCCTCTCGGCGATTGGTAACTGGTTTTCAAAATGGAGAGAGGTAAATAGTGGTGTCTCCCAGGGGTCTGGGACAAGCACTATTCAACATATTCATAAATCATCTGGAAAAAGAGGTAAACAGAGAGGTGGCAACATTTGCAGATGATACAAAACTACTCAAGATAGTTAAGTCCCAAGCAGACTGCGAAGAGCTACAAATAGATCTCACAAAACTGGGTAACTGGGCAACAGAATGGCAGATTAAATTCAATGTTGATAAATGCAAAGTAATACACATTGGAAAACATAATCCCAACTATGCATATAAAATGATGGGGTCTAAATTAGCTGTTACCACTCAAGGAAGAAATCTTGGAGTCATAGTGTATAGTTTTCTGAAAACATCCATTCAATGTGCAGCAGTGGTCAAAAAAGTGAACAGAATGTTGGGAATCATTAAGAAAGGGATAGATAATAAGACAGAAAATATCATATTTTCTCTATATAAACCCATGGTATGCCCACATCTTGAATACTGCATGCAGATGTAGTTGCCCCATCTCAAAAAAGATATATTGGAATTGGAAAAGGTTCAGAAAAGGGCAACAAAAATGATTAAGGGTCTGGAAGGGCTTCCATATGAGGAGAGATTAAGAAGACTGGTACTTTTCAGACTGGAAAAGACAACTAAAGGGGGATATGATAGAGGTCTATAAAATCTTGACTAGTGTGGAGAAAGTAAATAAGGAAGTGTTATTTACTCCTTCTCATAAGAGAAGAACTAGAGGTTACCACATGAAATTAATAGGCAGCAGGTTTAAAACAAACAAAAGGAAGTATTTCGTCTAAGACCACACTGTCAATCTGTGGAACTCTTTGCCAGACAATGTTGTGAAGGCCAAGACTGTTACCAAGTTCAAAAAAGAACTAGATACATTCATGGAGGGTAGGCCCATCAATAGCTATTAGCCAAGATGGGTAGGAATGGCATCCCTAGCCTCTGTTTGCCAGAAGCTGGGGATGGGTGACGGGATGGATCACTTGATGATGGCTTCTTATGCTGGGGGGGAGGGATAGAGAGCCAAATAAAAGGTTTTTTTCCTAGTTGCCACACAGATCCTGATATTTGGTAAGTATTTAATAGCCACAAAATATAAAACCAGATTTACATTTCTTTGCAATTTTCACTTTCAGAGGCTTCTGGCTCATCATCTTCCTCTGAGCTGCTGTCCTGGAAACGAGGATCCTCTTGCCATGCTATTCTTGCAGGTCTTATTGTTTCAATTACATAGGGCTCTGCAATAGTACCACCAAAAAAACGGATCATTTCCTGGACTTCAAAGTGAAACTTCTGTTTAGATAAGTGTGAAATATCTGATTTGGAAAGGACCTTTTTTGTGCTTTCAGAAGAATATGCAGATGTTCCCTATCTTTCTATAAAAACAAGGAGTCCAGTGGCACCTTATCTTCTCCGGTGGCACCTATCTTTCTAGGGTTTATATGTCCATTCTCAAAATCTAGTCAGTATCATTTGGCTTAAGGAGAGAACAGCAGATCTCCTCTGAAGCCAGTCAGTGTTACTCCTTATTGGCCAGGGAGAGTGCTGTTAAGTATCCTGAGGATAAGCATAGTGCCTAGGTAGAACTCTCAGCCTTTGCCAATCTGTCAAAGAAGAGAAAAGGATAAGACCACCACCCAAAACCAACAGCACAAAATTCCAAGTAGAAAGCAATTCTTTACACGCAGATTGTGACGCTGGTAGACCAGCTCACTTGTATGTTAATTGTGTTCAAGATAGATGTTAGATTTGCAAGAATATGTTCAGATTCTTTACAATTCTTGTAAGTTGCTCCATGTATTAATCTTACTTGTAATGTCTGTATACCATGCTGTAAAGAAATATTCAAGCAGCAAAGAGTCCTGCGGCACCTCATAGACCAGGGGTTGGCAACTTTTCACAAGTGGTGTGCCGAGTCTTCATTTATTCACTCTATTTTAAGGTTTCACGTGCTGGTAATACATTTTAATATTTTTTAGAAGGTTTCTCTCTATAAGTCTATATATTATATAACTTAACTCCTGTTGTATTGTAAAATAAACAAGATTTTCAAAATGTTTAAGAAGCTTCATTTAAAATTAAATTAAAATGTTGATCTTATGCTGCAGGCCCGTTCAGCCCACTGCTGGTCTGGGGTTCTGTTCACCTAGGCCGGCAGCAGCCTGAGTAGGGCCTGCGACCGGGATCCCGGCTGGCAAGGGTACGGCAGCCAGAACCTCAGACTGGCAGCAGGCTGTGCGTGGCCGGCTGCTGGGACCCCAGACCGGTAGTGGGCTGAGCGGTTCAGCCCACTGCCACTCGGGTTCCATCTGCCGGCTCCTGCCAGCCGTGATCCTGATTGCCAGATCCACTCACCTGGTTGCCAGTCTGGGGTCCTAGCCCTGTCCACATAGAGTGGGTACCTATTTTCTCCCTGATCTGGGCCATTCTCTTCCTCTCTCTGCACTGAGCTGAGAGTGGGAGTGCACTGAGCACAGGGCTGGGGGTGAAGGGTCTAGCCAGGAGCTAGAATGAGGGAGGGGGCTCAGGGTTGGGGCAGGAGGTTTGGGTGTGGGGCACTTACCTGGGCAGCTCCCATATGATGTGAGGGGTGCAGGAGTTCCTGGTTGGTGCTCAGGGTTGGGGGGTGCATGGGATGTGGGGGGGCTGGGGATGTGCAGGGGTGCAAGAGTCAGGGCTGGGGTCGTGGGGCGGTGAAGGAGTCAAGCAGAGGTCTGGGTGTGTATGAGGGAGGTACAGGGCCCAGAGCAGAGAGAGGTAGGGGTGTGTGTGTGTGTGTGTGGGGGGGGGGGTCATGGCAGAGGGCTGGGTGACTGCCCCCCTCAGAATCCCCAACCCCCTCGCTCCTTGTCCCCTGACTACTCCCTCCTGGGACCCCTGCCCCTAACTGCCCCCCAGAACTCCATCCCCTATCTAAGCCTCCCTGCTCAGGGCTCATGGCAGAGGGCTGGGTGACTGCCCCCCTCAGAATCCCCAACCCCCTCGCTCCTTGTCCCCTGACTACTCCCTCCTGGGACCCCTGCCCCTAACTGCCCCCCAGAACTCCATCCCCTATCTAAGCCTCCCTGCTCCTTGTCCCCTGACTGCCCCCCCTAGGACCCTACCCACTACCTGTCCCCTGACTGCCCCAACTCTTATCAAACACCCCCAACCCTAGACATAGTCCCGGGACCCTCAGGCCCATCCAACCAACCCCTGACAGGACCCCCAGAACTCCCGACCCATACAACCCTCCCCCTATTCCCTGCCTGCCGCAACCCCTCTCCACACCCCTGCCTGACAGCCCCCCCCACTCCGAACTTCCAACTCATCCAACTGCCCCAGGTCCTTGTCCCGTGACCACCCCCCAGAGCCCCCCACCCTAATTGCCCCCTCCCCCAGGACCCTCCTTGCTCCCTGTCCCCTGAATGCCCTGCCCCCATTCACCCCCTGCCCCCTAACAGACCCCAGAACTCAAATGCCTCATCCACCCCCCGCTCCCTGACTTCCCCCCTCCAGAGACCCCAGCCCCTAGCCACCCTCTATCCAGCCCACCTGCTCCTTGTCCCCTGATTGCCCCCACCCCTTATCCACCACCCTCCCAGCCCCAGACTCCTTACCTTGAGGCTCCAAGCAGAGCCAGATACACTACCCCGCACAGCCCTGCCTATCAGAGTGCTGCGCACGTGGTGGCAGGGCTCTGGGAGAGTGGGGAGCATCTTTTCCTCCCCATGGAGCCAAACGCTGCCCTGCGGGACTGCGCAGCCCTGGCCCCCAGAGCTCTGTGCGCGTGGCGACAGGGCTCCAGGAGAGGGGAGAAGGCGGGGGAGGGGCCGGCGGCTTGGTGCACTCGGCCCGGTGCTCCAGCCTGAGACCGCAGACCCTGCGGCTTGCTGCGCCGGGCAGGATTTTTAATGGCATGCAGAGTCCCAGCAGGCAGCCGCATGCCATTAAAAACTGGCTCGTGTGCCATCTTTGGCAAGCGTGCCAGAGGTTGCCGACCCCTGTTATAGATGAACAGATGTATTGGAGCATGAGCTTTCGTGGGTGAATATCCACTTCGTAGGATGCAAGACGAAGTGGGTATTCACCCACAAAAGCTCATGCTCCAATACGTCTGTTAGTCTATACGGTGCCACACGGCTCTCTGCTGCTTTTACAGATCCAGACTAACACGGCTACCCCTCTAATACTGGAAATATTCACGTTTTGCTGAATTGTGAAAATTTGCTTTAAATTTTGCTCAGATCGGTCCATGAGTTTTGTTTAATTTGTTTGTCAGATTTCATACAATCTGGTATATCATCTTATTAAAATATAATCTTAAATGATTCAAATGTTAAAACAAATAAATGCCAGTACAAGCAAACTATTAGAAAAGTTCTAAAATCTGTAATGTTACCTTCTTTCAGAGCCGACTTGTTCATATCATCACCAAAAAAGGAAAACGTGAAACCACTAGATTTTTCTTCTACATTGCCCCCAACATTAAGTCTTAATATATGCTGGTCAGCCAAAGTTGATTCTTTCACAGCATCATGTTTGTCCCAGGGTATTATTTCACTTTTTTCAGCTGCACATTTTGTTGATCCAAATACCTCTTTTAAATCCACAGCAACATCATAGTATATTTCTTTAGATACTTCAGGCAATTTCTCTGCCTCCTCTCTTTTCTTCTTTCTTTTAGCTTTACTGGAATTATATTTATTTAAAAAAAAACACAATTATGCACCGGACAGACATTTGAAAGGTATGGGGTTTTCTTTTGGCTGATGTTTGAGGATTATTTGTATTACTTACAGGAGACCTCCCATCTAGGGAAATATTTGAATCCACTAGCAAGTAGTTTGCTTTTCTGCATTCTCGTTTTCTTGTAATTTCAGTTTCTGGTAATAGGATGCCCTAAAGTTAAAGGATTATATCCCAGTCTCATCAATTTGACTAATTTTTCAACTATTTCCTCTCTCCAGATCATACAGATAAACACAATCTACAGAAGGGAAAAATTCACATTTGACCTTAAGAGACTGGTGACGATTCTGATCTATTGCTAGCAACATCAGTGCTGTACTAGAAGAAATCTTTATAGAGTCTACATTTTACTAGGGGTGGGTAGACTTGCAAAGGGGACAGCAGAGTAAGAAAGGAGAGTGACAGGCTTGTGGCCTCCAAATACTTTTGAAAATCAGCCTGCAAGGCGAAGAAAGTTTGTCTTACAACTATCAAGAGGTGAGAAGATATTACCTCTCTTTTTCTGTAGTATCTGTTTTCCTTTCAAAAACTGCATGGTCTTGCCTTGTGGGGTCATAGCGTAAGGTATTAATATCTCTGTAAGAATAAGAGGAATAATAAGAATTTAGTGATACTGTAACTAAATGTCTAAAATAAAATATAACCTGACAAGTGCAATGACATTTTCGGCTCATCTTATTTGTGTTCACACGCAGATTGAAACTTACATTTGTTTTTATACAGTAAAACAAATTATTAACATTATGAGAGCAGATCAGTGTGTGGTACAGTCTGTACCGTGAAGAAAAGGATTCCATGCAGCACTCTTCACATCAAATTATTAAAATATTCAACATTAAACACCTGCCCATCGTTCTTTAGGAAACAAAGTTAATTCATAGATATGTTTTATCATTTGGAGATTAATTGAGTTTATGGTTATTATATACAGAGATTTGATTTCTCCTTAACTTCCAAATATACCAAAAATGGAGATTTTTTCCTTTTCAAAATTGAAAATGTTATTGAAATTAGCTAATGAAGACCAAACTTTAGATCAGAGGAAAATAGCCTGATTGCAATATTCCATCCAGCCTAAAGACAATATAAAATATTCAACCAAATATTCTGTTCCCCACACAGGCCTCTCTTGCCCTGTGAAATTAAAAGTTGTTAATTTATGCTATCACAGAAGTCAACCCAAAATAGGTGATTTGACTTCCGTCAAGAAAAATACCAGGAAAGGAGGCCATTCAATCTGTTGAGAATATCTTTAGGAAATACATAAAAATCTTTATAGGATTCATACAGTTGTAAAATAAGCATTGTAACAGTTGCCTACCAAACTGGGCTATACACCAATAATGGAAGTTGGAATTGAAAATATACTATTTGCAAAGTACCTCAACACACCACCATTAAAAATAATCATTCTTGTACTAGTTCAGCCCACAGATGAATTGCTCCACCAAATGTATGGATTAAAGATATAGATAAGAGTTCAATTTTTGAAATGTAAAATTAAATGCATCGTATCTAGAAATTGTGGCTTCCTCAGACAGTGAAGGTTAGAACATGTGGGATGGAGGTAGAGAATCCACTCCTAACACACAGAAGAAACATTCCTACAGTAGTAAGGACAGGCTATAAATGAGAATCTGTTTTCACAAAACACTTCTGTCTAGGAATAAATTTGATGTTGATGAAGAGCAGAAATGGCAATTGCGTGCTGCTAGTAACATCCATCGCAGCCTCCAGAAATCAGTCTAGTCTATTAATCCACTATTCAACCTTTCAGTATAATTAGCCATTTTGAGTTTGTCTCTTTTTGGAGGGGAAAAGAAAATAAGGAAGCACAAGCAGATTTTAAGCTGTTTGGGGGCAGGAAGATCATTTTATTAACCCATAAATTCTCATGCACAATGGCACTATATAAATAATGATGATCACCAATAATATCTATTGTCATACTGGGATGGGAAGCCTGAATTCAAAGGGGACTTTCCATGCATGTGATAAGGTGCTAAAGCAGGATCCATACTTAAATTTTTTGGTATTTCTTGCCAGTTTGCTTGATCTAGTATGTTCTAAGTTGATCTCCAAGAGACTTCCCAATATCTCCAGGTTTTTCTTTTTCTCAGCAGCAAGTTCTCCTTCCTCATCCGTCTTCATTTTCTTTGCCTCTTCTAGGAAAAATATATAAAAACCTCTATGAAATGACTCCTTGAAGCATTCTTCCAATATTTAGACCACTAGGAAGTTAGTTAAGAAGCTCACAGAGCTTTACACTAAAAGGTGTGGGCCATGTTCTCTATTCCTCCTTATTTTAAAACTTTTTAAACAATCCATTTTGTTTTTCCCTCAAGTTATGGCCAAGCTTTGTTTGTGAGGAGGCATGGGCATCAATTTAACATGAAAGATAGAGGTTTAATTATTTTCTGTCCCATGATTTTCTTCTATTTTATAATCATTAATTACCCAGTCATTGTCATTTAAGGCTGTTAAGGGACATTTCTTGGGTTATAGACAAAAATGGAATCAGAAGTAGGACTGGCTGAAAATGTGAGTTTTTTTTTCCAACAGGGTTGGTTTGTTTGAAATGTATTTGCTTTGTTTTTTTTGCCAAAATTTTTTCTTTTAAGGAAAATATTTTTGCAATTTTCAACCAGCTCAATTGACAACACTCCCCCTTGTGGTTATTGAATAGCATGGTACCGCAAGATACATAAAATCCAAGTATATCCAAGGGATAAAAAAGCAATAAGCAAGGTTACTCTGGTTAACGGTATCCCCTTATCTTGTGAAAGATGAAGATACATTTATTTTGGTATCATCCTATAACAAAGATCTTTTTTTAAATGTTGACCTTCTAACAAGGAAATACACTCCCACATACACCCCAAACTAGAGTTTCCAGTAGCTAAATGGGGCATTTTATAAATATGTTCTCTAAATTACAGATGCCAGTACTACTTACTTTTACACTACCTTCCCATGAAGCTAAATCCAGAGAAGAGAAATGTGTAATAAGTAATTCTAAATATTCAAAAACTTATACCCATCATCCTCTCTATTATTACTAATTAGTTGTGACTACAAATTGCTATGGAAGAGTAAGCTCTTGAAAATAAGAGAAAATGTTTACCTTCCTCTTCACTGCCACTTTCAAGGAACCGAGAATCCATACGAAATCTTTCATCTGTGCCAAAGCGCGATTGTAAATGCATGAGCTACAATGATAACAAAACAAAAAAATTAAGATTAAATGTATACAGTCCAGCAACTTTATAACAATCAGACAAGCAGTAACAGTTTCAACTTGAATCATGGCCATGAGTTAACATAAGCTTTCCCTGTAGAGGCTCTCAGGAGAAATTTTTTAGTGGACTCAGAGTGCGGTAACCAACTCTTGCTAGTGACAGTTCTCACATTTTTTTCTTTAAATACTTAATTAGGAAAAGCAAATAAATATGCACGTATACACATCCAAATCACTGTAATTTATTCATTGCTAGCTAGTAAGTCCATTGTGAAAAGTGATATTAAACATACAAGTATCACTTTTCACAATGGACTTACTCAGCCCTGGAAAGTCTGGGGACAAATTAAGCCCTAGATGGGGATGGGGGGGGCCAGGGGACGCAGTTGAGGGCTAAAGCCTGAAGCCCTGCCACCAGAGCCTGGGGCCTGCTGCCACACAGCCTGAGCCTGGGATTGGAGCCTCAAGCCCTGTGGCCAGAGCCTGCCACTCTAGGGCTGAACCCCAAAGCCTGAGCCCAATGCCCCCTGAGAACGTGGGGAAACTCACTGGGTGCCTGCTTCTCCAGCGTTGTGCCCTAGGTGTCTCCATGGGGGGGTGGGGAGAAGAGGGCAGGGCCTAAACCCTGCTAGTGACCCCAGCAACCAACACTAAGGTGGGGCATCCAGAAGCAACAGGGAGGATCCACTACTTGGCCCCTGCCCTTCCAGCTCAGGAGGCTGTGGCCACAACGAAAGTCCCTGGTGGCTGCATTTGACCACGGTGGCCACATTTGAGAAACGCTAATAAATCTCCTTTGAAAATACCATTTGACTTCAGCTTGGGAGGTGTGGGAAAGAGCAGTTACATCATGGAGAAAACATTATTTCCTCTACATATAAATGGACTTTTCCAACTCATGTATTACCATAACTTTGCCAACACCACCCTATTCAAGTATCTGCAGATATTATTAAATAGGTTCACTAACCTTCTCACCAGCTTTGCCTTCAAATTGGGGTTTGATTTGGAATCTGTCATCTTCACCTGCAGCATCTTGCTCATCGTCACTGCTCTCAAACAACTTCCCAGAAATTTTACTAGTAAATTCCTTAATTGTTTAATAACAAAAAAGCAAAACAAACTGAGGAAACAGTTATAATAAGTAGTTCTAAGAACACTACTACCCACTTGTTTTGTATTACTTTCCCAATACAGCTGGAAGCCAACATCCTTTCATGATATCGCATTTACTTCTACTAATTATTGATGGTCATGAATCCTTGTAAAAAGATGTTACAGCTGCTTTACATGTTCTGAGACAATCCTTTTGGTAATTTTATTTTACAGTTGTGATCATTCAAGTGTGGTAGGAGCACATTTCTGTATCTGTACTTTTCCGTATGATTTTATCTTATAAATTACTGTGATGCTGAGCCAGCAAGAGTTAAGCAACCAGCAGCTTGGATGACTTGAAAGCAACTTTTAAGGACATATTAGAAGAGTACTGAAATGGTAAATATGGTCATTCCTTGTAGATAATTATCAAAGCCATTTCAAGTTGACTAGAATCTTTGATATTGTTAGGGAATCAAGAATAAATACTAAACATATTTGTCTGTTTAACTATATCTTGTTAGAAGTTTAACAATGTGATCTAATTAGCTGTCTATGTTTCATACCTGAATTCTATTGATTCAGAGATCAAAAGGGGAAATTATAATTTAGATAGGACTTGTGATATAATAATGTTATTGGCCACATTTCTCTTTGAAATTTGTAGTAAACTACTTGTGAACTGTTTGATAGTTAATTGCCTTATGCTAATAAATACAACTAGTTACCGGTGTATACCTAGGAAACACAGATTAGCTTTAAAGCAACAATGTACATTACCTGTTCTTCATTCAAGGAAGGCCAGCTATGATCATTTGCTGTCAAAAGGCTTATCCACTTAACTTCAGCTATAAAGAAAGTGTTGGGCCTGATCCTATTTTATCACAGATCTGTTTAAAACTTTGACAGGGAAAGTCTAAGCCTACAAGAATGAGGCCTCTAGGTCTACTCTCGATTAACCTGCAAGTCTCATGGAAGCATTTGAACAAACTCTGCACATGGACTGCCTATTTGACTATCAGCTTTTAAATTGATTATAAAAGGATTTTTACAAATCAGCAGCCTCAACATCTCTGCTATGAAACTGATTTAAGAACTTTGTTCATATCTCTATGTACATTGATCTTTTAGCCACAGCAACTCTTCTTTTTATTAGTAAATTCTCACTATATTAAACTTGGCTGTGTGGGTGGGAACCAAAGGGGATTGTATTTTGGCTTCTTGGTAACCAGTAAGGTATTACAGATGCTGTATGGTTACTGGCTTGGTGAACTCTCATTATAAAATAAACCACCAATTTTGGGAATCGTCTGCCCTATTATTTGCAGTTTGCCCTGAATAAACATGCTCAGTGTAGCCTCTCCAGGCACCATGGTCACAGTTACACACTTCACATTCTTGCAACTGTGGAATTGCTTAGTATTTGTGAAATGCCTTTAATGAACGTGTTTAACTGGTGATGCAGATGACACTTTACCCTCTCAAATCCATATATTCAATAAAAACAGTTTGATACTTATTATGAAGCAGTATTTCAGTTAAACTTGCTTTTCTCTAGGTTTCACAGTGGTTGTTAGGCTGTTATAAAAAAGTTAATTTGGATTTTGAAAGATGTTATTCTAGGAAAGTTTTAGTATCAGTTTTTAAGTAACAGCCTCCACAGACTGCCTTTTGCTTTATGAAATCTACAATACAATGGAAGTTACTTGACAAATATAATTGAAATGATAAAAGTCAAGAGAAATGTAATGCAGTTGTAAGTGACACCCTCAGCAGCAGCAGCCAAGAATGTCACAGCCAAGCCTTCCAGAACAATTATGGTTCCCCACCACAGAGTTTAGGCCACTGTACAACAACTCCCAATATGGAGCAAGGATCCCAACGTAGTAAACTAACCTCTAAACAGAAGTCAGGAAAACAAAGGGATGGGAGGGAGAAAGGGTGTTTTACATTTAACATTGACAGTGGCCCTAATTTTAAAACACCTTTGAAAAAGAAAGAAGCTTTCAGTTCAGGCTTTAAAAGTGGATAGACTGAAAGATGTCAAGGGAGAGGAAGTTCCCTCCCATCAAATGCATCATCGGCTGCTGACCTACTGCACGATGGTGGAACCTCTGAAGACAGGTGGTGTTACAAAAGATACTGAATAAGTGAAGTTCTCAAAATTTACTCAAACTCTACACCATCAGTCATTTTAAAACCCAAGAGGGCCAATTTAAAATTAATCCTCTGCTTTATAGGTAATAAATGAAAAGGATCCATGGCAGATGTAATTTTACCACAGTTGCTCAATTAATAAGCAAAAATCCCTCTGCATTCTGAACAGCGTGTAGCATATAAAAGAATATGTCTATTGTTCAGATAGCAAAAGCCCATTTTCGTCTAGTGTACAGTCAAAATCTTACACTACAGTTAAAAACAATAAAATACATTTCTACTCAGTTACCAATACCAAATTAAAACAAGGCTCAGTAAATTGGAATGCAAGACAGGCTTGACATTCTGACTTATTTTAAGAAGCATAACCTAGCTTGTGTATTTCAGTGTCATTATTTGTTGGTTTTTGAGTTACATTATTTGGGATGGCGCGAGGGCTAGTGGTTAAATGATAGAATCTTGAACTTCAGATTTCCAGTCCTTTTTCCACCACTTACTCTCTGCACAACACTGGGCAATTCAGATCTTTTCCTTTTATTTAACTGACAACAGTGGGAAGTGGAGTTCTAGCATAACCACATATAAGCCTCTCCATGAGACCACTGCTCTTATGGTTTGTGAGTTGTGATATTGTATGAACACAGCACTGCAATAAATTTACACAAATTATTTCATCCAGTAGAGTGCCTGATTTTTTAAGGTACCAAAAAGATACTCCAAAATTTGCATTGTCTTTAATTTATAAATTCATGTTTTAACTCTACGAATATGCACCACTTATTTTGTGTCATCTATTTTATATCCATTAGTACAAAGGATAATATTCAAGATTTGATCTCAAACTCTGAATATGAGTAGGTGTTGCTCTTCAGTACAATACATACTAGCAAACTGGGTAGGTGAATGCCCTTTCAGAAATTAGGCTGGACTTGTTTCTAAGCCACTTACTTTTCCAGGCAGATTTCCTATAGTCGCTTCTTCCTTAGACTTCTCTTCTACTTCAGCTTCACTTTCTCCATCTGAATCAAATACAATGTGCTTATGTTTGCTTGCTGACTGGTTTTCCTGGAAAAGGAGAGACATTGTTCAGTTTAACATGGCAAATATTGGTTATATACTGTGGAAACTACTGCTGGGCACATTTACAACAGTAGAGAATGTAATTAATTAATCTATTGTGTCTTCTGGAAAAAAATCCCATGACATCCCAGTATACACTTTTGTGGACATATCCTAAAAATCAATCTGGCAAAGAAGATAGGCGCTGCTCTCAACCACAATTCAAACCACAGCAACATCTTAGAGAACGCATACTGGAGATACTTATTAAATCAATATTCTTTCAGTACTATTTTACTGTTCAGAGACTAGTCGAAAGCATACTTACCAGGTTCAGAAGAGCCCCTTGAATAAGTTTCTTCTGTAATTCTCTCTCTTTCTGTCTCTCTTGTAGAGCTGCCAGCCTCTTCTGATTATCCTGCAGTTGTTTCTCCTTTTCATTTGACTCACTTGAGACAGCAGTAGGAATGCAAAACTCTTCTTTACTTTTGTGAAGACTTTTCTTATGGTTCTCACTTTTCTGAAATTTAGAGGATGAACCTTTACTGCTTGCATCCTTCTTTGGTTTCTCAGGAAGAGATTCTGGGCCTTCCAATTCACATTTAATGTGTTTCTGTGTGACAGATAAAACACTATCTGTGTCAGCGCTTTCCTCCTCGCTTCCACTGACACTAGTTGTGGTGCAGTCCTCACTGTCTCCTCTGTTTTCTGTTTGATTTTCTGCATGAGAATTCAAGTAGTTTTTCTCTCGTAATGAAGGTGGTTTCCAAATAGCCTTTTCGCTTCCACCTTCTGTGTACTGGGAATCTGACACCTTCTTCAGCTGGTTGCTGACGGTATTTTGCTTCTTTTTCACACTTCTGTCTTCAAGTGAACATAATATGGAACAAACAGACTGTCTGGGAGCTGAGTGTTTCCCATAACAAGAACAGCTTGGTTTTGAAACCTCTTCTAAAGATTTCTTTTTCAAATCAACAAGGCTTGAGGAATTCTGGTTATATTTTCTTTTACAGCTGCAAGAACCTTCCCTGCTCATCTCCTCAAAATTCTCATTTTCACATAATGACCCTATTCCTCTGAAAGGCTGAAATTTCAAACTGGAGGTATTTTCCATTGGCTTCTCATCATCAGCACTCTCCTCTCCCTCTAAAATGGCAGCAACTATATCTTCAGGATTAATAGATGTTTTAGTTGTAGAGGCAATTTCATAAGTCTTTTTACTACATTTGGTGTTACTAATATTACCTTCAGTTTTGCAGTGACTATCCCTCTGCTTAGCTTCTATATCTCCTTGTGAAGATTCAATACTTGCAGTGGCTAGTGCTTCTAACTCAGGTAACGTAAGATCTAGGCGGTAACAGTTTTGCATCAAGTCTTCATAATTAGAGTCAGCTTCAGATTCACTTGCTTCAGGCTCTGAATCAAAACTAGTAGAACCAGACTTGCTGTCAACTCTGTTGTCCTGTAGTTCAGACGCCCGAGGTTTTGCTGTTTTGTTATGCACTGCTTTTTTGTTATTTTTTTCTCTTAACTTATCTGGTGACAACACAAAGGAACCATTTGCATAATCAGAGCTTTTGTTGCTTTTGAAAGTTTCATTCCTAACATTATCCTTCCTTTGCATTTTCACCAGCTCAGAATCTCTTAGAATTTTAGTTTTCACACTGTTTTTATCTGGAGTTTTAGTCACAGCAATAATTTCACCTGTATCTGCTGAATCATAATCCGTGTCATTATCAATAGTCTTTCCTTGTTTGTTACATCCCTTACTCAGTTTCTTCATAATATTTGGATTGGTTAAAGACCAGTGAGTGTTATATTTTAGCTCAAAATTATCCCCCACAACTTCCAAATGATCACTTTCAGATTCAATATTTGTTTTAGCTTTCTGTATTTCCTTTTCTTTCTCCATCATTGCCTTGATTTCTTCTTCAGAATCAACATCAGTGTCTGAAATGCTGTTTGTATTCCTGTTAGGCTTAACACCAGATGCCAGGTTCTTATCCAGAAATAATTCTTTCCTTTTCTTGTCAATACTATTAACACTAGGAGTCTGAAGAAATTTAGACAGACCAGTTGATTTGGAGTTTGACATTTCAACTACTTTTGTTTGTGTTAAGTTTGCTTTTTTTGATTGCAAGTTGCGACCTGGTGTTTTATTTAAATCTTCACTACTTTGTATTTTCTTTTTTTTAGGTGTTTTTTTAATTTCAGGGAACTCTCCTCGTCGTTTCTTGCTCATGCTGTCATCTCTACCTTCCAACTGCCAAGTGAGCTTGGATATGGGAACCGTGTCAGTCAAGTCTTGCTCCAGCTTTCTAAGGTTGTGGCAATATTTTGATGGGTCATATTTCATTATGTTATAGCTAGAGTGAAGGAATAAAAATAAAGCCAAGGAAGCTTCCATTTTTCAGCAAGTAACAATTTAAGTTATAGTGACAAGGACAATAGATGTTGTCACAGTTACTGGACTAACAATCTCTGAACCCTCCTGGTTCCTTTGAGAGCAGCTCCCTTAGATCTCAAGCTTCACCCATCATCCCCCTATAGAGGAGGAATCACAGAATTCGCCGACTCTCAGACCAGGCCTTGGGATGCAGTCCCCTGTGATCAATTGTGACTACATGAACAGACCTTATGTTCACCAGCTGGTAGTTTTCTTCCATTTGAGAGCAATGACAGTGGTGTCAATTAACCATTAGCCCTTGTAAAGCAAATAATATTTTATAACAAAAGCATTAAAAAAAAATCTTAGAACAATAAAGCAGTGTATACACATGCCTGCCTCTCCCTAAGGCTTACTATTCCCTGGCTCTGGGAAAGGCCCAACTCCTTATGAGAGCCTGCCTCACTGTGTGTCAGCCTGTCTCTCAGCCATTGAGTACTGACCCCACCCTTTGCCTCCTGAGAATAGCTTTTAACTGTTTAGTTTCCTTTTGATCTCCAGGCTCGCAGCCCCTCAAAACATGGCATGCATCTTCATTGGAGACAAGACATAGAATCCTCTAAGCTCATAACTCCCCGCTGCCTCCCACATTATGCAGTTGCCCTCCAGTGTTTGCTAGGAGGTTATCTGTAACTGTTGTGTTGCTTTCCTTGCTTTTCCCCCTGAAACCCCCTATTAAGCTAGATCAATATATTCCTGCAGATGAGTCTTATAACTCAGTATACAATAACTTCACTTTACCAACCAGGTCACATACATTGTTCATAAAATTATTACATCTGAGTATTTATATAGCAGCTCCACATCCATCACAGATGGTTATTTTTAAAGCTATGTTTTCTGAACTTTTTAAGTGAGTTACATGCAACCTGTAACTATCCATCAAACTGATGCAAGTAATCAAGCACCAGAGGAACACTTTTCTGTTTTTTAGCAAAAATATATTTAAGGTGAGTCCATTTGTTTTTTGCACTCTGATCCTTTCCATAATGGCAAGAGAAAGATTTGGAATTCTAATCAATCAGTCAATATATACCCATTCTTTGCCAAGCGTAACATTTTAATTACCTCCACATAAGAAAGAGACAGTAACTACACTGTATTTTGTATCAGTAATATGAAGACTGTTATGCAAATATCTCCTTTCCTCAGTAAAGATGGTAAACAAATGAAGAGAATAATGGAACTGTTTCTATACTCATTCAATGTTTACTCAAGCAGTAGAAAAGGATATTTTGCTTTTGTGTCGACCCTTAAGGTGAAGGATGGGTAAAACTCTGCCAAATTTACTAACAACCCAATCCTGTAAGAAAGAAAAATATATAATTATATCAGAGAGAAAAAAATTATATTGGAATGAAAAAAAATAGGGATTAAATGTATCACAGTAAATAAAAATAAGGTAGTCCTAAAACATAATGGATTCTGAATGACAGGAATACTAATACAGTAACTCCTCACTTAAAGTCGTCCCGGTTAACGTTGTTTCATTCCTGAACAAGTAGGGAACATGCTTGTTTAAAGTTGTGTAATGCTCCCTTATAACGTTGTTTGGCAGCTGCCTGCTTTGTCCACTGCTTGCAGGAAGAGCAGTCTGTTGCAGCTAGCTGGTGGGGGCTTGGAAGCAGGGTGGACTGGCTAATGCCCCCCACTCCCCCTGATCAGCTCCCTGTTCCCCTAAGTTCCCTGTGTGGCACCCTCTCAGCAGGCTACCAACTGCCGGCAGTTCAGTTGTCCCTCCCTGCACTGCCATGTGCTGCTCCTGCCCTCTGCCTTGGAGCTACTCCTGGAGCCACTCCTGGAGCCTCCTGCTTGCTGTGCAGGGGAAGAGGGGTGCTAATGTCAGGGTGTCCCCCTCCCCTCACTCCTGTCCCCCGCTTACCCTTTCTCTATACATGGCAGGGTGGGAACACAACAGGGCTCACGATGGAGAGAGCTTGCTGTCCGCAGCTGCTGCCTCAACTTCCTGATCTACTTAAAAAGACAATGTACACCTCTAGCTCGCTATAACGCAGTTGTGGGGAGCCAAAAATCCCTACCGTGTCATAGCAGAAACCCTGTTATATCGGGGTAGGGGCGGCAGGGCTCCAGCGGTGATCTAAAGAGCTCTGGGCTCCAGCTGCTGCAGGGAGCTCCAGACCCTTTAAATCGCCAGTGGAGGCCCGCTGTTGTAGCCCCGGGGTAGCAGCGGCAGGGCTCCGATAGTGTTTTAAAGGGCTCGGGTTCCCCGCAGCAGCTGGAGCCCCAGACCCTTTAAAGCGCTGCCAGGGCCCCGCTGCTACTGCACTATACGCGAGCCCGTGTTATATCGGGTCGTGTTATAGTGGGGTAGAGGTGTACTTAGAGTGGTGTCAGCATACTTAAAGGGGCATGCGCATCTCTCTCTCTCTCTCTCTATCTGCCATGGTGTCTCCCCTCCCTCCATTCGTGCTGCCTTGTAGAGTGTGAGGCTACAAGAACAATGTGTTAACCCTTGAGGGCTCAGCTGAATGCTAGATCATCATTTAGCAGTAAGGCATTCCCTGTGAAACAGCCCACCCTCTGACTTCATCACCTCAACCAAGCTTCACAATCATCATTGCTGCGTACAGTATTAAATTGTTTAAAACTTATAGTGTTTGTGTGTGTGTGTGCGCGCGCGCGCATATATATATATTTTTGTCTGGAACCTAACCCTCCCATTTAAATTAATTCTTATGGGGAAATTGGATTCGCTTAACATTGTTTCACTGAAAGTCGTATTTTTCAGGAACATAACTACAACGTTAAGTGAGGAGATACTGTAAAAGGAATCTGCCCATAGCTAGCCGTTCTATTATGTGTCATATTTCTGTATTAAACTACTATGCTAATTTCTTTCTAGAAAGGAGGGAACATCTCAAATGTTATATTCTCGTTGTCAGGTTACAGACAGACTATCGTAGAGAGACCAAAAAAAACTAATTTAACTGAAGAGACACCAACATTAACTGACTCTGCTCTCTCAGTAGCTAAACAGAAAACCCCATGATCAAGCTGAACACTAAAAAGGAAACTTTGAAACATATAGTTAAATGAATACTTGTTTTACTTGCGTAAATCTTGATGTAGTTTCAGTTAAGCTTTATCCTCTCCTACTGATCACAGGGCCCAAAATGAGTGTGTTGTATAAGGTAGTTCATATACAAGAATTACATGTTTTAGAAAAGCTAATTCTAGACATTGCTATGAACTTTAAATGACAATACACACACACACACACACAGCCAGCACTATCCCCTCCTAAAAAACAAACCGATATCTACGCTCACATTTTATAAGGATTATAAAACTGAGGCTTAATTTGTACGAGTCAAAGCTACTCTGTCACCCTGTATCTTTGTCTCCTGTAATCAAATACACAAATCTTAAGTAAACTTAATGTGAAGGCAGCTTATTAGAAAGCTAACTAAAAGGGTGCTTGATGCAGTTCTCTTAACTCAGCAGAACGGATACCCCACAACACCTTATGATCCGGTACTTCTGTTCCTGGCACTGCTTTCATATGAAAATTCACAACTCCAGCTTTATTCAGTGATTCCAACAGATTTCCCTTGCCATCCGTATGTGGCTTTTCCTTCTTCATCCTTGCTTCTTGTCTTTCCTGTGCCAATCTGTATCAGTCAGTGCATGGTTTAAGCTTGCCATGACATAAAAGCAAACATAAAAAAGTATCTTTGTGTAAAGCCATCATTAGCGATGGCTCTCTTACACTTATGGACAACCATTCACTCTGAGCCAATGTGGAACATATCAAAGATATGTTTTGCCAATTCTCATTAAAACCAGGAACAAGGCTTCTCCCAGGCTAACTTTTTAATAAAGATGAACATAGCAGGTATGATAAGCGTGCTGCAAATGTACCAGCATGCTATCAGTTTCAATGAAAAATACATGAACATTTAAAGCAGCTAATGGAGAACATATAGGAAAAGGATAAGAGAAAACTGCAAAATGGGCAAAACAACAAGTATAAAAAATACAAAACACTGTAGTACCCAAACTATCTTCTTTGATGTTATTTCTTTATTATTAAGTCTGTTAAAATCCCATTTACTTGGATTTGAAGGGAAAGCAATATCCAGTGGCTTTTGCAGGTTCATTACAGAGGAGCATTCTTTAATTAGAACCCTCTTACAAACAAGGAGTCAAAAAGTTTACTTAATACAGTATTTGACAAATATAAAGGTAAAAACTCAGGCCATATACATTTAAAATTGGTAGGATGAATTATTCAGACATTATATATATATATATATATAGGGCCCTACCAATTTCATGGCTGTGAAAGAGTGTTGCAGACCTTGAAATAAGCCTCTCTCTGTGAAATCTGATGTCCCCCTGTTCCTGTAAATGCCCCAGCAAAGGGGGCTTCTAGCTCTGGCTGGGCACAAGAGGGACAGGACTTGTCCCTCCCCTGCACAGCTGCTTGGGGTGTGGGGAGGGAGGAAATGATCAGACCTACCTACACCTCCGGGAACATCCTACAGCTGCAGGAAGCTCTGCGGTTGCTGCCTTTAGAGTCCAGCTCTAAAGGAAGCACAGAAGTGACGGTGGCAATTCCATGACCTCCCTCAAACAAGTTTGCAACACCACCACCCCCATCCCCTTTTGGGTCAGGATCACCATGGTTACACCACCATGAAATTTCAGATTTAAACAGCTGAAAATGTGAAATTTACCAATTTTCAAATTCTATGGCTGTGAAATTGACCATAATGGACCGTGAATTTGGTAGGGCCATATACATATATATATATATATATAGTACTTGACAGTATGTGGCAAAGTAGTTCAACAGCAACAATATACATTTGTATATTAACATTACCTGTGCAAAAAGCTTTCTTTCGCCAATTCAATTTGTAGGGTTCCACCTTTCCACCTTGCTTTATTTAAAATAGACATACCTAGAAAACAAGCATTAGACAGAAAATGACTATTACCCACATGCAAAATACAGCAAAAAGAGACATGATTAAAAACATTGCTTAAATATTATATATTTGGAGCATTATGAGACTGTTCCTGCACCCAATTAGACTACTCTGTTGATTATGGGTAGCAAATTTAGGGTCTAATATGAAAAGTAAAAGACAAGATATTTTCAACATCCAAACCCTATTTTGACTAACAGTAAGTTAGCCAGTAATAAACAAACACTGAAAGATTAAATAGCTCATTCCAAATAAGGATTCAAAAATTTAGATACATCTACATTCTTAGGTTCCCTTCCCTCTCTATCCAGGCCTTTCACACTATCTTCAAATAGGATTTACTTTTCTTTCTCTCCTTCTCAACAGATCCTACATGCACTGGCAGACACATTGGCAATACTGGTAGATGGAGATTGGGAGAGAAGTCCTTATTCCATATAAAGAGATTAAGGGAAGCACAAAGTTTTAGGCTGATTCTTAATTATGTTTAAATAAGATGGCCTATCCTTAAAAAGAAGGTTTCCCTTGTCCTTTTTCAAAGGTACATTATCAACCCCCGTCTTCAGGTGTAGATGATTATGCTGAAATAATCTCAACTGATTGATTGCAAATTACACAGGAGTTGAAGTTTTGTAATGTTCATCTGCCTACCAGAAAAGATTGGGAATCTATATTTCCATTCCTCTTTAAGGAAAATAAACTTTGCTTAATCCATCGTTCTTTATTCCTTTTAGTCTCAGTCAATTCTAATGTCATATACAAGTATCAATGTATCAAAGAGAAGAAAATATGTTTAAACTCATTTTCTAAACCTTCTCACTAAGGGGCTAACATATGCACTTCATCTTCTCCCCCCCAACCCACTAGGCTATTCTGATAAGACCATTGCCTCCAACCCATAACATAAAAACACAGATACTTCAATAAAATACATTATTTTGAAGAGCATCTTCCATAAACATTGATTCCTAAAATAACTGAACTAAATAGAATTGAAGAATGAAATAGCAAATGGGAAAGGGAAATAAAGAGGTATAGATGAAGACAAAAAAGCTATGTCCTCTCCTTCAATAGTGGTCTGAGCAGGTAAGTGCAAGTTCAGGTATTTGCTACATCCTTAGTTTACAGGGACTAAAATAAACTGCAACAAATATAATTTGTGTACTTACATCTTTTAAGATCTGCTTCAGAAATGCTAATGTTGATATAAGCAAAAGTCTTCATAGGGTTCCCTGGTCAATAATTAGAAACATTTGGTTACTTTTGTATATAAAAAACTATAATTTTTTCATTTTAAAATTGAAGCATGTGTTCTCTACAGGTGCTTAAGGAAAAATAGTAGTTTTGAAATGAAAACTGTTTTTCATCACTAGCTGAAGTAAAGAACAGTTACACTTCTAAAGAGCTAAATGAAAATATTACCCTGGTCATCTTTCCTGATAACAATTTCCGCATCTGTAACATTTCCAAACTTGTTGAATCTTTCCTGCAGTTCAGCCTCAGATACTGTATGGCCAAGTCCTCCAACATATAAACGTTTTAAAACTTGTTTTTTCTCCATAATAAAAAGTCAGACTGTTTCATTTAGGATGTATGTTTTATCCTTCTGTAAAAAGGCAACAACAAAAAATCAGTATTAATGGTTTTTGTGGTTCTGGGGAGAGCTGCACCTGTGATCTCTTTCTGTCATTCAGTGGGCATTTCCAAGTGTTGGCCCTAAACCGGCACTTCTCTCAGAGTGAAATCCTACAATTCAGCCCACTTTTCAACATGACTATCAGACCTTCTTTCACCAACCATATTAACTCAACAAGTCCGACAGGACTTGATCCCTGCTAGGAAATCTTCTTTGGGAGTTGTGATCCATAATAAAAGCAGCTTATACAGAACAGAATATGATTTATTTAACAATCGGAATATGTCAAGTAGAGAGAATGAGGTTAAAACAACAAAAGTCCACATTATTATTAGATGATTTTGCTATGAATTTATTAGCACTAGAGCAGGGGTAGGCAACCTATGGTATGCATGCCAAAGACGGCACGCGAGCTTATTTTCAGTAGCACTCACACTGCCCGGGTCCTGGCCACCAGTATGGGAGGGGGGGACTGCATTTTATTTTAATTTTAAATGAAGCTTCTTAAACATTTTAAAAACTTTATGTACTTGACATACAACAATAGTTTAGTTATATATTATAGACTTATAGAAAGAGACCTTCTAAAAACGTTAAAACATATTACTGGCACACGAAACCTTAAATTAGAGTAAATAAATGAAGACTTCATCCCACTTCAGAAAGGTTGCCAATCCCTGCACTAGAGTAACTAAAATTAGGTTCTAAATCCATATTTAGGCACCTAAGCGAAAGTGAGCTGATTTTCACATATGCTGGGCACTTATGGATAACACCACATTAGTTACAATACTATTTGTGGGTACTCAACACCTCTGGAAATAAGGTCACTTGTATTTAGGTGCCTAAATATAAGCATATTGGATCAGATAATGGTCAATCTAGACCCAACTCCGGCCAGCGCCAGATGCTTCAAAAAAGGTGCAAGAAACCCTGACAAGAGCAATTACTGAATATCCTGCCCTTTGGAGAAGTTTCTTTCTACAACTCTTGGTTAGAGAATGGTGCTCGGAAGAGTTAATGTCCCTGCCTAACACTACACTTAAAACCCCCATGCTCATATACAGGAGGATGGTCTCATTATTACTAGAAATATCCTATTACTTTTTTCAACACCCTGGAGAAATGTCCAATCCTGCAATTTATTTCAAAGAGTCTGCTAGGCTAATAAATACACCAAGTTTTTTTTTCTTTTTATGAGTTTTTAGATTTGTAGCCATGCAATGTCATGGAATGTTCATTATATTCAGACAGCCCAGTGTTGACACATGCAACTACTAACAATAAAAACTCATTTTATGATTTGTGTCAGAAAAAACAGGTATGTGTGCGTGTGAAAGAGAACTACACATCTATCTAAACATCAGAGGTAACACAACCTTCAGCTGTACGAGTTTCGCCGCATTACCCCCACTACATTGTGACAAATTTGAACTGGAAAACAAAATCAGTCTAGGAATGAGGAGGGCGGGAGGAAAGAACAGAGTCTCGGGCCCCCCGAGCCCGAGAATAGTGAGGAGCGCAGAGGGAAAAACAGAGACGGGGCCACCCATAGTTCCAGGACGAAACAAGGCCTCCAGGCCCCTTTTGGTCTCGTAGGCTTCTCTACCAGGACTTTTCTCTAAAGAACCTTCCAGCGCGGGCCCCAGATTCCTAACCAAGAAACTGCAGCAGCCCTGACCTCCGAGCTAAGGACTCGACTACCCTCCGGGGAGACCTCCCGGGGGGAACTACACTGAGCGTGGGCGGACACACAACAGGTTCACATACCGCACATGTCCAGCCAGGAAACGTAGCGACTCCCTTCTCCCATACACGCTTTTCTGGATACGACTCTTTTCAGCTTCCCCTCCGCTCCCGGGACACACTGGAAAACAAGGTTCCTAGTGCGTCTGGCCCCCACCACTTCCGTCAAAGCCCTTTCGCATACCGCACCGCAAGCGGCTCACTGTTCCTGGCCGGCCGAGTATAGTTGGCACACGCCCCTTGCTCGCGCGGAGCTGTGCTCGGGCTCACCCACAGGGACCGGAACGCGGGGGGTATCACTCAGGGCAGCGCCCGGAAAACAAACAAACAAACAAACAAAGGCCTGGGCTCGTTGCCCGGAGTTAGAGTCGAGTCGGGCGTGTGGCTGGCGTCCTGGCCAGCTGTGTGCGTGTGGCTTGGGAAAGGTGTCGTGAGCTGCTCCAGCGGCCCGGTGGTATCGCCCGGAGCGCAGCGGGCGTTCGTTTGGGCGGGCGGTTCGAAGCTCCGGCTCCAGAGCAGAGACCGCGCGGGTTCCGAGCTCACCGCGGCCTGAGGGGACGGGGTAGCAGGTGAGGCTGGGCTGCCCCCTGTGGTATTGTCGTCACACTCCTTGCCGGTAGGAGTGGCGTCGTCCCCTCTGTCCTCCCGCGGAGGCTGGCGTGGGGGGAAGGGTTATTGAACTGGGGGTACAGGGGCGCATTTGTAACGAGAGGGGCGCTGGGGCTGCAGCAGTTAGGTGTCTGGAGCTCAAGCAGTGTTTTTTACATTCATAACTGATGCAGTAAGTCCAGAGGGGCTGGGGCTATGACCTGCCAAGCCCAGAGGTGCTGGGATCTCTGCCCAGGCCAGTCCTGACACAAATTAACCACTCGATAACAGGGTGTTTAACAGTCGGCTCCTCCCTCACACAATGAGGAATCTTACAGTTGGGGAGAACAGTGCCTCCTCCCTCCTGGTCATATAGGACTCCTGGTGCCTGAGGGGAAGCAGAGTCTGTTCAGCAAGGGACAGACCTCAACCCTTCTCCGTCCCAGTGTCAGGAGTCAAGCGCAGTGGTTGGGAGAAGAGTCTGCTGCTGGAGGGAGCTGGCTCTGTTTCTTCCCTTTGGAGACCGGTGTGGCCCCCTGAAAACAAGCAACCCACGCAAAATGTCTGCGGGATTTCCCTGAGACTCGGGGGCCTGTATCCTCCCAGCCATTTGTGGTTTTGGCTCCTAAGTCTGGGAGCTATGCGAATATATATTTTCTTTTGGGTTTATAAGGGAGTTCTCCCTTTGATGATCTGTGCATATCTGATAATTATCTGAATATATAGTAGATTAACATCAAAAAGGAAAATGACCAGCCCTGGCCTGTCTTGAGTGCTGTGTATTCTAGGAGCAATGTTTTTAGACTTAAACATTACAAACCATTTAGAGTAAAACACTTGAAAATCAATTATCGTATTTCCTGCAGAATTTTGAGTGGTAGGTCATTCTATGATCACACCCCTTGAAATCGTGCAGGGAGGACAGTATAGGTGTTGGAGAGCAAACACTCTACTTCAGGAATTTGTATCAGATGGTACATGAAAGAGAAATATTTAGACTTAATAAACATACATACTGCTAATGATTTGGAAACTTGAGCATTTAAAAACTAATTGTGGTTAGTTTTCTTAGAATAAAAATTTACTTTGTGTTTTATTCTCATTTTGAGTCTTTTGTTTTAAAGAGATGTGATCGCATAGTCTCAAAAGTGCATACTTATATCTGAAATACATTGTGTGCTGTACACAATCTTTCTGTTGTTTGAACATAAGCAGAGAACATACACATCAGTTTCTGGAAAATGTAAACATTGAACTGTTTTGTATTCTCAAGCACGATGTGCCCAGTTTATTTCTGGTGTGTAACTACATTAACATCGGAATTAATTCACCCACTGTGTGTTACTTTTGGTGACCTTGCAGCCCATCTGAGAAGCAAACACAGGTTGGCAGGCAACAGGAATGTTTTGGTTTAGAGAGTGTTGTGCTGTGTTTAGGAAACAAACTGTTGGCAAACAGCACTATTAATATGGATTCAGTACAAACAGGAACATATGTAAACAACAAAGGACTAGGTTTGAAAGAACACAATTGAGATAAAACAATTAAAAATTTCAATAAGAATAAAATTCACAATTTTTATCCATATTGAGTTTTGTAATCTCTACAACCATCTTTCAAATTTATAAATCCTGAATTTGGTGTGTAAGAAGCTGACAAAATCTTTAGTTTTCCAGAAACTGAAATTGCTTTTGTATGTGGACACTTCCATTGTATCTTTGTTGCCAGCCGCTGATTTGATGGACAAGCCATCATAAGAGTCAAATACTGAAGTAGTTTCTTCATTTCAGAGACTATTTAGAGCTGTGAACTGTTCAAATCTCAGCATTGTTGCCATATTTGATTTAGGTCTTCTATGAGTTCTTACTGCTGATTGAAATATTTTGCCACAGTATAGCAACTTACTGTACTTAACCTCCACTCCCTTCCCCTCCTTCTGGGTGAAACCTTGGATCTGTTGAAGTCAATCACAAAACTTTAGTTTACTTCAGTAGACCCAGGATTACACCCCTGGACTTGGAAACTACCATGAAATCTGTGTATTTAAATGAGACCAATATTAAATTCAGTGGAAATTAAAAGGGTCATCGGGAATTGCCAATTATTTCCTACAGGGTTGTGTATTTGTTGCATTGGGTTTTATTATCCCCTTTCGTGAAAAATTCTGTATGGGGAAAGAACACACAAAGTTAGAACCTTCATCAGGTAGTCGTCTCCTCCATTCTGTGTTAGCCCAACTCATAGGGTGGCATAGGAGTTGGAAGCTGTTGTATGGGCATGTATTATGCTTTCAGCAGGATTAACTGCCATCTGGTGTTTTTGCTTATAAAACAAATACCAATGAGAGCATGCAGCCTAGAAGGAGCAGACATTATGCTTTGATCTATCCCTAATCGCAGAATGTTTCAATCCCCAATCTTAGAGTGATTCCAAGAGGGGTTTCTGTGGAGTCTTAGGGGAATCAGTTTGTTCCCATTTCTGATAGCACAATAGATTTTCCACTTCAGTATGGGCCTGATCCTGTGCCTTTTGAAGTCAATGACAAAAATCCCACTGATTTCAGTTGTTCAAGACTCAAATCATTTGCTTTCCTCTAAACCTCACAGTAGAGGGGAATTATGGCTCATTATCTACAATTCCTTTGCTTTTAATATTATTCTGTTGCTAGTTTACCATTAAAGTTTGCCAAATATGTATTTCATAGTCAAAAACCCTTGTATCTAAAATATTTAGTTTTCAGAATTGGTAAACTGTGTGAGCTGAATCATGTAATTTTTAAAAAGGGGACTGAGAAACTGTAATGTTGTTCTACATATTTTCATAGTTTTTAAATCAATAAATAGGATCAAACATTAATAATGTTAAAATGAATATACTTATTTACAAAATTTTATTTCATTTTAGTAACATTGAATCTGAGAAATGGAGAGTGACATTTATCAAGTTTTTGAAGATGAAATTCATTCTTTGGAAGAAGAAATTGAACTGTTAACTCAAAAGTTTGAAAACAAACAAGAATCTACATTTTATTCTGATGAAGAGATACAAATATCAATGTATGCATGTTATATGTTCAGATTAATCTCGGTTTATGAATGTATGTTCAGCATTGTTCTTTAGGTTTAAATGTCCACCCCCATTAATGTTGTTTCATAAAGTAAACATTTTAGCAATAAAAGAATGAGAGGTATTGAGAAATGCACATGGTACTGTAGAGGTGGCTAAAGTGTAGCCTTCAGAAGTTTACAATGTGACCTCTGGCTGCCCTCTTTAATATGAGGTATAACCTGTGGAGGTCACAGATTCTATCATGCACTGTTCTGTTGCCTTTTCTCTGTTGCATGCTGCACCTCTATATTAAAAATGAGGATAGCAGTGATTTGCTATATCAAATTTGATGTGGCTTTCGGGATCCTGACAAGCTGCTAATTTTTTAACTCTGATTTAAATCTATAATTACAAAGTAAAATATACCTTCTTGAAGAAAAAGGGGTTGCTTTGATTATCATAACTGGAAAAATGCAGATAAGCTGCCAAAACTCATTTTACTGAATGCTCTTGTGGCTGTGTGAGTGCTTTCCATAACCACTAGCCTGTTGGTATATGGCAGGGAACATAAAGTATTTACGTGGAATAGAGCTTACATGAGTAGTGCCACTGAATTCAAAGTATAACTGAAATCATAAATTTCTGAACCACTTTCACATGTCTACATGTTAGAGCAACTCTGTTTAGACTGTTAATGGATCTTTTCAATTCTAGAAAATCACTCCAAGGAGAATCTACGCAACATGAATCCCCACCGGATCTGAAAGCTGAACTTGATTGCTTAGAATCTGACCTCTCTTTTTTAATGAAATTCACTGGCATTTGGTTCACAAATTACTCCAAGGAAACAGTGGAAAAAAGTAAGCATTTGTGTGCCTATTAGTAACATTATTGCAAACATTTTGTCACAGTTTGTTTGCAGTTGCAGATTATGGCTCAGCATTCAACATTTGCAGAAAAGCTTGTGCTCTGAAATGATAAAACATTAGCACAGTAATTGCTGGTGAATGGCATTCTGTGATGTTGTACATACTGCCAAATGATTCTTGGTTTTACACTCAATGGCATTACAAAGTTATAACAGAAGACAGAATGTTGCCTATATATATGGCTGGAGATACACTGAAGATCTAATTTGAACTTCTAATCAGTTTGGTAGAAAAGTTTTTTTCACTTATGTGGTTAATTTTATGATTTATATTGTGTATAATACATTGCCCACTCTTCAAATTAATAGCTTAATTTTGTTTTTCTTAATGGGGAGACAGAATAATTATTGAATGTGATCAGAAATCTAAAATATTTTAAACTACTTTCATTATAGCTGAAAACAAAACTATACAGAAGCACAGATTATCAGGAAATTGCTATTCACTGCCTTTTCAGATGGAATTTCAACTTCTAGAAATACAGGTAATGACAAGATATTTCTGGGGTGGGGTGAAGAAGTACAAATCCATAATTATTTGAATTTGTCATTATAGAAGAAAAACTGAATTTTTGGAATAGTTACTGTCAGTCCTGGCTGAGTCCCCCTGGTGGACAGCCACTGGTCTCTAATAATTGTGTCCACCTTTTAATCTTATATGCATCAAATCCAGTTGGATCTGCAGAGTCTAGTCACTGCTTCCATTTGAAGGTCTCCTAAGACATTCTCCTGGTTAGGCCTTTTGTCTAGCATCCTTACTGGTATGAGAGTCTCTGCAGTCCAACTACAATGTGACCCAAAATTAATGTTAAGACCGTCCTAACTTCTTCAGCCACTTTGCACATTCTGCCAGAGTTCCACCTAGTTGTGGTTGCTCTGGTTTACAGTTTCTTTGTCAGGAACCACATGGTTGTTCAAGCAAAGAAAACAGGCTCTGCAAAGAAACTACTTAAAATACACATTTTACTATTAGTGCTCTGCCTGCCCAGGGACATTCAGATTTAAACTGGATTAAGTTACAGCAAATTAATTCCACTTTATTCCTGAATGAAACCATCAACAGGGTTGTGTGTGCATGAGTGGTGGTGATGGAAACGTTTATTTTATGCACATTGATTTCATACCTTTTAGCTGATTCACCTTAATTTTCCTGACTGTCCTCATGTGGACATGCCCTTAGCATAAAAGAGTTACAGATCTATGCAAAACAATAGATGCCTGAATACAATCCTGTCCTTAGAGTCTTTTACCACTCCTGAGATTCCTTGGGTTTGATCAGTGTTGTTGGAGGTAGACAAAGCCTCTCCTGCCGCCACTCCTCCGGTTGTGATGGCTGTTTGTATTGATGGGATGGTTTGCTTGCTTGGAGAGCATGTCTGTTTTAAAAGCAGTCTCTGACACGTTTTCTATTTCTGTCCTCCTGCTGAGAATATTCCTTGCTCCAACCTTCCTGTTGGCTGCTGGGTAGACTCTTTTTAAAAGTCAACGATTCTACTGAAAGCAAACCAATTGCTCTACCAGAGTGGAACTACTTAGCGATAGTCCACACTGGCAATGTTAAAGCACTGCCTTCCGTGGTTGCGGTGCCATGAGGGGCGTAGCTACCAGCGCTGAGAGCATGGCTACCAGCAATGGTGCACTGTCTACATTGGCGCTTTACAGCGCTGCTACTTGCTGCGCTCGGGGTGTGTTTTTTCACACCCCGAGCCAGAAAGTTGCAGCTCTGTAAATTGCCAGTGTAGACAAGCCCTTAATGTTGATTGTCCCTTGATGGCCCTATGTCAGCTTCCCAGACTTAATCCATTCCTGCTACAAAATGGAAGTTGTAATGAACACCAAAGATGACAATAAATGTTATTAATGAAAAATTAATTTGACAGACATACTATCAGATTGTCATAGATCGATATTACATATACTGATTGCTATATGTGGGGTCGGGAAGGAATTTTCCTCTTGTTCAAATTGGCAGTGATCTTGTGATTTTTTCGTCTTCCTCTGCAGCCTGGAGTGCAAGTTAATTTCCAGGATTATCTGAATATCTCTCACTTAATCAATTTGCTGCCACTGCAGGGGCCTCGGGCGTTGATGCACCTTCTATTCTCTACTTGTGGCATGTAATAGCTTATTCTCCCGTGGGCTGTAATAATTGAGTCTAATTTTGGTTGTTGGGTTTAGTATGCAGGTGCTGGGTGGTGTTATGGCTTGTGATAAATAGAATATCAACTAGATGATCTGGTGGTTCTTTCTCAGATTACATTTCTGACTCTACATTTATTTTCCAAATATTTGGCATATTATATCTTTAAGTCTGTTACTGTCTTAAACAGGGCATATAAGTGCCATTAATATTAATCAGAAATAAGTACATGCTTCAAAAAAAAAAGACTATATTGTCCTCTTTAGGGAGTTATACTGTTTTAATACATTGTTTTTATTACATAAAACTTAGTGTGTTAAATTCTGTAAACATCAGTTATTAGACTGTTGTTTTCAAGTTTTTTTTCTGTTGTACTTTTGCTGATGTGCCAATGTCTTCATTTTTTGCTGAGGATATACTTACTCTCAGATATTGTTATTCAATAAACATACTTATGAATATGTAAAAGAAAAATGGTTCAAGTCTACTTGAAGAGAGAAAAATTAGTTTTGAAAGATTTGGTCAAAAATAACTACAAGGAATTGAGTTTTGACAACTTGGAAGAAAAAATGTGAGTTTATTAAGAGAAAACTAGCCACTCAGATGTGTCTGTGAGGTGAAGAGTGTTTAACATGCTAGAATGAGGTTGGGAGGAAATGGTTTCTTACAAAGTCCTCCAGATGCGTACTTATCTGAAGTAGTATCATTTGATGTGCTTTTTTTGAAACCAACATGGTATATTCAGATTCTGCAGAACCAAAGCTTTCATTTAAAAAATATAACTGTTTAGCTTTCATAGTAACTTTCCAAGTGCGAAGTGAGTGTAACTGTTACACACTGGTGGTGTACTCAGTTTACAGACAGTATGAAACTATAATGCTTTGAGTCATGATCTTCCTTGCCCCCATTAATTTCATTAGAATATTACTTCTCACACTTAATGTTAATGATGACATGTAAAATATTGCTATTTGACTGCTGTTCATTCTATCAGCTGTGATAGGGAAGTGGTAGGTGAGAATGAAGCACACGGAGGAATTTAGAGTTGTTGCATGAAAAGAAAGAGTGAAGAAAGAGAAGAGAGAGAGAAACAGGGGAAGGAGGATAGGAAAAGGAAAGATATAAGACAGAAATAGCTGTGGTCCTGGGCTGAAAACATTTTCCCGCTGAACAATGGTGAATGCAGTTGAACAGAGAATAATATCTGAAAGTTGAATTGCCATGTAAAGGCTGTATTCTACTTTAGATCTTTGATCAATCGTTCCTTTGATATCAGTGGATTGTGGACTTAGGGTAGAGTGTAAGACTAAATTTATGAAGCAGCGTATAGACTGTAGTAGTGCCAACCTCAAGAGTTCATAGATGAGTCATGATTTTGTTGCAGGCACAGAGGGTGCCCAAGGCAAGCAACAGTGGTTCGTGCCTGGAGTGCTTCGCGCCAATGAACACACACCAGGGTGGAGAAGCAAGCAAAGTTTATTTGAGATCTCAAAGCGGTGCTGGGAGACTTGACATGCCTCAGATCCAGCACCCCTACATAAGCGGCTTTTCCCTTTTTATAAGATTTTTTTTCACTTTCTTCTTTCTCCCCCCCGCTCCTCCTTCCTCCCCCTGTAACAATTACGTAAGCGCAGGTGCATTAATTAATCTTGGCCGTGGCAGCTCGTTAGTAAGTTTTCCTTCCGCAAGTTATCTTGTCCTTCTGCTAAAGGTGCACAGGCCTCATTATTTCTGCTTTAGACCAATTAGAACTGTTGCAACTGATAACGGCTGTTACACCTGGCCTTTTAGGTCGATTAAAGTTCAAACATGGAGGGACTCTTGTCTGCTGAGGCCTAAAACCAGGAAGGCTCCATATCCTTGTGGCCTTCCATATCCTTGTGGCCTTCCACCCTCCCGAGTTACTTAGGGTTATGCTTAGTGACACCAACAATTAAAAAAAAAAAAATTGGGTTCTCTTTATTTGTCTTTTTGTTTTTCAATCTTTAGAGTGAACTTGCATTATGTTTTTAGGCGTTTCCCCTTAGCCATGATGCTTGTAAGCTTAACTTTATTTAAAAGAAAGTGGAGATTTTCATTTACCCCAGGAGTCCAAGAGTTGGACTTCTATGAAAAACACGAAATATCATCGAGGAGTCCTTGTGGCACTTTAGAGACTAGCACATTTATTTGGGCATAAGCTTTCGTGGGCTAGAACCCACTTCATGAGATAGCTTATGCCCAAATAAATTTGTGCCACAAGGACTCCTCGTTATTTTTGCTGATACAGCTTAACACAGCTACCACTCTGAAATGAAATATCATGAGACTCGTGACAAAATCATAAAAGTTGGCAACACTGGTTTAACTACACGTGGAATTTGGCCCTCTACAAAAATGGGTATGACTTGTTGCCTTAATGAGTAGAAAAGTCTCATAATATATAAAATCTTAAGGTAAATGTAAGAAAAATGTGAACATGTTTTAGTAGCACAAGAACCTTACATATTAATGAGAGACATTACTAATCAGCTTCCATTATAAAGCCTTATATTAATCTCCTAAAGCTATGGCTTGGCATGAGCATTGCCTTGTTTACCCTAAAAATAAAGGAAAATGTTTCTGCAGAATCTAAGAAAGTGAATCTATTTGTTCTTGAGCTACAGATAATTAAAATATTCTGATTATAATTTTTTTACTTTTCTAACATTTTCATCTTAGTTCAAAAACAGTTTGGTTCTCCCCCTTCAGTCTTCTGATATAAGCAATCGTGAGCCATAATTGTGACCCTAAACCTGCAAGCATCAAATCACTTGTGTAACTTTACTCACAGTTATAGACCCATGGACTTAAATTTAGGACTGAATCCTACAAAACTATACTCAGTTGAGCAGTCGTCATTTGTGCAAAAAGATTCACTGAAGTCAAAGAGACTACTCACCTTAGTTTGTTTTTACAGAATCATGACCTCTTTTAATGCATTGTGCAGTTAACATATTGAAGTGAAGATGCAGAATTTCATGTTAATAGTCTAATAAACAAAAATCCATGTTGATTGTGCACTTTAAATCTATGCCATTAGATGGCAGTATTTCACTATTTACTGACTGATTATTGAATTTAAATGAATTTTTTTAAATCAGAGAAATTGTTATTTTTATGTGAATTTGTTTTGTTGATTGGTTATTTCCTGGAAAACCCCCCACCAAAACCTGTGTCAATTATAATTTAAAATGCTAGCAGAGAGAGATTAATTTTCTGGCTTTGTTTTCCCCTCCCTTTTGCATTATACATTTTAAGTTTCTGATATTTCATGCCTTTAAAAATATGGAGCTATATAAGCATCCGCTAGCATAGAGCAAATTACACATACAGACTCTAATGCGTATAGCACATATCTACCTGTACAGTCATTAAATACAATGCAAATATGGTCTTGTAATATGATGGAGATTTTACATACACAAGTCACGAAATTTAAAGCTGTGGTTTCCATAGCAATTATAATTCAGCTTCCTTGCATGCACTGTATTACTATATATGGTGTTAAATTTGAAGATTTTATTTATAATGTGACTGGATTACATTCACTGTGAGAATGATATCTATGAATTATTTAGCTACAGTAGTAAAATGTCAACACAACATTTCATGAACACAGCAAATGGACATATTTTGCTTTTAATTTCTATTTTTTAAAGAAATCGACAATGCAGCATGCTTACTATGACGTTCAGATTTTTGTATGTGGCTAATGTGTGTACTAACTTTTTTCCAGAAGTGTAGTTCAGAATTTTGTATGTTAGGGGAATAAAAAAAAAAAATCTTTTTTTTTTTTTTTTCCACAACTAAAGAAAATATCCTTTTGTGTTTTTGGTATGTTGGAGGTTCTATGAAAATATTTCACACACTGCTATTTGGCTACCTCAGCAGCATAAACGAGAGGCTGTGTGTGAATTTTTTTGTGCATAACAACATTTGTTTAAACAAGGAATTGTTTGGGTTTTTCAAACTAATGGTGAAATAATGGTAGTCTTGCGATTATGACAGAAGATTAGAAATTATGAGATGGGGATAATCCTGGTTTTGCTACAGACTTCCTGTGTGATGTTATCCAAGACAGGTCTCCAGCCTGCAATGAAAACGCTGAAGTCATTGCGGGTCTGCATGGATGGAGGCGTCTGCCCATATTTCTCAATGAAAGATTGGGTCTTTAGTCCACAATTTTAAAACTTGGAAATTTCGCCATAACTTCTGTTCCTTAGGTTCTCCACCTGTAAAATTAGGATAATAAATGTTTTACTTCCTAGGACATTGGTGTTGGGGCACAGATTTACTAATATGTGTAAAGTATTCTGAGACCCTTAGAATAAAAATATAGCTCTAATCCTCCTGATACTATTCCCCCCAAACCCCTTTTTGAGGAATGCCCAATTAGGAACAAATAGACCAGAACTGGATGAAAGATAAGTTAGGATTATTTTTCTTCCACCTGTTTTGGGGATATATAAAATGGCCACAGCATAGATTTCATCTGATTCCTTTCATCTTGCAACTTAATGAGTTAAATTCTTTTCTTTCCTCAGGTTCTTGACAGAAATCTGAAAGTTTTACCACAGCAAAGGGTTTTTACTTCTGTCTCTAGATTGTTTTTTTTTTTTTTTGTTTTTTTAAAAAAGGCCTGTACTGGTGCTAAAAGTCATTAACAATGAAAGATTAAGTCCCAAGTGCCAAAGCAGAGATCCTTTACTGAAAGATGAAATTTAACATAAAAATACCGTGAGATTCTGCTGTATTGTATTTAAACTCTCTCCAAGTACATATGCAATTTTAGCTTTATACTAACTTTAGACTCTACCACGTCAAATCTCAAGAACATTGAGGGAGTGGTCAATTAATTAAAAATTGCCTTTTTGCAGAAGACTTTTTCCCTTTAAACCTCTTTCAGTGGACCACAAGATGGCGTCTGGGCATAAAATGGTAGTGTCAGTTTCCTGGGATGCCAGTTTTCTGTAAAGATACAATTGCTTACATCCAGTAACTGTGCTAGCAGCTTGTCTGCAGCTCTGAGATCTGAGTCTTCTGCTATATGTTTTAATTGATTTTCTTGCCTTATAGTGCTTATTCAACTTCCTGAATTTTATAAAGTATCTTGGCATGCCTCCTCCAACTCTAGTCATGGCAACATTGGCAATGTCCCTGTCCATGCAATGCTGCAGAATGTCATGATATGTTTTCACTTGACTCCAGCATTCCCATTACATTCGTTTTCTCTACCTTACCTTCCCATGAGTTCATACTAGCTGGAATAGGAAAAACAGTGTTGTATGCCCCAGTGCAATGAGAAGTATTAATGCTGCCTGTTTCATGATGTCTTTCCAAGTGATGTGTTCTAACTTCTAATCTTTCCTCTGTCCTTTCCCAAGCTAACTGCTCTGGCATGTTTTAAAACATATAATACAAAGTATTAAATTTTTTCTATTTGAACCTACTTTCTTACTCTGTCTTTGTGAAAGCTAAAATTGCATATGTTGTTTGAGGTTTTAATTTGGAATACACATTAATCACACTTATTTGTGCAGATATATTTGTATACACATATTCTTGTGAATTAAAATGAAATTAAGGCAAAATGGATGTCATGAAATATGAAGCAAATTCAAGAAATAAAACACAAGCAGAACTATAGAGCAAACAAATGATTTTCTTATTCCTCTCTTTAGATCACATTACATTATTTTATTTATTGAGTGGCTGGATGACTAAGTTTTGTTTGTTACACCAGGGATTCTCAACCTTTTTCTTTCTGACCCCCCCACAGCATGCTATAAAAACTGCTACAATAACTATCTGTGCTACAATAACTGGTTTTCTGCATATAAAAGCCAGGGCCAGCATTAGGGGGGTAGCAAGCAGGGTAGTTGCCTGGGGCCCCATACCACAGGGACCCCTGCAAAGCTACATTGCTCAGACTTCGGCTTCAGCCCCAGGTGGTGGGGCTCAGTGCCCCGGGTGGCAGGTCTTTGGGTTTCTGCCATGTGTTATGCTTATAAGAAGCACATGGTATCTTTTTCAGGGAAAAGGCAATACACCGTGTTTATTGAAGATACAACAATTAGCATATGCATTTTATCACCCCCCGCCCCACACACACACTGTACCACCAGTCGATGTTATAGTTACTAATCCAGAGTCTGGATCAATCTAGTGGCCAGCTAGGTTGATTATGGGTAGGAAGGAGCCAGGTTCCATCAGTCACGACACGATGCTCCAGGAAAGTCTTGGCAGGATGAATCTGAAGTTTCATGGCAAGGCACCCTGTTTATATAGTGATTTTCTTTCAGTGGGATCAATGAGTTTTGCACTCTCATGCTTTAATCAATTGTTGTTTGACAAGTGCTTGTTTTCTTATATTGTCCTTCTCATTCTTTGTCACAGCTGTCCTGTCCCCATTGATAGGTGCCTGTCTTATTTTTACAGTCATCAATCTGCCCTCTTCTGACATTTCAGTAATGGTGTGTTATAGCCTCATGGCGCCTTTGTGTCAGTCCCTCATTCCTCCCTCTTATATTTAGTTCAGCAATGGCCTTCACATGTATTTCTTAACACATATATTCCTCATGCACACACAAAACAGAACTAATTTACACAGAACATTTTAAACAGGAACATCAAGTTACAATGCACAAGAAAACAATCATGGAATTCTTTTACTTCTTTTAAAATCCTAACCCTACAACAAAGTAGTAACCTTAAAACCATCTGTTACTTCCTTGAAATCAGCCCAGACACAGATTCCAGCTAATGCATCTTTACCAAATGGCCCGTTAAGTCATTCCTTTCTGCTATTCAAAAAGGGTGGCTGGCAGGATATAATCAAATCAGACGCCAATAATTTTAATACGTGCTGCATTATTATTTCATTATTCTTTATCCTTCGTTCTAAATCATACAAAATATAAACATAAAATCCTACTACTAGACATGGACCCCAGCAAGTTTAAAGCTGGCCCTGCTTGAGGGACCCCCTGAAACCTGCTCACGGACCCCTCTGATTGAAAACCACTGTGTTACACAATGGTTGGGTTCTGTTTATTTGTTAATATTACTTGTTGAAGTCATGCTGGGGAATGAGGAGAATGGAACAGTAATAGATTAAACAGAAAGCAACCCCATGTTATGAAGCATTCAAGCACCATCATCTTGTACTTCTTAAAAATTGCCATTTCTCTTCAAGGAAGCATAGGCATTATTCCAATAGGTTGTTATCTTTGTACTACTTATGTGTATCATCAAAGATTTTTCATATAAGTAGACCTCACTTTAAAATCTGTGTTTAAGATCTCTTGTAACTAACAAGTTTATATATAATTATAAATTAATCTGCATTTTTTCTTAATAATTTCTCCAATCTAGAGTAATGAAAGCATATCTGCTGCTGTTACCGACCTTAGCATTATAATGGAATGTGGTGAATATTCGGATTTAAGCAAGTTTGTGTCCAGGTAAGTTTTTTGTTTATGATAAATAAATTATTTTTGTATAGTTGATATGGTTCATTGTACAAGAGAAAGTATTGAGTGGATTGATTCTTTGGATTTGCTGAAAAAGCTGTGTCATTTTCTTTGCTTGGTAATATGTTGTAATCAGTGGCTCTTAAACACCTTCAGATTACTGGGTTTTATTCAGGAATTAATAGAAGCAATTCTATGGCTTTTGTCATGGCAGGTGGGCAGATCAGATTATCATAGATTTTTTTAAAGCCAGAAAAGTACCATTATGAATTATGAAGCCATATTAAAAACGGAATACATATTTTTCTTGTAATGTGTTTTAGAACCTTTGTGTTGCTTAGTCCAGAGATAATTTAACTAATTTCAATTAATATATAAGAAACCCTTTCATGGACTGCTTTTCTGTTCCAACATTGTTATACATGGGCAAAATGTGTGTGATTGCATCTCCCTTTGGTGAATGACCCTCATAAAGGATAGGAGTCCATTTCTTATTCCTAGCTAGTTAAGGGACAACTGGTCAAGCAGTCTTGTACAAAGGGATATGTGGTTATCTCAATTTGCATATAAGCTGTAAACAGTGTCTTCAGAAAGAGAGAAAAGGAAAGAAGATGAAGAAAATCTGCATCTCAGCACACACAGGTGACAGAAAACAGCATGTAGCATCTTTCCTCACTAGACTCTGTTTCCTTCTCATCAGCTGGATAGAACTTTGAGGGGGCTGAACTATAAAAGTGAGGGGCAAACACCCCAAGGTATATCTCTTCCTGTGCACCTCCTTCTTTGTACCCTAGAAGACAAAATAAACAGCCATTGGACTTTGGGAGAGGGGTCCTGCCCTGTAAAGTTTGGTCAGTAATTCTGTTAGAAGGATGTGGTAAGAATCAAGTATAGTTTAAGTTAGGCCCTAGGAAGTGTTTTAACTTTATTTTTCCTGTAACCATTTCTAACTTTTTTGCCTCCTTGCTTGTACTCATTTAAAATCTCATTGTAGTTAAATAAACTTGTTTTATTCTTTAATTGAAACTAATCCAGTGTGTTTAAGTTAAATTATCTGAGTAACACTATTTAAGGTGGCAAGTTGTTGTGTATTATTCCCTTAAAGGTACAACAGATTTAATATCTCTGGATTGTCCAAGAGAGGGCTGCTCAGTACAATACATATATTTTGGGGAAAATCCAGGACTGGTAGTATGTTGGGGTCAACTCTGCAGAAAGAACCCAGGCTGGTAAAAGCCAGAGTGTGACCGGAGTGTGGCTGGCAGGCTGCAGTTACATACAGACATTTAGGGTGTTATTTCCATGCTGGTAGGCTGCTTGAGTATGGTCCAGGTGGTAGCTACTGCACTAAGGCATTGCAAGGTGCCCAATGTGCAGAGCAGCCCCTCACTTGGTTGGATTGCACCCCAGTACGTCACAGTCATGCTAGCAGCCCTGCTTACAATGGTGTTTTTTTTTTTTAAACAAGTTTAATATTTTTTGTTGAAGTGACTTGTTAAGTATACTACATATTTATCACTCTAATCAGAGAGATGAGAAGTAATCAGAGGCACCACTGGCATTTGAACCCACAATCTTCAGTTTACTAGACAGTTGTTTAACCAGCTAAGCCATGGTATCTAGTGCTACCTGCCATGGATCAGGTGCTTGATGACTTAACTGGGAATCCCACCACTCACTGATTGGTAGTGGTGGGGTTGCCAGATACCCATTGGAAAGAAGAACAATATCCACAAAGAAGTCATTCCATCTCGTGTTGATTCCTTGCAGACAGTTCTTGGTTGAACAAAAGCTAGGAGAGAAAACTCAACTGAATTCACTGGGGAGAAAGTGTCAAGTGGTTGGCATTGCAACTCAGTTCTGCTCTCTAGCATCTCCTGCATTGGTGCTGGCTTCCAAATATCTTGGTCTTTCATGCCTTTTTGATCCAGTCAGTATTACCAGGAGGGGGGATTTGGTCCTAAGGCAAGCCTCTGCCTCCTTATTTTTCTGCATAGGTGTATTTGCCAAAGGTTTGGGTATGTTGGTTGCACTCTTCAAACTTGCTTGCTGGAATGTGAGGACAGTTTGCACTGTGAGGATGACCTCAGTGAGATCAATGACCCTAGAAAAGTTGCTATCATTGACAGAGAGCTGGAGAAGCTTGACATAGACATAGCCACTCTCTCTGAAGTCAGACTGGTTGATGCAGGCTCTCTATGCGAGATGCGTTACGCCTTCTTTTAGCATGGAAAAAGCAAACGACTATCACAAACGTGGAATGGTTTTGCAGTCAACTCCTTAGTACCCAGGGTCGAATGTCCCACTGCAATATGAGGATGTATTATATCTCTGAGAATAACTTCCATAGGCAGCTTTGCCAACATCATCATTACCTCTGCCCTAGCACTTTATTCCACCTTTCAAGAGAAGGTCTTGTTCTATTAGCAGGTAGACAGTGTCACCAGCAAACTACCACTGGGTGAGTGACTATATCTATTGGGGTATTTCAATGTTAGAGTCGCCTCTCATCACAAGATGTGGTTGCTATGCCCTGACCACCATGGAGTAAGAAAAATGAAGAACAATGGGCAAACACTACAGAAGTACTGTGCATTGCCTATAACTACTTCCAGGGTAGTCATGGCCAGAAGGTCTCCTGGAAACATCCCACGTCTGGCCATTGGTACCAACTGGATTTAATTGTCACCCACAGAAAACACCTACAGGATATTCTCCATACTTACTGGTTTTACAGTTCAGACTATGACACAGACCAGGCTGCAAAATAAGGTTTTCACTAAGGAAATTCTATTATACCAAACAAAACTGTTTGCCTACACATTAACATCAACAACACAAAAGACCAAGGAGGATGTCTTCAACTCACTAAAAATCTCCAGGAAGCTGTGTCCTGCATTCCACCTCCCTTAATTGCTAATGCAGCGTGAAACACACTTAGACTGAATATCTATATAGCTACAATCTTTGCTTTTGGTAAAAAGAATGTACAAGATAAAGATTGGTTTGCAGCATATGCTGAAAAAATGCTTCCAGTTATTGATGCAAAATGCACAGCATAGCTCCATCACACATGAACCATTGTCCTGGACATGTTCTAACCTCAGAGTGGCCAAGAGCTCATTGCAGTGAAGAGAGAGGCAATGAGCTGAATAATACTGTCTCAGTCTGTATGGAAAAAATACATGTTCTTTCAGAATTGAGATCTAAGAAGTATGTATGATGAAATCAAGAACGCAATAGGTCCTTCAGCTAACAAGACTACCCCATTCAAATCTCTTAATGGAGACATACTTATTAAGACAAACAGATGCAATGTTGGGTATAACATTATCACAAACTCTATCCATGTGTAACCACTATTTCTGAAGCAGCACTAAATGCTGTCCCCAGGCTCCAGACCATCAAAGAACTTAATATAGGATCATATGTAAATGAGCTTGAAAAGGAAATTACCTCCTTAGCACCAGAAAAGGCTGCAGGAAAAGATGGAATTCCAGCTGAAGTACTGAAACAAGGAAGACAAGGTGAGCTGAAACAGCTGTAAAATATCTTGCTTACCTGTGGGAAGGAAGGAATGATACCACAAGACATGAACAATGCCAACATCATAATGTATGAAAACAAAGGAGATTGGAGTGACTGAAAAACTACAGAGCATTCTATAGAGGAACCACTACAGGAATTTCTGTCTTTAGTGTGGCAGGCAAGGTGCTCGTACCTGTCATTCACAAAAGACTAATTTTTTGCTGGAGAGAGAGAGAGAGAGATAGATAGATATAGATATATATATATATATATATATATATATATATATATATATATATATATAATAGAGAGAGAGAGAGAGAGAGATTTCACTTTGTCTTGACACTTTTCTTGTAGTTGCTTTAGTGCAACGACCACATTGACTCTTTGGATATATATATATATATATATATATATATATATATATATATATCCAAAGAGTCAATGTGGTCCTTGCACTAAAGCAACTACAAGAAAAGTGTCAAGACAAAGTGAAACCTCTCTATGTGGCCTTCAGAGATCTCTCAAAGGTTTTTGACCTGGTCATCAGAAAGGGAATTTCCAATTGCTAGAGAGAATTTGTTGCTCCCAAATTCTCTTCAGTCTGATTTCATCCTTCCATGATTGCATAAACTTAGGCTATAGTCCACTATGATGGTGATCAATCTGGCAGTTTTGAAATCCAGAGTGATTTCAAACAGGAAGATGTTTTGGAACTGACACTTTTTGGTATATCTCTGTGCTGTTTTGTTGTGTTTTCTCATCTAGCACTGGGGATATAGATCTCCACACAACATCAGATGGAAATCTCTTCAACATTGCATGTTTAAGATCCAAAAGCAAAGAAGAGAACTTCTTTTCGGTGGTGGCACAGTGCTCATTGCACACAGTGAAAAGGAGCTCTAGCAAGTTTGCAATAGCTTTGTGCTTGTTTGTCATTAACTTGGACTATGTTTCAGTCTAAAGATGATTATGGTTATGGCAAGAGATGTGTTGACTGGATCAGACGTTTCAATAGCTAATGTCATGTTAGAAGTTGTTCACAAGCTCAGCTATCTGGGGTAGCCATGTTAGTCTGGATCTGTAAAAGTGACAGAGTCCTGTGGCACCTTATAGACTAACAGAAATATTGGAGCATAAGCTTTCATGGGTGAATGCCCACTTTGTCAGACGCATGACGAAGTGAGTATTCACCTACGAAAGCTTGTGCTCCAACACTTCTGTCTATAAGGTGCCACAGGACTCTTTGTCACTATCTGTATCAGATAACTTATCTCTAGATGTTCAGCTTAATTCTTGCATCATAAAGGCAACTATCTCATTGGGTTAACTGACCAAATTGTGTATGGGATAATAGGAAACTACCATTTGAACACCAAGATATGTGCCTACTACACTGTGTTCTGAGCACGCAGCTGTGTGGTAGTGAGACCTGGACCACTTACAGCAGGCATGAGAGAATGCTAACTGCTACACCCACAATCTTCTTCATGTTCTAAATCAGGAGTTGACAGCCTTTCAGAAGTGGTGTGCCGAGTCTTCCTTTATTCATTCTAATTTAAGATTTTGCGTGCCAGTAATACATTTTAACATTTTTAGAAGGTCTCTTTCTATAGGTCTATAACATATAACTAAACTATTGTTGTATGTAAAGTAAATAACATTTTTAAAATGTTTAAGAGTCTTCATTTAAAATTAAATTAAAATGCAGAGCCCCCCAGACCGGTGGCCAGGACCCAGGCAGTGTGAGTGCCACTAAAAATCAGCTCGCGTGCCACCTTTGGCACACGTGTCATCAGTTGCCTACCCCTGTTCTAAATATTAAGTGTGAAACCAAAGTTCCTGACACTGAAGTACTTGAGAAAGCAAAATTGTGTTTTTGAACACAGTTGTCTCTGTGGGCTTGATCAATTGCACTGGATGAACGATAGACGTGTTCTAAAAGATCTCTTGTATGGAGAACTTGTGGATGCTCCAAGGCCACTGGACCAATCTAGTCTCAGATTCATGAACATTTGCAAGAGGGACTTGAAAGCATTCAACACGAACACTGTAAACAGAAAAGACGCAGCTAGCAACAGGCCACGTGATGGGCTGTGCTGGACCAGGATGTCAAAGAGGCTGAAGAAGGGTATTGAGGGAAAGAAAAGTGAAGAGAGCAAAGCAGAAAGTGCAGCAAGTCTCAAGCACTAGTAGTGGGCCAGCATCTTCATTTAGATCAGTCCCATGTACCTGCACTATTTGTGGCAAGAACTGTTGCTCAAGAAGTGGACTCTGTAGCCAATTGCAATGCTGGAGTATGACACACAGTAACTGAACTGCTTTGGTGCTTACACCATCGTATTTAGAAACAGATAGCTGCCATGAGATCAGGGGGGTTAGAGCAGAAATCAGAACCATTTTGTTTATCTTTAAAGTACCTCTGGGATAAAATGTATAGTGTAAGTAGTTCTTGTTAGAGATAAGTGTAATGAGTCTGGCATTGGGCTAAACTCTCCTCATATCTTTATTAAGATATCACAGTCCTGATGCTCAGTATGTCTGCTCTTGCACTGTTGTGTGATGGTGTGTCACCCCATACAAGATTTGAAAGGGGTTCAGGTGGCCAGAGGAGCCAATTGAATCTCCAGGCTGCACCTGGAGGAGGAGCCAGGGAGCAGAGATTAGTTAGATGAGGCTCAGCCGGATGGGAAAAGAAGGGGCTTGTAGAAATCCCAGGAACTGATAGCAGCTAGGGGCTCCAGGGAAGTAATCTAGAGTCACTCCCTGGGTGAAGAGAGGTGTGTTTGGGACTATATAGAGGGTAGTCTACAGTTACTCACAGGGAGGAGAGAGAGCCAGAAAGGTAAGAACATAAGAATGGCCATACTGGGTCAGACCAAAGGTCCATCAAGCCCAGTATCCTGTCCTCTGACAATGGCCAATGGCAGGTGCCCCAAAGAAAATGAACAAACAGGTTATCATCAAGTGATCCATGCCCTGTCACCCAGTCCCAGCTTCTGGCAAACAGAGACTAGGGACTCCATGCCTATCCTGGGTTATAGTTATTGAATCTATCTAGCTCTTCCATGAATATATCTAGCGCCCATTTGAATCCCATTATAGTATTGGCCTTCACAACACCCTCTGGCAAGGCGTTCCAGAGGTTGACAGTGCGTTGCGTGAAAAAATACTTTCTTGTGTCTGTTTTAAACTTGCTACTTATTAATTTCATTTGGTGGCCCCTTGTTCTTGTATTATGAGAAGGAGTTAATAACACTTCCTTATTTACTTTCTCTATACCACTCATGATTTTATAGACCTCTATCATATCCCCCCCAGTCGCCTCTTTTCCAAGTTGAAAAGTCCCAGTCTTATTAATCTCTCTGCATACGGAAGCTGTTCTATATCCCTAATAATTTTTGTTGCCGTTTTCTGAACCTTTTCCAATTCTAATATATGTTTTTTGAGATGAGGTGACCACATCTGCGTACAGTATTGAAGATGTGGGAGTACCATGGATTTATATAGCGTCATTGTGATATTTTCTGTCTTCTTATCTATCCCTTTCTTAATGATTCCCAACATTCTGTTTTCTTTTTTGACTGCTGCTGTACATTGAGTGGATGAGAACTATCCACAATGATTCCAAGATCTCTTTCTTGAGTGGTAACAGCTAATTTAGACCTCATCATTGTGTATATATATATAGTTAGGTTTATGTTTTCCAATGTGCATTGCTTTGCATTTATCAACATTAATTAATTAATTTATCAACATTACTTAATTAAAGGTAGGCAAGGGTCACGGGAAAAGCAACAAGGAATTGGATAAGGCAGACCTTGGCTGTTGAAGTGAGGACCCCTGAGCTGGAACCTGGAGTAGAGGGTGGGCCTGAGTTCCCCTAGCAGCCACTGGGGAAGTGGTGCTGACCACACATGGAAAGTGGACTGCCTGGGGCAGTTCGCCTTAGAAGACATTGAGGACGTAAGGGGAGGACTTTGGGGACCTGGCCATGGGGCCCAGTCACAAATCTGCAGCTCCTGCACCTAGAGAGCAGGAGAGAGAGAGGACCTTGGGTGGAGAGGCTGCTAGAGGAGGGCCCAGCTAACCCCAGAGTGGCCAGGAGGAGGTGCCTGTAGCAGTGAGTAGACCACATGACAAGAAATAGTAATCTAATTTATTGCATAAATTACCCTTTCAGGGTTTTTATTTTTGACACTTTGAGAATGGCTTCAACTTTGTTTGTATTTCCTAACTAGTTAAACTTTGACTCTGTCAGTAGAATGCAGCATTTTGTGCTCTATCTACAACACATCTGTATTATATTAAACTTTGCATGGGCTTAGTTGTGTGGGTGGATGCATAGTGTGATGGTGGAGTTCTGTTGCGGTTTTGTGTGTGTGTGTGAGAGAGAGAAGGGGAACCCCATGAGACATTCTTACCACAGCTGTAAGAGTCATTTCTTGTTTTTATATCTGGTGCAAAAAGTCATGAGTGCTGTACTGAGTTAATTTTTTTCTTTGGAAGTAGTTAAGGGATCCTGTTTCTTTTATAATAGATTTTGTTTCTTACATACTTTCTGTTTTTACTGATTAATACACTTTTGTAAAAGTAGTATAGAAATTGGATAGGTACTATTTTGTTGTGGCCTGATAGGGAGTTATTGTGTTGTTAAATGTGTCTTCTGTTTCTTGGATAACTTCTCTGTCACATGCACAATAGCTTTTGAGCCCAGTTCTTTCTGTAGTTAATGGAAATTTTTTTTAATCAATTCTGGTTCTGTTCTGATAAATTCTTTCCAAAACAATCCTTAAATCACATGAGCTGTCTTACAGATCTAGCTATTTCTTTGAAAATTGTTCTTGATACTTAAGGATACACACAGGATTTGGAGTTATCATTACACAAAACACAACACTGTAGTGCCAATATTTCACATCATTATTAAACTAACCAATAAATTGTTGTTTATATTGTTGGTCTATCAGAACTCCAAGTAATATGAAGGGGTCTCCAAACAATGTTAGGAACACTTGGAGAATAATTTCCAAACTGGCAAAAATGAGTGATTGTAATGTGGCATTTCACTCTCTGAAATGAATGAACAAAGTAACTCTGGGAATGGAGGGTTGGGGGAGACGTAGTTAACTTCAGTGCTGTGAATTATTTCTTATGAAAATAATTGACTTTCCATTGTTTTTCAGACTTCTGAAAACCTTGACAGTTGAATGAGTCTGAGAGTTGAAATATTTTGCTTCAGATTCTCCTGCTTACCCTTCAAAAATTTAGATTTTATGTACTTGTTTCCTTCATACCCTCTGACACTGCAGAAAGTCACTTATATTACATGTGTACTGTCAAAGCCAATACTCATTTTGTATTCGGTACAGTAATGTGGTTCACTGTCTCAATGTAGCAAACATTACATTTGTACCTATATGTGTATACTTGGGCATGTCTACACTTGAAACTTGCTGCATGTTTTGTCCACACATGTTAAATGACCCTTAACAAGTATTGCATGAGCAATGCATATGCACCACATTGTTACTCCTTGATTAAGGTAAATTTGCCTTTTATCATTGCTGCCACACAGCAAAGTGGTTGAAAACAAGTGCTTAGCATTCAGGTTTAGCATCCGATGATGCATTGCTCTGCAACTGTAGTTTATGCATTTTGGGATTTTTTGCATATCTGTTGTGGGATACCTACTAGAAGACAATGGAATTTTGTGACATGGGATCAAATTAAGTAATTCCCAAGACTGCTCTTCTTTCATCCCATCATCCATCTGTATTTTGTGAGCCAGTGCCATTTTCAGCGTGCTGTCTGGAAGCATGGAGGAGGCATTGGCAAGCACTGTTATCCTCATGGTGGTAAATATGAATAGGTTGTTGCACAGATACCTGAATTTGTGCAGTTACTTAAGGAACAGGGCCTCTTAGGAGGAGGCTGAAATTGAGCAACACATCTTCTTCATGTTTTCCTGGAACGACTTCACTTGGTGACATGTTGCTTTTTGTGCTCTAGCAATGATGGGTGGGACAGGATAGTGCTGTAGATCTGGGATGACCAGCAGTGGTGGCAGAACTTTAGAATGTCCTGAGACACTTTCCTGGAAATCTGTGCAGAGTTTGCCCCAGAGTCTCAGCAGCAGAACACCTAGATGAGAGCTGCCCTCAGCCTGGCTATCGTCATTTGGAATCTCCTTACTCCTGATGGCTACCTGTCAGTAGCTAACCAGTTTGTTGTCAGTGGATCAACCATCTTATGGACTCATAGACTTAAAGGCTTGAAGGGACTTCACCTACTCGTTCCTGTAATAGACCTATAACCTCTGGCTGAATTGCTGAAGTCTTCAAATCTTGATTTAAAGACTTGAAGTTACAGAGACTCCAGCATTTACTCTAGTTCAGATCAGCAAGTGACCCATGTCCCATGCTGCAGAAAGGAAGATGAAACCCCCCCATGGTCTCTGCCATTGTGACCCAGGGGAAATTTCCTTCCCAACCTTGAATAGGGCAATCTGTTAGAGCCTCAGCACATGGATGAGACTTATCAGCCAGACACCTGGGAAGGAAGTCTCTGTGGTAACTCAGAGCCCTCCATATCTAATATCTCATCCCTAGTCGTTGGAAATACTTGCTAATAGAATATGCAGATGGGCCATGTAACATTGTAGGCAACCTCATCATACCATCCCCTCCATAAACTTATCAAGCTCAGTCTTCAAGCAAGTTAGATTTTTTTTGCCACCTCTGCTCCCCTTGGAAGGCTGTTCGAGAACTTCACCCCTCTTAGTTAGAAACTTTATTCTAAATTTCAAGTTTGACAAGCAACAAGACCAAAAGAATGCCACCATGGCTAAACAGCAGAGTAAAAGAGGTGGTTAAAGACAAAAGGGCATCCTTTAAAAATTAGAAGTTAAACCCTACGAAGGAAAATCAAAACGAGCATAAACTCTGGCAAGTCAAGTTAAAAATATAATTGGCCAAAAAAAGAATTTGAAGAGCAGTTAGCAAAAGATGCACACTAACATTTTTTTTAAGTATATCAGAATCAGGAAGCCTGCCAAAAAATTAGTGGGTTGCTGGATGATTAAGGTGCTAAATGAGCACTCAAGAAAGACAAAGCCATTGCCGAGAAGCTAAATTCTTTGCATTGGTCTTCACTGCAGAAGACGTGAGGAAGATTCCCATAGCTGAGCCATTCTTTTTAGGTGACAGATCTGAGGACATTGCAGTGTTGGATTTACAATCAGAATTAAAATTGGAGAAGGCCAAACCAAATAGGAAATACTTTTCTTCTTTATCCAATAAAGATTCATCCATGCCTCTAATCCAATGGTCACCAACCAGTCGAGGTCGATCATGGAGACTCTCCTAGTCGATCGCATCTCCGGTGGTGCAAGGGGGCTGCTGCTAAGGCAGGCTCTCTGCCTGCCCTGGCCCCACTCCCATGGCTGGGGGGCTAGGGGGCAGGGCTCTCCGCGCCCCGTAGCTCCCATTGGCCAGGAACAGGGAATTGTGGCCAATGGGAGCGGCAGGGGCTGCAGAGAGGGGTAGTGTGTGGAGCCACGTTGGTCCCTTCCGGGAGCAGCGTGGGGCCAGGGCTGCCTCCCCCTTCAATGGGCAGGTTCTGAATGTCTCTGCAGCATTAAGACACAGAGTAGCATGAATAAGCTGGACCAGCATTTCTCTTCCACCACCCAACCTGCAGCGTCCTGGTGCCAGCTCCCGATACCCTATCCTGCACCCCAAGCTCCTGCCCCAGTCCTGAGCTCCCTCCCAGAGCCAGCGCCCCATACCCCCTCTTGCACTCCATACCCTTTCCTGGAGCCAGCCCCCTGTACCCCCTCCTACACTCAAAGCCCCAGCCCTGAGCCTCCTCTCAGAGCCAGCACCCTGTACCCTGTCCTGCACTCCGTACCACCCCTTCCTGGCATCAGCCACCCATGCCCCCTCCTGCACTTCTGCCACAGCCCTGAGCCCCTTCCCGGAGCCAGCACCCTATACCACCTCATGCACCTGATACCCCCTGTCAAGGCTGATTCTCCAGTCTGGCATTTCGAGTGCAGAAGGTGGGGCCTGCAAGGACTCTAAAAATTAATACTTGCCACTCCAGGCTTGTATTAAACTCCAAAGGTTACAGCTTCTCTCTGACCTTAGATTGGTAGATGCTGCCACCACTCAAGTGCAAAACCTCTTTGAGAGACCAGGAAAGCTCACTTGGGAATACCTTCCTATGGGGAAATCAGCTGTTGCCACCAGCTAATTAAACAACATGTGCACAAACCTCTTAAGACACACAAATCCAATTCTGTTCTTAAAAAAGGTAAATTTTATTTAAAAAAAAGGAAAGAAAATATATCTGGGAACTCAGCTATTGCTAGATTTTAAAAGAGCAATTATGAGGTTTAAACACTAAGAATAGTTTTCTTGAGGTCCAGCTTAAAGGTTACAAGCAAAACAAAAGCACTGGGGTTAGCACAGAGGAATCCACAAACCATGTAGAAATAAAAGGGATACACCTACTTGCGTCTTCCTAGACATTTCCTAATCTACTTAAATATCTGCGGTTTAATAAGTAGTTTCTAGGTTTGATACTGATGATTTTTTCATAGCTGGCCCAAACTTTTTGCTATCGCTGCTCTGTCCCCCTCTTCCTGGGAGCACAACCAGAGACAGACAAAGGGGAAGTTTTTTCTCAATTTTTAAAAGTTCTAGCCTTCCCATGGGCTCTTTTGGTCAGGTGCCAATCACTTTCTTTTACCTATGCATAGCAGTGAGACTTTTAACCCTTTACAGGTAAAGCAAGTAGAGAACAGGTACTAAGAGAGATTTTATAGCTGGCTGGCTGGGTGTCCGTAAAAGGGAGCTACCTGCCCTTCATTTCTTACATCCCCTCTCGGAGCCAGCACCCCATACCAGAAGACCCAGCCCTGAGCCCTTTCCTGGAGCCAGCACCCTATATGCCCTCCTGCACTCCATACCTCCCTCCTGCGCCCCACCCCGCTGTGTCAGCCCTGACCCCCCCTCCCAGAGCCAGCACCCTGTACCTCCTCCAGCATCCCAACACTCTGAACCCAGCCCAGAGCCCCCTCTTTCACCCCAACCCCTTGCCCCAGACTCAGCCTGGAGCCACCTCCCACACTGCAAACCCCTTGGCCCCAGCCCAAAGGCCACCCCCTCGGACCCCAACCCCTTGCCCCAGCCCGGTGAAAGTGAGTGAGGGTGGGGGAGAGCAAGCGATGGAGAGGGGGATGGAATGAGCAGGGCAGGGCTTTGGGGAAGAGGTGGGGCCTCTGGGAAGGGGTAGGGTAGATCCTGGGTTGCCCTTAAATTAAAAAAGTGATTTGGGGCATAAAAAGGTTGGAAACCACTGCTCTAATCAGGATAGTGGAGGACATCATCACTGGAAAATGGCAGCACTCCAGCAAAGGTCACTGCTTCAGCTAGATATCCTCTGCTGTCTATCCTGTTTTTAACACAGTCATGCCCCACAGTGAAAGGTAGACTATTATGTTTCCTCTCTGAGGGTTTGTCTACATCAGAAAGTTGCAGCGCTGGTGAGGGAGTTACAGCGCTGCAACTTAGGAGGTGTACACATCTGCAGGGCACCACCAGCGCTGCAACTCCCTGTTTGCAGCGCTGGCCGTACTCCCGTTTTGTCTCGGGTGTAGAGGATCCAGCGCTGGTAATCAAGTATAGTCACTTACCAGCGCTTTTCTTGACCTCCGTGGAATAAGCAGGTATCCCAGCATACCTGAGGAAGCCTCTGGTAATCAAGCTGGTCTCCTTCCCCGGCTTGCTCTCGCGTTCCCCCAACCCCGAGCAAGCAGGTCTCCTTCCCTGAGGTTTGCTGGGTGGTTCCGGGAACGCGAGAGCAAACCGGGAAAGGAGACCAGCTTCGCCGCGGTTTGCTCTCGCGTTCCGCGAACCACCCTGCAAACCGCAGGGAAGGAGACCTGCTTGTTCGGGGAACGCGAGAGCAAACCGCGGCGAAGCTGGTCTCCTTCCCCGGTTTGCTCTCGCGTTCCGCGAACCACCCTGCAAACCGCAGGGAAGGAGACCTGCTTGTTCGGGGAACGCGAGAGCAAACCGCGGCGAAGCTGGTCTCCTTCCCCGGTTTGCTCTCGCGTTCGCCGAACCCCCGAGCAAGCAGGTCTCCTTCCCTGCGGTTTGCAGGGTGGTTCGCGGAACGCGAGAGCAAACCGCGGCGAAGCTGGTTTCCTTCCCCGGTTTGCTCTCGCGTTCGCCGAACCCCCGAGCAAGCAGGTCTCCTTCCCTGCGGTTTGCAGGGTGGTTCGCGGAACGCGAGAGCAAACCGCGGCGAAGCTGGTCTCCTTCCCCGGTTTGCTCTCGCCTTCCCCAAAACCCCTTGAAGCCGCCCAACAGCGCTGCAGTGTGGCCACATCTAACACCACTTGCAGCGCTGGTTGCTGTAAGTGTGGCCACTCTGCAGCGCTGGCCCTATACAGCTGTACTAATACAGCTGTAACAACCAGCGCTGCAAAATTTTAGATGTAGACATGGCCTGAGTGAAGAGACCAGACATGCTCTCGGCCCCAGAAGGTTATCAGCGGTTGACCTGTGTCACTAGCCACACAGAATGGGAGCCAGTTCCCTGCAGTCTGAGTTTTTTTTTTTTTTTTTTTTAAATTTAAACTGCTACCAGCTCTTGAATTCTGAAGATATATGGCCTGGACTGGTCTCCACCCCAGGAATTCTGATCTTTTCTTTTACTTGTCTTACTCTGATCATACTCCTTTATTTTTTTTAAATGTCACTGCTTCCAAGTATCTTGGCTTTATTCCTTTCCCTGTTGTTTTCCTGAATGACCTGTTACGGGGGTCCCCAGTATACGTCGGGGCTGTGTTCCTGAAAAGGGTGACGGGTACTGAAATGATGGATACCAGGGAATTTTTCCACATAAGAAGAAATAACCCTCCTCCACCCCTGCACTGCCTTTTCCTTCCCAGTTCCGCCCCCTTCTATGAGTGTGCCCCATCCCTGCTCCTCCCCCTCCCTCCCAGCACCTCCCGAATGCTGTGGGAAGCACCCAAAGAAAAGCCATGCAAAAGGTGAAGGAATGGATATACGGATCGAGACCATGTGAATCGGAACACATTCCCCTAATGATGAGCAATGGATACACAAAATGACAGATAAGAGGGAGACGTATACCAGGAACCCCGTGTATGAGGAAACTTAATGCTTTATTTTAAACAAAATTTATTGTTTTGACTACAATTGGTTGATGACAGTACTAAGAGTTTGTGGTCTAAACCATGAATAACATGAGTGAATTTAGCTCTTGGTGCTGATTGTTTCGATAGAAAAGCAAGTTCATTTTTTCTTACTTGTATTGTAATTGACCCTATCTGTACATATTCCTGTTCAATCTTTCCAAGACAAACCTTCTGAGATCATGAAGTTGTTAATCAATTGGAAGCACTCCTCACCAGTGATGCAGTTTGTTGCAGCAAAATTTTTCTTTTGCAAACAAATAGTTTAGCACAGCTAGTTCTGTAAGTTAGTCAACTTGGATTGTGAAATCAGTGCTATTTTGCATCTTATAAAGTAATTCTGTTTTTAGCTTCAACCATGTCTCCAATAAGACATTTCACTGTGTGATTCAATAGTGTGATGGATACTGTATGTTGTTGGCACCTGCTTTGCTGTTGACAGTTCTACGCACCTTTCCACAGCAGCAGGAGAGACTGTTCTCAATTGTGTGGCTTTTCTTTACTCCTGAGTGTTCTTAATGCTGCTTTAATTAAGTATTAAGCACCTTTTGGGAAGTGGTTGTAGTTATTACACATCTACATTTTAAATTCTTGCAATAGCCTTTGGAAAAACTTCTGATGACTTTTCCAGGTACTCTATATAATTCATCTTAAATGTTGTTGAAGTTTAAATGGCATCATGTTTTCTTTTGATAAGATATAAATGTACTGAGGGCAAGAGTCTTCCCTATATTCTGATTGTAAAACTATATTTTGTATTGCCCTGGATCTGTTTCCTTTGTACGTTGTTTTTGTTTCTAACTTGTCTTGAGAACTAACATCCTGAAGTAAAAAGTTCTTCTGATTTAGCTGGTATGAGCAAAACTTGTTGGCTGTGTCCTCTTCCACTTGTATTATGCATATTTGCAGGACATACTTTCTGAATGACAAACTTAGCCATGTTGAAAGTTTGGGTATGTAAATGCTATTTAGCACGATCAAGTTTATTTGCTGCTACTTATCTAATGCCAACCTAACAAAGCCAAAAGTTCAAGAAATGTATTTCTTCCTCTCTCTCACACTCCTACTCCCTGACACTGATGCTTTCAGAAGTGCCAGAAAGTGAGATTACTAAAGCTTTCCTTTCTGTATTACTAGATGGTGACAGGTTTTAATTATTATTTTCTGAGATGTTGAAGGAACTCCTTTCCAAAACATTGGTGACATGCCAGCTTATATGAGACAAGGTGGGTGAGGTAGTATCTTTTATTGGGAACACTTCTGTTGGTGAGAGAAACAAGCTTTTTCACCTCTTCAGAAGAGGAATAGGTATGTACCACACAGGTTGAACTTGGTTTAATTAATGATTTATATTACTAATCAGGAAGACTCGATTTAATCATGGATTTCTACATAAAAGTGCATTCTTGTTGGTTGTTATAACCTTAATACATAGTCTTCACAACTCAGAGATAGATGTAGGTTTCATTTTTAGAAGGTACACACTGTAAATTTTTAAAGTGATTTATTTTGAAAACTTTTCAGATTCGTTTTACAGCTATATCAGAAAATGGATAATTGTTTTGTTATTTCATTTACCAAAGGTAATTGAAGCAGATATTTATGAAGTCATTGGGAGGTAAACTATCTCCAGTTCAACAGGTTAATCATTAATATTTGGAGGCTTTCTTACCATGCTGTATTAGGAGGAGAACATCACCAGACAGACATTTAAATTGTTTTATATAATAAAACAACAACGTTATGTATTCTGGATATTTTTCCTCAACAGCAGACATATAATATTTTAACAAAACAAGCATATGCATTTTTGAATGTAGTTAAACATTCATGTTTTTTAAAATCAGCTTTGTTTTTGTAAAATTTTTTTAACTAAAATAGTTAAATAAAATGTATAAAAAAATTAAATCGACTGTATCAGCCAGATCAACATGAGAAACTTAAAATATTGGCTTCTGCAGCCAACTCAGTTGTCTTCACCTTCATTTTCCTGTTTGTTCATCATCTGGAAAAGAAAAGCAAGCTTTCCTGCTTTTTCAGGTCCAAAACGATTTCTCAATTTGGAATGAATTAGTCCAAAGTAAGAAAATATTCTTTCTACACTGGCAGAAGAAGCTTCTGCTGTTAAAAGTGAGATTATCACTTCAACAGTCTCTGAATCTAAATACTTAAGTGACTTCCACCAGTTCACTAGTGTGACTTTCTTTAAAACATCATCAGCAAACATATATTTCTTGAATGGTTCACCCTTAGCTCTGAAGTTGAATATAATTAGCATTACAGAGGGATGATTCCTGGATGTCGATGTAATATCCACTGAAGGTTTGATCCGGGTACCGAGTATTGAGAATATTTGCAAGAAAATGAGCTGGAGATAGTGCTTGTCCCATTTGGTTTTTTTTAATGTTTGTAATGTAACTCTGTCATTGCATATTTCTCTTTTTAAGATCTTACTCAGTTCCTTCCAAACTTCAACAGTGTCAGCAATAAAACAGCTATTTCCCTGCATTTTATTCAGGGCAACGGAAATAGGCTTCGGGGTGTTCTTGGCATGTGTTCAACATTTCTCTTAAGCCCAATGTTGAGAACTTTGGCTGTGACCGTGCCATCTATTTTTTCTGATTTTGTTCACAAACTCATCAGATTGGGCCAATTCCTGATATAGTGCTCAAAACAGTGCACTACTGAATTCTGTCACATGTCTTGTGGGAGAGTTAGCTTTGTTCCTCCCACTTCTTTCAGAGCAGCTGCTGCAAAGTGGTTGTTACAGAAATATTTTGCAATTTCAACAACATTAGCCTTTATTTCTGGAACACTGAATTCTGGCTAGGAGGTGCATGAAGTGAGCACTACAACCAAATGTTATTAGCTTGGGTCTCTCTTCACTCTCTTCTAAATAATTTCTTGTCATCTTATATACATTTGTAGCATTGTCTGTGACCAAGTTGCATACTAGACATTTGAATTTTGTTCACAGTTTATCATAGCTTTTACTGCTACTTCTTGTAAGTATTCTGCTGAGTGTGCATTTCCTGATGTATCAATTGTTTCTGTAAGGAAGACGTTCCCTTCTTCTGTTGTCACACGAGCACATACAACAGGATCATTGTGGACATTGTTCCACCTATCAAGACTCAGGTTAACAATTTTATCCTCTAGACCTTTTGCACACTGCTCAATTTCTCTTTCATACACTTTATCCAGCAATTTCCCTGCAACATCTGCTCTATTGGGTGGACTGTATCCTGGTCTTAATGACTGAACCATGTTAATGAAGTGTGGGTTCTCAATAACACGGAAAGGAGAGTTCGTTGCACAAACAAACCGGGCAGTTTTTTCATGAATTACCTCTTTTTATCATCTGCTGATTCTAATCACAAACTTATTTATGGTTGTTCTGTGGATGATCGAGATTTTTTTTCCTTTTTGGTACAGGTGATATAGTGTGGCTATGTGACATACATGATGTGACTGAAACACTATCATTGGCAGATAACTCTGAAACTATAGAAGATCATGGTGATCTTGAAGGTAGACAGTCTTCAGAATCCTGTAGGTTAAGGATGGATTCTCCTAAACAAAATAAGTTAGTGCAGTTCATTAATTATTACCATACTGCTCATTTAGTATTACTCATTGCATTCACTGACACTCAGTAGTACTTTAAAGGTAAAATTGTCAAAGGAAGATCTGGCTATTTATTTTTTATCACAACTGCATCTAAAATGAAGTACTATAGAATAACTATATTTTTTGCTCAATTATGAAAATTTAAGAACAGTGCAGAAGGAAGAAAGACAGTCTTTAAGAAAGCAGTATGAAATAAATAAGTTTACCAACTTGAAGATCCTGCATGTTCAGACATGTTCCTTTCATCATCTTCAACACAGCTTCCTCCTGAGAAGGAACACTTCTCATTATGTTGTTTCTTTCGGTCAACCAGACCTTGCATTTCTTTGTTGCACTGTTTGCAGTTTACACGCATGCCTGTCTTACCCACAAGTAGAGGCACTTCATTAAAATATTCCCAAACTTGGTCTCTTTTATGGCCTGCTCCCATTGTAGGTTTTCCCTTCTAATGAGAGAATGGTATGGTAGATCTCAAATCAACGAAGGCTACACTCAGAAAGGCCTCAAGACTTCTGGAATATGCTGCTCAAACAATTTCACTTTTGTTTCTACTGCCTGTCCCTCCCTTCTCACATTTATCTCCAGACTTCTTCTTCTTGTCCACATCTATTCCGCCCCCAACAATCTTGTATTCATTGAACATTTTGAGACTTTGCACTTTTAGAGAGAGGTAAGGGATTGACTCTGTGTACACAAATTTGCAGAGGGACAATAGATCTGTTATTTCTCACCTCTCTATATATATTTATTTAATTATTTTAAAAAAATTATGCTTTTTACAGGCATGTTCTCTCTGGAGCCACAAATCCATAGTTTGAGAACTACAAAACTAAGCATCTCTAATGGTATCTTCTATACTGAGCACAGAATCTCATTGGGTAGATAGAAAGATTAGCGTAAATAATCTATAGAGAAGCCCCTGGAGCCCCATAAAATTCGATTCCTAATCCATGAACAGGGCCAGCTCCAGGCACCAGCACAGGAAGCAGGTGCTTGGGGCAGCCAATGGAAAGGGCGGCAAGTCCCTCAATCCCTCTCAGAGCGAAGGAGCCGACGCTGAAGAAAGAAGCGGTTGGCAAAGCTGCCACCGAACTGCTGCTGATCGTGGCTTTGTCTTTTTTTTTTTTTTCTTTCACTTCACCGCTTGGGGTGGCAAAGAAGCTGGAGCCGACCCTGTCCGTGAACTATGTGAACTCATTTACAAAACTTTTCTTAAACATTACATGAATATATTCTCATAGTATAGAATTAGAATTTGTAATCCTCTTCCATGATGAGATAGCTTTGAGCTATAACGTATCTTAATAAAAACTATCTTTAGGTAGATTTTTTTCCCTCAAAAAGCATTTTATCAAAAATTTTATCCACTGTGGTACCACATATGTATTAACTACATATGCTAAACAATCCATTCCACCTCAGCCATGATGCTGAGAATGTTTCCCGAACCTGAAGAAGAGCTCTGTGTAAGCTCAAAAGCAGTGACTCTCAAACTTTTTTTTCTGGTGACCCCTTTCACATAGCAAGCCTTTGAGTGCGATCCCTCTTATAAATTAAAAACACTTTTTATATATTTTACACCATTATAAATTTTGGAGGCAAAGCGGGATTTGAGGTGGAGGTTGACAACTTGCGACCCCTCATTTGATAACTTCCTGACCCCCCAGTTTGAGAACCCCTGCTCGAAAACTTGTCTCTCTCACCAACAGAAGTTGGTTCAATACAAGATATTACCTCTCCTAGTTTGTTTCTTTAATATTGTGGGACTGACAAGATGAACAACACTACATACAGCCTATAATGTAGGTGGGCTTGGCAGAATTAGATTTTGTTAAAATAATTTCAATGGATAATATCAATGTTTATTTTTAAGCAGTTTGCTCTAGATTTTTTTCAATTTAAATGTTTGCCATTTTGCAAAATTACAAGGGGCAGACAGTAGGTGGTCATTATGCAATGACAGTAGATCTTGTGATTCAAAAAGTTACATCACATGCCAAAATTTACAAAATAAGTATCCTTAAACTCTAAAATTTTGAGCAGCTTTTTTCTTACTTTGCTGATTTATAAATCTGTATTATCTATGGAAATATATTTTCATTTGTTTGTGGGCATATAGTGAAATCAACATTTACTAAGATTTACCCATAAAAATCAAATCCTTTCAAGCCTAAATATGTTAGTCAGAATCAAGATACATTTAGATCTGCATATAATGACTGAGATACATATTTTAAAAAAGTTCAGGGTTTCATGTCAACAGATGTTTAAGCCAGACTAGAAATATAATGAGCATCTTGTAGTCTACCACTGTGTTCCATTGTCAAAAATTTTTACCTAGCTTGTGCTTACTGCTATTTGAAGATTGCAGGCCTTGCTGCAAAATATTATATAATCTCATTTGGCTGTTTTACAGCTATTGTTCTCAGTGGGATTAATTCTGTCTGAAAGAAATTCTAGTTAAAGTTGAAAGACTTAAGAAAGGGAAATTTAAGAGAACCCCAAGCAGCGGTACATTGTCACTCTCCCCTCCCTTACTCCCTCTGTGAAAGCAACTGCAGACAATCATTTTATGCCTTTTTGCCTGGGTTACCCATGCAGACGTCATAGCACAGCAAGCATGGAGCCCGCTCAGCTCACTGCTGCTGTTGCGAGCATTGTAAACAGCTTGCGCGTTATACTGCTTTATGTGCAGAACCTGGCTAAGGGATGGCAGCACGAGGACCATTGTGATGAGTACATGGACACAGACGTTCCCGAAAGCATGGGCTCTGGCAATTGGGACATCATGGCGGCAGTGGGGCTGGTTGATACAGTGGAACACCGATTCTGTGACCGGCAAACAAGCACAGGCTGGTGGGACCACATAGTGTTGCAGGTATGGGATGATTCCCAGTGGCTGCAAAAGTTTCGCATGCGTAAGCCCACTTTCCTGGAACTCTGTAAGTAGCTTTCCTCCACCCTGAAGCGCAGGAATATGAAGATGAGAGCTGCCCTGACTGTTGAGAAGTGAGTGGCGATAGCACTGTGGAAGCTTGCAACGTCTGACTGCTACTGGTCAATCGGGAATCAATTTGGAGTGGGCAAAACTACTGTCGGGACTGCTGTGATTCAAGTAGCCAATGCAATCACTGATGTTCTGCTATCAAGGGTAGTGACTCTGGGAAATGTGCAGGTCATAGTGGATGGCTTTGCTGCAATGGGGCTCCCTAACTGTGGTGGGGCGATAGATGGAACGCATATCCCTATCTTTGCACTGGACCACCTTGCCAACCAATATGTAAACCGCAAGGGGTAGTTCTCAACAGTGCTGCAAGCCCCGGTGGATCACGAGGGATGTTTCACCGACATCAACGTAGAGTGGCCAAGAAAGGTGCATGACACTCGCATCTTTAGGAACTCCAGACTATTTGAGCAGCTGCAAGAAGGGAATTACTTCCCAGACCAGAAAATTACTGTTGGGGATGTTGAAATGCCAATAGTTATCCTTGGAGAGCCAACCTACCCAGGAGCGGCACCAGGGTTTCTGACGCCCTAGGCGGACGGCCATTTCGCTGCCCCCTGCAGGTCCAGTGGACCTACTGCAGTCATGCTGGCAGACAGTCTGCTGCTGGAAAGGCTCTGGTGGACCTGCCGCAGTGATGCCGGCGGTCGGTCCACTGGTCTAAAGACTCCTGTGGACCTGCCGCAGGTATGACTGCAGTAGGTCCGCTGGGGCCTTTAGACCAGCGCACCGTCCGTCAAAATGACTGCGGGAGCTCAACCGGACCCGCGTGCCGCCCCCCGGCAAAATAACGCCCCCCCAAAATTCTGGCGCCCTAGGCCATTGCCTAGGTCGCCTAAATGGTAGCACCGGCCCTGAACCTCCCCCTTGCACCCATGGCTCATGAAGCCATACACAGGCAGTCGGGACAGTAGTAAGGGGCAGTTCAACTATAGGCTGAGCAAGTGAAGAATGGTGGTAGAATGTGCCTTTGGACATTTAATAGCTTGCTGGTGCTGTTTGCTGACTAGATTAGACCTCAGCGCAACCAGTATTTCTATTGTTATTACTGCTTTCTGTGTGCTCCATAATATCTGTGAGAGTAGTGGGGAGATGTTTATGGCTGGGTGGGAGGTTGAGGCAAATTGCTTGGCTGCCAATTTTTAACAGCGAGACACCAAGACGATTAGATAGAAGAGCACAGGTAGGTGTGCTGTGCATCGGAGAGGCTTTGAAAACCAGTTTCATGACTGGCCAGGCTACGGTGTGACTGTTGTGTGTGGTTTTTTCCTGATGCAACCCGCCCCCTTTGTTGATTTTAACTCCCTATATAAGCCAGCTGTTTGAATGACAACCTTCTGTTGATTGGGTCATCATCTGGAGTGCAGTGGCTGGGTGCCCTGGGTTCCCCCACTGCGTTCTTGGGTGTCTGGGTGAGGAGGATATGGAACTTGGGGAGGAGAGCAGGCAGTTGCACAGTGAATTCAGCGGTGGTCTGTGCTCCTGCTGGTTTTCTTGCAGCTCACCAGACGCCTGAGCATGTCCATTTGTTTCCCCATTAGCCTCAGCTTTGCATCCTGCCTCTTCTCATTGCGCTCACTTAATGCTTTCTTTGACTCTGCCACTGAATGCTTCAGTGCATTCAGCTGTGCCCTATCAGTGCAGGAGGACTGCATGAGCTCGGAAAACATGTAATCGCGAGTGTGTTTTTTTTCACCTTCTAATCTGTGATAACCTCAGGGATGGAGATGTTAGGGGGAGCATAGAAACATTTGCACCTGCAGAGGGATAAAAAGTGAGAGTAAAATTTAAGATGATACATTTCTGAGAACAAAAGAGAGATTCTTTCACAGTGAATCAAGCAATTCACAGCCGACAGCACATGTGCTTTAGGTACAAGGTTGCATTTTTCCTTTTATTTTGAGCGCCTACCGGTATGGTGACACATCACACATGGCTGGGCAACAGAACTTGGTTTCTAGACAGCCACAGTAAGCCAACAGGTACGCGGGTTTGGCTTCCAACGCCTTGATCAAATATAGGAATGTTTTCAAACTGCAGTGCCCTCCTTTCCCATAGCAAGCTATCGTGGTTGGGTTTGCCATTTAAAAGGAGTGGCTGTGGTTTTTGGGTGAATGTGCGGCACACACCTCCCTCCACCCCTCCGCATGGCTATTTGGGATGATCCCTTCACCCTCCTCAGGGATGTTCCCTTTTAGCCAAACACAAACAGCCCAGCGTGAATGGGGTCCTTTTACTGTTCCCTTACAAAAATTCCCCTGTTTCAGCCAGGTGACCATGAATGATATCACTGTCCTGAAGCTAACACAGAAAGATATACACCAGATATTGCTTGAATACAGTGAAAACCCAGGACCATTCGCTCCCATGCTTCGTGCTGCAGTGATTCCAGACTATTTGCTAATGGCTTGGCTTGGTAAAGTGTCCTACCATGGAGGGTGAAATAAGGCAGCCCTCCCTAAAAACCTTCTGCAAAGGCTTTCAGAGTATCTCCAGGAGAGCTTCATGGAGATGTCCCTGGAGGATTCCCACTCCATCCCCAGACAAGTTAACAGACCTTCCAGTAGCTGTACTGGCCACGAATGCATCCCAAGTCTTCAGGGCAAATCAAACATTAAACACTATTGCTTTTAAACCCTGTACTGTAGTTACAAATGTGCACTCACCAGATGTGCATTCATCTGTTTCCTTTAGGGCTATCTCAAGCTAAACATCTGGGGACTCCTGACTTATACTTAGAAATCTTCATGTGTTAGAGTTCAAGCAGTATAGCGATGACATTTCTTCTGGTCAGGGATTTTTATTCCCTTCCCTGCACCATTCAAACAAGTGTGGCACCTGTCTCCTCTGTGTATATGTGCACAGGCAGTCAGCCAAGTCTTAGTCCTTTGATGCTTTACAGTGGCTCATTTGATTTCAATAAACTTTCTTAGGTGCAGGACGAACACTTAACAATAATTAATGCGTCTTTCCTGTTTGATGAGTTACAGAGTTATAGAGGTATATCAAGTGTTTCCATTGTAAAACTTTATACCATGGGCTACAGATGTTATAGGTAAGATCAATACATGCAGCATTCTACAAGTATTTCATCAATTCTAAACTCATTCTTATCAACTGAACATCTATTTTAACAATGCTAACACAGAGATATGCCAGGCAGGTTTCCAGATATGCATTTGTCTGTGTTCAGTGAGGCCTGGGGCCTTGGCATGGGCTGACACCTGATATGAAGAAATACAGGCTCAGGCTAATATAACTATGCCAGAAATATAGGAACATCTCTGTTTTAAGTTAAAATGCATGTTTTGATTAATAGAATATCTTGTTGCTCCGTAGAAAATCCAATTTCTAGGCTAACTTGAGCAGTTGAACATAATACACGCAGAAGTTGAGAACTTGATATTGATTGTGTCTCAAAGATGTAGTTGAGTTGTGCAAAGCCCAGTTAATAGTTGAGAAAATCATAGTAGTCTTGGGATTAAATATTGGTCCATATGACTAGAAAGTAAGGTGTAGGGGGTGGTATTTTCTAAAAGTCTTGGAAAATACTTATGCTGAAAATAAATTGTTGCATTGATATTGCAATGACTAATGTCATGGTGTTGAAAATGACCTAATGACCCCTTGATTATTGCTCAGATATACTATAGTCATGAAGACTGTATTCTGGTGGTCCAAGAAAGTGAGAAGAGTCTCTGTTGTTATAGAGATTTGTGTGAGAGTATAGGAGGAGAGAGATCTTACTTGAATCCTTAAAGCCCCTAACGCTGGGTGCAGAGGGCAGGAGTCAAGGTTCAGAAATATGAAATCCAATATAGATTAAAATAAAAAATGACCATACCTAAAAGAGGAGATGTAATGCTAAAACTATATACATTTCTTTCTTATTTGTTTTTATATCTTTCATTTTGGTAGGATGTTCCTTGAGTCTCATATTTTCTGTTTACATCTTATTAGCAGTAGTACTACAGAAATTTTAAAAACTAACATCTCTATCCTCCAGTAAGCACTGCAGAGACACCCATTGCCTTAAATTAGCTTGTATGTGGAGGGTTCTTCTATTATGCAACTTGTTGCAAGTTCTCGACTTAAGAAACAAATGTCATGAATTTAGCTATAAATTATTTAGCAGAAAAAACTCATGTCATATATACTCATCATAGATGCTTTTTACCAGAGCTGCCTGAAGTCACTGCATAGATTGTTCTTTTTTTTCCTACAGTGCCGAAGAACGAGGAAACCTTTTGCTATTTTTCAGAAGCCTTTCATCCTTTGCTGAGTGGTGTGAACATCGCAAATGCACCTTCAGACATTTCAAGGTAGTGTGTGACAAGACATTCTGTATACTTCATCCCTTATCATTCCTAAGTGTTGATATTAATAAGAGTTTTATTATGAAAGAGCAAATTGAACATAAGTATTACTCTCCATAGCACTTTTCAGAATAATAGAACAATTTTAATTTTGAGTAGAACTCACTTTTTAATTATACTGCTATTGAACTTGAAATTGGAGGAGAAAGAACATTATCCAAAGGTTTATAGACTTACTGGCTATTTTGTGTCCCATATGTACAAAAGGCAAATTCTTTATTAATGTGTTATTTAAGTTGATTTTGTCAGCATTTTTCATATTCTTGTTCAGACAAATTGCAGCCTGATTAAATCAAGTGTAAATGCATCAGTGAAATTTAAAATACTGTGCCAACTGCAACCTTCATGTAAGTGGGTATTTCTCTGGCTAGTTGGAAGAAAAGGGGTGTTGCCCTTTTGCAGCAGGTGGGGACAAGGAGGCAAATTTATTAGGATGGACAAGAAGGTCAAGAAGCAGTTGGGGCCAGGTCCGGAGAAGGTCGGTATTTATGTTCTGTGCAGACATGGTAGAACCTCTCTACCAGGATGAGGGTGCCAGCATGACTGTAAAAACATCAGTGAGATAGGAAATAATATTTGTATCTGCAGTGTTTTTTGAAATGTAGGGCATCTGATGTTTTTAAGTGGTGAAAATAAGCCAATCTTTTAGTAGGTAATACAACTGAGATTTCTTTTCAGAATAACTAATGCAAAATAATATGTCAAAATAAAGCAACATTTGTAGGCTACGTCACATCTAAACCCTGTTTCTCAGCTGTGATGAGCCATAATTTGGATTTCAGCCTCTCAATCTTTTCATATCTTGGAAGACAACATTCACATTTGGAGCTGTTTTATATAGGCAGGGGAACAATTGTCCCTTAATTTTAATTGGAGAATACAATTAACTTTAAACTATAGTGTTCTTCAGTTAGTTTACTTCTTGCCATTGTTTTGTATAATTTTTCATGTAAATAATAATTTGTTCCTTAGTGGTGTTTGTTTCATTCTTCTGTAGTTTTATTGGGAAGAACAGCGATTTAAGTTTTAAAAAATACATCAATTGGCAAAATATGTACTCAGCATACCATCTCAAAGTAATAAAATTTATTATTCCCTGAAATTTTTGTTAAAAAAATTAATTTCAAATGTTACCTCTTGTAGCCAAAAAGAAAAAAGGTTTAACCAGCCAACCATAAAATAAAGAAATAGACAAGAAAAAAAATTGAGTAACCTCTTCGTACCAGATATGAACCTTTCACTGTAGTCCAGGAAAGAAGAAGATTCCAAAGATATAGCTACACAACTTGAGAACAGACTCAGGGACTTCCTCTTTTTTGACAGGATATTTTACATGCTTACAAATTGAAATGGTTGTTTATGCACAATCTAACCCTGAAGCTGATATTCAAATGATGTATCTTAATTCTGTCGTTGCTCAAGAAAACTCCCATTGCTCCTTGGTAAAGCTGGAAGATTTCTGCCCATGTGTAGTCTATTGAAAAAAACATAGTAAAAGCCAATGGAAAATTTAAGAAAAAATGGAATATTTGAGTCAACTTTTCCTCATTTTTATGGATATTCTAAAATTTATTTTACATATTTGTATTGAGATGACATGGCTGTTGATATATGCATAATTACTAGCCTGGGAGGTGATGTTAAAATGTGTCTTGAAAGTGGAAGAAGCATATATATTGAGGCAAAAATCAGCTCAGCAAAGTAGTGGAATGATTGTGGATTCTGACAGAATGATTACAGATTTTGTCAATTCTACTTTTATATGTTAATGCAGGATAAATTATGTTGTAGTCATGTTCACAGCTGAGAATTTAAGATATCAAAACATGGGTAGTTCTGTAACAAAATGTAAACCAATTTGTTTCTGTAATATTGTTTATTTTTCAGAGGACTTAGACAATAAAAATATAGTATTAGTCATAGTAAAAACCAAAAAGTCACAACAGTAATTTGAAGTCTGAGGTCCTATAAATGCTGTTAAGTACTGTATTTGCAATACATAATATTGTTGTAATAGCATAGTTATAGCATAGCTTGATAACTATTCAAATAGCTGTCTGTAATGCCAGTGAAAAAGCAAACAGAAAAGAACTTATCTAAACAAAAACAACATATTCATTAAATGAAGAGATAGCAAATTAAGATTTATTAATGGAGAATGTACCTGAGGAGGGCTTGTGTATGGTAAGGTTAACACTAGTTGGATATTATGTGGTTCAAGAGAGAGTAGGGGCTTAAATTCATTAAAAGGTCCAAGAATAGCTATAACTTTGCTATGAAAGAGGTGCCATTGAGCAGAATTGTGAAAGTGAACTGTGATCCTGTACAGTTTTCTTACAAGCCATGGAACTTTCATGGTAATACAATTTTACTTTATTTTTTTTTCTGTAAGGTTTTAGTTGACATTTCTAACTGTTTAAAGGATGTTCTGCCATTGAATAAAGTTGTGTGATGGCTTTTAGGCCATGAGAATATTTTTTCTTGACTGAGAAAATAGCCTGAACCCTCTTAGAAGTATTTCTAATTGATTTTTCTTATTTTTTATTAGTGTCATAAGTGTGCTAGGTATTTGAATGAACACACAGTGCTTTTCCCTTGTTTTTTTAATTTCAACATGCACAACTACAGTAGGCATATTCCAAGCTCGTTTAACTAACTTATCAACATTTTTTCTTAGCCCCAAGATGACAAATAGATAACATGGTAAAAATTTTAAACTATAAAAATTATTACACACAAAGAACATTACTTGCCTTTTTAAATACTTCCCTAAATCAGTTTTACCACTTCTTTCTTATTAGGGCCTTGGCTACACTGGCACTTTACAGCGCTGCAACTTTTTCGCTCGGGGTGTGAAAAAACACACCTCTGAGCGCAGCAGGATACAGCGCTGCAAAGCGCCAGTGTAAACAGTGCCCCAGCTCTGGGAGCGGGGCTCCCAGCGCTGCAAGCTAATCCCCATGGGGAGGTGGAGTAGGTGCAGTTCTGGGAGAGCTCTCTCCCGGCGCCGCAAGCACACTCGCACTTCAAAGCGCTGCCACGGGAGTGCCCCCGCAGCAGCGCTTTGGAGTTTCGAGTGTAGCCAAGCCCTACTTCCTTTCCTGAACAGTCATTTTCTCTGAATTAACCTCAGTTCAACCTAAAATCTGCTGTGTACTATTACTTTTTTGTACCTTTAGCGTAATTCTTTTACTCCTTTAATATCTTCTTTTATGATTACAAACACACTCTTTTATATCACTGTTCTGTATTGTTCCTCCAGTACATTCATAGCGGTTTTTGCTCATGTGATACTCAACTCCTTTGCTTTTGTTGCTCTTTCTAACTCCTGTTAACAGGGTTATGAAGAAAGCTTTCAATCATTGACGTTTCTCCAAAAATCAATCTGACCTCAAAATTCTATCATTCAGTCTCTTAGTAATAGAATTAACTGATCACACATGGCTAAAATATGATCTAGCCTCCTTAGTTAAACATTTTATGTACCGTAAAGGCTGTTGGTATTATCATGGAAGTTCCTTGCTAGTATTCTTCCAGCTAGTGCAGAACCCTTCCTAGGTACACTCAGAGGTACAGTGCAAGAGTGGCACTGCACATGCTAGCATGGTGGACCATTTGCTCCTGGTGATGTTGTGGTAATTTTATCGTGCTCAGATATCTTCTGTCCACCATGAAATACTCTACCTTTTTCTGTTTTCAGTTGTAATGTAACTATGGAGACAATCTGTAACCCAATTATTTTCTGATGTGTAGGGAGATTTCCTAACTGTGTCCTGGAGCAAGAATGTGGTGGGTAAAGATTAATATAATCTTTTATGATATGAAAAAGAAATCTTTGCCATCACTAACTGATCTAGCAACTGAGTGATCATGCCACCCTGAAGTGCTCTAATCCCAAGTATCACTGTACACACAGTTATTCCTGTTCCTCTTTGGGGTCTTATACGAAGAAGCAGAAAGAAGGAGGTAGGGGAAGACATGAGGGCATATGAATCATTGATGCTAGGAGCTGCAATGATGCTTTATTGGTCCTTAGTTCATGTGTGTAAATTCCATGATAGCAGCCATTAAGTGTGTAACCTCCATGAATATAGTAACTTTCTACAGTAAATGTCAGTCATTCCAAAATCCATTTTGAAGTTAAAAAGGGTGCAGGTTTGAAGATAATTACAACTTATTATTCAACTCTTTTAAAAACACTGGCAAAGTGAACTTTTTTCTTCCCATGTTTTGTAACAGTGTTTGAATAACGATAGAGCTGCATGCATTCTTATTCTAAGCTGATCATTTTTAAAGCTTAAAATTTAACAATTAAAGAGATATTGTCAACATGATGTATTTTAAAATTGACTTTTAAAAATTTGTTACCTGTCAAAGCACCTTGCACAATGTAACTATTGCTTTTTTCCCCGTCTTTTTCTGTTATGATATTTTAAGGGGCTTCTCATAATCAATTATGTCTTTACTAAATGACTGTGCATGGAAATAGTGAAACTGACTATTGACAAAGTGTTGTCAAATACAAAGAGAGCACAATTGTGTTTGTGTTTTGTTTTTGTTTTTTGTTAATTTGCAATTTTTTTAATACTAAGTGTTATGATATAAATTGACTGTGGCCCTTTACCCAAAAGATATTTGTGCTGTTGAACATATTGTCATCTGAAAGTAAGATTTTTTTCCATTATGCCTAGAAAGACAGGAGAGACAATTTGTAGATACAAAAAAAGTATGCCTCATGTATGAAAAATCCAAAGTTCATATGGAAATGTTGGTCCTACAATTCCTCTTGGAGCCAGCTTTCAAAATAATTTCCTTGTGAATTAACTCTTGTATTTTTCCAAAGCATACATTTCTGTTTGAAAGAATATTTTCATTAAAGATTAGTTTTAAAATGGATAATTAAGAGAAACTAGTAAAACATATAAGACAGACCTATTAAGCCAATTTCATCTCTGATATAAGTGCATTGACTTCAGTGGAGTTAGATCAGATTAATTTGACCCATTTTGTTCAAATGAATTAGTAGATTATGAAGAAATACTTTTTTTGACCAAAAATGTATTGTTCATTAAAAAGTTTTTGTAGTTTTCATATTTAGACATATAGTTCATTAGAAGTTTGGTAAAAATACATATTAAAAAATTTGGAAAAAATCTTTTATAAAACCCTGAGATCTCACTAAGATACTACCTCAGATTATAATTTTTTTGAAAGCCATTTTCTCTTCTCTTAGTCCCTGAATATTACATGCAAAAGACTTTAATAATGAACATCTTGAATAATAAGGAACAGAAAAGATTTGCTTGCTTCAATTCTTGGAGTTTATGATGCAAAATATTAATGTTAACTAATAAGTAGTAAACATAACAAATTGAACACTCTTTATCCATCAGTATGACAAATGTAATGATTCTAAAGTTACTTTCCTGTCTATGAAAAAAATTACTAGAAGAGGGTTAAGAAAAACATACTTTTTGGGGACCTTTTTTACTTTATCAAGCATGCTTAATGAGTATAGACCTGTTAAGAGACTTAGAGGACCACTTGGTCTTGACAACATTGTGATAATTTTACCAGATGTATAAGGAATGTTTTCTGAGATAGGAGAGACAGCAAGAGGTTCAAAGGTGTCACAAACAGTCAGCAGAAAAAATGATAATTTGACTGCTAAGGTATTTTTTTGACTTTACTATTAATGCACCTAGAGGCAGGTGAGCAGTGGTTAAAATAGTACTGTTAGTATGGAAAATAAAAAAGGATACACCTACGCTAAAAATAAAGATTGGTACAGTATTCACTTTACAGGAGACATCTTAATCTATGGGCCTTGATACAGCATCACCATTTTGTCTGTTGTATTAGATTTTGTATGAATGTTATGACCAGATGACGTTGCACAGTATCATACTGAAGCCTTTTGTTACAGGTTCATATTTGGAAATAATGACAGTGTTGCTTATGGTGTGTTTTATTGTAGTATGAAGGACCACTCTGAAGATGAGATTTTTGTTTTGATGATTTGTTGGAGGGCAATAAAATATTAGTAAGTGGGAGACATTAAAACAATGGTTTGGAGGGCAGTTTTTTATTTGTTTCAAATGTCTGATAAGGAATTTGGGACAGCTAGCTGGTTGGGTTGCCACGAGTAACCAGTTTGTTTTTAGTAAATGCTGCAAATATGTGACAGTCTCCGTACAAATATTTCTTTTGGGGTTTGAAGCAGTCACAGGTGGTTTTTGTTAGTTGCTCATTTATAGAACTTTCTCTTTTAAGAGCCATAATAATTTCGTATTACTAGACTGGAAGATCAAGCTTGTTTGAATTTTGTACACAAAAAATGTATAGTACATGGATGTTATGTAGTTGGTAGGACTGTATTTAAAACTGTTAAGTGATATATGAACTGATGATTGCAGTAAAATGTTAAACTGACACAAAATGCAATGAGAGTTATGTAGTCAGTGTCTGATTTTAAAGCAAGCAATCAGTAATTATCACAAGAAAGTACAGAACAGTATACCTGGTTGGCTTCTTAGTGAGTTTATAGCATGTGAATAAATTAATAACATAAATAGGCAGATGCAGTTGTTTTAAAGTGACACTGTCAAACATTATAGTTCCAAAATGTAACTTAACGTAAGAATGTTGTAATCTCATAGAGATTGTCCTCCAGATTTTAAATATGTAAATTTTAAAGTATATAACTATCACTCCCACCTCTGAAAGAGGAATTAGTTTTAAGTAGAATTTTGATAAAAACAATGTCTTGTAAGCCCTTGTCTCTTAGATTTTAGTTACCAGTGTAGCTACGCCACTATCATCACTAATACAGACTCACTGCGCCAGTCCAGTGCATCTACACGAGGGGTTTACACTGGTGCCACTACATCAATGGCTGAAATTCTAACATAGGCAAGGCCATTTGCTGCTGGTACAGAGGATATACAATTTAAAGTAACACAATCTGCTCTCAGCTATGCTGACATACAGTATCTCCTCACATAACGCTGTAGTTATGTTCCTGAAAAATGCAACTTTAAGTGAAACGATGTTAAACGAATCTAAATTTCCCAGAAGATTTAATGTAAATGCAGGGGGTTAGGTTTCAAGGAAATTTTTTGGGGGCAGACAAAAGGCATTATATACTGTACTGTACTGTGTTGGGGAGGTGCCCCTGGCTTATCCCTGGGGCTCAGGGCTGGGGGTGCAGGGTCTTGGAGGGAGTTAGGGTGCGGGAAGGCGCTCAGGGTCACCGTGTGGGAGGAGGCTCAGGGCTGGGGCAGGCAGAAGGTGCAGAACACTTACCTGGGGCAGATCCTGTTTGGTGCAGGGGGTGTGCAGGTGGCTCTGCATAGCGCAGCACCGCTCCCAGAGCCACGATTCTGGGAGCTGCCTCCCCCCCGGCAGGCAGGGCCACCTGGTATGCAGGGGCTTTAGGGGCTGCAGGGCCCTGGGCTAAGGGGCCCTGGAGCCCTGGCCTGCAGCTCTAAAGCCTCTTTTGGAATGTGGCCCTGCGAGCATAGGCCGTAGGACTCAGGAGGAGCAGGGGCAGCTGCACAGTCAGCGGCAGGAGAGAAGTGGCACTTTCTCCTTCAAAGCGCCGCTTCTCTCCGGACGGCTTTGAAGGGGAAAGCACTACGTCTCTCTGGCCGCTGGCTGTGCAGCTGCCCCTGCTTCTCCATGGGCTGGAGGACTCAGGAGGAGCAGGGGCAGCTGCGCAGCCAGAGGCCGGAGAGAAGCAGTGCTTTCCCCTTCAAAGTGCTGCTTCTCTCTGGCTGGCTTCCAGAAGGGGCTTTAGAGCTGCAGGCCAGGGCCCAGAGCCCTGTGCCCCTGCGTTCCGGGTGGCCCTGACTGCCGGGGGTGTGGAGGCAGCTTCCCTGCTCGCTTGCTCCCTGCCTCCCTCCCTCCATCACAGAAAGTGCTAAGCACTGCCAAACAGCCATTTGGTGACGGGGGAAGCACTGGACGGGAGGGAGGAAGGGAGAGGAGGAGGCCTAGAAGAGGAACTTGTGCAATGCCCCCTTGTAAAGTCAGCCAAATGACGTTATAAGGGAGCATTGCACAACTTTAAACAAGTATGTTCCCTAATGGAGCAGTGACATAACTTTGAAACAACGTTAAGCGGGAGGATGTTAAATGAGGAGTTCTGTATCTTAACTGATACTGCTGGACTAATAAAGAAGAAAAAGATACTTTCAAGTTTCATTAAAAAAAGCCGTGGATTACAAAAGAATGATTGGTCAAAAAAAATCAGTAGATTAAGAAATCTGTATTCAGCTTCATAAGAGATTATTAGAAATGAAGGCGAAACAAGTACATGATAGACTTTCAAAAATTCCTTAATTTCCCAGCCCATCTCCTATATTACTTTAAGGCTTTTGAGAGCTAAACTACACTGTGTTGAGGATGATAAATTAAACCATATAAAATTACATACACTAGTATTTCAGAGACTATCCCTTGTCGTCTTGTAGCATTTTAGCTTTTTTGAGAGAATATTAGGAGATTAAATTAATTTACCTGCTAGTTTGTGGTACAATATATAAATAAATCTTTAATAATGACCGTTAAAGAGCATTTTTAAGAAATATTGATGATTCTTTCTAATATGTATAAAAAACTGTGTTTTCATAGGAAAGCCGTCCTAAACCAACTTCAGTCATTGTTCTTTGGTCCTATTTACGTATGGAAAGAGCTTTCTCTACCAATCAAGGTTTGGAATGAGAGCAAAATATAGTGCACCTGCTACATATACAACATTATTACTCATACTGGTTATTGTTAAGATGAATTTTCTTCCTGTTATACATTGGCCACTACTAGGACAAAGAAATGTTTTGTTTTTTTTTCCCTTTTGGCATCAGCTTGACTTGAACTTGGAATATAATCATGGCTGCTGTGGGGTGGATGTTTTTATTTTTATGACTCGTAATTTCATGACTCAAGTAATTTTTTTTAAATGGAAAATGAAAATCAAGTGTTCTAGCTGCTAGTGAATTCATCAACCCCAACAAGAGTGATAGATTTAGTTTTCAAAATTTCAGGGGATTTAAAAGAAATAAAAATGAAACAATACTGGTGCAAGTGTGATTGTGATTTTTCTTAATTATGGATTCAATATAAAAAAAATCTTCTGGCTTATTTTTATTTTTTAAATAATTATAAAATAATCATTTTCTTCTCCAAGAATATTAAAACCAGCCAAACAATTTTTGATTTTGACACTACTAAAAAGTCTATTAGGTTTTAATTTTCATAGGTGCCTACTAACAGTATCTCAGGCTTTTAATGTGCACATAATAATATTCAATTCAACTACATTTGTTGCTCAGGTCAAGCACTGTCATACTATTGTTTAATTAGACTGGAAATAAAAAAAAAGTTGTTACTGTAAACTGGCTTATATTACTAAGGAAAAACAGTGATTCCAAAGTGAAATACCTTTATGTATTTGAAATTTAAATAACTATACAAATAAAAAAAAATAGTAGCTCTGAAGTTGAGAACTTTTCATATTTCAACAAGCTCCTTTCATTTACCACTTGTGTGGGAAAAATAAGTCTAGTATTAGTGATTAGGGTTTTCTGTACATTTGTATTTATGAAGCAGCTAAGCCAAATGAGGACTGTGCAAATTCCTATTGAAACAAACAAAAACAGAAAAAGAAAAGTAATCTGAAATTGTGTATTTGTGTTAAGTCAGAATCAATATCTTTAAGGTGTAGTTATCTTTATTTAATCTGAATTGTCAGAAGCCCCCACCATTAATCTGAGACTGTCCCTTTATATTGCTTGCATCTGAAAAAAGCTAAAAGGGTAAAACCATGTTGGTAATATAATTGTATTAGTTTTTCACACAGTTTTACAGTTTAAGATAGAACCAACTTTGCATTTTATTCCTAAGCATTTTAAAGTTTTCTGTGTCTGTTTTTTACATTTTTCCAGTAATTGAACTATGGCTCCTATTCTAAAAAGTGACATTGTAAAAGTCCATCTTTATTTTTTCTTAGGGAGTTCCAGTGAAACTTTCTTGGTTTACCAAAAGAAAAACAAAGTTCATCTGCTGAAGCCTGATCTGAATTCAATGATTTCCCTGATCAAGGCAAAGACTTAGAGTGAACTTATGCTTTTTACAGGTCATGGATTTTAATCAGTAATTAAAATGATTTGAACCAGATTCTGGTTGTAGTTACACCAGTGCAACCCCATTGCCTCCAACTTGCAATTGAGTTGTGTGGGTGGGTGGCTGTCTCTTGGAACTTAATTAGCAATTCTGCTGATGTGCAAGCCAGAATAACATTCTCACAGCTGTGTTTGCTTTGCAGTGTTAGTATGAATAAAGTAATTAAAACTTACAGCCTGATCCTGCAGTCCGTATTCATATGAGTGTTGCAATTAAACCACTGAAGTTAAAGGAATGATACTTATGAGTAAAGGATGCTTGCAGAAGTAAGTGTTGCATGGTTAAGCCCATACTTTTGACACTGTTATAAACTCACATGAATCTGAAAGTACAGGTGGTATTGGGTATGCCAAGTGAGAAGATGCTGGTTTTTTTACATAGTGATTTTTCAGACTAGAACTACATTTTTAACATAATTAAAAGTTCATAGAATAGGTATATAGAAAAACATAATTAACAAGGGAAAGGATATAGTCATTTAAAAAAGGAACAGGAATGATCATCTGTTACCATACTTAAGTTTTAGTATAATTAATAGATAGTGGTTAATAATATGCTCCGACAGGCAGTGTTTTCAAGCAAGAAAAAGCATTAGGATGCTTTGCCAAGATGATTGGGTTGCCTTCCATTCTTATCTCATCCATACGCGAACGGATATAACGTGTGTTGTTGGATTTGCAGAATGTGTCATCTGTGATTGAGGTTATGTTGTTAAACTGCAAAACAAAACAAAGATAGTTTTGAAAATGCTTCAGCATCAAAACCTGGATGAAAGTATCTTACTCTTACTAATAATTAAATATGGCTCTCATTTTTTCTTGTTTTTTTATTTTGTTGTTTTTGAGTTTAAATCTTAAGTTTGTTTGTTTTTAAGTCTTCTGAAGGGTTTATTCTATGGGTGCAGTTATTAACTAGTAATATTACATTGGTAGTGAAATCTAGTACATTTTGTTGACAGAGGTTATTCTATTGCTCATTGTGGCCGGTGACTGCCCTTGAAATAAAGAAACAAACAGTGTTTATAGACGAAGTAGTGACAAATTCCAGTGTTGCAGTTACAATCAGCCACTAAACAGCTTTTGTGGCTAGGAGACCTTCTATTTTACTTTATTCTGAATAATTATTTGAAGTCTCAACTACTTTATTGCTTTTTAATGTTTCAAAGATAGGATGAGCACGTGCTACGGTGCAAAATATATTTAAGTACATGTTTGTACTAATGTTTAGTTTTCAGTGGAATGTTTTTGGACAGTGGTAACACAACAACTGTATGAACCAAATTGAAAACGAATAATGAAAGAAAGCAAGAGTGATCTTATTTTATCTAAATGATTATCTGTGCCCTTTGTTGTACAATATTAAAAAAATACTTTGAGACCTGAAGGTGCAGAACACGCAGACTCTCTGGTAAGTTAAGAGGTACAGATTCCAGTGTGTTGTGTGCTAGATAGAGATATGACAAATTGGTCTGCTTCTGTAGAAAAAAGGAGAAAAAAAAATTAGTGTTGATTTTCCTTGATTACAATGTCAGTAGTTCAGTCCTTCCTGTGCCTGTCTACATGGACAGCAGATATAATAGGCCAGGAGAGACTCATTCTCTCTTGGTGCTACTGCTGGACCCCTGGTTGTGGGGTTTGGCAGGAGAAGTTTTTGCTTTATTATGCCTCATGCAGGTTCCAGATTGGCTGAGGAGGTGGTATGTGGTATTCAACTTCCTGGGTTCATCAGTAATCTCCCTGGACTCCAGAGAAATTACTGATGAACCCAGCAAGTTGAGTAGCACATACCGCCCCAGAACCTGCATGGGGCATATCAAAAGCTTCTTCTGGATGAGACGCTTTTCCCTCGGGTGGCTTGGAGTATGGGGAGGGGAGGCGCAGTGGGCAGGTGGGGGGAAGCTCAGGGCTTCGGCTGACCTGGGGCTCCTCCGATCACAGAGGCACTCGGGTCCCTGACCTTGGGGGGAACAGAGTCAGGGGCTCCACCTGTGGCCCATGCCTGTTTAACAATAGATATCAGCATTTTTTTTCTGAATACATACCTTGGCTAATATATGTCCATAAAGCCATCCTGTTTAAATGTTCTTTTGTTGGAAGTAGTGTATGTAATATGCTAACACAGTGGCTCTCATCTTTCCAGACCACTGTACCCCTTTCAGGAGTCTGATTTGTCTTGTGTATCCAAGTTACACCTCAGTTCAAAACTATTTTCTTACAACATCAGACAAAAAAATTCAAGTATCACAGCAAACTATTATTGAAAAATTGCTTACTTTCTCAATTGTACCATATAATTATAAAATAAATCAATTTAAATATAAATATTATACTTAAGTTTCAGTGTATAGTATGTAGAGCAGTATAAACAAGTCATTGTCTGTATGAAATTTTAGTTTGTGCTTGCTTAGCTAGTGCTTTTTATGTTGCCTGTTGTAAAACTAGGCAAATATCTAGATGAGTTGATGTACCCCCTGGAAGACCTCTGTGTATCCCTGGGGTATGTGCACCTCTGGTTGAGAACCAGTGCCCTAACATACTAAGAAATTGCTTGAACAGGATTTGTTACATTTTTGAGAGATTAAAAAATTTAATAAAACAAGTTCTGTTAAACTTCAGGCTTCAATGCCATAGCTTTATTTAAGAGTATTTGAATATGGCTGTGATTAAAATATCCTCTAGTGTTAACCCTTCTTGTGACTGTAATTATGTTTTGTTGTTGTTGGTTGTTGTTCTGTTAATGTTTTCCCTCACTTTCCATAACCATATTTGTAGCTGAATACCAAGGTGGGCTATGTCCTTCTTGCGGTGAAGAATTTTGGATCGTGACTGGTGTGAGCAGGTGTCATGGTGCTTTCAGTGACTCTTCTATTTTGAGTAATCTCTTTTTGCCATATATCAACATGTTTTTCTGGGTTGCTGTGCCAACAATTTGACATACAAATTCACAATTAGAACCAAATCAAGCCCTGTTTAGTTTAGTTATATAATCACAGCTTATTATGTAACAATGTAATAGCTCTCCATAGCTACAGAACTATTTCCATACAAAAAATTTAAGGTGAAGTTAAGGCTACAAGTATTTTTCACTAAAAGCCTTATTGGGATTGTTAGGATCCTACTAGTAAGCCTGAAGATGCTTAGCTCCATGTTCGCACTTGTCCTACCTGCATTTCCCAGACTCTTAGGATACTCCTCAGAATTCCCAGTATTAGTAGTTTACTAGGTCCCAGACAAACCAAAATAAGCTACTCAGGCCTGGGGTGAGCCAGTGGAAGCTCACTGAAGATTAATAGGCCTCCTGAGTCATGGGGGTAGTGGAAAATTGTCCTCTGTTGCAGATAATCAGATATTCTTACAAAGCCCTCTTTCTACAGAACTCACATGTATAATGCTGGAGGAGAGGGGTACTGAATAAGAACACAGGTAGCTGTGGGAGACCAGAGTGTCATTTTCCTCCTTTCTGTAGATCATCTGAGGTGTGCAGGAAGGACATTTCCACAGGAAGTATCAAAAGGCTTGGAGAGGTTGTTGGTCCTCCTCAAATCTTTTAGTATAAAAACTCTTTTAAGAGTGTCTTATTTTGGAAGCTCCTATCCAATTCACTTCCTAGTGTGTTTAAAAAAAAAAAATCTGCCTTGGCCCCTGATCAACCAATTTGGAAACCAAATGCACTTTTTTATGTGAATTTTAGAAGCGAGGAGGGGCAAAATTTTATTTAAAATTAAACTAATTTGCATCATTAACAGAGCATTGCTGTTGTTCCATATACCTTAAATAAAAAGCATATTGTTTTAAAAATCTGAAAACCTCCTATACTTATGCCCAGAGGCTTACAGTAAAGTTTACAAATATTTAACAAACACTACATCTATGATAATGGTTATTTATCTAATTTTATGTAAGTTACTCCAATTTTTATAACCTCTGTTACTTACCTTGAAAGCATTTGCTCTGATACCTCTGCTCTTAATTCTGTTGTAGTTTGCATTAAATGTAATTAGCTTAGGGGGCAGAACTGGAAGTTTTATCAGTTTATTTTCAGCAAGTGAAAGTTCTTCTAATAACAGAAGCTTTGAAAAGGCACCATCTTCAATTTCATCTATCATATTTCCAGTTAAATCAATTCTTCTTAATGTAGCTTTATATAAAGGAAACAAAAAACCGAATATTACATTTATTTTTCATGGTGTGTAAAATGCACTAAAGCATAATATACTCCTATTATAAGTGGCTCTTGTAGAAATGCTTATAAATATGATTGCCAAACACTTTGCATTATAAGTCTCTGTTTTCAGTTTCTTATAACTTTTTAAAACTTTAATTGTTTGGGCTAAAATTCTCCACAAATACCTTAGGCTGAAAAACACAAAACAAAACAAACAGTTCAGCCAAGAGAGAGGCTCGGGAAAAATAAGTAGTTTTGCCCAGTTAAAATTATGTACATCAAACCATTTCATTGAGAAGCTCTAGTGCAGGGGTCAGCAACCTTTCAGACGTGGTGCGCCGAGTCTTAATTTATTCACTCTAATTTAAGGTTTCGCATGCCAGTCATACATTTTAACATTTTTAGAAAGTCTCTTTCTATAAGTCTATAATATATAACTAAACTATTGTTGTATGTAAAGTAAAAAAGGTTTTAAAAATGTTCAAGAAGCTTCATTTAAAATTAAATTAAAATACAGAGCCCCTCGGACCGGTGGGCAGAACCCAGGCAGCGTGAGTGCCGCTGAATATCAGCTCGCATGCCGCCTTCGGCACGCATGCCATAGGTTGCCTACTCCTGCTCTAGTGTCTCCATCTTTTAGAGGGAAACTTGAAATTTGGCACAGAAGTTGCCCAGGTTTTAGGGATGTGCCTCTTGTCCCTGTGAAAATCCACCCAAATGTGGTCAAGATATAAGCATCTGAAAAACTCTCAGTTCACACATATTCACTAAAAGTTTGTAAAGAGGCTAACAATTAGTGAATGATCCACCAGAGAATAAAAGCCTACTACTTTTATTGGTTAGCTCAAGTGATAAGAGGTCTGTGCTGTGGATCTAAGGGTCCTGTTCCAGATGACCACCTATGTGGGGGGTCAGGAGGGTGCCACTTGATGTAGTTTCTGTTTTTTCTGTTTGTTGTTTTAAAAAATAAGGAAATTACATTGAAGAAAACTGTTCAAAGAATAGTAAGGTTGCCAAGTTGAACGTTCAAAGTTTGGAAATGCCATAATAGTAGCTGCCTGTGTAACTTTAATTCAGTCCCCTTGATGTGTATGTTCACTTTACTTGAACACACAGATTCTAAGAGATTTATTCTATCTCCTGATAGGGTGAATATAAGTTAAAAAGCATGTGAATTTTCAACAAATACGTCCTTCCAAATGTTAATTAGTCATTGAGGTTAAATAGATAAATAAAAATAAAAGCAGTTTTTAAAGTCTGACAAAATCCCCTCTCTTTTCTCTCTACACTGTTGGCCTTAGAAGTGTCACCATTTGATTAGTTATCTAGTTATTATCTCTTTCAGCCAAGGACATACTTAAATTTCTACGGTCAAAGATAAGCATAAGAAAAAATAATAAATAAAATAAGCTATCCAGGCCTCCTTCATATTTCCGAAAGAATCACAAAAAGGAGAAAGCCCAGTTCTTAAGACAAATGCTTTTAAAGTCACTTTCAACAAAGAAGAGAATAAATGATACTGCATATGAACAAAGAGATGGACTTGACAATGTCAGAGAAATCTTAATTTGTAGAATTTCTTTACTTTTGACAGCTTGGTATTTAATTTGAACATTCAGTATTGCATTAACGGTGACATGCTTAACTTTAGTTAAGACCAGGTTTCTCTGCTATATGTTCCTACTAATTAATTAGGGAGAGCAGGGCAATCAGCACAGAAAAAGGTTTGAAGTAATAAAAATGTATATTTTCTTTACCTCTGTGAATTCCTCTTGATAGTTTCTGGTTCCTTTAAGACAACCCAGTTTGAGACACAATACTACTTATGTGGTTCATGGTATTTGTGAGTTAGGGTAGCCAGATATCCCGATATTATCAGGACATACTAATGTATGTACAACTATGCCTCCCTCCTCTCCGCCCGCCATAGGTTGGGTTTAGCTAGGTTTTCAGATTTGCTTCTACAATTCCTTTTTAATAGTAGGGTGTTACATATAAAACATATTAAGACAATGGTCGAATTCAACAATGAATATGAAATGTATCTTGTTTTGGTATTCCCCCTTCCCTCCCCCCCCATATGCAAGGAAGAACTTAACTTTAAACTATAAGTACATATCACCTAATTAAAAAGATTAAAGTCTAAACATGCTTACGAATATCAGCAAAATCTGAGACTGCCACTCTCTTTATTTTGTTGAATCGTGCATAAAGATAGGCTGTTTCCTTTGGCAGAGGGGGAATAGCAATAATATCAATTTCTTCACAGTAAACCGATCCACTTAAACACACACACAGCAGACAAGTGGGCAAATCTGCAAACAAAGAATTTGATTTTCTTGTATCAGTACAAAGCTAAAAGATTGGCAATCAATCTTTAAACTAATACAAAAAATAGAATTTCATTGAATTAAGGTTTGTCTTCTTTCAGGATTTTATATATTTGTTCTCAAGGTAGTAGGGTCAAAAAAGACATCATAGTCATCAAATCCTTTCTCTTACACATTCCTTGTATTGATAATTGCACTTTTCTACTTACACATTCTAGCTTCCTTTTTTAAATCTATTCATGAAGCACCATTTATCAGAGTTACTCAACTATGTTATTGAATTGGTTTGAAATGATTACAGCTGTATAAGCATTCAGTATAACTGATTGTAATGTCATTTGCCTTCCTTAAAAATGATTGCTTTCAAAGTGGAAGTTACGTTAGAAAAAAAATCTTAGAAAAGCAAAAGCTTGCACGTGAACCAGTCAGAGAGTGAGACCATAAATTACCCTATATCTTAAGAGCATGGCCTGTGTGCTCTGTGCAAGCAGAACATAAATACTTCAAGTTTCTTGGATCCTGTGGCAGATTAGAAATTGCTGGCCAGTTTGATTTACATTGAAAAATATAGGCAATAAATTAATGTATTAAATGAAAAAAGTGAAATTAATATCCCAATAGTTTATTAATTGTTTTTACTTTGTCACTGTTGTTTTAATCTCCATTGTGCCAAAGATTTTTATATTAACATAACTGCATTTTAGAAGTTTGTATGGGAAAGTTGAAGGTTTTGTTAGTTGAGTAGGAAAATACTTGGAGCTTTTGGCTTGTTGGAAGACATTTTGGGAAATGAGGGAAATGTCCAAATGTGTCTGCTAAAATAATTAGCAGTGAAATACTTAATGTTGGTGTTTACTTTATTTTTAAGCTTCTGATAACTCATTTGAAGTAATGGGGCAGGTTGTGCCTTTGACCTTTTGTTTCAGGTATACTGCAGGCTCAGGATGAAAACTATCAATTTCTAATTGTTTCATGTTTTCAAGGGCTGGGAAAGACATATAAGAATAGGACAATATTTGGATTCTGGAGCACAATTCTGCAGCAAAGGCAGAAGGCAGCAAAGGATGCTAAGGCAAATTGCACATTCATGAAATCATGGAATATTCAGGCTTTGCCTCAAAGTTAATGTTGCAGCTTTGAATTCAATTGTGCTTAAACTTTTGTTTGTTCTAATTTCTAACTCTTTGTGGTATTGAAACCTTTAGTCATCTTCCACATATATCTGGGTATAGTGCATAGGAGGTACATGTCTTTTTGCTATCCACCTAACAAAGAAGATCCTTCTAGAACAATTGGCAGTTTTTGAAACCCATAACTAATGAAGTCTTGATGAAATGGCTGCTAGGTATGGGCAAGCTGAGAATTGGTAAGCCTTCAGTTATTTCTTTCCTTTGAGAGATTCCTGGGGTTAATACTGGACCCCATTCATTAGCCTTGCATTCAGTCTTTTGCCTGTGATTTCAGATCTCTACCATTAGACTCCAATTGCTCATTTTGTATGTGAATACAGGGAATAGTGAAGTGGTTGGAGAAGCATTGCCATCAATACACCATCAACATTGCATTGCATGATTCTTTCATTGGAGTTGGAGGGTGCACTAGCTTTGCTCACCATTGGATGAGAACTAATTGCCAGATGATTCATTTCAGAGCATGTTGGCTGGCTGGGGAAATGTCTGTAGATGGTGGAGGCTATAATTGTTCCTTGATTAAAATGTTTTTAACTTGAGGGTCTTGTTAAATCATTGTTTGATCCTGGCTTTCTAGATAGCAGTCGTACCCAAGAGTGGTTTGTTTTATTTAATTTATTTTTGTCAAGGAGATGGGGGCTTGAGGTGGGGGTTTTATTATTTTTTATTTTATTTAATTTATTTTTTCCTTTCACATGTGGATCACACCATAGTTAATTACAGAAAAGCTATTTGTGGGGATACACTTGAAAACTGCTGGGAAACTTGAGCTAGTGGACAATGTAGCTGTGGAAACCTTAACCATGATCCTTTTGTGGAGTGTATTGTGCCCAATTAATTTGGCTTCTGCTTAATTTCTGGATGCATTTCAAGGTATTGATTTTAACGTATTAAGCTCTGTCTAGCTACAGTACAGACATATTCTGCTCCTCTCTGAAGTTGAGGTGCTGAGAGCAGATCACTCTCCATAGAAGTCTCTCTACTTTTTCACTTCACCCATTGTCTGGCCATGCTGTAAGAAAGATAGCAGGAAATAGATGTGGTGTAATTAGACTGCAAATTTATTCACTGAAGATATCTGAAAGAACCCTGCAATACATTGTATAATGCAGGTCATGATTATTTCCATAATCACTTCCACATAATCCACAACCTGGTCCCAACCATCCTGTTGTGGGGCTAGAAAAGGAGAGGGATTTTCATGCTGTTCCAGTTGTAGGAGTCCCAACATTCCCTCTTACACAGGTCCCTTAAGGGATCCTTTCTTTCAAATTCTTTGCCAGACCGTTTTATCTAATAACTGTATCTGTTCCATAATGATTATCTACACTGGATATCTGGCACAATTATTACTTACAAAGTTGTGACATAATAACCTAATCCCTACACCCAAACTCAAACACACACAACCTACTGGGTCGCCGACCTACTGTGAGGAAGGCAAAAAAAAATTCACTCCACCCTGTCTTGGCCAATCTGGTGGTGAGGGGGAAATACCTTTCCAGCTCAACAAGAAAATGGGTCACTGAAGTAATGCCCACGGCTGGCCGTATAGACATCCAATTCTTTTGCAAATGTTATGAGTGGGAGAGTGGGAGCTGCTAGCCTGATCCAGGTGAACAACAGCTTCTCCCGGGCTGTGTGGGTTCTAAACATACTCATTACGTTCCAGTCTGCAGAAAGGGCAGTGACCCCACCCCTGACCTGTCCCTGGCCCCCTCACCTGTTGTTGAGAGAGAGCCCTTAAAGGGTAATACCTCTATGTCTCACCATCCAGCCAAAGACTCACCACATACAGGCTGCGGTGAGCGCATTTCACTTCAACATGAATTAGTTGACTTTTTTTTTTCCTGATTGTCTAGTCCATATTGTTAGCCTTATTATGCTTTCATTTGGCCATTCAATATGTGTGTTTGTTTAGAGGATGTCATAGGAGCATCAGATAAACTGGTCTGCGTCTATTCAGAATGTATCTGGAGCTTCTTTAAAATTTCGACCCCAGATTTAGCAGAAATCCCACGAGCTCATGAAAACCTTGTTTATAAATGAAAAGATGAATGCTGTATGCAGTTGTCTTTCACTGAACTCTTATTTTTTTAATGTGAAATATTTTATTTTAGAAAGCTTAATAATGTAACTTTTCTATAACTTACTTGTATCTTTGGTTGGTCGTACTTTAGGTACACTCTCATCTCTCTGCAGTTCCAGTTGTATGTTAGAGTCAGGAGAAAGAATCATGCCATCTTTTCCCTGTAAGAACAAAGGTAATAAAAATGGAGTGTTCATTAAAGACAAGCCATTAAACCAAATCATTAAAGGCAAACTTAAATATTGTACTACAGTTTAAAATATGCTGCTTACTATTCTTATAATGAATACTTCTAACTGAAAGGAATTAGAGAAAAACATTGTTTATTTCATGCATTTGGACAGCATTTGATATATACTCAGTTTCCAGTTTCCCCTTTGTTTGTGGGTTTCGCACACAGAGAGGAGAAAGAAAAGTATTTCTTAAATAATAGGAAAATGTTATAAAACAACAAATAATGGAGAGTAGGAGGAGAATATGGAACAGGAGTATACCTGAAACTGCTCTTAACTTAATCTTAGAAATTGACTAGATTTCAAATTGGCATCAGCATTCAAAAGACTATTTGCAAATAGGTAACAATCCTAATACCCTGAGGCCGTCTATATACGTAAATAGTCTCAGTAAAATAAAATACACTTCTGAATAAAAAGTCAGTGAGAATTTTTCTCCTGAAACATTAAACATGCTAATATCTTTTATCAAGTGTATATAAACTTTACTTTCCAAACCTATCCCCTTGCAGATATTTGCCCCAGTTCAGCAAGGTACTTTAACCTGGTGGCTAAGTGTATGTCATTCACTCAATAATGACTAGCTGACATAGAGGAAGACAACGTATTATTGCTATTAGTTACTCCATTAGCTTAGGTGGTAGAGGTCTCTGTATTGTATGTAATGGTTCTAACTCTGCTGATGGCCAAAGTTTGGTCCAGTGTGGTTAGCCATTCTTAAATTTGTTTTTCCCTTTGCTTTTTTAAAAATATAGGAAATTAAACCACAAAATACAATACTAAAGGAACATTAAGGTTGCAGAATGAAGCACCCAAAAGTTAGGAAATGCTAATATTAAAGTTGCTTATGAAACATCAATTGTGCCCTGTTGTGTGTATGCATTATGATATGATCTTTAATTATATGATCACATACTAGTTTTTCTACCAGACTCCTGCCTTATTCAGTTCGCAGGATGGTCCTTCGCTGGCAGTGAATCAGTTTGTACACTTCAGATTCTTAAACCTTGGGTCAAGTGCTGTAGCTATCTTTAGAAATCTCACATTGGTACCTTCTTTGCATTTTGTCAGATCTGCAGTGAAAGTGTTCTTAAAATGAACAATGTGCTGAGTTATCATCAGAGACTGCTATAACATGAAATGTATGGCAGAATGCGGGTAAAACAGAGCAGAAGATGTAGAGTTTCCCCCAGGAGTTCAGTCACAAATGTAATGTCTGTAAACCAGCTGCTTCCTTTGTTGCAGAAGTTGGAAGGTGTGTACCTATTCTGGGTAATGGGATGGTAAGGCCCATCGCTTCAACTGAGGCGGAGGACCCAGAAAGCCCAGTCAGGAAATGATGACAGGGAACAAAAGCTCAGGCTTGAAGTATTACTTTGGGTACAAAATTAACTTTAGTGAGTTCCATAAAAAGAGAATAAGTTTGGTTAGCACGTAATTTCCAAACTAGTTATGAAATCTTTTGTATGTTAACAGTGTTTTCCATATTTTCATATTCCACTGTTCTCATGGCACAGTTGTAGCCGGTATCACATGATATTTACTTGCTAGATGCAGTAAAGATTCATATGTCCCTTAATGCTTTTCCCACCATTCCAGAAGACGTGCTTCCATGCTGATGACAGGTTCTGCTCTATAACGAATCAGGGCAGTGTGGACTGTTGTACGTTCATTTTCATCATCTGACTTAGATACCATCAACAAAAGGTTGATTTTATTTTTTGGTGGTTTGGGTTCTGTGGTTTCTGCATCAGAGTGTTGCTCTTTTAACATCAGAGTGTTGCTCTGAAAGCATGTTCCATACCTCATCCCTCTCAGATTTTGGAAGACACTTCAGATTCTTAAACCTTGGGTCAAGTGCTGTAGCTATCTTTAGAAATCTCACATTGGTACCTTCTTTGCATTTTGTCAGATCTGCAGTGAAAGTGTTCTTAAAATGAACAATGTGCTGAGTTATTATCAGAGACTGCTAGAACATGAAATGTATGGCAGAATGCAGGTAAAACAGAGCAGAAGATGTACAGTTTTCCCCCAGGAGTTCAGTCACAAATGTAATTAATGCATTATTTTTTTAATTAGCGTCATCGGCATGGAAGCATGTCTGTGACTGAAGCATGAAGGGGCATACGAATGTTTAGCATACCTGGCATGTAAATACCTAGCAATGCCGGCTTCAATAGTGCCATGCGAACACTTGTTCTCATTTTCAGGTGACGTAAATTGTCATTGTAAATATGAAGCAGGCAGCATTATCTCCTGTAAATATAAACAAGTTTGTTTGTCTGAGTGATTGGCTGAACAGGAAGTAGGACTGAGTGGACTTGTAGGCTTTAAAGATTTACATTGTTTTGTTTTTGAATGCAGTTATGTAATAAAAAAATCTACATTTGTAAGTTCTACTTTCATGATAAAGAGATTGCATTACAGTACTTGTATGAGGTGAATTGAAAAATACTATTTCTTTTATCATTTTTACAGTGCAAATATATTTAATGTAAAGTGAACACTGTACCCTTTGTATTCTGTGTTGTAAATTGAAATCAAGTATTGGAAATATAGAAAAACTTCCAAAATATTTAATAAATTTCAATTGGTTTTCTGTTGTTTAACAGTGTGATATAAACTGCGATTAATCATGATTAATTTTTTTAATTGTGATTACTTTTTTTGAGTTAATCGTGAGTTAATGGCGATTAATCAACAGCCCTACTTTTATACTGATAAAACTGCATCCAAAGTAGATAGTTTTGCTGTTTTAATTATACCAGCAAAACCCACCTAGCGTTAAAAGTTTTGCTGGCATATTTATGTTGATTAGGAGTGTGTGTGTGGGGAAATCCTACCACTAGCTGACAAAGCTATGCTGGCAAAAGCCATAGTGTAAATGCAGTTACATGAGCAAAAAACCTTATTTGCTGATATAAACTCTATCTCCACTAGCCAATGTAGCTATACCAGCAAACCCTTTCTAGTGTAGACAAGGCCTCGGTTTCAGTCTTGCTGCTGCTGTTTTGTGGTAAGTAACCTCTTGCAGAGCCTAAGACTATGTCTTACACTACCGCGGTAAGTTGACCTACACTATGCAACTCCAGCTATGTGAATAACGTAGCTGGAGTCGATGTACCTTAGGTCGAGTTACCACGGGGTCTACACTGTGGGAGGTCGACAGGAGAAACTCTCCTGTCGACTTATCTTACTCTTCTCATCGGAGGTAGAGTACAGGAGTCAACTGGAGAGCGATCTGTAGATTTGGTGGGTCTTCACTAGACCCACTAAATCGACCGCCAGTGAGCCGATCTCAGAGCATCGATCCCGGCTGTAGTGTGCATGTAAGTTCCCTTCAAAGAGAACTCATTGGTGATTTCCACAGGAGACAGGAAGTTTATTAGCAAAACAGTGAAACTGATTATATACAAAATACTGTCAAATACACAAAATTAAGCAAGTGGAAGAGAGGCTTTATCTTTAATCTTTCAGTTTTATTTTACTTAGATGTAAATTACATCAACAGTAGATATAATGTGTTCAGATGGAAATTGAATTTAGAAATATAACAACAAACGTATAAATTTAAAATTGATGCTGCTTTGACATTCTGCCCAGAGTTATTAGGTGTGAAGTCCATGATTCTGTTGTACCTGAACTAAGGTTTTTTTGGAATGCTGCCTTCATAGTAATGTAAATGTAGTGATAGATCTTGATCTAAGAGGTATGGGTGTTGTTCTTTGAACAGTCATTGCTACATAACTAATAAATTTGCAACTACATAAGAATGTAGAATTGCTCCAGGGATTTTATGATACATCAAGTCTGAATTACATATACTTAAAAAAAAACAACAACAATCTTTATGGGGCAAATCTTTTACTTAGCAACTGGCACAAGTAGTTGGAGAAAGTGCTGAAATGATGTAAGACAAGCAGTTACTGCCCAAACAGACCACAGAGTAGCTGTGAAACAGCAATACAGGTGACAGTTTATTGTAATGGCTGCAGTAGGCTCCATGGCCTCTCACACTGGCGCAAGTTACAAAACATTCAATTTGTGAATACCTAGAGGATGAAGTGTAATCACTAGCAGCCAGCATGGATTTACTAAGAACAAATCATACCAAACCAGCTTGATTTCCTTCTTTAACAGGGTTATTGGTTTGGTGGATAGGGGGAATGTGGTGGACATAATATACCTGTACTTCAGCAAGGCTTTAGACACCGTCCCACATGACATTTGATAAGTAACTAGAGAAATGTGGGCTCAGTGGGAATACCATTTAAGTGGATACAGAACTGGTTAAAAAACTGCAAAGAAAAAGTAATGATTAATGGAATGATGGCAGGTTGGCAGGAAGTTTCCAGTGAAGTTCCATAGGGATCTTTTCTGGGTCTGGTGTTTAACATCTTTATTAATAAGCTGGATGTAAGAATAGAAAGCATACTGATCAAATTCACTGATGACACAAGGCTTGGGGGAATTGCTGACACTTTGGAAGATAGAGCTAAAACTCTAAGGGATCTTGATAACTTGAAGAAATGGGCTATACACAACAAAATGAAATTTAACAAAGACAAAGGTGCCAAACTTAGGGAAGAAAAACCAAATGCACAAATACAGAATGGCGGATAACTAGCTTGGCAGCAGCACTGCTGAAAAGGATCAGAGTTGTGGTAGATCATTACCTCAACCTGAGTCAGCAACGCAATGCTGTTGCAAAAAAAAAAAAAAAGAAAGAAAGAAAGAAAGAAAACCTGCAAATGCAATTTTAGGCTGCACTAACAGAGGCATAGTATGCAAATCACCATGAGAGGTGATAGTACTGTTCTACTTGGCTTTGGTTAGGCCTCATTTGGAATATTGTGTCCATTTTTGGTCACTCATATATAGAAAGGATGTAGAGAAACAGGAAAGTATCCAAAGTTACTTATAGCACATAAGGAACTATTTTATTTTTTTGTTGCAAGGAAACATTTGTCTGTGGAAAACTGTTTTGATGGAAATAATGACCAGCTACATTCCTAACACTTTACTATGCAGAGTGGCCTACAGTAGACTTTGTTTAATTATATGCACTGTTTATATGGACTTTGATTTGGGCATTTGAATCAGTCAAATACATATCTACTGACATTTCCCGCATTTACATATATGCCTTCTCATTTTGTTTTTTGGTCATGAAGTAGTCTCCCTCTTATCAGAATAATTTAAAAAGTACATATCATCTGATGCTTTGCCTGCTTATATTAAGCTTTAGTCTTTTCAGTAATTTTGTAAAGGATGTTGAATTCTTAGGTAGCTATCAGTTGTTTGTACATCTAGTTTAAGTGATCGCCAGTCCTTTCGTTTGTGTAAATCAATGTTTTAATTGCAAAAAGACAACTATTCTTTCATTACTGTGGTAACCAAATAAACACCTGATATAGAAATTATTCACACACATTTAGAATAAAGCAAAGATCTGTATGCTTTAGGTTAACAACTGAACTATTTGAAGAAAGATGAAGTGAGAGGAATTAATGTAAAAACAAGTAAGATAAGACTTGATTGTATAATTGCTGCAACCCCTAACTTATACTGATTGACTAGAGGTGGTAGATGAGTCATTTCTAGCACAAATAACAGAAATATCCAAAACACAAGATCTGGTAATAGCAGGGGACTTAACTATTGAGACGTCTGTTCGAAAAGTAATATGGCAAAACACAAAATTTCCAATAAGTTTTTGGAATGTATTGTTTCAGAAAACAGACAAAATAACCAGGGGAACAGCCATTTTAGACTTGATTCTGACCAACATGGAAGAATCGGTTGCACATCTGAAGGTAGAAGGCAATTTGGGTGAAAGTGATGGTGAAATAATGGATTTCATGATTCTAAGGAAGGGAAGAAGCAAAAGCTGCACAATAAAGATTCATAGATAGAATTAATAGAAAATGGACTTCAAAAAAGCAGACTTAACAGACTTAGAGAACTGGCAGGTAAAATCCAATGGGAAGAAAATCTAAGGGATTAAGGAATTCAGGAGGTGTGGCAGTTTCTCAAAAAGGCAATACTAAAGGCATAAGTGCAAGCCAAAATATGGAAAGAACAGGTTAAAGAATATTTAGGTAAGTTAGATATATTCAAGTTGGGCAGGACAGATTAAATTCATCTGAAGGTACTTAAGGAACTAACTGAAGTAATCTCGGAAACATTAGCAATTATCTTTGAGAACTCAGAGGACTAGAGAAGGGCAAACATAGTACCCATCTTTAAAAAGGGAAACAAAAAGGACCGGGAGAATTATAGACCAGTCAGCTTAACTTGGACACTTGGAAATATAGCGGAACAAATTATTAAACAATCAGTTTGTAAGCACCTAGAGGATAATAGGGTTATAAAGAATAGCTATCAGGGATTTGTCACAAACAAATCATTCCAAACCAACCTAATTGTCTTCTTTGACAGGGTTACTGGCCTAGTGAATGGGGGGAAAGCAGTAGATGTATATCTTGAATTTAGTTAAGCTTTCCACACAATTCCACATGACATTTTCATAAGTAATCTAGCGAAATATGGTCTAAATAAAATGACTTAAGGTGGTGCATGAGTGGTTGAAAGTTTGCTGTCAAACTGGGAGGGTGTATCTAGTACAATCTCATAGGAGTGAGTGCTTGTATAGTACTATTCAATATTTTCCTTAACGATTTGGATAACGGAGTGAAAAATATACTTTTATATCCCCATGCTCAGAGGGGTTGCAAGCACTTCAGAGGAAAGGGCTAGAATTTAAAATGATCTTGACAAATTGGACAATTGATCTGAATTTTATCTTGTTGATTTCAGTAAAGACAAGTGCAGAGTACATCCCTAAGGAAGGAAAAATCAAATGGGGAATAACTGTCTGGGTAGTAGCACTGTAGAAAAGGATCTGGGAGTTATAGTGGATCACAAATTGCACGAGTCAACAGTGTGATGCAGTTGTCAAAAATATTCTGTGGTGCATAATATTCTGTGCTGCATGAACAAGAGAGTTGTATGTAAGACATGAGCGGTAATTTTCTCATTCCACTCAACACTGGGGAAGCTTCAGTTGGAATACTGTGTCCAGTTCTTGGCACCACACTTTAGGAAAGATGTGGATAAATTGGAGACTGTCCAGATAAGAACAACAAATGATAAAAAGTTTAGAAAACTGGACTTATGAGCAAAAGTTAAAAAAAAAAAAAAACCAAACCAAACCAAAAACTTGAGAAAAGAAGACTGAAGGGGGACCCGATAACAGTCTTCAAATATATTAAGGCTATTATACAGGGTGGTGATCAATTGTTGTCCATGTCCCCTGAAGGTAGGACAAACAGTAATGGGCTTAATCTGCAGCAAGGGAGATTTAGGCTAGCTATTAGGAAAAACTTGGTAATTATAAGGGTAGTTAAGTTCTGAAATAGGTTTCCAAGGGAGGTTGTGGAATCCCCATCACTGGAAGTTTTTAAGACCAGGTTGGACAAACACCAAACAGGCATGGTCTACATCAGTGGTTTGCAAACTAGAGCGACTGACTGGGTCAGTTTGTTTACCTGCCGCATCCGCAGGTTCAGCCGATCGCATCTCCCAGTGACCGTGGTTCACTGCTCCAGGTCAATGGGAGCTGCAAGAAGCAGGAGTAGTCTGAACAGAGCTATGAGATTTGTATTTTAGGTTGACACTTTGCACTAAATCTTCCTTCTTATTAAGTACCTGACTTCCTGGGCATCAGGATTGACAGCAGCATCACTCACAATTGGTCATTAGGGGGGTGCTGAGGATTGATGTAGTGCACGCTTTCTTCTCTATTCTCCTCAGCCCATACAAACGGAGTATTAATATTGCAATGATTCCCTACTGTTGCTTGGTAGTATACAACCACTCAGAGCTATTACAGACTGTAAGTTAAAAAACAAAAGCTGTATTATATTACAATTGATTGTGTGCCAGCTCAAAAGAACTGCTATGGTTTATGATATATTACATGTATGGTACATACTTTCATGAAAGTGTTTCAAATACTACTATAACATCAAAACAAACAAACAAAAATCCTGAATTAAGACTAACTACATGCTGATTTTCAAGCTTTGGCTCACCTTGTTGTCTGTTGGACATGACATGTTCTTTTGAGATCTTTGAAATACCTGGGCACACCAGGGTAAGGGATCTAAGAATGGTGTGTCAACCATCAATTTTGTGATTGCCTATATTCTCTGGGTTTCTCAGACCCTTAATGAAAACCATAGTTAAGAATTCTTTTGTGATTTTATTTTTGCTTTGCTTCAATTTTTAAGTGATCCACCTTTTCCCTATCGTTACAAGAATTTTCTATAAAATGTGTATACACGGATCTGACAACTAATTCATTCATAATGCTTGTCAGGTTTTTAAGATTATATAACTAATTTATAATATAAATGAAATACCTTTTTCTTTATTGCATCCTGGGATTTGTCTTCATAATCTTGTTTAAACAGTTCTTCAAAAATGTCTGTATCATACTCATAAAGATTGAGTGACTCTTGTTGAATTGGTGGTACTAACTTCACCAAAGGCACAATGAAAAATAAAAAAAAGATGGTCTGCAAAGTCGTCATTTTAGCAGAGAAAATGAGTCTGGCTTTTTCTGAGCTGGAGAAGAAATGGTAGTGTTGACTATCGAGAACACTTTCTTTGTGACTGGAAATAAAAATGCAATCTGTCAAAACAATATTTAAAGCCTAGAGGACTTGTTGGCAGGGGTTTCTAATGCATAAGAAACAGGGATCAACTTTTAACTCTTAGTATTCTTTAATTAGATGTTAGCCCTATAAAAATCTGCACTTAACAGCAAAAGATATATTAAGAAGTAATAAATAAAAGCTTAATAATTTCTAAATAATGAGGGCAATGCTAACCTCATTGCAGTCACTTAAATTTAGCAAGATATCATATTTCTTTCATTTTTGTTTGATAGCCAGAAAATTTTGTTAAACAGTATTTGAAATACTTGGCATGCATGTGGTTAAATTGTTAAAAACAAAAAGACCAAGTCTTATTTAGAAGTTCAAAATAATGATTTTCAAAGCTAATTTAAATTAAGAAATGTGTAGTCTTTTGTCTGTGGAAACACTGGATTTGAAAATGAACAAAAGAAAAATGCATATAATTTTTTTTAAATTGAGAAGACTTCATTGTTTGTACCCTCACTGAAAAAATCAAGAAGTAATAAGTTTCTAAGTAAACTTGAAAGGTTTCTGTTGTACTTTCCCAATGAAATTGATATAGTAGTTACTTTAGTTAAAACTGTTTTAGTTGAGCTGTAGATTAAGATGTTTTCTTAGAAAAGAACACCTACCGTTGTAGCAGAGTTTGAGTTCTCCTGTGATTTTCTTCAATATAGATATTGTTATCTATGCATTAATCCCACGTGGCTGAATAAGAAAGTAAAGCTGTGGTTTATTTCCAAGATGCTGAAATGAATACTACTTCAGAGATTGTCAGCCTTAAAACACTTCCCATGAGGTAAAGAAGGCTGTGCTAGCATTCTTCCCCTGGGTGAGAGGTAATATTTTGGAGCAGGGGGTTGTACTCAGACTAATTTTAATAAGTGGTAAATCTGTCTAGTTCCTCTGACTTGCAATATTACGTACTAAAACTGGTCATAATCAGTGTGTATTGCTCTACCATGCCTAATCATTTCACCTCTTTTTAGTAAATAAAATATTAATTTATTAAATGAAGACCTATATATCAAGTCATATGTTTTTCATTTTGTCTAATATGTTAGCTAAGAAACAAAGCAGCTGCTTTCTGATTGAGACAAAGATAGGCCCAAACATATATGTATTCTATATCAGTCACATTGATGAACAGTAAAATGTTGCTTTACAACTTGTATTTAGAGAAGGTCCAAGTTTTAAGCATGAAATTCAAGTTTGTCAGCATTAGCAGATTCAGACTTCTTCTGTACTATCAGTTTTGTTTGTTTCTCCTAGTGATATTAGAGTTAAACACAAAAATATACAACTTATTTGTTTTTAGGGTGCTATATCTTATAAATTGCAGAGTGTTATTTCAATGAGGTATGTATTTTCAGTGACTTCTTAGACAATGAGTTAGATGTTTTTACAATGCATGTTTGTTTTGGGGGAAATTCTATGTTAGTAATTTAGGAATTTTTAGTAATTTGCATCAAGGCTTATGATTTAGATATGAAGTAGAAGCACCAGTTTTCTAAATGTCTGTATGTCTTTTTTTGTCCTTTTAATTCTTATATATTTTTGGCAGTCAAGATAAATGGGAACCAGATGACTGACTTTAAAGTTTACAAAGTTGCTTTTTCGAGTCTTTAAAAAAACATACAGCAAAAAAACCATATTTGTCAAAATAAAGTTATATTCCCCTTTTCATTTAGACTACCAGTTTTCTTGGAGGCTCTTGAGAATATACCACTGAGCGTAAAGGGTGAACCTGTTAGGGATGGAGGTGACATATTTTTGTAATTACTTTATTGTTAAGAAACCAGATGTTTGTCCTGAAGCTCTCACTGGGGAAATGAATATTTTTATATGCAACATCTGCTTTTAAATTTCTGCAGTTTATAGCCATTCACCACTCAGAAATGTGACTTATTTTTTAAAAAGAAGTCTGTTGACTTCTTTCTATATGCAAATGAGGCAAAATGGCCTAGCTATGATCTCAGTTGTCATACCATAGTCACATTCCTAGTATGTTATGAAACATAGGCTGGAGTTGGAGCATCTTGAATCAGAATCGCTGTTATAACACAAAGTTGAAATAACTTTCAAGCTGAAGTCAGGGATTACCTTTAATGCCTTTGTGGCTGGTAGACTTTGTTGTATTGTCTTGACCTCATAGGTTAATTGGCCGGATTGGGGTCATTAGCATTTTAAGGTAGACTGCTGCTAGTGGACCACTCCATTGTTATCTCCTACAGGGAAATCAATGTTAGGTCTTCAGTAATCAATATGGTGACTCTTAAAGACCCTCTCCCTTTACTCCACCTTCGCAGTTCACCTTGGTATACAGATGATCTGCAACAGAAAAAGTATGATGAGCAGAAGCTTAACACAATATCTGTGGAAATTGGTCTCTGAATTGGAACAACTGAAAGTAAAAAACATTTATTCCGCTGTAGGTTTATGTGCTCACAGTGCACTTGAATTGGAGACTTTTGCTAACAATGCAGTTGGGGTGGTGCATGTGCCCTTTACATCTTCATACTGGCAACTAAGGGATTGAGGGGCAGGACCACCTTGACTCCTTCTCATTTCCATCCCACCAGCTGTGTTAAAGGGTGGAACTTACAGTTCTTCTTCAAACAATAGTCCCTATATGTATTCCACACATGCGTAAGCATGCGCACCATGCGCCCGAGTCCAGAATTTTCTTCAAAGCAGTGTCCATTGACCTGCATGTGCGCAGCAGCTCTCCTCATTCGCCCAACTTAGGGTATAAGGCAGTTTGGCTGACATGTCTCCAGTTCCTTCTTACTACTGCCTTACTACTGAGTTGGAATTGTGCCCTCTGTCTGTTGCAGGACTTGTAAAAATTTAATTAGAAATAATTTATATCTTAAGAATTTTAGTTAGTATATAACTAAATAACACACCCTCCTCTCCCCTCCCCCCAACACCTGGTCCTGGGACTATGCCCAGGGTCCTGGTATTCAAACACTGTGTCTCCTGCTCTCGCTCCTTGTCCTTCAGCGATGAGTGTCACCGATGCTTGTTCTGTTTGGGGGAGGCACATAACTCTGCTAAGTGCAGTATCTGCAAATCCTTGGCACCCAGAACTGGAGAGGTCCATGAGCTCTGACTGAAAAGATTCTAAAAGACTCAGGATCCACCCTGTGATTACTGGGGATTTAAACTCCAGTCCCCTAGAGGAAATACTGGAAACAGCCCTTTCAACCACGACTACCCCCTTTCTGTAGCTCAAACTCCCAGCGTCCACCTGAACCTCTTCATAAGTGACGGAGAATTCAGAGGTCCTGTTTCTCGGGTCACTCCACCACTCTAACCTTTCCCAGCCACAGCCCAGAGGACATTTTTGATATACATGTCAAGAACCATGTACCACCACCGCTGCCACCTACTTCGCCACCTGTCATCTTTGGAGGCTGTCTCACTTTCTTTGCCCATAGTTGGAACAAGATCACCATGGACAGCTGGGTTCTGGAGATTATCTGTCAGGGATTTCCATAGAGTTTCTCTCCTTCCCTCCTCACAAACCATCTTCCCGATTCCCCTTTGGGGATCCCTTTCACTAATTGATTCTTCAATAGGAGGCAGAATCCCTGTTACTCTGAGAGGGCGATAGAGAGCATCCCACCTCAGTACCAGGAGAAAGGTTCTACTCACCATATTTCCCAATTACCAAAAAGCAGAGAGGACGGAGACTCATCCTGGATCTTTGGCAGCTCAATGTCTTTATCCAAAAGTTGAAATTCATGATGACACCACTGGTGTGACAGATTTCTGTTACCAGTCTGCCTGAGGCGTCAGGTGATCAGGCTGAGGCCACAGGATCTTTTGGGGAGGAGAAGATGAAACACACCAAGTGTCAAAGTTTTAAAGCTTTATTAATAATAAAATAAAATAACAGCAGAGAGTGATGGGTGCTCCCCACGTCACTCAGAGGAAGGAAGAAAGCATTAGTGCCCCAAGCCCTAACTCACTTCCATACTCACACAGGCACGATCCGAGGCTGGCCAAGCCTGGGTGTAACATAAGAAGAAGAGCAGGAGGGGTGGACGGGAGTTCTTGCCCTGGGCCCAGGTCGTCTGGGGTCTGCTGCAATCTCTGGCTTGCTTTGGCTTTTGGGACAGTTTTTAAGTCCTGGGAGCCTTTGAGGCTGTTGTCATCCAAGGCCCTCCTTTCCTGGTGCTCTTTGTACCAGTCCTAACCAGCTCGCTGTGGCCTCCTCGGCTTCCCAAAACACACCAACTCCAGAGACTTTGTCCCCACCTCACCTGTTGGCTTTCACTGTTTCATTCACTCTCCCTGTTCTCACTGCTATCTCTGCAACATGGCTCAACTTCATTCTCTTCTTCTCACCGCTTGTAGTGCCCATGACCTTGGACCAGGGCCAGTGTCTTATCTTCACATGGAGCTAGCTGAAGTGTCGAGTTAACCCGTTTTCTGGTTTTTTCTTCCTTCCGCCTCTTGGCCTCTCACTCCCTGTGAGGGAATCTTCCATTCTGCACTCATACCTTTGATCTCCCCCCCCTCCCTAAAATGCCTTTGCGATGCTTACAGCCGTGTTAGCAACATACAATGCTGATCTGCTTTCCCAGGGGACTCCCTGAGGGAGGGAGTCTTTGGGCCTGTGACACTGGCAACTATAATCCCCTCCCTTCAGGAAGGAGTGTAGTTTGCAGCTCTCAACATGAAGGATGCATATTTTCCTGTGGACATTCATCCATCATAGAGGAAGGTGCTACATTTAATGGTTGGCCAGCAGCACTACCAGTTCCACATCCTTCATTTTGGACTCTCAACAGCATATAGGGCATCCTGAAAGGTTTTGCTGTGGTAGAGTCCCAGATTAGATGTCAGGGATATACAGAATTTCCATATCATGGATTACTGTCTCCTTGTGGGCCAATCCCACCAAGGGGTTATATCAGCAACAATTTCTTCAGCAACTCCTTACCACCTTAAGTGTTTGCATAAATGAAGACAAATCTGTTTTGTCACCTACAAAGACAATAATTTTATAGGTGCACTGCTGGACTCAATGTCTGTGAGAGCATTCCTCTCCAAAAACAGATTTTATGCGATGACCCACATGATCTCTCTCATCACCTGCAAATCTCAAACCATGGGACATCAGTGCCTTTCCCTTTTAGGCCACACAGCCACATGTACCTCTGTGACATCTTTCCCACAGCTCCACCTGTGGTGCTTACAAATTTGGTTCCACTTGAACTATTGACTGAGCAGGGATCGTAGACTCCAAAGTCACCGTTCCCTCCAGAATTCTCACCTGGTGAGCCAACCCAAACAGAGCCTCCCATGCCGAGGGCAACCATCTTGATGGATGCCTCCCGTTCAAGATGGGGCTCTCACTTGGACTGCTACACTGCTCTGGTACATGGAGCCCCCAAGAGGCCAGGCTACATATAAACTTACTGGAGCTAAAAGCTATCTGCCTGGCGTGCGAGGCCTTTCTTCTCTCAGACACTCACTCCATGGACAGATAATGTCACACAATATCACCACAGTGATATATAATATCACAATATTACCACAGTGATATATATATAAACAAACGGAGGAGTGAGGTCTCGTCCCCTCTGCCTGAAGCAATCAGACTTTGGAACTCGTATATCTGGGGGGAGGGATAGCTCAGTGGTTTGAGCATTAGCCTGCTAAGCCTACGGTTGTGAGTTCAATCCTTGCAAGGGGCTATTTGGAGGTTGGTCCTGCTTTGAGCAGGGGGTTGGAATAGATGATCTCCTGAAGTCCCTTCCAACCCTAATAATCTAATCAGAAATCATATCACCATACAGGCCACATCCTCCCAAATGTTCAGAACTTCCTGGCAGACATACTAAGCAGAAGTTTCTCTGCAGACTATGAATGGGTGATCCGTGACACAGTCTTAACCACCATATTTGCACAGTGGGGAACTCCACTATGGGACCTCCTGCCTATTAATTTCATTTGGTGACACCTAGTTCTTGTATTATGAGAAGGAGCAAATGCTACTTCCTTATTCACTTTCTCTACACCAATCATTATTTTATAGACCTCAATCTTATCCCTCCTTATTCATCTCTTTTCCTAGCTGAGAAGTCCTAGTTTTATTAATCTCTCCTCAGACGGAAGCTGTTCCATACACCTAGTAATTTTTGTTGCCCTTTTCTGAACCTTTTCCAATTCCAATATATCTTTTTTGAGCTGGGCCGAACACATCTACACACTGAATTCAAGAGGTGAGCATACCATGGATTTATATAGAGACAATATATTTTCTATCTTATTGTATATCCTTTTTCTTAATGATTCACAACATTCTGTTTGCTTTTTTAACCGCTGCTGCACATTGAGTGGATGTTTTCAGGGAGCTATCCACAATGACTCCAAGATCTTTTTCTTGAGGGATAACAGCTAATTTAGACCCCATCATTTTATTTGTATAGTCGGGATTATGTTTTCCAATGTGCATTACTTTTCCCAGTCACCCAGTTTTGAGAGATTATTTTGTGGCTCTTCATAGCCTTTCTGGGACTTAACGATCTTAAATAGTTTTGTATCTGCAAGTTTTGCCACCTTACTGTGTACTGCTTTCTCCAGCTCATTTATGAATATGTTGAATAGGACTGGGCCCAGTACAGACCCCTGGGAACACCACTCTCTACATTCTGAAAACTGACCATTTGTTCTTGAAAATCTAAGTACGCTATATCCACTGGATCCCCCTTGTCCATATGCTTGTTGACCCCTTCAGAGAATTCTAGTAGATTGATGAGGCATGATTTCCCTTTACAAAAACAACGTTGACTCTTCCCCAACAAATTATGTTCATCTATGTGTCTGACAATTTTGTTCTTTACTATAGTTTCAACCGGTTTGCCCGATATTGAAGGCAGGCTTTCCAGCCTGTGATTGCTGGGATCACCTCTGGAGCCCTTTTAAAAAATTGGCATGATATTATTCACACAATTCCATTTCACAGAACCCCTAAAGCTGTCCACATGCCCTCCTATCAAGGTCTTGTATTTCAGATCTCCTAACTCAGGACGGGGGAAAGTCAAGCGCTCCAACCCAAGCCCACTCCACCTCAAGACCTGGCGTTTGGATGGGTGATGGACATAGAATACTCATGTTCCACCTCTGTTCAGGAAATCCTGACCCAAAGCAGGAAGGATTTTATTAGACTCTGCTATCTAGCTAAATGGCAGTGCTTTTCAGCCTGGACGCATTGCTACTAGCATGCACTTGATACCGTGGTCATTGAAGTTATCTTAGACTGTTTTCTCTTCTTAAAGACCTCAGATTTTGCCCTCAGTTCATTGTGAGTACACTTAACCGCAATTAGTGCCTTCCTCTCCCCGATGGAAGGATGTTGTATCTTCACACTCCTAACCATGGCTCGATTTATGAAGAGCTTGATCAGAACCTTCCCACCCGTCATTAAACTTATGCCTCAATGGCACCTTAACCATGTACTTTCAGCACTCACAGGCCTACCATTTGAACTACTGGTGAAATGTGCCATGACCCACCTGTCCATGAAGGTGACATTCTTAGTAGCCATCACTTCAGTGAAAAGGATCAGTGTGCTGGGAGCCATAAGGACAGACTCTCTTTACACAGTATTTCACAGGGAGGCTTCCTTTAGGTTACACCCCACATTCCTCTCTGAGATTGTGTCAGAGGTCCACATCAATCAGTCAGCACACTTGCCTGTATTTTTCCAAAACCCCCATGCTTCCACTGCAATATATCTGCAGATTAGCAACTTGGAGGTCCATCCATACTTTCATGTCACATTACGCTCTAACTCAAGCAGCAACAGTTCAGAGGAAGAGTTCTAGGATGTAAAATACTGTATGCTAAGGGCTTCAATTCAAAGTATTAGATATCAATATTAGACATATCTTCTGTGCTCTTCTGGAAAAATTTCTAGGAGTGCTAAGACTGTAGGCAGTTCAGGGATTAGATATACTGAGTTTTTTGGGGGAATGTATCGTCTAGCTATACTGGAAGAATGATAGGAGACATTTGACATGGGTTTTATTAGACCACATCTTTATTATTTGATGTCTGGGACTACCCGGCAGATAAAAGTGTACCATGCGGGTACCCCATGTTTATTCTGTAACTACCTTTTTCCATTCAAGTCCCTCCAGCAGATTTATTGCCAGGACCGTACCATAACTGGCGGGGAGTCCACCAGCTCCCCCTCCCCCTCTTTTCCATCTAGGTCCCTCTAGCAAATTTATTGCTGGGACCTTCACACCCGGGGGCTCCCACCAGCGTCCCCTCTTTTTCCATCCAGGTTACTCTAGCAAATCCATTGCCGGGACCTTACCATCCACCCCCCTCGTAGGAGGGTTAAGGTGGGCTATAAGAATGGGGGGTGGCGGAGGCGGGATTGACTCCCTGTTGTACCAATCATAGGAGTCCCCCACCACCCCCCATATTCATTCCTTTAATGAACACCTCTTTTTAAGTCCTTTTGCCAGCCATTTATCTAGTCACAGTATACCTTTCCTATGGAGTACCTGCACTGGATATCCGCCTTGCACTTAAATAAGGAGTTGTGACATATAACCTACTGCCTTCATGCCGTATATGTAGAGAGCTCTTCCTGAACCCACTGTGGGGAAGGCAAAAAACCCCCAAGTATACCCAAACCAATATGATGGTAAGGGAAAAATTCCTTTCCAACTCCCCTAAAAAATGGATGGCTAGCGTAATGCCCACAGCAGATCTTGACCAAACCTGGTATTTTACCAAATAAAGGGAAGGGAAGGAGGGTCCTGCGTCAGACTACTCTGTGTAAAAGGAAGCTTCAGGTGCAGGGCTGCCCCTCTTAAACTCTGCATTCCTAGTCAGCGATGACGCTGTCCCCTTTGCAACAGTTTTCATCTCCCTCCTCCCCCAGCCATAAAGCACTGTTCCCTTCATTCTGCCAGCCAGCCATATACCTCCTGCTTAAAGGTGCAGGGCATTTATTTACATAACAATCTCATTGAAGATATGGAGATGAGGAAGGGATGTTAAAGTGGAGGTCTTGGCCTAAGAAAGCTCTAATTTTCTCTGATCAGGAAGCTATTTAATTTCTAGGTTTCTGGGCATCTTTCTAATCCATGCTCATGAGGAGGCTCTTTAATGTTCGAACATCTTAACAGACCTTTGCAGAATACCATTCAAGTGGTCATTAATCAATAAGACCACAGTTAGAGTAGCAATTGGGGCTGTTGATGAGCAGAAAATTGCTTGTGTATGCTCTCAGTTGCTGCTCCAAGTAGACATAATATGCTCATGAACAGCTCTCTATGCAGTCTATTCGAAGATGCAGTTTTGACATTTTATTTGATCACTTATCATTTGTCGTGATGACAACAAAACTTTGTGAGTTTTCTCCAGGTTCTGTACGCCTCTGCAGAGAGTTTGGTCAGGCTCAGCTGAACCCTGACTGAACCAGTCAGCTTTGGACCAGGGGTACGTCAGGGGTGTCCACTGTCAAGCCAGCTGTATACTCTAGCGATCGAGCCCTTCCTCTGTCTCCTCTGCTGGAGGCTGACGGAGTTGGTGCTTTGAGAGCTGTAGTTGCGGCTGTACGCTGTCGATGTATGCTGATGACATACTTCTCATGGTCCAGGCTCCAGGTGACCTAGTGCAGGTGGAGGCCTACCTGGTGATCTAGGTCTGGCCTGATGATTGGGGATGGGTGGCAGATGAGCTCTCTCCCACCCATGCTTGAAGCTATTTGGTGGAGCGTGGGTCCACTGCTTTATCTTATCACCCACCTCTTGGGATTTCCTTGAGCAGGTCCTGTGAGAGGGTGCTCCTCACCTGCCCTTCAGCCCAGGCCCTCCAGACTTTTTCCTTGGGCCCCAGCCCCACGAGCCCCGTCAACCGCCTCCCTTTCATAACCCAAGCTGGCTGCATGCCCTGGAGCCAGTTTATTTCCAAACTGCGCCAAGAGAACAACTTTACATGCTCGTGCTCCACATGTTTCACTTTCTCACCCTTGTTTCCCACCCCGATACCAAGTGGCGGGACCTACTACTACCTGCAGAGGGTGAGGAACCTCAGTGGGCCAGCCTATATTCCACCCTGGTTCCATGGCTTGCCGGGGATATCAGTTGGCGACTTCTTCAATGGAGCCGTGAGCACAAGTGTGTACCTGGCGCGGTTCACCCCATCCCTGATGCCTGCCCCTTTTGTGGCATGAGGGGAAACCCTGGTACATGCCTATCTAGAATGCACCAGGTTGCAGTCTCTATTTTGGCTCTTCCAGAACCTCCTATTGAGGTTCTGGCTGCACTTCTCCCCAGACCTTTTCATATTTGCGCAGCCTGTCCATGGCCCTGTGAAGTTGCGAGATCTCCTCATCAGCTTCCTCCTGGCCCTAGCCAAAGTGGCTATCTATAATCCCAGGAGGAGGATATTTGATGAGGAGGTGCTCTGTAACTGTGGGGCCTATCTCCATTCCTCCCTTGTCTCATGTCTCCAGGCAGAGTTCCTGTGGGCGGCGTTCGCTGGCTCCCTAGACAGCTTTGAGGAGCAGTGGCTGCTGTCCGGGGTTCTGTGCTCAGTGTCTCCTTCTGGATTCCTAGTTTTGAACCTGTATTCTTTACTCCCTGCCCTGTATTTCTTAGTTGTCCCCTGTATTTAGCTGAGTCCTGGGTCCAGTGGCTCCTCCTACATGGCTGGGCGAGGGGCCTTTAGAAGCGGGCTGCTTGTGAATACTATGGGTAACCTAAGGAGACCTGGAAAATCTACAAGAAGCAATAAATACTCTGCATTTGTCTGCAAGTTCAGAATTTTTTCACCTGGTCTTTGTTAGAGCTGACTTAGTAAATTGTTTGATCAGTCGTTATTTGCTCTGCTCTGGACACAGTTGGTTATAAAAGTAGAATGTGGGTTCCTTCCTGCAGATCTGAACAAACTTAATGATTGCTGTCTAATTGACCTAAGCTTTGTGAAGAAAATCTACAGAAGGTAACTAAGAAGCTATGCTATACAAGGTGGATAAAGTTAAATGATTTAGAATTAAAAATAAAACCAGATTTTTTTATTTACATCAGATTTTTTTTTTAAATTTATGTTAAATACAGGTATAGTTAAAATAAATATTTAAAATTAAATTTGAAATCTACAGTCTGTGTTAAGGTCTAAACTTATAATAAGTCAACACAATCTTTTAAATTAAATACAAAAAACAATATTAAGAAGAACATAATTGCTGCCAAGTTTTCAAGAAAGTCAAACCACTCAACTGGTGGAAGTCACAGGTCAAGTACCTGGATCCAGAGTTTGACGTACTAAACCAGCTTTTGACAGCAGAGGAAATATTTTCTTCATTTCAGTTGATTCAGCTAATTCAGTACCATAACTAGTTTATTCAAAGTTAAGAGACCCAACCTGGGAGTTGAAAAAATAGGAAAGCTTGTTTTCTTCTTCCAATCCATGAATAAAAACTTAGTGTGAGAGTGAAATCGGAAAAAACCAAACCAAACAAACAAAAAAAGCACCCAATTTAATGTAAAACCTATACTTAGTTAGAAATCAACATGTTTTAATGGTTATTAAATGGTTTAATGATTTCCTTTAGGAAAATAACTAAGAAGTACAAATGTAAAACACAATTAAAATCAATTATTTAAGTCAAGGATTCCTGCTGACTGAATTAATTCATGATAAAAATTGGTTATTTAAATCAATTCACCCTGTGCAAGTCTAAACTGCCAGCTGTCACAATTATTCACAAATTGAGGGTATGCAGCTTCCTTCAAAAATCTCAAAACCTCTCTCACACACACACAATGTATTTTTTAAACTGGTCACATTTTTGAGGGGGTCTGATTCCTGTTTTCTGAATGCTTGGGGTTGGCAATATTGGAGTCATGGAATTTTCTTTTACTTCAGTGACTCAGATTCCTGTCAAAGAGCCAACTATCTTCACTTAGGAGATAACAGAATTGGTTAGTTCTATGTAGAATTTCTGTAGGTAGAAGACCACAGCAGATACCCTATATAATTTCTTCCTTTAAACAATTTATTAATCCCAATTCATATTTGAAGCCCACCATTGTAGCAGACCTTTGTGAAGTTTTGGTCCAACATGTGCTGTCACCAATGATGGCAGCAATTCATATAGGAGGACAGGGGGATTTTATCCTAAAACCACCCCAGACTCATGTATACTTGTGTGTTTATTAGCTTTATATTATGGTAATATTTATTCCTGTTTTTTAACCATGTGTTAGAAGATTTGTTGCACTTCACTTAGAACTCTTTTAAAAAATTTTTTCCAGCTGCTTAAAGACCTTGGCTTTCATCTTGTACACATTCTGTAAAGGATAATATTGGCAAATACTGCAGTTAGAGCAACATTGTACTTGGAAGGAAGAAGTGTAGATTATTACTTAGTTTCTTGGTGCTTGATAGACACTGTGAGTCATTCATGCAATACATACACAAATAAATCTACTGTATTCTGTTAGATCCACTCATAAACTTGTGGGATAGCCCTAGGAACATACAGTATCAAAATCATTTAGTTGAAGCAGGTCACTGAAATTTTACACCTTACTAAGTTCATACATTTGGCATAAAACATTAAACCTCACTCAGCATCCCTTTTATATGAATTTTTGTGAGTAATTGCAGAAGTTATTAAAATAACATGATTTTGTCATAGCAGCTGGCCAGTGATATGGTTTGGAAACGGCAATGCATATGACAGTAGACACTTTGGATATAAGTACTATACTTAATCAGAATAACTAGTGTAAAGTATTACATAAACAATGAAATGCTCAAGTACTTCAGAAGATTAAGATGCTAAATGTACTAGAACTGAACTCATAATGTTGTTTTTTAGAAATCAGCTTAAGCATGCTTCTTCGTTCCTTTCTGTTTTTTGCTTCTGAAATACAGCTTCTTCTTCCAATGGTTGTTCATGTCCATTCAAAGTAAATGTTGGAATGGACATGAACAACACATCTCGAAGAGCAACAGTTACTAAAAGGTGGGTAACCGTTTTTTCTTCTTCGAATGGTTGTTCATGTCCATTCAAAGTAGATGTTGGAATGGACATGAACGACACATCTCGAAGAGCAACAGTTACTAAAAGGTGGGTAACCGTTTTTTCTTCTTCGAGTGGTTGTTCAAGTCCATTCCAACACCTACTTTGAATGGACATGAACAACACATCTCGAAGAACAACAGTTACTAAAGGTGGGTAACCGTTTTTTCCCCCTCATTAACAGTGTTGGTGGTCTGATTAGTTCAAGCCTTAGTTCTTATTTCCAAATCTCTGTAATGCTGAAGTTATCCTTCTACCACATAAGAAAAACCAAAATTGCAATATTTACCAACCAACCCCCCTCCCCAAGTTTGTAAGTTTTTTTTTCCAGATGCACAGTTTAATCTTGCCAAATTCACTACTGTAGTGTTTATTGATTGGCATTCCAAATGTTTTTATTAATACATTGATAAAATATACAGCAGATAGAATTTTAATTAGATTAGATGTTGGAATATATATGGACCAGCTTAGTCCATTTATGCTGGTTATTTTGTTTTTGTGCTTGTTATAAGGTGTTTTTATTCATTTACATAGCTCTTTACAAACTAGGACCAAGTTAGTAAAGGGCCATTAGTTGTCTGAATTATTACCAAAATGCTGACAAGATGGTAGCAAAGTTGTGGATGGTTCGATTACTGGAACAACAGCACAGATGATCCCAAAACCAATATATGTTCAGATGCAAGTTTGTTTTGTGAAAGTTTCTTCAAAGTCTTCAATTTTTATATAGAAGATAAAGGAAGACAATCAAACAATATATGAAAAGTGTTATATACCATACAAATAGTCTGTAAAAGTGTATATGCGCAGTAGCATATATAGTGGATAACCAAAACAATCTATGGGAACAATGGCCTATGTCTCCCTCAGAAAGCAATCACAAAGGAACCTTTCTTTGGAAAAGGAACCTCTTCTTGGAAAAGGAAGATGGGTGGCAAATATAAATATAATGAAAAACTATGGAGAACCTAGAGGTCAAGTTTTCTGTGGGGGCCCTATACCTTTAGAATGCTAGTCCCCCTTACTCCCTTTGTCTGAAGTAGCCTGAGTCCAAGATTTTCAGGGCATGCTGCAAAACTCATCTTTTTACAAGCAATTTTGAGAATTCACGGAGAAAGGGAGGGAATTGTTGGAGGACAAGGGTGATTTGAGATTCGAAGGTGCTGGGCTTGCTGATTGTACATTTTGTTGAATTATACTGATGAACCTAAGTTATATTGGGGTACTATCTGTGATGTATATTTACGTAATGGCTACAGTGCCTAGAGCGTATAGGCAGGCATCTTTTTTTAACATTTTGTAAATCCAAATAAATATTAATGCTAATTAAGTATAGGTATGTCTATACTGCAATTAGACACCTGCGACTGCCCTCAACCAGCTGGCTCAGCCTCGGGGTAAGGGGCTGTTTAATTGTAGTGTAGATGTTCAGGTTCAGGCTGCAGCCCAGGCTCTAGGAACCTGCGAGGTGGGAGGGTTCTAGAGCTTAAACAGCAGTCCGAGCCTGTACGTCTACACCACAGTTAAACATCCCCTTAGGCTTAGCTCCGTGAACCTGAGTCAGCTGGCATGGGCCAACCGCAGCTGTCAAATTGAAGTGTAGACATACCCTTTGTCATTCTTCTGAAGGAACAGCTTCCCATTGAGCTCCTAAAGCATTGCCACTAGTGGTAACACTTAAAAGGTCTGTTTATACAAGTTTTGAAATGAAACGTTTCCTGTATAGTGCTGTAGCAGTTGATTGGATTTTATTACTTTGTAGTGGGGTCTCACTTCCCTCACACTTTGCCTGGCTAGCACCAGGTCAAGATTCAGCCCAGATACAGTAACTCCTCACTTAGTCATCTCGGTCAACATTGTTTTGTTGTTACGTTGCTGATCAATTAGGGAACATGCTCATTTAAAGTTGCGCAATGCTCCCTTCTAACCTTGTTTGGCAACCGCCTTGCTTTGTCCACTGCTTGCAGAAAGAGCAGCCCGTTGCAGCTAGCTGGTGGGGGCTTGGAACCAGGGTGGACTGGCAGCCCCCCATTAGCTCTCCACTCCCCTAAGTTTCCTGTGCAGCAGCTGCCCAGTAGGCTACCACCTGCTGGCAGTTCAGTTGTCCCTCCCGCCACTGCCATATGCTGCTCCTGCCCTCTGCCTTGGAGCTGCTCCCCAAGCCTCCTGCTTGTTGTGAGGGGGAGAGGGGAGAAGGGGGCTAATGTCAAGGTGTCCCCCTTCCTTCTGTTCCTGCACCCCGCTTACCCCATCTCTATAGAGCAGGGGGAACACACGACAGGGCTCAGGACAGAGGGTGCTTCCTGACAGCAGTTGCATCACAGCTTGCTGATTAACTTTACAAGGCAGTGTACTTAGAGTGGGGTCAGTGTACTTAAAAGGGAAATGTACATCTCTCTCTCACACACACACACGGTGTGTGTCTCTGTCTCATGCTGTCTCCCCTCCTTCCATTCGTGCTGCCCTGTAGTTTGTGAGGCTACATTAAAAATGAGTTAACCTTTGAGGATTCAGCCAATTGCTAGTTCATCATTTAGCAGTAAGGCATTCCCTGGGAAATATCCCACCCTCTGACTTCACCACATCAACCAAGCTTCACAGTCATCATTGCTGTGTACAGTAAATTGTTTGTTTAAAATTTAAACAAACTTGGATTTGCTTAACCTTGTTTCATTTGACAATTGGATTTGTTTAACTTTGTTTCACTTAGTCACATTTTTCAGGAACATAACTACAACATTAAGTGAGGAGTTACTGTACATTGATTCAGTTGAAGATTTTTGATTTCAAGCCATCATTAGAGTATTTTAAAGAATGAATTCCCCTCAGAGGAGAAAGATGGAGAGGAATAGTCATGCAGTATGGGGTTTGGTGGAAGAAGAAGATAGGATGGTTGAGCTGAATGCACAAAGAGAGACACCTATGTTGATAAAAGCCAATTAGGAATAAAAGAGGCTCTCTAGAGAATGTTTCCTATGGCTTTTCCAACCAAGAGATTATGAAAGTGCTTAGGGAGGATTCTGAGGGTTATTTAACGACAAAATTGTTGTCAGTTCTTATGGGACTGCAAGCCTGTCTTCCCTTGTAAAATCTGCTTGGATGAAAGCAAATTTAAACTGAAGTGAATATTATATGGTTTAAGGGTAAGATGAATGTCTTTATCACAGCACCTTCAAGTGTTATCACGCTCTGCAGACAGCAGAACTCTTTCCTGTTAGATTTCCATCTAGATACATCTTCGCATATATTGTCCAGTTTCCTGCCTTTGTAATCTCTGTAGTTACTTCAAATCTAGTTTTTGCTGCTTCCTGTTCTACCTCTGATGTAAGGGCAATCATTTCATTCTACAGTATACACCTTTTGCCCAACATAACGCTGTCCTCGGGAGCCAAAGAAATCTTACCGCGTTATATCAAACTTGCTTTGATCTGCTGGAGCATGCAGTCCCTCCACCCCCAAGTGCTGCTTTACTGCATTATATCTGAATTCATGTTATATCAGGTCGCGTTATATCGGGGTAGAGGTGTGCTTAGTAAAGCAATGTCATCAGTAAAGTCAAGGTAGTGTAATTAGTCTTCTCTAACCTATTTTACACCATCCATGATGCCTTTTGTCGCTCACTTCATCACCCAGTCTATTACTAATGCAAAGAGAATTGGTAATAGCACACACTTTTTGTCTAACTCCAGGCACAATATGGAACATCTACGCATCTGTTTCCATTGTATAAACTCTTTATTATGTTGCTAGCTTGTCTGGTATCCCATAGCTTCTAGCAGTATTCCACAGGGTCTCTCTGTGAACACTGTTGAACACTTTCTAAATGTTAATTAAGATGAGTTTTTGCCAAACAGTATCTTTTTCAGTGATCTGTCAGAGTGAATATCTGTTCACGACATGATCTATCTCAATGGAACCCAGCTGTTTTTCTTGTAATATTTCATCCATTGCCCTTTTCGTTCTATTCAGTATAACAGTAACCAATACTTAGCCCAGGACTGGTAGCAGTACTATCCCTCCAGTTAATGCGCTAAGAACACCCTTTTTTGGCAATGCCATGAGAATACCTTCTTTCCAATGCTATGGTGCTACTTTCGCCATATTTTGTTACAGTTTTATTAGCCGCTCAATCAGAATTTGGCCTCCCACTGTTAACACCTCTACTTGAATTCTGTCAACCCCAGGAACTTTCCTGTGTTTTAGGGCTTTGATGGCTGCTTTAATTTCATCAGGTGTTATTGGTCCATCTTCTATTTCTAATTTGAAATTAGCACTTCTCTTGAATCTGTGAATGATTGTCAGCTCTGGACAGTTATATGGAGTGGAAATGTTCTTTTCATTGTCTCGCATGTTCTTCATGGATTTTTAACATCTGTCGATGAGAGTCCTAGAAAGGCCTGAGCCCTGTGAAAGTCTGTTTTTCCTGTGAGATCATTTGCTATTCTATAGAGCTGGTTGAAATCTCTCCTCTGTGCTGCTGCTTCTGCCTCTGCAGTCTTTTCCTAGCATTTCTATCTTGTATGTCTGACTTTATTTATATTATCTTATATTCCTACAAGATTAGGAAAAGCAAACAGCACTTTTGGAAAGATTAACAACATCTCATCAAACATAGGTCTCCACTTCAAACTAAAGGCTAGATTATATTATTTGATTGTACTGAGCATACTACTATATGGTGCAGAGGCTTGGCCAATGAGAGCGGTTAAGAAAAAGAAATTGAAGGCTGCCTATCCCAGAAGGCTGAGTAAGATATTACAAATTCAATGTAAAGACAAAATAACAAATGCAAGAGAAGGGAGCTCACAGAGCAGAACATATTAGAAGATATAATTAAAGAAGGCTCTGATGGTTGAGACATGTTCAGTGTATGGAAGATGAGACGCAAGCTGACCAAGCATTGAATTAGGTACTGGAGGGAGGAAAGAGAAAGCGAGGAAGGCTAAGAAAGAACTGGTGGAAGACAGTAACAGAGGGTATTGAATTCACTGGCATAACCTGGGAAGATGTACCACAATTATTGTGATTGTAATCATTGGAGGAACTGGACTTCTTGATGTGTCAATGGCACAGGAGGAGCTAAGGAGGAACTTATAAAGTACAAGTTCCAGGGGATGTGATAAACTGATATCCCAAATAGATAATTTATGTCTTTTAACGAAGTCAGAAAAAGATCCAAAAAGATCTGCAAGAAATAAGGATACACAATAAAGGAGTTACATATGTAAGCTTCTCAGCAGATAAATTGGAAATATTTCCACGGTTCAATGAAATAGTATAGTTTTGGATTACTAAAAGGGCCAAAATTTTGGAAACTGATAGGCAGCTGCAACAAGGCCCCATGACTGAGTGAATACCCTGCAAAAGTTTCTGGTTCCAGATTTTTTTTAAAGCTGTAGACATTACTGATTGAATGTCGAGAAAAGAAAAAAAAACTTGACTTTGTTTATGTTGCAAATAGATACATTACTTTTAGGTGCTCCTACAGCATACAAGCCCGAGATAGCCGGAAATAAAACAATGTTCTGCCATTTCCCTACAGACCTTCACCCAAAACATGCTTTTAAATGGATAAACTAGTTTTGTATTGGTTGTTATGTTCTGAATTTACTTGTAATTGTCATGTCAATCAACTGTTTATTTAATTGTTTAAAAAAAATTACTAACAACTTTCTTCTTTAAAAAGCTTTGTTTCCTTCCTGTGTTCACTCCACTTATTTATAACCATAAATTAATTTGACATCTTTTCCTTTGTTGCCTTTAGTGTCTCATTCATAAGAACATAAGAACCGCCATATTGGGTCAGACCAAAGTCCATCTAACCCAGTATCCTATCTTCCGAGAGTGGCCAATGCCAAGTGTCCCAGAGGGAATGAATAGACCAGGTAATCATCAAGTGAGCCATCTCCTGTCACCCATTCCCAAATTCTGGCTGACAGAGGCTAGGGACATCATCTCCGCCCATCCTGGCTAATAGCGATTAATGGACCTATCCTCCATGAATTTATCTAGTTCTTTTTTGAACGCTGGTATAGTCTTGGCCATCACAATATCCTCTGGCAAAGAGTTCCACAGGTTGACTGTGTGTTGTGTGAAGAAATACTTGCTTTTGTTTGTTTTAAACCTGCTGCCTATTAATTTCATTTGGTGACCCCCTAGTTCTTGTGTTATGAGAAGGAGTAAATAACATTTCCTTATTTACTTTCTCCACACCAATCATTATTTTATAGACCTCAATCATATCCCCCCTTAGTCATCTCTTTTCCAAGCTGTAAAGTCCCAGTCTTATTAATCTCTCTTCATAGGGAAGCCATTCCATACCTCTAATCATTTTTGTTGCCCTTTTCTGAACCTTTTCCAATTCCAATATATCTTTTTTGAGATGGGACGACCAGATTTGTATGCAGTATTCAAGATGTGGACATGCCTTTATATAAATACATGATAATATATTTTCTGCCTTATAATCTATCTCTTTCTTCGTGATTCACAACATTCCGTTCACATTTTTGACCGCTGCTGCACATTGAGTTGATGTTTTCAGCGAACTATCCACAATGACTCCAAGTTCTCTTTCTTTAGTGATAACAGCTAATTTAGACCCCATCATTTTATTTGTATAGTTGGGATTATGTTTTCCAATGTGCATTACGTTGCATTTATCAACATTGAATTTCATCTGCCATTTTGTTGCCCATTCACCCAGTTTTGAGAGATTCTTTTTTAGCTCTTCACAGTCTTCCTGGGAATTAACTATCTTGAGTAGTTTTGTATTATCTGCAAATTTTTCCACCTCACTTTTTACCACTTTCTCCAGCTCATTTATGAATATGTTGAACAGGACTGGGTCCAGTACAGACCCCTGGGGGACACCAGTATTTACCTCTCTCTATTCCGATAACTGACCATTTATTCCTAACCTTTGTTTCCTATCTTTTAACCAGTTACTCATCCATGAGAGGACCTTCCCTCTTATCCCATGACAGCTTACTTTGCTTAAGAGCTTTTGGTGAGGGACCTTGTCAAAAGCTTTCTGAAAATCTAAGTACACTATATCCACTGGATCCCCCTTGTCCACATACTTGTTGACCCCCTCAAAGAATTCTAGTAGATTAGTGAGGCATGATTTCCACATTGACTCTTCCTCAACAAATTATGTTCATCTATGTGTCTGACAGTTTTGTTCTTTACTATAGTTTCAATCAGTTTGCCCTGTACTGAAGTCAGATTTACAGGTGTGTAATTGCCGAGATCACTTCTGGAGGCCCTTTTTAAAAATTAGCTATCCTCCAGTTATTTGGTAGAAATCTGATATAAATGATAGGTTACAGACGACAGTTAGTAGTTCTGCAATTTCACATTTGAGTTCCTTCAGAACTCTTGGGTGAATACCATCTGGTGTTTTCCTTACATTTTGTTTTTCACCTCCTGCCCTATATTTTCTTTTCCCAGTCTCTTCTTTGCTTGAAAAGGGATAATTTCCTTTCCACATCCTCAACCCTGACATGTGAGATGCTACAGTATTTCCATATACTGACAATAAAAATGAAGTTGGAATAATGTCACTAGTCCTGGTGATGTCACAGGAATATAAGATTTGCTTTACTTGTCTATTTAGCCTATCTTCCAGAGTCTTGTATGACCCATGTCTGATGAGTTGGAGGAAGAGGAAAATTCCAAGAATGCTCTTAAAAAAAATTATGCAGTGCTTCATGTGTAGAAGGAGTCAATTCCTGTTTCCTCTAGGTCATGAATGTATGCCCTGAACTGTGAGTTTATATTATCTTTTATTTACCTTCTAACTTGTCTAGGTCACTAAAGTTTTAAAAATTTAGTACAATAACTTTTGAGAAGAGAATGGTAAATGCACACTTTATCATATATTTGTGTGTATGTGTATTACAGTAGATATGTAAAATCTCCATAAGTGTCAAAGTTAATGTTCTCACATTAGTCATGTAAAGAAGTTGTTAGCTCCTTGGAAGCAGCTTTGGGATTCAATCTGGTACAAACTCACTACAGGTTCATTTCATGTTCTTTGTGCAGGAAATTTCTTTATTTATTTGCTTGCAGAGTACAATTTAAAAACAAATATAAAAAGGAAACTGATTCAAGTTGTTACATATTTCAGTGGAATGTGAATATATTAAAAGCAATCAGAAAAGTTGAAATAAAAAACATCTGTTGGATGTAAAGGAAATTCTTTCCTATGTTACTTTAATATATCAAGATATTGAAGTAAATGCCACAAAAACTAACGCTTAATCGTTTTAGAAGGACTTTAAAAGAATCTGAATGTTTTCATGACTAAAGGAAAGAATGGAGATTGTAAAAAATAAGTTAATTTTTTTTTTTACTGCAACAGTTTCACGAACAATTGTTGCAAAATTTCTATATTAGTCATTTTTGCTTCTAGTTTTAAGAACTTTGTTCTGGTAAAAACATTGCTTGAAAATTTCATGTTTTTGCTTTAATTGGTTCAATACATTTAACTGACTACAGGTTATGAACATTTTCTAAAAATATGCCATAATAAAGTCAAACTTGCAGTACTGTTGAATAATAATGAAAAATAATTACCTATCCATTATAAATCTTAAAGTATTTTACAAATGTGGTAAAGTATCATTATGCCGCTCATGTGATTGAAATGAATAAAGCATAAATCTGCCCAAAGCTAGAAGCAGAGCCCAGATCTCTTGGTTGCTAGTCGCATGTATCCTCCACATCATGCAACAGCTGCCTTCAGTTACTAGAGTGAAACCTCCTGAAGAAGCCCTGTGATGGCTTTTATTATTTGTTGACTGTTATAACAGGTAGCATTGTAATGCAGATTTTGTTTTACACTTTCATTTTTAGCTGGTTTGTGTGTGTGTGTGTGTGTGTTTAAATAAACTCACATAACCCTCTGAGCAAACTAAAACACTAAAGGCAAATGTTGTATCAGCAGCAGAAGTCAGCTATTTGAATACTACTTTTAGACGTTTCTTTTGCAGTCATTTGTGAGTAAACAAAAGCTTTTCTTTCCTGGTCATCTTTTCTTGTTGTTAACTATACATGTCATGTTGCTGGATAGGTCACTGGGTTGTCACAAAATCTAGTGTAATATATAGTGAAAAAAAAGAATGCTTGAAGGGAATACAAATGTAATACTTGTGAAGACAAATAAAATTAGCAGGTGGTCATAGGGAACATATTTAAGTGTATATATTCTCAAGGGAAGAAGCATATGCTAATACTGAGAAGCCATGTCAACATGTTATTAGTTGACAATCTCTTGAATTTGTAGTATCCAGCTATGCACACTTTTTAATATCCAAAATTCAATTTATATTTACTGTTGGATTTACTGTAGGTATAAACACAAAATTGAAACTAAGTTTCACGTTAGTCTTAAAGTGTCAGCAGTTTGAGGAAGCATGTACAATGTTTCTAACTATGCTATATTTAAGTGGTCTTAATGTTCGTTAAAAGCTGTGATCAAGATTTAAAAAATGGCTGCCTAAATTGAGACTCATATTTTAAAAATAGTAGTCTAAATTTATAATGTATTACAGAAAAAGAGAAAAGTCATGCTATAGTGTTTTCCTGAAATACAACAAAAAGCATGAAATGATTAATTCCATTTAAATTGAAATAATGGGTAGCTAGAACATAAATATTTTTGATGTATAGAGTTTTGTTAAATAACAACCAAAAACATATCTCAAAGATCTGGACACTGAATCACTTGATGCCCACAATAACTGATCAACTGAAGCCTGTTTTTATAAAGGAGATGCACTGGTAGATTTACAAGCAAAATATATTGTGTATCTTTATACAATTCATAGGGCGTTGTAAAAAAAACCACAAACTTATTAGATTAAAATTTTCTAAAGTTTTAAAACAAATATGTCTATTATGCATCTAGTTGAAAATGAAAGTACAGACACATATGACATATGAAATCACAGAGGTGTCTGAAAATTTAAAAAGGCAGAAAAACACAGCTGTATGGTTTAAACAGGGCTGAAAGTAAACACCTTTTTATGTCTAATGAGCATAGCATTATTCTTATTTAGTTAGTTTTGTATCTTTTAACCACCGGTGCTGCTTTTCTAAAGGATAATTTGTGAAAATTTCCTATGTCACTCAAGATACATTCTCTTATGAAACAAAAACCAGTTTTCTCCAAGCACTGTTTAAAAGAACAAAATATGTAGTATGTGCTTTTGAATGTATAATGGCACAGGAAGCAAAGTAACATACCTTATTCATCTATGGAAAAAAAGGAATAAGGAATAAAACCTATATCAATAGTTATTATGCAAGTTAGATCAGAAAATATTTTTGTTTTTTCTCATGTCTTTTTAATGTTGCTATGTTTTATATGACAGCTGCTATTTAATGAATCTTCTCTCTAATTCTAATGTTGCAATACTGCACTAAATAGAAACTTTATTAAGAAACTACTCATTGTGCATTTTCCTTAGAATTTAGATGATACAGATACTGCACAAATGATGCAGACCAGTTTCACAGTTAAGGTCCTAAACGTTTTTCTCAAATTAAGAGCATTTTATGCTTTCAGTTATGTTAAACCAAAACCACTCAGTATATATTTAAAATTAAAATCAACAAAAATATATGCAAAAAGTTTAGCCCAAATTGCAAAACTACCATAAACAAGTTCTCTTCTGAGTTGGAATGTGAGTGAAAGGGAAAGGGTAATGACTGGTACAGTCAAGGATTAGTTCACTCACCTAATTAGTTGCTGGGAAAAAGTTAGAAAGCATTGTTGTATATACTTGGAATCTAATTTAACCACTATTGAGCGGATACAGAAAAATTGTTTACACAGTTCATATTGCTCATAACTCCCTTTTAGTGCCCCAAATTATTCACCTCTTTTATTTATACTTTCCTTGTACTTTATAATTACTTCATTAAAAGTAAGGATGAAAGTAGTCATCTTCTCTTTCTCCTTCTTCATGACCATCTTCTGTTTCATGACCATCTTCTGCTTCATCATATTCTTCTGGTGTTAAAAATCTGTGGACAACTGGAGTTCTCAGTTGTGTTGATTGACTGACACTACCTTTTTGTTCACCATAATAAATAATGCGTATGTGGGGAAAGCAGAAGAATGCATATGTGCTTATTGGAGCTGTAAGCTTATTTTGGTCCATCCGAATATAGGTTAAATGATTGATATTCCTTGGATCAATAGAAGGACACATCAGAGTAATATTTATAACTGTAAAAGAGTGAAAAATATTAGTTTAAACACTGAAAATATTAAGAGAACTCAAATTTCTTTAAAATCCACTTTTTTCATAGCTAGAAACAGGAATAATACCCACCCATGCAATTGATGTAAAATATTGCTATTATTTTGCCTCTAAATTAGAGTTCCATATATGGAAAAACCAATAACAGAAATAGCTTTTGATCAAGTAGAAGGGGGAAGGTTTGTGGTGTTAAAATGACCTAGAATAGATTTTTTTAATGTAAGGGAAATGTACTATTAGTTGCCTCTTTCTATATAAATGTTTATCAAACGCCTTTACTACAAACAATTTTTAAACAATAAACTAGACTTGTTAGTTGATTTTTATTAGAGGAAGCTGGAGCAGAGTCTGACAGAGAGCCTGCTCAAAGGTGATAGGAAGATGGCAGAAGTACAGATCTTCTGCAGTGTTTCCTCCATTGATTGTCCAAGATAACTAACAATTCAGAGCATTCCTTGGACAAGCTGCGGAACTAGGGCTACTATGGAGCCCTATGCCCCAATTGATGAGACCCTCCGAAAAGGGCAGGCCGAGGTAACCTGCATTACAGCAAGGCAGAAACCTCTTTGTGTTAGGAAGACTGAATATAGCCCAGTAGTGTTGGTGTTGAGTTTAGGTTAAAAGTCAGCAAGTCTTTGAGTAATAAGCAGAAAAATTATGCAAAAGTAAAAATGTTACAGATATAGAAACACCTCTCTCATTTTTATAAAGGACTAATAATAATCAACATACATTCAATGTCATTGTCTTCAATATACAAATGCTGCAGACTTCTTGGAATATAGAATGCTTGCTTCAGCTTGTTGTGTCCAAGATTGAGTTCTACAAGGTTGGAAAGGTTAAAAGCATTATATGGGACTTCCTGCAGGTTGTTGTGTGACATTCTTAGAGCAGTTATTTTTGGAAGTCTATTGAAATAGTTTTCTGGAATGTAAGAAATTGAGTTATTTTCGAGAGAGAGATATATAAGTGAAAATGGGAGATCAGGAGGCATAGACTGTAATCTATTGTTGCATAGATTGATCTGCATTAGATTTTTCATATTTGAAAAGTATTTTCCTTTGAGTAGGGAGTCATCAAGATAGTTATTGCAGAGATCAAGCATGGTCACATTTACTAACCCTTGCAGAGCATTTCCAGATAATCTGGAAATCTCATTGGAACTGAGAAAGAGTCGTTCTAGAGAGCTGGGAAGAGGAAATGGAAATTCATCCAATTTATTGTGTTCTAAGTGAAGTTGCACAAGATTTGAAAGTTTGGCAAAAACACCATGATCAATCATATGAGATTTAATTTTGTTATGGCTAAGGTTAATTTCTCTCAAGGTAGTGGCATTAACAAAAGATTCTGCAGTCACAGCTTCAATGTCATTATGCTGAAGATAGAGTTGTTGGATATGGGAAGGAATATGTGGTATCATCTTAAGTTTCCGATGGTCACAGTACATTGATAATGGAAAAGTTGGTGGGCAAAAGCATTCTTGAGCACACTTGGCTGGAGTAGGAAAATGAGGAACTACATATTCTACACTGGGATTAAAATGAAAAATAGGTGGGTACTCATCATCTGGCTCTTGGTCATATTCATCCTCGAAATCATAACCTTCATGCTGACCAATGACCATAGCTCCAAATAGAAGAGGGATAATTGATAGTTGACATAGAAACCTCATTTTTTTTTGTTTTCATGTAGTACCCTGTTGAGAAGAAGAAACAAAATTCATAAATAGATGAAACCATATTTAAATTCCAGTATAAAAGAAAAAAGTGTAACTGTTTTTTAAATTAGGAAAAAATAATTATTGTAGGGAACATAAAAATTTAGCTTGTATAATTGTCACCAAAAATTATTATTCTTTCAATTTTGTATTTTTAAGGCACCTATTAGCGTGGCCTTCAAACAAGTGAATTGCAATCTTTCCATATTTTTTTTTCCCTCTCTGGGGCTCAAATCCTAAAGCCCAGGTCAAGTGTGGTGCTAGAGGGTTCTATACCAATTGGGGATGGGAAAAAGGGAATTTTTTTATTCTCCTCTTTTTCACTCTACAGATTGCACAGACATAGTGTGGGAGGGAAGGGGCCACTATTGCAGCCTGAGCTATGTCTACACTACTGCCGGATCGACGCTTTGGAGATTGATGTACCAGGGGTCGATTTAGCAGGTCTAGTGAAGACCCACTAAGTCGATGGCAGAGTGCTCTCTGGTTGACCGCAGTACGCCACCCAGAACAAGAAGAGTAAGGTAAGTCGATGGGAGAGTGTCTCCCATCGACGCAGTGCGGTGTAGACACCGCAGTAAGGCGACCTAAGCCATGTTGACTCCAGCTACATTATTCATGTAGCTGGAGTTGCGTAACTTAGGTCGACTTACCATGGTAGTGGCAACATAGCCTGAGAGTTGCACTGGAATCCATGGACATTGCATTCTTTTCAAGGTGAAGAGGGGAATTTGCTAATGGAGGCACAGGCACAGCCCTAAAATTCTATTTTAAAGTGATGTGGGTGGAGTTTCTATGGAGTACAGTGAACATCCTGATGTTCTAACTAGTTCCACAGACTGTTGGGTTTCCTACACTTGTTGGAGTCTGTGAGCAGTTTTTACTCCACAATCTGAATGAGGGAAAGGGCGATATAAATAATTAAGAAAATACAATTATGTCTAATACCATTTTGGCAGTTTTTAGCTAACTGCTAACTTTTAAAAAGGAAACTTTTCATAGGCTGAGGAATGCTCAAAGATCATGAAAGATAATACATTTGTTTTAAATGTACATTTCTTTATGGAATAAGCAGTCAATCTGTGCAATTCATTGTGACAGTTTTGAGACAAATATTGGCTAGATTTTAAGAATATATACCTTAATTGCTATGAAAAACATTTCCAGCTATATTAGAAGGATACTGCTTCTGGGTATCAACTGACCACCTGTCAAGAAGGGATTTCCCCCCTCACATGTAGTACAGCATAAATTAATTCTAATAATAATACTAAGCTCTTAAATAGCACTTTTCATCCATACATCTCAAAGAAGAACAAAGAGAAGTGACTTGTCCAAAGTCACCTAGTAGACCAGTGCTAGAGTCAGGAAAAGAACTCAGATCTCCTGAATTCCAGTCCAGTGCTCTATCCACTTCACCACATTGCCTCCAATTAGCTATGGTTAAGATAGTCAAACTTATCTGATTCCATATATACACATTTAAATAAGTGGCCTGATTCTAGAGGTGCCGAGTAGCTGCACCTTCTATTGGTAAATGAGGATGCTAAGTACTTGTCAAGACTAGGACTTTAAACAGCTTTCTGGTGACCATCTCACTGCACAATTACTCAAAGTCTTTAGCTGCAATTCTGTATGGCTTCTGGATGAGATACAGAACCTTTTCATATTATTACATGCAGCAAAAGTTCCATAGCATCATTTCCAGGTAACTTGGAATTCTGTATAATGCTGAATCCATCCTGACCACAGTTGGGGGTTAATGTCGGATGCTGCCAGGCATTGTGGTAGCAGACATTTCTTATGCCTTCAGTTGATTCAAACAAATCATGAAAGTTAGAGATGAAAACACTATTAAATCATCCAGTCCATTTCTGTACAAATTCAGAATGGTTTCCTAAGGCACATTTCCTGCTCTTCTCTCCAGTCTAGTTACAAAAGTCCAAAATTAAGGGTTTTTCACCACTTAGAAAACTATCCCTAAGCCTTATCTGACAGGATCTCAGGAAGATTTTCCTGGTAGTCTATTTTTATTTTGTCAAAGAGCTGGTTGACACAGCTTTTGTAACACTATAAATACATGGTTATACATTTTCCGTTTGTTTGGGAACTGTCATTAATGAATTGAACTCACAGTATCAAAGAACAAATATTATGTATTATTTACATAGTACAATATGCTGAAGTTATTAATACACATTATAATACTGCATTGGAAATGCATCTTAAATTGTGAATGAAATGAGTTAATTGCAGAAAAAATGTGAGTGTAACATTGTCCCTGAAGATATAATAGTTCTTGGCACTGCAAGTAATGAAAAATACTTTATGTACAAGTGGCAGGCAAAAATTGATAGGAGCTTATATTGTCTGCTTTTGGTGACATTTTGAGTTCTATTTTGCTATCAATGTACTGTTTGTACTTAAATGCCCATTTCAAAGAGGAAAAAAAAATCCAGTTGTTATTACTGTGTTGCACAACTGAGTTTTCTGCCAACCCACAGGTTTAAAACATAGTCAATCTGTAGATTATATCCCAAAAAACTATGTCAAAGAATGTTCAAGATGCAAAATTAAGCATTTAAAAGCTTAGTAAGTGCCAGAATTAAGATTGGGTTAATTTGTCCCTTTTGTGCCTCTGCATTATGATACAGTCTTTAATTTCATGGTCACAAACTGTTTTCCACAAAACCTCTGCCTGACTCAGTGCACAGGATGGGTGATACTCACTAAATGGGTAGCATTCGCTGTTTATTTCTATTCTAATCATTCATCATGTGGCCCCAGGTGTTATTTACTGGATGCCATCCAAACTCTGTACCGAATGCAAAATTATTAATTTCCTCCTTGGCTTTTCTATGGTGCTTTCATTGTATCTTAGTTCTTCACAGACATTAATATATCATCACAATGCCCCCGGGAGGTGATGGTAGTATTGCCGTTTTACAAACCAAAATTGTCAAAAATGTCAGCTAATTTTGCATGCCCATTTAGGAAGTGCCTGGCTTGATTTTTCAGAGTACTTAATATTTTATAACACTTGATATATTCAGAGCCGAACTACGGATGTCAGTTGCAGCTGTGAGTGCTCTTCACTTCTGCAAATGAGACTTCAGATGTTTCACGTTAGATATCCAAATTTCAAGTAACACATAGTAGCCACCTGTGAAAATTTTGATTTCCATGCCTTGCCTGGTGATGCATAGCTCTGGCAGGGGCAGGAAGAAAATACAGTTCTCCAGGGTGGCATTACACTGCCTTTACTACAAAACTATCCTCTCTTTTCCTGCAGTCTCAGCGTCCTTTACTACACGCCTTCCAACATCTGCAAAAAATGGGATGGGATTCTACTGACAAAAGTCTCGTTCGCACCACAACTCTAATTAATTTCCAGAGCATGATCCATTCTGTGCACTGAATGAGGTCGTGTTCTGTGAAAAAATGTTATGTGATCCCATAAATAAAGGCTGCATCATAATACATATGCACAAGGGAGGCAATTGCATGCACAGCCTTATTTCTGGCATCTCCTAACTTTTAAGTGGTTGATTTTGAAACATTAATGTTGTAATGTAATTTTTAATGTAATTTCATAATTTTTTGATGAAACTTAAGGACTGAAAAAACAAAAATTTCATCATATTGACCTTCAACATGGGTCCTCAGGAGGGCTGGCATCTTTAGATTAATGGTGGAACTGTGTACCACTTGAGTAAATTGTAGCAGTAGAAGGCCATTACTGTCTGTGTGGGTCTGCCACTAGTGTGGGAGGGAGATGTACACTTTGCCAACAGCAAATGAATGGGTTAAATTCCAAGTTTTGGAGGTGTCTGTGCTCTTGTGGTCACAGATACTCTTGCCCCTGACTCCTTCTGCTCTGATCCTCCTACCATCTCCTGTCCCCTCAGCTCCCCCCCCCCCAACTGTCCCCTCATGCCTCTGGTTTATTCCTGTCCCATCTTACCAGGCTCCTACCTCTATCTAGTCTCCCCCCTGCTCCTGTCCTTGTCCTCAGCTCCTGCCCAGGGTTCCCTATCTCTTTGCTGTTCTTTCCCTTTCTTGTTCCTATCCACTTGACCAATCTTCTGCCCCCTCCTGATTCTAGTTCCTGCCCTTCTCCCCACTCTCTGCATTTCTTCCACTCCATCCCCTGTTCCTCACCTCTCTGTGTTCAAATCATGCAGCTTCTTGCTTCCCTATGCTGCCTGGGTTCCAACAGGGATAGGAATGAGAGCTCTACTCTCATTCCTGTGCTCAGCACCACTGTGACCCCTGTGGCTAGGAGGAGCAATTAGAGGGAAAGTCTTGCTCTGCCTCCAGCAGCACAGGCGGTCTGCTCAGGCCATTGGCCATTTATTCCTCCTGAAGAACATCTGAGAGGATGAAGAATGCTCAGTTCATATGGAATCTTAAGAAAATGTAGCTGCCAAAGTTTCTACTGCACGTGTGAGCTGAGATTCTTCAGAAGTTTATAAATTTGTCCAAATTTGGACAGATTTTCAGTGATGGCAAAAGGCATGTCCCTAGCACCAGAGCAATCCTTTTCCAAATTTCAAGTCTCCCCCACAAAGCATGGAACTGCTGTAGCTTCTCAGTGAAATGGTTGTAAGAAATGTAACCTGGGAAAAATAACACTTTCCCTAACCTCATTCTCAGAAACAGCTGAACCTTAAGTCCTGAGACAAAAACAAAACAAAACAAAACAAAAAAAGACATCCAAGATAGAAAACTTGCAACATTTTATAGCAATTGAAAACAAAATCTTAAGGTTAAAACCAGAGTTGGCAATTTCCCAGGAAAAACTAGTTTAGGAAAGGGCACTGGTAAACTGGGTTTAAACTATGAAACTGGGGAAAATAAAATTATTATTAGAATATTGTGAGAGAGTTCCTCCTCTACCTTGGTGGGTCCTGCGCTTATTGGCAGATTTGCTTGCCTCACAGATTCATCCTGTGGGTCGGGAAACAGCCCAAAGATCTTCCCCTCTGGTAGAAGTCACAGTCCAGGTCAATTCCTCCTGTGTTTGATCAGGCGTTGGGAGGTTTGGGGGGAACCTAGGCTCACCCTCTACTCTGGGTTCCAGCCCAGGGCCCCATGGACTGAAGCAGTCTAGAGTGCCTCCTAGTACAGTTGCACAACAGCTACAACTCCCTGAGCTACTTCCCCATGGCCTTCTCCCAACACTTTCTTTGTCCTCACAACCGGACCTTCCTCCTGAGGTCTGATAATGCTTGTACTTCTCCAGCAGTATGCCTACTCACTCTCAGCTTCTTGCACGCCTCTTGCTCCCAGTTCCTTGCACCCACTTCCTCTCCTCTGGCTCCCTTGCTTCCTTTGGCCTGACTGGAGTGAGCTCATTTATAGCATCAGAGTGGCCTTAATTAGAGTCAGATGTTTAACAGCCTCACCTGACTTTTAGCATGTTAATTGGAGTCAGGTGTTCTCATTAGCCTGGAGCAGCCCCTGCTCTGGTCACTCAGGGAACAGAAAACTGCTTATCCAGTGGCCAGTATATGTCCCTTCTACTACTGTGCTGTTCCCAACTGGCCTAGGTCTATCACAATATACTTATTAAAATAACTGAAATTTATTTAACAATTTCATAATAGTTTTGCAGTATATGTAATATTCTGTTATAATTCTTATAATACTGAAAACTGAAATGAGTCATGACATGGTATTTTCTCAAGGAAGTTATGTTATACAAACCAAAATGTATACAGACTAGGGCTGTCAAGCAATTAAAAAAATGGTGATTAAAAAAATTACTATTAATCGTGCTGTTAAACAGTAATAGAATACCATTTATTTAAATATTTTGGGATGTTTTCTATATTTTCAAATATATTGATTTCAATTACAACACAGAATACAAAGTGTATAGGGCTCACTTTATTTTTTATTACAAATATTTACACTGTAAAAACAAAATAGTATTTTTCAATTCACCTAATAGAAGTACTGTAGTGCAGTCTCTTTAGCATGAAAGTTGAACTTACAAATGTAGAATTATGTACAAAAAACCGCTGCATTCAAAAATAAAACAATGTAAAACTTTAGAGCCTACAGGTCCACTCAGTCCTACTTCTTGTTCAGCCAATTGGTCAGAAAAACAAGCTTGTTCATATTTGCAGGAGATAATGCTGCCCGCTTCTTGTTTACAATGTCACCTGAAAGTGAGAACAGGCATTCACATGGCACTGTTGTAGCTGGTGTCTCAAGATATTTACATGCCAGATGTTCTAAAGATTCTTATGTTCCTTTATGCTTCAACCATCATTCCAGAGCATGTGTGTTCATTCTGATGACAGGATCTGCTCGATAACGATCCATAGCAGTGCAGACCAATGCATGTTCATTGTCATCATCTGAGTTGGATGCTACCAGCAGAAGGTTGATTTTCTTTCTTTGGTAGTTTGGGTTCTGTAGTTTCTGCATCAGAGCATGCTCCCCACCTCGTCCCTCTCAGATTTTGAAGGTACTTCAGATTCTTAGACCTTGGGTCAAGTGCTGTAGCTATCTCTAGAAATCTCACATTGGTGCCATCTTTGTGTTTTGTCATATCCGCAGTGAATGTGTTCTTAAAACAAACAAACAAACAAACAAACAAGTGCTGGGTCATCATCTGAGACAGCTATAACATGAAATGTATGGCAGAATGCAGGTAAAACAGAGCAGGAGACATACAATTCTCCCCCAAGGAGTTCAGTCACAAATTTAATTAACACATTATTTTTTGAACAAGCATCATCAGCACAGAAGCATGTCCTCTGGAATGGTGGCTGAAGTATGAAGGAGCATGCGAATGTTTAACATATCTGGCATGTAAATACCTTGCAATGCCAGATACAAAAGTGCCATGTGAACCCCTGTTCTCACTTTCAGTAAATAAGAGGTGGGCAGTATTATCTTCCATAAATATAAACAAACTTTTTTGTCTTAGTGATTGACTAAACAAGAAGTAGGACTGAATGGACTTGTAGGCTCTGACGTCATAGATTGTTTTGTTTTTGTGTGCAGTTACGTAACTAAAATAAAATCTACATTTGTAAGTTGCACTTCCATGATGAAGAGATTGCACTAAGTACTTGTATAAGTTGAGTTAAAAAATACTATTTTTTGTTTATCATTTTTACAGTGAAAATATTTGTAATATAAAGTGAACACTGTACACTGTATTCTGTGTTGTAATTTAAATCAATATATTTCAAAATGTAGAAAAACATTCACAAATATTTAATAAATTTTAATTGGCATTCTGTTTAACAGCGCAATTAAAACTGCAATACTTTTGAGTTAATTGCGTGAGCTGCAATTAATCAACAGTCCTAATACAGACATTCCAATGTTCAGTATTATATTGCATATATTAGCATGACACCTACTGCAGTTTTACTTTTTATTTGTACAAACCTAAATTAATCTCTAAATCTATTGCCTTATGTAACCGCACTTGGAATATATTACTAAAAAAGTATAATATGGAGTGTGTTAATGAAATAGTTTTTAAAATAGAAAATGTCTTGAACTGGAACTGACTAGTTCTTCTTCGAGTGATTGCTCACATCCATTCCAGTTAGGTGCGCGCGCCGTGCGTGCACGTTCGTCGGAAACTTTTTACCCTAGCAACTCCAGTGGGCCGGCAGGTCGCCCCCTAGAGTGGCGCCGCCATGGCACCCGATATATACCCCTGCCGGCCCACCCGCTCCTCAGTTCCTTCTTACCGCTGTGTCGGTCGTTGGAACTGTGGAGCGCGGCATAGCTGTCCTCCACGTCCCTAGCTCTCCTTGTTCTACGGTTAATAGTTAGTAGTTAAGTGTAGTTAGTTATATAGTTAATAGTGTAAATAATATTGTAGATAGTCGTTAGCTGGTTTGGGCCATAGCCCTTTCCGGCACCCGGCACCGGGCTCATGCCTGGTTCGCCGGGCTTTAAGCAATGTGCGGCCTGTAAGAAGCCGATGCCGACCAGCGACCCCCACGACGCGTGTCTAAAGTGCCTGAGGGAATCGCACAGGTCGGACAAGTGCCGCATTTGCAAGGCTTTTAAGCCTAGAACAAAGAAGGAGAGAGACCAGTCCCTCTTCAGGGACCCCTCTCACGAGCAATTCCTTCGCCAGGAGGTACAGACGCTCCTCAACAAAGGAGCTATAGAGGCGGTTCAGGAAAACGAGAAAGGCAAGGGGTTTTATTCCTGCTACTTTCTGATCCCCAAGGCCAAGGGAGGCCTCAGGCCTATCCTCGACCTGCGAGAGCTCAACAAATACCTAGTGACGTTGAAGTTCCGCATGGTATCCCTGGTGACCATTATCCCATCCCTGAATCCTGGAGACTGGTATGCCGCCCTCGACATGCAGGACGCTTATTTTCATATTGCCATATGGCCACACCACAGACGTTTCCTTCGATTCGTGGTGAGCCGGCTTCACTACCAATTTGCAGTCCTCCCATTTGGCCTTTCTACGGCTCCGAGGGTATGCACAAAATGCATGGCCGTCGTTGTGGCACATCTTCGGCGCAGTCGCATTCACGTGTTCCCTTACCTCGACGATTGGTTAATTCGGGGCACGTCAGAGCTGCAGGTCTGCAGCCACGTCCGCAGGATCACCGGCCTGTTTGCTACCTTGGGCCTCATGATCAACGTGGACAAGTCCACCCTGCTCCCCTCGCAGAGGGTGGAGTTCATTGGGGCCGTCCTGGACTCCACCGTGGCCAGGGCCCTTCTGCCGTTGCCAAGGTTCCAGGCGTTGTCGGCGATCGTTCAGCGCTTGCTGGCAGCCCCCTTGACATCGATACGGACATGTCTAACCCTGTTAGGCCATATGGCAGCCTGCACATTTGTGACCGGGTACGCACGGCTCCGCATGAGGCCCCTCCAGTCGTGGCTCATCGCACATTACCGGCCGGCAAGGCAACCACTAGACATGCTGATCACAATCCCCCAGGAGGTGTTGGATTCTCTCAGCTGGTGGCTAGACCAGTCCGTAGTGTGTGCGGGGCTCCCATTCCACCCGCCCCAGCCCTCGGTGTCCCTAACGATGGATGCCTCAGATCTCGGCTGGGGGGCCCACCTGGGAACCCTGAGAACACAGGGCCTGTGGTCCCCACAGGAGGTGAAGCTACACATCAACATGCGGGAGTTGAGAGCGGTCCGCCTTGCTTGTCAAACGTTCTGTCACCAGCTTCGGGGTCGTTGTGTCGCGGTATTTACCGACAACACGACGACCATGTACTATATCAACAAGCAGGGCGGCACCAGATCCTCTCCCCTATGTCACGAGGCGATGCGACTCTGGGACTTTTGTAAAGCCCACTCCATTCACCTCACGGCTTCCTTCCTCCCCGGAGTACGAAACACGCTGGCGGACCGCCTGAGCAGATCCTTCCTCTTGCACGAGTGGTCCCTTCGCCCGGACGTCGCCCTCTCGATCTTCCAGAGGTGGGGTTGTCCCCGCCTGGACCTCTTCGCGTCCAGGGGGAACAGGAAATGCCAGGCTTTCTGCTCCTTTCAGGGCCGGGAACCCGGGTCTATAGTGGACGCCTTCCTTATTCCGTGGACGACCCACTTGTTCTACGCGTTCCCCCCCCTTCCCGCTGGTCCACAGGGTCCTTCTGAAGGTGCGCAGGGACAGGGCCCGCGTGATCATGGTAGCCCCGGCGTGGCCCAGACAGCATTGGTACCCCATGTTGCTGGACCTGGCCATAGCCAACCCAGTTCACCTGCCCCTTCACCCGGACCTGATCACCCAGGACCACGGAACTCTCTGTCACCCGGACCTCCAGTCGCTGCACCTAGCAGCATGGCTCCTGCGTGGCTGACCACTTCTGAGTTGCGCTGCTCCACCCCGGTACGTGAGGTACTCTTGGGCAGCAGGAAGCCTTCCACTAGAGCGACATACTCGGCCAAGTGGAAGCGTTTCTCCTGTTGGTGCATGGAGAAAGGTCTCCTCCCGATGGAAATTTCGGTGGCCAATATTTTGGACTATATTTGGTCCCTCAAACAACAGGGCCTGGCGTTATCGTCCCTGCGGGTCCACCTGGCGGCTATCTCCACCTTTCACCCGGGTGGGGATGGCCGCTCCGTTTTCTCTCACCCGACGGTGACTAGATTCCTTAAGGGGCTGGAACGTCTATACCCTAACGTCCGACCCCCTGCCACTACCTGGGATCTTAACCTGGTGTTGTCTCGGCTCATGGGGCCCCCCTTCGAGCCGTTAGCTACTTGCTCCCTACTCTATCTTTCTTGGAAGACTGCCTTCTTAGTAGCTATTACCTCAGCTAGACGGGTGTCGGAACTCCGGGCTCTCATGGTAGATCCCCCGTATACAGTCTTACATAAAGATAAGGTGCAGCTGAGGCCGCACCCTGCCTTTCTCCCCAAGGTGGTCTCAGCCTTCCACGTCAACCAAGAGATATTCCTCCCGGTTTTTTTCCCGAAACCTCATTCTTCAGGCAGGGAGCAACAACTCCACTCGCTTGATGTCCGTAGGGCTCTCGCGTTCTATGTGGAGAGGACCAAACCGTTCCGCAAATCCCCCCAGCTTTTCGTGGCAGTAGCGGACCGCATTAAGGGGCTTCCCATTTCCTCGCAGAGGTTATCCTCGTGGGTAACATCCTGTATCAGGACCTGCTATGGGCTGGCCCACGTTCCTACGGGCCGTGTGACTGCGCACTCTACCAGGGCGCAGGCGTCGTCGCTGGCTTTCCTCGCCTGTGTGCCCATCCAGGAAATCTGTCGGGGAGCGACCTGGTCATCGGTCCACACCTTTGCTTCCCACTACACCCTGGTCCAGCAGTCCAGAGAGGACGCGGCCTTCGGATCTGCAGTGCTCCGTGCCGCTACTTCTCACTCCGACCCCACCGCCTAGGTATGGCTTGGGATTCACCTAACTGGAATGGATGTGAGCAATCACTCGAAGAAGAAAAGACGGTTACTCACCTTTGTAACTGTTGTTCTTCGAGATGTGTTGCTCACATCCATTCCACACCCGCCCTCCTTCCCCACTGTCGGAGTAGCCGGCAAGAAGGAACTGAGGAGCGGGTGGGCCGGCAGGGGTATATATCGGGTGCCATGGCGGCGCCACTCTAGGGGGCGACCTGCCGGCCCACTGGAGTTGCTAGGGTAAAAAGTTTCTGACGAACATGCACGCGCGGCGCGCACGCCTAACTGGAATGGATGTGAGCAACACATCTCGAAGAACAACAGTTACAAAGGTGAGTAACCGTCTTTTTTTCGCAGAGCAGTAGAAGCCATGATTTTGCCCTGGTAAAAACAACCTCTAGTGAATCGCATGCCATTCCTGGTTAAAACTGAAAATACCACAATCTATGCACCAAACGAATTTAACTGCTCAAAACACTATAATTAAAGATATTTTTATTCCGGTTTACCAGGAGATTTTACTTTTTTGAGGTATAGTCTCCTGTGAAGTTTAAAGTTTTTTCCTGTCCTTCCCTATCCCCCGTTGATTAATTTAAATTTTTATAGTGATAAATTATTGTCCTGCTGAAATCATCTGAGCAATAATGTAACACAGATAACCACGGGAATAGGAGATTTGTCTAGGCCATATTTTATTGACAGGAAGGAAGGAAGGCAAAGTAGAGAAAAAATAAATAAATTTGGCAGGAAAGAGGCTTTGAGCTACATCAGCAGCTACAAAAACTGTTGATGTCACAAGTCAATATGAGGATTTACCAGACATAGTTAATAATAATTATAATTACTTCAATAATAATTTCAGGGTTTATTCAGTATTATCAGAGTCTGAAAAAGAATGAAGAACTGATACTTCTAAAAGTTGCAGAAAGCATTAGTTGTTAGTTGTATCTTCAATAGTGAAGTCAGCCAAAGTGCTTGTTGCTCTTCGTATTCCTGGGAGGCTGAAGTTGTGGAGTCAAGAAAAGATTTTTGCCTTCTCAAAATTGAGAAAATATGCTACTATCCAGTTAAAGTCACATTCTTGCAGATTAAAAGATTTCAATCTGTGCTCTAGTACTTGAAAATTCTAAGCATCCAAATAATTACTTTAAAGTATATTATTTTGAGAACCCCATACACTCATGAACATTTGTGCTTGCTTGAACAATAATATTTCAGATATATAGGTGAATCAATTGTTGAATAAATTATCAAATCGTAGTTGAAGGGGTATTGAATGGATGCTTGAAAGAGAATTGACATTCCATTCTAAATATATCTGATGTGTGGTGTTTTTAAAGGCTAACAGGTTTGGGTCTGCTTAGTAGTTAGGTATGTGACCACCTGAAAATACCTGAATCTCTTGTCTTTCTGCTTCTCTTTGATAGCAGTAATGGGTATAACCAGATTTTTCAAAAGTGAGATTGTCTTGTAGAGGTGGAAAGAATAATGGTTTAATTAGGTCACAACTTTATTACTTAACTCATCTGGGAACTACCCAGCAATAATTAGTACACTGCAGTTTATGATTGCTTCCCTAATTATTTTGATCCAGTGAAAGGCTGCTCTTCCATCACTGGGACCTCATTGCCCTTCTCTTATATGAGGGTTAAGGGGCTGTGGAAATGGGGTTGTTTTCTTGCTATAACAGGCATTAGGAACCTCAGCTCCATTCCCCAGCTTTTTTAAGGGATGCCTTCCCCGAAGTCCACTTCCAATTCTGGTTTATCAGGGAACCAGACCATGTACAGAATGAGTACTTGCTTTGGACACCTGATGCTCTATTGTGACAACTTGAACCTTCCCTCCTGACCTACCCCACTGGGTGCCTGCACTGCTATGAGGAAGGCAAAAAACCCCACCCCATCCTAACATATGCGATGGAACATTTTCTTCCCAGTACCAAAAAGGGAAACTAGAGCAGTGCTCACTGCAGACCAAAAAAAATTAGTCCTCCTTTGATCCCTGGATGGGATCATGGTGTGAAAGGGGTCTCAGGCTGGAGGTGTATGGTTCATATATCCTTTCCCTGATGTACAGGTTTCAGTGGCTTACCTGAATCCTGCCAGCTTGCCCACCAGTTCAGATGATATCTTTCTCCCCTCTCAGCCTCTCCCTTTTGGAGTTGGGAGAGGGGACCCTTAAACACCCGCTACTCTCTTCCCACCAATCCAGACAAAGTCCCCCAGTCTTGAGGTGATAGGTTATATTCATGAGACCTTACTGACAGTGTAATAGTCACCACTCTGTACCCACCTGCATGCTGTCTTTGCTTCCTTCTCCACCTGACTTACTAATGTTAAGGATTTCCAGTACAATATTTGGTTACTTTTAGCCTTTTTTCTTTAGTGCTCCTCTCACCTAAATCAGTTGCGGGCAGTCTTTTTACCTTTTTCTTTTCTGCCTGGTCTTCAGGAGGAGGAAAGTCTAGTTCATTCTCTCTACGCTCACTGCAGCTGCTGGATGGAATAAAGTTAATCCCACATCCCTTTCTCTGTCCTTCCTCAGCTTTTCTCCTGTTATGAGGAGGGCCTCTCACATATCTTTACTCCTGTAGAGTTTAAATGATTTCTTTGCGTGACTCGTATGTTTTCTTTACACAAAAAACATCCTGCTATGAAGTGCTTCCAGTGTTCTGATATTTTACCCAGCTTTACAATGTGCCTTTAAGGCTGAAAACAATTAAAAAAATAATTCTAAAACACTTTTATACATTGTGTAAGACTAGCTAAAATATTCGTATAAAACAGATAAAAGCTGAGAAATAAGCACTTGCTTTTGAATAACTGAAGGTATTATTTATGAAAAATGGACAGGTTGAGTATTGGTACAACACAGTGTTAGATTATCTTTTTTTGCTGATAGTTGATGATTATTTGATTTCTAATTTCATCTAGACAAAGCAGATAATAATAACTGCGATATGAACCAAAAGTGCACCTTAAGAAAGGGGCACACTTAGTTACTTTATTTTTTGTTTTTTTTAGGGTGAATGAGGAAAGTCATTCTGGATAAATCACCGCGATTGTTTTATTGCATTAGATAGTTCTAATGAGGCAGTTCATTTTGCTTTTAGTTTGATGAGAGAACTACATTACTACCAACCCCAAGCAGTCAAAAAATGACTCTAGCCCCCAAATCATGAGACTGACTTGAAAATAATGAGATTTTTTAAATGTTGTTTTTGCTTACTTTCTAACTTTTGAGCCATTAGAGTGCACTTGTTTCATGTTTTCAAGCTTTTCTTTACAACCAAGAGGGCTAGACATTTAAAAAAAAATTAAGATGAGGCTTTCATGCATTATCATGATTCCAATATTGGGGACTTTAAAAAAAAATAAAATTATGTATCATGATAAAATCGTGAAAATCATCAACACTGGAAATATCATAAAGAAGCTATCTATGTTAGAAAAACTGAACTGAAAAAGGAAGCTTGCAAGAAGAAAATTATAAATCCTATGTACTTTATTATTAAATATGCTATAACTATTAGAAGCACAGTCACTGTACTACATTAATTGCCAAAGATTATGGTGAACTACATGGGTACTTCAAATCTTATTAAAAAAATCTGAGGAGTTGAATTTGTGAATAATAAAAGATAATTCAATTTAAATATCATTTTATTGATCCAGTTTGTAAATTTTTTTTTGTTGTTTAAAAGTTTGTTTTTGATGCAAGTCTATGAATATGATGGCCTGATGGAGTAGCTGCATTTTATTACCAAAGCCAAATGAAGCACATACGCACATTTGAAACACGCTCCACATAAAGATATATTCAAATTACTTTGAAGGCATGCAATTTAAATTATAATTCCATACCTGATTAAATTTTTCTCTAGTTCCCAGACAATGGTTGTATTGCAAATCCTCTAGAGATAAAATACTCAAGATCTGATATGATTCTCTTAAAATCTACAATGGAAAGGACTGTGTCGTTTTGAATTGTAATAAAGCACTGCACTTGAAGTGTAATTTGCTATAGAAGATTGCAGGGTAGATTAAAATTATGTGTTCCTTTTTGTTGCACAAACTATCTTGGATACAAATAAGGCTATATTTTGTAACCCTGGTCAAGTTTATGTGGTTTGATCTTGTTCTCTCTTTATTTTTGGTTTGAGGTGAGGTAGGAATTTCCTTAACATGAAGAGTGAAGAGGAGATTAAATTTAACACTATGTACCGAAAGCTGTTTCAGTGATCATGCCGAACACTTTTTTCCCTTTTTTTCTGTTTGTTTACTGTTTGGAAAGTCCAATATCATTAGGCTGGAATCTAGTGTTTCCTACACAAATTTGCTAATTTTATTACAATTAATTTCAATTCCATGAAAATTTTTGTTACTAATTTATTTTACAGTCAGATTGCAAAGAAATAGACAAAGATGTACTTCAAGCTGAAACTTAGTGTTGGCTTGAAGGTGACTTATTTTCTTAAATCACCTTTGGCTTGAGTTTAGGTCACAATGATTGCAATACATGAAATGTGTCCTATCTCTATTCAAATCATGAGAGTTAGTTAGATTTTCAGTCTGTATTCTGATATGAACTCTCAAATACAAAGAAGTTCTTTTTTAATATTACATAATGTATTGGGGGTTATTTACTGTTTATTTTTTTGTGAACTCAGAAACTGCTGATTTGAAACAGCAGAGGTCTGTACTCTGCAAAATACTCACATATAGCCACCCTGAGAAACTTCAAGATATAGAGAAACAAGTTGTTAAATGGATATCATAACTACCTAAAGGAGTAGGGTAGATCAGCATAGGTGAACTCTGAACTGGCAATCAGGGATGGGATGGGCCCTAATTTTGATGTAAGCCCAAAAAGAAAGGAATGTCTTTGATACTACTTGTACGTATAGGCTCCATTTATACCCATTTTCCTTCTCTAGCCCGTATTCTGAGCCAATACGCCCCAGGAGTTCCCCTTCTCTACAGAGTATACATGGCTCATATGAAGAGGCAATGGGCTTCTGTATAGAGTTGGGAATGAATCTTCTAAGAATGGGTAGGCAGCTCATGATCCCAGAAAGGGGCAAAATAAAACAACTGTTAGGGAACTCTCTTGGAAGGATCAACACACTTGAACTGAAAGGCATCCCCTCTACCAGTTTGGCATTGGAATCTGTGTATGGGAAAGACTGAAGAATAATTTCAAGCCACAGAGTTCTGAAACCTTCAGCCTACATCTTAAAGGGATCCTGCTTTATACTTATGAGAAAATAATGCCACTCTCTGCAGTGCCAACTTTCTATCTCTAATCTGAAATCTATTGATCCCAAGACCAAGAGCAGAGGTTACTTGATATTGTCAGCCTCTGTATCCAAAGCTAATCCATGGGGCAGGTGTTCCTCAATGCCATATCCTCTGGAACAATTTAAGGAACTGACCATGAGGAAAGACTTTATAGCAAGAGCCAGATCAGGAACCACACCATAAGGGAAGACCTTTGATAAGGAGACAGTATGAGGAGGATCCTTATCAACAAAAATTTTATCACCAGAGTCTGAATATGTCATTCTGACCAAAATGGCAGATTCCACTGTGGATAAAATGGCCTTATTGACCCTCTGCAGGGCACTCCCATGACATACAAGCCTAGCCAAAAAAAACTATCTCCATCACCATAAGAGAGGTGTTTCAGCCTCCAGATCCAAAGATGTTGTATTGAACGATAGGATGTAAGACAAAGATAGATCTCCTGATATTCCAGGTACATTGTCAGAAGAGGAGAAATCAATGTTGATAGAACATACATAAGAAACACACCTGGAGTTTGAGTGTCATACCTCCCAGATTACATTGTGAGGTTCTCAATGGTTCTGTCCCCTTCAGAAGATATAGTTCTTTTTCATCAACTGACAGAACAGATTGTAGCCATGGCATCAATAGCTATGGAGGAGACTTCACACCCAATTTTGGACCTCTTGGGTTCATACTCCAGAAGCAGCATTATTTTGCCTTTATTGGATGGACTTTTGCAACCTGCCAAATCCTGAGCTGATGGTGTCAAATTTGCAGATGCACTGAAGCTCTGAGCAGTTTCTCCTCCCTTGGTGTTCACACCTCAACTCTAGAAGAGGGCCTGATCCTCCCTGATTGAACTAACCTCGTTATCTCTAGCCTGACTCACTCTTGCTTGCATATTTATACCTGCCTCTGGAAATTTCCACTACATGCGTCCAACGAAGTGGATATTCACCCTCGAAAGCTCATGCTCCAATACGTCTGTTAGTCTATAAGGTGCCACAGGACTCTTTGCTGCTTTTACAGATCCAGACTAACACGGCTACCCCTCTGATACTTGTATTTACACTGCATCTTCTGCTTAGCTGAAGAATTGAGCAGGGTTGGAGTGGAGTCCCATGCTCAGTGGGTTATCTTGTTCGACTGCAGGCTGACTGGGGGGAAAGAAGTGGGGTCTGAAGCTTCTCCCACTGTCTTAGACCTGCAGGGAGGGCTAAACAGTGCCCCAGACCTGCAGGGAGGGCTCAGTTGATGTGGCCCCTGATCAGCACATTCATCTTCTCCCATTAGCTATTTTGAGCAGCATTGTAGCAGCATTAGAGGAAGTTCTCCCATATCCATGATCTGTATTAGACCACCAGTTGGCTGGAGAAATGATTGGCACAGAGCTGAGACTCCCAGTCAGTCCCTGCTCTTGTCCATTCTTTCTAAAGTTGATGTTTTAAAGTAGCTGTGAAGTCCAGCTTTATCCAGATGTTAAATGTAAGGTGTGATATTTGTTACCATCCTTTTCATAGATTGTGTTTTGGTTTGTTTTTTCCAGATCTGTTTTTAAACTATAACTTTTAACATGTAGGGATTTTGTAAATTCTCCAGTATATGTGCTGATAGCAAGCCTAACTGCACTGAGATTTGAGAGCTAGAAAGTTAATCCCCAAATGGACAAAGGCTCATGAAGAATAGAAGCTCAGTAACACCACTAATACAAAGAACTACACTTAGAGAATTCTCTGTGAGAGCTTTGGGTTCCCCAAGGGGTCATGCTATACCACATCCTTCCTAACAAACAACACTTTCTTAAATTCTGAGAACAGAGTTCAATTTAGAAGATAGGTATATGTCTAGGATTAATAACTTTAGGAAATTGCTAGTATATATTATGTACATTGTTTCACTGTTCAACATTTGCTTTTGCTCTCTTAATTTATAAGTCATTTTGTTTCACAGGCAAAGATTAAATTTCAGATTTGCAGACGTTAAAATATGCGAGATTGAAGCTGTTTGAATGAAAGGGTGGGGATGATTTAAGTTTTTTGGCAATGACAGTACCAATTTGCAGCAATGAGCATCTGGTTTTGAAAAAGCAATCTTACAGCAGATGTTTTTGTTTTAGTTTTCTACGAACTTATTTCCATGTTAGGAGCTTTAAAAGAGAGCATAGTAGTGAAATTTTTTTATTTAGTTTTCTTGGACATAAAGATTTTTTGTTAAAGCATAGTTGTTGAAGCTTGATTAGTCTCCATGTGCACAGAATATTTAAGCTTGAAACAGTGTGATTTAAAAATTGTCTGATATAGTTTAATATGTCCATAGATGTTTCAGATTTGTTACTATTGCATTGAAAGTGTATGATGCATTTTTGTTGATCTCATCAGCTCCCTGGGTGTTATGATATGTATGGAAATGTCTTATATGAAGTTTAAATTATTATTTTTAATTTCAAATGTCAAAAATTAAATTCTTAGCCAAACCAAAGTGCCCAAAGACAAATAGCTGCAGATAAATAGATTCAGAGACAATTCAGAATCTAGTGTCGTGCTTCTGAACTGTAGGTTGCACAAAGACAATAAATGAGGTAGTGAGGTGTTGGAAAAATTTAGTTTAATTCTTAAAGAAATAAAATAAAATTTCCAGAATAACATTTGGGTGGCTATAACCTTCAAAGTTTCTGAGTTCAAATGCAGTAGTTGCATTATTTAAACTTATCATTATCATCAGAGATACATATTTTATTCTTACTTTTATAGTGAATGTAAGCAGGTCATAAAAATTTTTGACTTTGAATAAGAGGTCACCAACCTGAAAAGATGAAGAAACCTGGTGCAGTGCATTAAAAATAGGACTCGCTATCATGAGTTGTTCATAAATACACAGGCCAATGACAAACCATTGTCCTGCATGAAATTAAATATTGAGTGGTGATTTGAGAGATTTGCCCAGTATCAACCTAAATTCTTACCATCCCCAACTGGAAATGGACATTCCATAATCTAGTAAATTGGCCATTTAACAAATAAAATGTGTATACTAGTGAAACTGCACAGTTTACAGACAGCCTCCCCTATGAATAATTAAAGTTTTTTAAAACATCCCTTTTCCTTCTCCGGTAATGCTGGCACTCTTCCCAAAATTAAACAAAATGAGGTAGAGTCATGTTTCAAGATGAGGCTTTTTTCCAAAAGGCACATACTTAGAAATAGTATTTTTCTGTAAACGGTTCAGGAGACCAGCTAACTGCCTCATCTAGTCCACCCACTAAATAAGTTGCACATGAATGGCTCTTCTGGGTTTCTGAACAGGCATAAGTTCCAGAGACTACATCTTTTAGAAGCAAGGCCTTAGCAGCATTTGCGGGTATAGGAGTTGTTGGAATTCCAGTCTATTCATAGGATAGATATATTAATCTTTCCAAGAGAGGGGGTGTGGTGAGCCTGGCACCGCAGCGCCCCTTTGTGGCAGGGGTGGGATGGGGTGTTGGTGCCTCACCACTCTCCAGTCCTTATATCTGCCTCCCTTCGGGCAGGCGATTACAGCCTCCCGGCCTTCTTCCCCCTATTGGCTCTGTCTGGTGGGGCGGCGTGGCCTAGCGGCCTGAGTCCATACCCCCCACCGCCACGAGCATGGTAGCACGGCCTAGCGGCCCAAGTCCATACAACCTCCTCTCATAAGCAGGGTAGCACTGCCTAGTAGCCAGAGTCCACACACCCCCTCCTTACAAGCGGGGTAGTGCGGCCTAGAGGCTAGAGTCTATACAACTCCTTCTATGAGTAGCGTAGCGTGGCCTAGCAGCCAGAGTCTATACAACCCCTCTTACAGGTGGGGTAGTGTGGCCTAGCGGCCAGAATCTCTAGGATCCCTCATGGTTCAGGGGTGAGGGAGTAGGGGGACTCGGGCCCATGCTCTCCACTGAGCCCCGACCCAGGGCCCTGGTAGTGGCAAGCCCTTCTTGCCACTCACTCAGTGGGGATCCGCCCGCAGCATGAAGAGCATTAATAAAGCTCTAACGCCATTTGTCTCTAGAGTTCCCCGTGGTCACTTCCTACCGTGAGTACCAGTTCATCTGTGGCGCAGGGTCCTCCAGTCTGTTTCTTCCCTGTGACATCTTCCGTCGGGGTCTCAGGTAGCGTCTTTGGTTGGCTGACTCCTGGATCCCGGCGCGCAGGCTCTTCCTCTTCAGGAGCTGGCAACATGCATCCTTCTCCTCCAGTGGTCAGCCCCAACTGAGCTGGTCTGCGGGGTTTTATATCTGTTCTCCAGTTGGAGCATGCCCAGCAGCGCTTCCGGGGCGTGGCTTCCTCTGCTAGAAAGGAAGAGTTAACTCCTGCGGTACCAGTGTGGGTCCACTCTGCCCCGTCACAGGGTGGCAGAAAGAAATAGCCAAATGGATTGCATTTGGAACCAGTAAGCTGTCTGTGTAAAGACCTAAGCCTGTCCATTCAAATACAAAGTCATTGCATATAAGAGGTTCACAACTTCCAAATATTGATTCAGGTTATCTAGCCTTTAATATAGACATCTAAGATTTGATGCAAATAAATCCCCTATTCAGATAGCTGCATGTGAAACTTTACCTTGCTAAAGGCTTGTTGCAGCTCACATTCACATCAATGTCAAAAGCTCTCTCCAAAAATGATTCTGGGAAAAGAAACAAAAAAGACCAATCCCCTAATTTGTTCACCACGACTTTCCTTCATAGTTCTTTCATCCAGGGAGATGTCAAAACATTATTTTTCCATCTTAACTGCTATTTAATTGGAGAAAAGATGACATTCTGGGGACCTACTGCATTGTAGGAAAGGGAGGGCATTTATTTGACAAACTCACTGAGAATAAATCTGATGAATTTCAGGATGTCCTGTGAAATGTGCGATATCTGAAGCATGTGGTGGTTGCTCCAAACTCTTGTTTGGTAATTCATTATTTTGGACTGACAATCTCAGAGCTTGTTTTGAACTGTGTTGTACCTGGGCAAGATAGCATTTTTTTATGGTACTAACTTCTGTTGGAGAAAGAGACAAGCTTTTGAGCTTATATAGAGCTCTTCTTCAGGACTATGTAAGCTTGAAAGCTTCTTTCTTTCACCAACAGAAGTTGATGCAATAAAAGATATTACTTCATCCATCTTGTCTCTAATTGCAGAGTTTGACCTACAGCCCTATGCTTTCCTTTTGGTTGAATAATTTAGTTGTTCTTCAAGTGCTTGCTTACATCAATTCCATTCTAGGTGTCTGCACAATTGTTGGAGACTTTTGCCTTAGCGGTATCTGTAGGGCGGGGTGTGTCCCCCTTGAGTGCCGCACTCATGCGTTGGTATATCAGGCGCTGCCTGCCCTATGCCCTCTCAGTTCCTTCTTACCGGCTATGGTAGTTGATCAGAGTGCCTCTTTCCCTTGCTTTGCAAGTGGTCAGTGGTTTTTCTCCTACTCTTGAACCTTGTGTTCCAGCTGTATATAGTTTGTAGTAGATTAGTTAGTAAGTAGCTGTTAGGTACTGTAGTTAGTCAGGTAGGGTCCCAGTGGGACTTTGCCCCAGGTGGGGCATGCCCGGGTCTGTGGGTTTTAAGCCCTGCTCTGACTGCAACAGGTCTATGCCTGTTAGAAACCCACATGGTAGCTGTTTGAAGTGCCTGGGAGAATCACACATTAAAGAGAAGTGTTGCATCTATAAGAACTTTAGTCTCAGAACACAGAAAGAACACAACATTCACCTGAGGGCCCTACTCATGGAGTCCACTCTTCGTCCAGCCTCAGAACTGGCCCAGCTGGACCTAATGCCCAGCACTTCGGCCTTGGTGCATAGTGTAGCCCTGGCAGCGGGCTCTTCCGAGCACCAATCCCCTTCGCCGGTACCTAAGAAGAAGGCTAAGAAGAAGGACCCAGCACCGAGCAAGCCATATCAAGGAGCATAGGGCAAACGATCCCGCTCAGCCTACCTGCCCATGCCGGAGCTGCAAGGGGGCATGCCACGAAGGGACTTTTACACCCGTAAGGGATCCGCCACCAACTCTGGGGATCCACAATAACGGCGCTCCTGGCCCAGAGAATAATTGACTCTCCTGTCACAGTCAACTCCACATGTGGCGATGGACATGGTAAAGGCTCCCTTTGAGGGCAAGCCAGTTGTGAAGGCCTCCCAGAAGATGAGTGAGTGCCACCGGTCTGCAGAGCCAAAGCAGAGCTCTTTGTCACCATGTCCTTGGTCTCTGCATCAGCCCAGGTCACTGGTTTGCTGCTACAGGTCTCCAGCACTGCGCTCGCTGTCCACCCTCACATCAGGCCTCACCTAGAGGGAGGCACCAGTCATCTTTGTGTCGATGGTCAATGTCACCGAGATCTTGGGGATGCTCCCCAGGTTGGAGCTGCTTCTCCTACTCCCGTCACCGGTCGGACCATTCCAGGCACCGGTCATCTGTGGTAACAGTTAGCTGCCAGACCCAGGTGCTGTGGTGGAGAATCAGGTGCCCACTCTGAGATCCCCTTCCCCTGTGGGGATAGATGCCCTGGGCCCTCCCCCAATGGTGCAGTCGTCGTCCTCCTCTCCAGACAAGGCAGTGGTGGGGTCCTTCTGGGCTAGCCCTCCAGATGACTTTAGGGAGCACTAAGCACTGCTCCTATGGGTGGCCACCAACTAGGGCCTTGAGGCAGAGGAAATGGCAGAACACTCGGACATGTTGTTCAATGTACTCTCCGTGTCCTCCTCTGCACGTGTCACACTCCCAGTGCACAAAGGGGTCCTGAACATTGCCAAAGCCATCTGGCAAACTTAGTCCTCCATCCCACGCACTTCCAAGGACATATTCTTGCCAGTCTTCTGCCCAAAGCCTTATAAGTCTGAGGAGGAATGTAGGTTGCACTTTTTGGATGTCAGAAGAGTGCTAGCCTTCTACATCGAGAGGACCAAGCCATTTTGCAAGTCAACACAGTTGTTTGTCATGGTGGAAGAGAGGGATGAAAGGTCATCTAGTGTCCAACCAGAGAATTTCTTCTTGGATCACAGCCTGCATCTGGTTCTGCTATGATCAGGCAAAGGTGTCTCCCCCGGTGGTCATAACAGCCCACTGAACTAGAGCACAGGCATTGGCAGGACCCTTCCTGGCTCATGTGCCAATTTTTGATATCTGCAGGGCTGCCACCTGGTGCATACTTTCATGTCGCACTACGCATTTACTCAGCAAGCCCGAGACGACGCTGGCTTCAGAAGAAAGGTGTTAAAAGCCGCACATCAGTGAACTTCGAGCCCACCACCCGGGATTCTGCTTAGTTTGTCACCTAAACTGGAATCAACATGAGCAAGCACTCGAAGAAGAAAAAATGGTTACCTACCTTTCGTAACTGTTCTTCGAGATGTGTTGCTCATGTCCTTTCCGTTACCTGTCTCTCTGTTGGAGTTGCCGGCAAGAAAGAACTGAGAGGGTGTAGGGCCGGTGCTGCCTGAGATACCACCGCAGGCGTGCGGCACTCAAGGAAGCACCACAGCTGGCCCTGTGGATACCGCTAAGGCAAAAGTCTCCAACAACTATGCATGCGGGTGCACACAAACCTGGAATGGAATGGACATGAGCAACACATCTCAAAGAGCAAAAGTTATGGAAGGTAGGTAACCATTTTTTTGATTGCTTCAATATGTTTTTCAGTGTGGTAAAAAATCATATAGGAACTTATTTAAAAATATCTGGAACTTGTTCATTCTTGTCATATTAAAAAACAGAGATGGCTAAGTGTTTGTTTACTTTTTATATTTATGTTCATTATCTCTATATAGCACTGAACTGCTTTTAATTACTTGCATGAAACATAAACAGGATTTTTTAGAGAAAATACACATGGATTTGAGGAAATGGAAAAGCAGCAGTTGTGAATGAATGAGTTCACCTTCCCCCCATTTCTAGAATTACTAAAGTTTTGTAATTTGTAGCTCAGAGGATATAGAAAACGTATGTATATTTAAAATCTGTGGACCAAATCCTGCCTTCTGCTGTATAACCTGAGTTAGGAAAGAGGGTATCAGAAGCCTTTTTATCATGCAAGTAGCAAAGCAGTTTCTGTCCTACTACTTCAACTATTAGAAGGTATAACCAGGTTGCACATAGACTTTTGTTGTACTTCCCATGCCTGTTTGACTAGTTGCTCAGCTGATGTTAAACTGTTAGCTGTGTGTAACCATTGCTCATGCTCAAATGAGTAGTGGGCAACATCTTCTGGTACCCTTTCCTAAATCGACATGCATTGCAGGCATAGTATGTGTTTTTGAAATACACACATGGCACTATTATGCCCCAGCGTCCTGTCTGGCTCTCCCAGATAAGGGTAGGATTTTGCCAAGTGCTTAGGTTTCCATCAGATGTTTCTGGTGTTACTGTATGCTGTGATACAACTTGGAGTTGTACCTACTAGCTGTACCAAAAATGTTGTTAAAGGTATCTTATTACATAAGCTTATTGCTTCAAATTGTTCAGCTCTCTCTCTCTCTCTCTCTCTAAGCAATGGAAAGTATGTTTTGGCTCATTGTTCAGCATGGGACATAGGTTTCTAGATTCTAGGACAGCTGAGGTTGAGTCTTTTGTGAGAGTAAAACAGTCGTTACTTAAACAACAAGGAGTCTTTTAAATACTGTATTGCTGAGGGTATTTATAAATCCTTGGAAATAGCTAAGAGCTTCTTACATGAAAACTAAATAACGTTGTGGCTATCTGCCTTATTTCAGAGAATTTAGACTAAATCCTATTATGTGGTGTATGGTTGTATTTGTGAGAAAGAGAGCATAAAAGACCTACTTCCATCTGCACAGATAGAATTGATCTTAGTACTGAAGATTGTGCCAGAGAGGTTGGGTACTATGCAAGCCAGCAAAGCTTGCCCTGATGGAAATATAGCAACCTAACTAAGAGACATATGTGTCTAGTCCCCTCGCTGGCTAGTGCATGTTTATTTAGCTGCCTGCACAGAATATACATTTCTGAAAGTATTCTTGATCCTCTTGTATCTCAGAATGTCTTAGCTATGCAGGAAGTCAGACAGAATATAATGCATATGATTTAATTGGGCTGCAGTTGTATTCACTTAACGTATCTGGGAATACCTGGCAGTAAATCGTACAGTGCAGGTCATTTTTCTTTCCTTAATCATTTCCACCTATATGGGAGGGCTGCGGTCTGTCTTCCCCCTTCCCAGCCTGGTCCCAGCCCATTGCACCACCACTCTTCCCTTGTATGAATGTGATGGGAGTCTGGAAAAGAAAGGGGCTTTCTCCCCAATGTATCAGATGTTAGGAGTCCTAACCCCCTCTTTTCCAGCTTGGGTCGAGAGGATGCCTTCCTCTAAATCCACTTCCAGCTCCTGTTTATCACAGAATTATATATCCTCTGTGATAAGGACCTGCACTAGGCACCTGCCATCTATTAAGTTTTGACATCTGGACCTAACCTTCCTTTGATGTTATCTAATTAAAACATAACCATATAGATCATTGTTGCAACCACTGTTACATATTTGCAGCAAATATTGCGCAAAGGTTGTCTAGTGAGGTGTCTATTAAAAGGTTATGTTTTGCTGGTTACGATTATGCTATCTGTATGCACGTATCATTTTTGTATATGAAGTTAAAAGTATTGGCTCTATACTTGGATTTCAAATGTTTGCTCCTGAGGTAACGGAGCTAGCCAGCGCATCTTAAGGAACTGTTCAAATTAAGTGGTTCATCAAGAAACACTTGGTTGACAATGGACCATGGGAAACACCCATCTACACTGAGTGGACTGTCATGTAAACATGCTTTCTGAAGTGTAGGTAATGGCTTCCTGCAATGACTGAAGGAAATTGGGCATGAACATGTGACTTGTCCATGTGACTCCAAACTCCATCTTGTTGCTGTGATTTTCCACAATAAGAACAATGGGATGCCCTCCACATGGCAAAAGCTGTAAAAGGCCCTGAAAATGCTCCATTTTGTCTTCAATCCTGCTTCTTACCTCTAGAGGAACCTTGCTACAAACTGAAGCTCTGAACAAAGGACTGAATGACCCATTCAAGCTGTGGATGTACTCCAGAGACTTGACTTAAGCCAGCAGTTTATTCCATCACTGCTACAAGCCTGAACCAAGAACTTTGCAATTACTGTATGTAATTGATTCCTTTAACCAATTCTTTCTTTCTTTCTTTCTTTCTTTCTTTCTTTCTTTCTTTCTTTCTTTCTTTCTTTCTTTCTTTCTTTCTTTCTTTCTTTCTTTCTTTCTTTCTTTCTTTCAATAAATCTTTAGATTTTAGATACTAAAAGATTGGCATCAGCATAATTTTTGGGTAAGCTCTAAGTTATAAATTGACCTGGGTGTGTGGCTGGTCTTTTGAGATCAGAAGAAACTATTATTCGATGAGACTGGTGTCATAAACAGATAGCTAAGGGTTAATGTCTCTTTCAGCTGAAGCACCTGACCAGAGGACCAATCAGGAAACCGGATTTTTTCATTTCTTTTTGGTGCTTTTCCATTTCTCGGCGGTGGGCCGCCTCTCTTTCTCTTTCTCTTATTTCCATCTCTGTTTGTTTTATTTCCAGTTGTCGCCTGTGTTCAGCTTCTCTGACTTGCTCTTGGGCCTCAATTTTTGCCTTAGAAGTCATGATTCCTGTTTTCTTGTGTTGGGGTGCCCTCCGGTGTTTATCTTCTGAACTGCAGGCTCTGTTCCCTCCTGGAGTCTGCCTAGCAACAGTGCTTTTTTCCTTTTCTCTCTCTAGCTAATGTTCAATGAAGGGAAACCAGAAAAACCACTTTATTTGCATGCCTATAAGTGCTGGTACGACTCTCAATGGGAGTGCTATTGTGTGACAAAAGACTGTTAATAGTCCTTAACGACTTCTGCTTAACATGCAAGCCACAAACTGCCAGAGAGAGCAGAAAAAAAAAAATTCTCTCTGGTTCCCTTTTAAAACCAACTGTTTCTCTCTGCTAAAAAGCCCTTAGCAGAGAAAAGAAAAATATAATATTCCTACTGGCTTCTGGATTCTAGTCCCACCAGCTGCACACCATGTAATAACCTTAGTCCCAGATTTGGACCTTAGCGTCCAAAATATGGGGGTTAGCATGAAATCCTCCAAGCTTAGTTACCTGCTTGGACCTGGTACCTGCTGCCACCACCCAAAAAATTAGAGTGTTTTGGGGCACTCTGGTCCCTCTGAAAAACCTTCCCTGGGGACCCCAAGACCCAAATCCCTTGAGTCTCACAACAAAGGGAAATAATCCTTTTTCCCTTCCCCCCTCCAGGTGCTCCTGGAGAGATACACAGACACAAGCTCTGTGAATCCAAACAGAGTGAATCTCCCTCTCTGTTCCCAATCCTGGAAACAAAAAGTACCTTCCTATTCCCCCAGAGGGAATGCAAAGTCAGGCTAGCAATCCAACACACAAATCTCCCCTTGATTTCTTCCTCCCACCAATTCCCTGGTGAGTACAGACTCAATTTCCCTGAAGTAAAGAAAAACTCCAACAGGTCTTAAAAGAAAGCTTTATATAAAAAGAAAGAAAAATAAGTACAAATGTTCTCTCTGTATTAGATGATACAACACAGGGTCAATTGCTTAAAAGAATATTGAATAAACAGCCTTATTCAAAAAGAATACAAATCAAAGCACTCCAGCACTTATATTCATGCAAATACCAAAGAAAAGAAACCATAGAACTTACTATCTGATCTCTTTGTCCTTACACTTAGAAACAGAAGACTAGAAAGTAGAACTACTTCTCCAAAGCTCAGAGAAAGCAGGCAGCCAGAAAAAAAAGACAAAAACACTCAATTCCCTCCACCCAAAGTTGAAAAAATCCGGTTTCCTGATTGGTCCTCTGGTCAGGTGCTTCAGGTGAAAGAGACATTAACCCTTAGCTATCTGTTTATGACAACTGGTTGTAAAGAACCACTCGTCTCTGAACCCAGTGTTTTGGTGGTGATATAAGAACTGGAATGTCTGAGGAAACTGCCTTTATGTTTTGTTGTTAGCCAATGTGGTGAAACAGGAGTTTACTTTTGTGGCTGGTTTGATATATCTTATAAAAGAATAACCACCAGTTTTGTGTTGTGTTTGCCCTGTTTCTCAGCAGTTTGTCCTGAATTTGGCATCCTCAGTTGTGACCCACTAAGGCATGGTTACGCTTCCTACCTATGTCACCTGGTTCCTGACTTGCTGTGGAGGAGGTGAAAAAATCTACACTGCCTTGGCCAATTTGCCAATGAGGGAAAAATTCCTTCTCAGCCCCAAAAGAACATAAGAATGGGTCAGACCAAAGGTCCATCCAGTCCAGTATCCTGTCTACCGACAGTGGCCAATTCCAGGTGCCCCAAAGGGAGTGAATCTAACAGGTAATGTTCAAGTGAGCTCTCTCCTGCCACCCATTTCCACCCTCTCACAAACAGAGGCTAGGGACACCATCCTTACCTATCCTGGCTTATGAATTTATCTAGTTCTCTTTTAAACCCTGTTTTAGTCCTAGCCTTCACAACCTCCTCAGGTCAGGAGTTCCACAAGTTGACTGTGTGCTGCGTGAAGACCTTCCTTTTATTTGCTTTAAAGCTGCTGCCCATTAATTTCATTTGATGGGAACCAAGTAAATAACTTTTCCTTATTCACTCTCTCCACACCACTCATGATTTTATATACCTTGATCATATCTCCCCTTAGTCTCCTCTTTCCTAGCTGAAACGTCCTAGCCTCTTTAATCTCTCCTCATATGGGACCCATTCCAAACCCCTAATCATTTTAGTTGCCCTTCTCTGAACCTTTTCAGATGCCAGTATATCTTTTTTGAGATGAGGAGACCACATCTGTATGCAGTATTCAAGATGTAGGTGTACCATGGATTTATATAAGGGCAATAATATAGTCTCAGTCTTATTCTCTATCCCTTTTTTAATGATTCCTAACATCCTGTTTGCTTTTTTGACTGCCGCTGCACACTGCTTGGACATCTTCAGAAAGCTATCCACGATGATGCCAAGATCTCTTACTCATTAGTTTTAGCTCAATTAGTCCTCATCATATTTTCTGTATAGTTGGGGTTATTTTTGCAATGTGCATTACTTTACATTTATCCACATTAAATTTCATTTGCCATTTTGTTTTGTGAGATCTTTTTGAAGTTCTTCACAGTCTGCTTTGGTCTTAACTATCTTGAGCAGCTCAGTATCATCTGCAAACTTTGCCACCTCACTGTTTACCCCTTTCTCCAGATCGTTTATGAATAAGCTGAATAGGATTGGTCCTAGGACTGACCCTTGGGGAACATCACTAGTTACCCTTCTCCATTCTGAGAATTTGCCATTTATTCGTGCTCTTTGTTCCCTGTCTTTTAACCAGTTCTCAGTCCATGAAAGGATCTTCCCTCTTATCCCATGACAACTTAATTTACGTAAGAATCTTTGGTGAGGGACATTGTCAAAGGCTTTCTGAAAATCTAAGTACGCTGTGTCCACTGGATCCCCCTTGTCCACATGTTTGTTGACTCATTCAAAGAACTCTAATAGGTTAGTAAGACATGCTTTCCTTTTACAGAAACCATGCTGACTTTTGCTCAACAATTTATGTTCTTCTATGTGTCTCACAATTTTATTCTTTACTATTGTTTCAACTAATTTGTCTGGTACTGACGTTAAACTTACCAGTCTGTAATTGTCGGGATCACCTCTAGAGCCTTTTTTAAATATTGGCATTACATTAGCTATCTTCCAGTCATTGGGTTCAGAAGCTGATTTAAAGGACAGGTTACAAACAATAGTTACTAGTTCTACAATTTCACATTTGAGTTCTTTCAGAACTCTTGGGTGAATGCCATCTGGTCCCGGTGACTTGTTACTGTTAAGTTTATCAATTAATTCCAAAACCTCCTCTAGTGACATTTCAATTTGTGACAATTCCTCAGATTTGTCACCTACAAAGGATGTCTCAGGTTTGGGAATCTCTCTAACATCATCAGCCGTGAAGACTGAAGCAAAGAATTCATTTAGTTTCTCTGCAATGCCTTTATCGTCTATAAGTGCTCCTTTTGTATCTCAATCGTCCAGGGGCCCCACTGGTTGTTTAGCAGGCTTCCTGCTTCTGATGTACTTAAAAAACATTTTGTTATTACCTTTTTAGTTTTTGGCTAGCTGTTCTTCAAACTCCTTTTCGGCTTTTCTTAATACATTTTTACACTTAATTTGATTGGCAGTGTTTATGATCCTTTCTATTTACCTCACTAGGATTTGACTTCCACTTTTTAAAAGATGCCTTTTTATCTCTCCCTGCTTCTTTTACATGGTTGTTAAGCCATGGTGGCTCTTTTTTAGTTCTTTTACTGTGTTTTGTAGTTTGAGGTATATATTTAAGTTGGGCCTTTATTATGGTGTCTTTGAAAAGTGTCCATGCAGCTTGCAGGGATTTCACTCTAGTTACTGTAACCTGTTAATTTCTGTTTAACTAACCTCCTCATTTTTGCATAGTTCCCCTTTCTGAAATTAAATGCCACAGTGTTGGGCTGCTGAGGTGTTCTTCCCTCTTCACAGAAATGTTAAATGTTGTATTATGGTCACTATTTCCAAGCGGTCCTGTTATAGTTACTTGGACCAGATCCTGCGCTCCACTCAGGACTAAATCGAGAATTGCCTCTCCCCTTGTGGGAGAGGCAATTAGGGCATTGCCTACTGCAGATCATAAAAAAGTAGTCTTCCTTTGATCCATGGGTGTTAGAGGGTGCTGCTGACTTATGAAAGCATTCCTTCCAGAATGCACAATGTATAAATACCTCCACCTCCCCCACCTTGTCTGAGCACTTTCTGTTCCTCCTTTGGCTGGGTCATTTCTAGGCTGGTTAGCTGGCTGTTTCTGTTTCTGTTTATTTTATTTTATTGTTTATATATGCATGCATGCATGGCTTAGCTGCTTAGACCAGGGGGAGGGTTGCATAAATGTTTTCCACCTTGGGCAGCAAAACACTTTGGGCCATTCCTGCCCCTGGCTTGGCTCTGCTCTGCTCAGGTAGGTCCTTCCTCTTGTCCCACTCCCCTTTTTCCTGCCTTCTGGACAAAGATCTACTGCATTCAGTAGCAGTGAGCGTATTACATGCTTTTGTTGTTCATTGGGATAGGAAAAAGTTATACCATTAGTAAATATGGGAAACAAACTATTATGTTTCTGTGTTAGCTTATGCATTAGCATAATAAATAACTATAAAGTTATTAATTAAAAATTTACTTTCTTCCCTTTCCAATTTTGTTAGAATAATTTTATAGATGCAATGTCTCCTTTATGCTACAGAAAACTTTGTGATGCTAAGGGTAATAGGAGGAAGAACAATAGGGAAAAATATGAGTACTCAGAGGAAAAATATGAAAAATACTTGTACTCTTAATTGTATGTAGTAGCTGAGGATGTAAATATTTAAGAACATCAGTATTCACAACAGTAAACTACATTATAATGAAATTCTTAAGTTCTGTCTGCTAAATGCTAGTAGACCGACAACTTACAAGCTACATGGTATATTGTTTTAAATTATTCAGAGATTGGCAGGATTTATCATTTGAAATTATTCCATAGTCCTTCCATGTGGAAATCTCTTAACTGACTGTGAAAAACTTCCTCTTCAGCAAACAATACTTACCTACAAGGAAATATCACTGTGAGGAAAGTATGAAAGCATGGCTTTGGTCAATGACAATTAAGCCTAAAACACTTTATGCATTTTTCTTGTATTGTAATATCCCTTGCAGTTTATCAAATCAATAGCAATGTCATCTTTAAGAGCAATTGCTGATCATATTAATAGATAAATGGTCTGTCCCCAGCAGTTTTCTCTCTTTTTTTTCAAACTAAAAGTTAAATTAGTAATATCGCTGACTCACAAAAAGGGAGTGTTATTGTAGCCATGTCGGTCCCAGGATATTAGAGAAACAAGGTGGGTGAGGTAATATCTTTTATTGGACCAACTCCGGTTGGTGAGAGAGACAAGCTTTGGAGCTACACAGAACTCTTCCTCAGGTCTGGGAAAGGTACTCCAAGTGTCACAGCTAAAAACAAGATGGAACACATAGTTTAGCCCATGTAGTTAGCACATAATTTAAGGGATCATTCACCTTCTCCTTTGAATGGTTCCTTGAATATGCGCTAACTACTTATGCTAAACTATCTGTTCCATCTTGTTTTTAGCTGTGTCACTGAATACCTCTCCCAGACCTGAGGAAGAGCTCTGTGTAGCCCAGGAGTTCTCAAACTGGGGGTCGGGACACCTTAGGGGGTCGCGAGGTTATTACATGTGGGGTCTCAATCCCCAAAACCCACCCCAAACCCCACTTTGCCTCCAGCATTTATAATAGTGTTAAATATATTTAGAAGTGTTTTTAATTTATATGGGGGGGGGTCGCACTCAGAGACTTCCTGTGTGAAAGGGGTCACCAGTAAAAAAGTTTGTCACACTGGTGTAGCCCCAAAAACCCACTTGCTGAAGTAAAAAAACAGATTGATAGAGCCAGATGAATACCCAGAAGTCACCTCCTACAAGACAGGCCCAACAGGGTGAGGGATAGCTCAGTGGTTTGAACATTGGCCTGCTAAACCGAGGGTTGTGAGTTCAGTCCTTGAGGGGGCCACTTAGGGATCTGAGGCAAAAATCAGTACTTAGTCTTGCTAGTGAAGGCAGGGGGCTGGACTCAATGACCTTTCAAGGTCCCTTCCAGTTCTAGGAGATAGGTATATCTCCAATTATTATATTTATAACAAAGAAAATAATACAACACCACTAGCTGTCACCTTCAGCCCCCAACTAAAACTTTTCCAGCGCATCATCAAAGATCTACAACCTATCTTGAAAGATGATCCCTCACTCTCACAGATCTTGGGAGACAGACCTGTCCTCGCTTACAGACAACTCCCCAACCTGAAGCAAATACTCACTAGCAACCACACACAACTAAACAAAAACGCTGACCCAGGAACCTATCCTTGCAACAAAGCTCGATGCCACCTCTGTTCACATATCTATTCAAGTGACATCATCATAGGACCTAATCATACCAGCCATGCCATCAGGGGCTCATTCATCTGCACATCAACCAATGTGATATATGCCATCATGTGCCAGCAATACCCCTCTGCCATGTACATTGGCCAGACTGGACAGTCTCTACACAAAAGAATAAATGGACACAAATCTGACATCAGGAATCATAACATTCAAATATTAGTAGGAGAACACTTTAAGCTGTCTGGTCACTCAATAACAGACCTGAGGGTGGCAATTTTGCCACAGGAAAGCTTCAAAAACAGACTCCAATGAGAAGCTGCTGAACTTGAATTGATATGCAAATTAGATACAATCAACATAGGCTTGAATAGAGACTGGGAATGGCTGAGCTGTTACAAACATTGAATCTTTCTCCCCATGTAAGTATTCTCACACTTCTTATCAAACTGTCTGTACTGGTCTATCTTGATTATCACTTCAAAAGTTTTTTCTCTTACTTAATTGGCCCCTCAGAGTTGGTAAGACAGCTCCCTCCTTTTCATGCTCTCTGTATGTGTATACATATTTCCTCTCTATATGTTCCATTCTATGCATCTGAAGAAGTGGGCGTAGCCCACAAAAGCTTATGCTCAGATAAATTTGTTAGTCTCTCTAAGGTGCCACAAGTACTCCTGTTCTTATCCCCAGTAGAAGCTGGTCTAATAAAAGATATTGCCTCACCCACTTTGTCTCACGAAAAGGGAGACATTATTCTATCTTCTTGTGTTTTCTGAAGTATAGGGGAATAAAGCTTAAACAAAACTGGCAGTGATCCAGAAAGAGAAAAAGGGGAGAGGTATTGGGATAGTTGGATATTTTCCTCTTCTTTGCTTACCTCCATAAATTGGAATGAGTCAAAATTGAGTCACTGATATTTCATAGGATGTCATAAGAAAGGAACAAGAGAGAGACTATAGCAAAGAGGAATAGTGAGAAGGATGTCATTGAAAAGAAATTGTTTTAAGAGTCTTGAGTTCAAAAAAGTAAGTCAGGGAGTTACAAATAACATGGGCTGGGCACTCAAAGGTGGTGGCAGTGATCTCTTTGGGAGCACTTTGCAAGATTTCAGACTAACTTTTGCAAAGAGATTTTTCCACACCTATCCCTCTCTTGAAACTAGGTTAATGGGTGTACCCTTTGAAGCAACAGAAATTTGTTTTTCCTGGGTGATCAACAGATAATGTCAAGTCCATTGTCTGGCTATACCGGAAAAAGGACAGGAGACATTGGATCTGGTTTAATTAGGCAGCAATTTTATTATTAGATGTCTGGGAGTACCCGGCAGACACAAGTGTACAGTGCAAATATCTCTGTGATTATTTCAATATCTACCTGGGGGCTTCTGTCAGCACCCCCCCTTTTCCATTCTTGTCCCCAGCCAACCCGCTGCTGTGACTTTACCATCCCTACTCCTCTTGAATGAGGGTTAAGGTGGGTTATAAGGGAGTGATGAGTGGGCTCCTTGCTGTACCAGCCATAGGCACCCCAAACACCCTCTGTTCCACTCCTTTAACAAACACACCCTTTAAATCCTTTACCAAACCATGTATCTGATAACTATATCCCCTCCCTATGCACTGGACGTCCACCACAAAGAGCTCCAGCAATTAGCTTCTTCCCTCACATACCCAGCTGGGTTCTCAGACATCTCCTAATGCCTCCTTTAATATCAGCTAAAAATATATCTGCGCCCAAGTCTGACAGGTGAACCCCATCATCCTTGAATACTAATGGTGCCCCATATGCTATATCAGGATGTGAAGTTACTCAACCCCTCTGTGATCCCTATGAATTTGATCATCTCCCTGTTCATATACCTCCTAGCCTTGTTAAACCTGGGCACAGGGAGTGCGTCATTGCTCCCTGCCACACCCTGCATTGCAGCGTGTCCAACCAAAACATTTTTACTCCTGGAAAAAATTCCAGGATCTGCCTCAAGTCCCTCTTAGCAATAAGCATTAAGGCTACCCATTTACGCCTTCCCAAATCATTTTTCCCAAAGTGCACCACAAGTATATCTCAGAGTGGTAGCCCTGTTAGTCTGTATCAGCAAAAACAACGAATAGCACTTGTGGCACCTTAGAGACTAATAAATTTATTTGGGCATAAGCTTTCGTGAGCTAAAACCCACTTCATACATAAGCTTTCGTGAGCTAAAACCCACTTCATACATATGATGAAGTGGGTTTTAGCCCACGAAAGCTTATGCCCAAATAAATTTATTAGTCTCTAAGGTGCCACAAGTACTCCTTGTTGTTGCATGATTATATCTGGTGCCCACTGTCAGACCCTCAGAGTGTACACAAGGGCATCAGCTGGTCCGATATCGTGTCCCTCCTCTGCCAGCTCAGGATTGCTTCATCACTGAGCCTCAGCTGTGAACCCTCAGACAACCTGGATGCTGCCTATGTGACCAGTAAATAATGCTGTGCCCACATATCCATTCCACTGTCTGTGTGGCCTGTACTCCCACATCTGCAATGAAAATATAATGTAAAATTAACAATGACTCCCCATCTGGGATCTCACGTACATTACGTATGCTTCAAAATGCCAAAGCCCAATTGCCTGAAGAGCCCTAGCCTCCATACCCAGCTGGGCCGCTGCAGTTGCCGTCTGGTCTGGGGGGGAAAGGGCAAGCCTGGTGGGAGAAGCCCCCTTATCCACTCCCTTCTATTCTGGCCCCTGGGGGGTAAGTCAGTGTCACCACACTGCTCTGCTCTGCTTCAGCAACAGCGTTTGTGTGTGTCTACCTCCCTTTAAAGCGGTATACCCCTTCCCTCAGCAAGCCAGACAATGAACCACCCCCAACTTAAGGTGCAGTGCCGTCATACCCCTGGACCACCTGTTTGCCAGTTTAGGACAACAGGAGTGGTGATGAATTACAAAACTTAATTAAATTAGGCCCCAATTCAAGAAAACAAATAAGCACATTTTCAAGTCCAACCCTGTTCAGCAGAGCACTTAAGAACATGCTTTACTCTAAGCATGTATTTAAATTTCATTGACTCGAATGAGACTTAAGCATGTGTTTTAAAAGTTTTACTGAACTGGAGTGTTACAGCTGTAAGGTTATTACTTCCTTGCATTTTATAATGGTAGGTGAACATACTGTAAATACTCTTTCATCCGACAAAGTGGGTATTCACCCATGAAAGCTCATGCTCCAATATGTCTGTTAGTCTATAAGGTTTCACAGGACTCTTTGCTGCTTATACTGTAAATAATATGCTATGAAAAGGAGAATGAGAAGAGTACTAACTTTAGTTGCTCTGGTGAATATTTCTTTTCTCCAGGATAAAAGCATTGCATCTTCTCATCTCTCTGGCAACATAATAGTTAATAATTTTAGTATTACATTTTGTACAGAACTGTTCACATTTTATAAACAAACAGCAACAAGTCTGTCTGTTGGCAGCATATGTTGTTGAGCTAATCTTTTATGGGATGTTTTTCAAGGCTTATGTTAGCCAGCAAGTTAAAGAGAGTTGAAGCACTGGATAATATTTCTTTTTCAAAATGTTTGCTACTTTTGGAATTTTTTTAAAGAATTTATCAGCTTTTCTGCTTGTTTTTATACTTAAATTTCACATGCTATAATCAGTCTCAAGTGATTCATTGAGCATGTAATGTGAATGTTATTAACTTACCAGGTTATTTGAGACACTGGAATGTGATACGTGGCACATGGAGTTCAAGCCAACTTTTCATTTACTGCAGAGCTTTTCCATATGTTTCCTGTTAGCAGCTTCATTTTTAAACCTCAAGTCTCTCCAGAAAGGAACCAAAAAAAAAAAAAAAAAAAAAAAAGATTTTTTTAAGCCTTTCTGAACAAAACAAATGTCGAAAAATGGTATGTGCTATTATGCTTTCATTCATTTCAAGTAATCATTACTTTTATTGTCATACATTTTTTAAAGTTATAACAAGGGAAGCATTACATAGCTGTATGTAACAATTGTCACACACCTATGTGTTGTCCTAATTGTGATGTGGTTTCTATTTGTATCTCTCTCTAAAATACCACATTGTATTTTAATTTAAAATAAAATGTCATTCTTCAGTCTTCAGAGTGGTAGCTGTATTAGTCTGTATCAGCAAAAACAATGAGGAGTCCTTGTGACACCTTAGAGACTAATAAATTTATTTGGGTATAATCTTTCGTGGGCTAAAACCCACTTCATCAGATGCATGGAGTGAAAAATACAGAAAGCAGATATATATTACAGCACATGAAAAGATGGGAGTTGCCTTACCAAGTGGGGGATTAGTGCTAAAGAGGCTAATTCAGTTAAGGTGGAAGTGGCCTATTCTCAACAGTTGACAAGAAGGGGTGAGTATCAAAGGGGAAAATTACTTTTGTAGTGCTAACGAGGCTAATGCAATCAAGGTGGACGTCGCCCATTTCCAGCAGTTGACAAGAAGGTGTGAGTATCAGCAGAGAGGGAAATTACTTTTTGTAGTGACCCATCCAGTCCTAGTTTTTATTCAGGCCTAATTTGATGGTGTCCAATTTGCAAACTAATTCCAATTCTGCGGTTTCTCATTGGAGTCTGTTTTTGAAGTTTTTTTGTTGAAGAATTGCCACTTTTAAGTCTGTTATTGAATGTACAGGGAGATTGAAGTGTTCTCCTACTGGTTTTTGAATGTGACAATTTTTCATGTCTGATTTGTGTCCATTTATTCTTTTGTGTAGAGATTGTCTGGTTTGGCCAATGTATATGCAAAGAGGCATTGCTGCCACACGATGGCATAGATCACATTGGTAGATCTGCAGGTAAACGAGCCCCTGATGGTGTGGCTGATCTGGTTGGGTCCTATGATGGTGTCCCTTGAATAGATAAGCTGACAGAGTTGGCAGCGGGGTTTGTTGCAGGGATTGGTTCCTGGGTTAGTGTTTTTGTTGTGTGATGTGTAGTTGCTGGTGAGTATTTGCTTCAGGTTGGGGTGCTGTCTGTAAGCGAGGACTGGCCTGTCTCCCAAGGTCTGTCAGAGTGAGAGATCGTCCTTCAGGATAGGTTGTAGATCCTTGATGATGTGCTGGAGAGGTTTTAGTTGGGGGCTCTAGGTGACAGCTAGTAGCATTCTGTTACTTTCTTTGTTGGACCTGGCCTGTAGTAGGTGATTTCTGGGTACCCTTCTGGCTCTGTCAAACTGTAGTTTTAAGAACGCTTGCTAGAGATCTTATAGGTGTTTGTCTCTGTCTGAGGGATTGGAGCAAATGCAGTTGTATCTTAGAGCTTGGCTGTAGACAATGGATCGTGTGATGTGGTCTGGATGAAAGCTGCAGGCGGATAGGTAGGTCTAGCGGTCAGTAGGTTTCCGGTCTAAGGTGGCGTTTATGTGATCATTGCTTATTAGCACTGTAGTATCCAGGAAGTGGATCTCTTGTGTGGACTGGTCCAGACTGAGGTTGATGGTGGGGTGGAAATCATTGAAATCATGGTGGAATTCCTCAAGGGCCTCCTTCCAATGGGTCCAGATGATGAAGATGTCATCAATAAAGGGCAAGTAGAGTAGGGGCTCTAGGGGACAAGAACTGAGGAAGCGTTGTTCTAAGTCAGCCATAAAAATGTTGGCATACTGTGGGGCCATGTGAGTACTCATAGCATTGCCGCTGACTTGAAGGTATAAGTTATCCTCAAATCTGAAATAGTTGTGGGTGAGTACAAGGTTCAACCACCAGGTTTGCCGTGACGTTATCGGGGATACTGTTCCTGATGGCTTGTAGTCCATCTCTTCAGTTACAACTTTTGATCAGAATTCATGCTTCTGTTTCAAAAAGGGAGGTTTCTTCCTAATTATTTTTGAAAGGACAGACTATACGGATAACATTTGTGTAAACCATAGACAAGTTGAAAAGTGTTTAGAAACGTTGGAAAGGAAAAAAGAAGATTAGGAAAAATAAGGACAAATGGTCATGGCTCTGAACTTGTAAGTGAATACTGGATGTCAAGACGCCCACTGTTCAGTTTTAGTTTTCTGGCCCACCTTCCCTTAGACATTTGAAATAGCTTTTACTGATGTCAATGAGCCAATAACACCCACAACTTCTGTTAAGAAAATTAAATAAGCTACTTGGATATAGCCTCCAATCAGGTGAATTATAGGAGGGAGGGAGTCCAGCTCTCTTGCATAGTGTTTACAGTTTAAATTTAGAACAATTGCAAAATTATTTAGTACAATATTAGGTATACCTTTTAAGATTGAAATGGAAGATCTATTTAATAATTTAGTATACAAGAAGACATCACTGTTACCTGAGATTGTAATTAAATATGAAATATTCACAGACTCCTAGATTGTAGTAGGGTCAAAAATCTAGTCGAATCATCAAATCTGACTTAGGTCAGACTAGATGCAAGACTATTGCTAGATAATTGCTGGTATTGTTCACAGTGAGTAACATTTGTGACTAGTCTTTAACTACTGAAGATCAAATAATGCTGTTTTGTTTAATTCAGTAGCACATAACTGAAAAGTAATTCATCACTGTGTGTATATGTGGATGGGAGAAGTTTCTTCTTAGGATCTATGTGGCAGATCTGAACCTTTTTTCTAACCAAACATGTTTGTAGAGAATGCTTTTTAAGTGATTAGTTTAAGGGAGAATGAATATAGACAAAACAGTAGTAGTTTAGAGAAGTGTTTTCCAAACATCCAAAAGTTGAACAGCCTTTATGAAACCAATCTCATCCATCTTTATGAACTGTTAGAAGTCTGAACATCTTAATTATAGGTCTTCCAGTCCCCTGAGTAGTCCTTGGCGTCTGCTACGCTTTGGGAAATGTTGGTGTATATCTTAATAATATGGTATTACCTCTGCTTTTTGAGGCTATGTCTATACTTACGGTTGCATGTAAAGTACATTTACTGTAGACAATGAGGCATTGTGTAGGCAAGTAACGACACACTGCAATCTTAGGGTGTGTACCCTACATGGCTCTTGAGACTCCCAAGCAGTGCCTCCCACGTTTATGCTGCTGTTTGTAGCAGTTTAATGTCCTGCTGCTGGAGCCTTTCTCTGCTGCAGGGAAAGGCTCTGGCGTGGGGAAGATAGTGGGGAAAAAGCTCTGGCAACTCCCCATTGCTGTAGCCTTTCTCCTCAGGGAGCTGCCAGAGCGTTTTCCCGCTTCAGGGAAAGTGTCTGGCAGGGGGAGAATAGGGGAAAGATTCCAGCCTCCTCAGTGTGGACATAACTGGCTTTTCACTGCAGCATGTAGCTGCGCATATTCTACACACCTCTGCCAGTGTAGGCATGTCCTTACATGCTTTGATTAGCAGTTAAATAGTTCTGTTGATACCTAAAGTATCATCTTTGGCACGAGTTAGCTCCCATTTAAATAAATTAATGCTGCTGTTTCAGGCTGTCTGCAAACTCAGGCAGACATCTCTATGTTGGTCACACTTCATACTTTGAAAGTTTTCTTCAGAACTAGAATAATTAGACAGGTTTTTTTAAATTGAAAGCTGAAACTGAAGAACAAATGAGAGAGTTGTCCTTGTCCCACTTCCACCCCAGCTAGTCTTCATCCCCTTTCTCTCATGCTTTAGGAGGCAGTGGCTTACGAAGTGCAAAAGTATCTTCAATTTATCAACAAAACCATCTCTAATGGATAGGGCTCTCCCATGTAAATTTGTGAATACTTTAAGTTGGTCTGACAATTGGGTTCATGATTACTGAATGAATATATTGATTAACCTCAATAGGAGTTTGTCTGAAATATAGGCAGGAAGGAGAAGAATGGCCCAAGATAATCACCTATCGGCAAACACTTAAGAGTGGTTAAGGGACAATGCCAGGACTGTTAGCTTTGATTAATCTATCCTTGGTCTCCAGCCAGCCTGCAAAACTAGGTTGACCAGGAATGGCTAGGACCCATAATACAGAAGGTCAAAAGATCTCTGATAAAATAAAAAGGGACCCTCTCAAGAGAGGAGTGGCAAGTGTTTGGGGGGACCAAACTGAGACAGGACCTCTCTGGGGGTGTCTGCGAAGAGGTTAGGCATGCCCAGTTTACCATCAGGTGATGGTAAATCTTTAGTTAAGATGGACGTGTTTGTCATATAGGCAGTTATTTTAAAATCCATTTTTTTCTGAGACCTCTGTTCTTACTACAAAATAAATAATGCCTTTGTTTAAGATGGATGTTCTGTCACTATACACCACTGGTCACAGACTCCTGGAGAGAAGAAATAAGGTGTTCAAATCAGTTGAACCTGTGAACTTAATAATGATGGATACACCCCAGGTTGTTCTAGCTCATCTCCTTTTCTAAGAGTGGGAGAATTGTGAAATTCTGCCCCAGGATAGGTAAAAAACACGAGACTTAATGCCTGAAAAAGTGTGCTGTCCCCATAAAGGGGACAGAATTGCAGCTCTCCCTGTACAAACCCGGCTGAGAGATAACATGTAGAACCGAGAATATTACTTTTGCTTTTGTTGTAATCAGTGGTTAATTGGCTTCATTATCCTCATGTGGCATAGAGCACTGCGTTTCAAAAACCATGCAGTATTATCAGCTAAATCGTGCTTTTTTAACTTATTTCTTTAGATATAGATCCTATTGCCAAAAAAGTGCTCAGTCACTGTATGTAAAATAATATAATTAAAAAACCTGTTATTTTTCCATAATAGACTGTTCCTTTAATCCTGAAGTCAGGTACTTATGAGGAACAAAGGGAGTGGCATGGCTGAAGTTGGTCTTAATTTTGAAAGGTCTTGATTTTATTTTTTAAGCATAAATTAGTTTTAGTCATAGGAGTTTGGGTTTCAAAATGTATAGATTTACTTTGTGTTTGTTCTCCCTTTTAAGATAGATTTGAAATAAATCCTTGTCACTGTATATAACACATGTGGTTTATACAAATTGAGTGTACAGTATTTCTCTGGTTGTGTAGGTTAGAATCCAGACTTTACAGTATTTTGAAATAGGTTTTTAAAAGTGTATTGTTTCATTAAAAATGTGTAGTTACTTGATTAATAATAATACCTACCTCTTCTATAACATTTTACATCAGTAGAACACAAAGCTCTTTACAAAGGAGGCTGATCAGTATCTGTATCCTCATTTTACTGATGGGGAAACTGGGACACAGAGCCCAAATGAGTTCTCAAAGTCACCCAGCAGGCTAATGGTAGAACTGGGAATAGAATCTAGGCCTCCTAAATCCTGGTCCAGTACTCTGTAATGATTACGCTAATCTGTCAAATGAACTTAAAGCCTTTAAGTGATGTATTCTGTTTTGATTGCTACAGTACAGTTGAGTATAGGTGTTTTTACTGCATTAACTTATTTTTCTAACTCTCTACAGAAATACTGCTTTACTTGATATCCTGTGATTAGGCTGCCATCCTCTGGTGGAATTTTGGTAACAGTTGTGCTGTAAGGAATTGTTAAATTCAAAGAAAAAAGAGCAAAGAAAAAGATCTATTGTCCTTTTATAAGGCTGTTTTAGAAAATGTGTGCTACAACATAAATTTTATGGAGTTTGGTGAATACGGGACTGAGGAGAACTGATTGTCAGAAATTTAAATAAAAGTTTAAATTTTATTTTTAAAACTTAAATAAAAGTTTAAATTTTATTTAAATAAAAGTGTGGGTGGAGGAGAGATTCCTGTGTTTAAACAGATGCCCTGCTGGCAGGGTCCAACAGAATAGCATCAATAAAGATAAAAAGTATTTGCATCAGGCACGCTTCGACTTTTTCACATGTGCTTACAGCTGTGGACCAAACAAAGGCTGGGAGTGCAGTTTCCTCCCCACTTTTCTGTATCTTTCTGCTTTGCTCTAGATGGGATTAGTCAGGAATTGGTTAGTTTCAAACATTGCTGGTTTTGTAAATTGGGTCCTGAGTAGTTCATGGGCTAGTGTATAGTAAGCTGCTAATTAGAAGTGTGATACATAAAGGCAATTTATTCCCTTGGCCCTCCAGGAATTAATACTGGAGATTTGCAGGTGTTTGGCGCAACTGAGTTTTGGGTTTGAGATTCTTCTTATATGTGCAGAGATAAACAGATTATCATATGTAGGTTTGTAACAGAATGGGATAAGTCTGGGTGTAATTGTGAACTCTATTTTTTTTATTGTAACCTTCATAGTGTATTGTGTCCCCCATTTGGTATCATCTGCTGAACAAGCACTTAAACATATCCAAGATTATTATGGTGTATTTCAATCAGCTACCATGCCCAGGAAATGGGTTTGACATCTTGTTGAAGTAGGGCTGGGTATGTGACATGTTCAAAAATAATTGGTCAATTGACTGTCGCGTATTGGTTAAATATTTTAAAATGTCAAAATGATTATAGCAGTAATTTATTAGAAGAGTAACAATAGTAACAACAAAGAGTAAGACTTCATGGTCTTCAATAGGCTTTGCCTTATAGAGACTTATGCCTAATTACAAAAAACAGGTTACTTAACTGAGTTATGTTAACTTAGATATACATGAAACTTTCTGCTAACAACAGGAAACAGAAATTCTGATACTAGTTCATTCAGACCTGTGTTCCATCTAGTTGAAGTACTTAAGAAAAAATTGCAGACAAACTTGCATAAAACAGATGTGAGATAATCTGCCCTCTACATTATATTTCCTCCTAACCCCAATAGTTACTTTAGTATAAAATGGAAGATTGGTTTACTCCCTGAAGTTTGAAGTTTAATATTGCTTCCACAATTTTTTAACATTAACTTTTACAATTATGGATATTCCTGTAATCCATTTAAATGTCCATTTTCTTTTTAAACTTTCTTGCTAAACTTTGAGCCTTGCAGCATCCTCTAGTAATGATTTCCACATATTAATTACGCCTTATGAGAAAAAAGTATTTCCTTTTGTGGGTTTTGAATTTTCCACCTTTTAATTTCTTTGACTGTCCCCTTGTTCTTGTGTTATAAAACAGGGAGAAAAGAAACCCCACATCTACCTTCTCTGTACCATTCATTACTATATGTGGGGCTGGTAGCAACACCTATTATTAAGGCTGCCTAACACATCTCATTATAGGACCCTGGTTTCAGTTGCTTCTAAGGCTATGTCTTCAATACCTGCCGTATCGGCGGGTAGCAATTGATTGCTCGGGGATCGATATATCGCGTCTCATCTAGACGCGATATATCGATCCCTGAACGCGCTTATATTGATTCTGGAACTCCACCAACCCAAACGGAGTTGCGGAGTCGACATGGGGAGCCGCAGACATCGATCCCGTGCCGTGAGGACGGTGAGTAATTCGATCTTAGATACTTCGACTTCAGCTACATTATTCACGTAGCTGAAGTTGCGTATCTGAGATCGATTTTCCCCCATAGTGTAGACCAGCCCTAACATTGCAAAATTGTAACGGCTTGGGTTAAAATATCCCATGCTGGGTGTCTGCCTCAAGCTGATTGATTGATTGATTTTCAGCTAAAACATTCTGCTGTTTCAGAGAACGACGATAGGGGAAAATTCATTGTTTGCCTGTGTTAGATTGACCTTTTATTTGAAAAGCTATAGTGGGCTTGAAATTTGGTGGGTGGGCGCCCTTTTAGTCAGGGATGTATTCTGTGCTATCCCTGTAAAAATCTACTCTGATTTTCCTAAGTGGTAAGCCTTTGAAAAGTCGGAGTTAGTGCATGCTCAGCAGAGACTTCTTAGAGTTTAACTAAAATCTCTGAAGATTCTTTCTGCAATGGACATGCTGCAGCCCAGGGCTGAGCAGGGCTTGCCCTGTATTTGCAGCTCTGGATTGCTATGGGATATTCAAGGGCTAAGTCTGGGAACCAGAACTGAAAGTAGGGAAAGCTCTCTTCTGTGTTATGAATACCTCTTCTGCAGGACCTAGAGAGCATGGAGGAGGTAGCTGCCTGATTCATATCCAGAGAGGACAAGGGATAGGGGAAGTAAATTGGATTAAAGAGCATGGGACTGGAAGCTGGTGTGGGGGGCGGAAAATGGGAGTTGGCATGTGGGGGAGACGGGCTGTGATCTGAGGAGGATAATGAGGGCCTATGAGGTAGGGGTGCAGTGAGACTGAGATTTGATGAGGAGCTTGAGGTTGGAAACTGGGGCTGCCTCGGCAAAGTGACAGGAACTTGGAGCAAGGGGGAGTGGTATTGGGGAGGAGCAGAGTCAGATCTGATGAAAAACCAGAGTGGAGGTGAGAACTGGGATTTGCTGGGCAAGAAGACTGGGATGAGGATTCAGGGGTAAGGAAGAGAGAGAACTCTAACAGAGGCAGGTTGGAGCAGATTGGTCAGAAGAGGTCAAGCATGTGGGGAGAAGGGAATTAGGCAGAAAAGTCTATGTCAGGGATCTCAAACTCAAATCACTGTGAGGGCCACATGAAGACTAGTACATTGGCCCAAGGGCCGCATCACTGACACCTTTTCATACAACAATACAAAAGTATAGTCAAAAATGAAAAAAATGAAGAGTAATATAGTATGCTATTAAAAGTCAATGTATTAACTTTTTAAAAACTGTAATGTGAAAAGTCAATGCTAATTTTGTCAGTCTTTTCATTTTTGGCCATTTAGCTGGCAGCGTTTTGCATCAACCAGTCTTAAGGGCTGTGAAGAAAGGTTAGAAGCCTGGGTAAAATCCCTGTGTCGTTTGTATTCCTTTCAAATTTTTCCCTCACTACTGTGCCTGGATTAAGATTTCAGCTAGGCAGTGACAATGAATATGAGATGCAATTTGCCTACAGACAAATCTTGCTAGGATTGTGCTGTAGGTGAATGTTCAGCTATTTCAGCATTTCTCTTCCCCCTGTTGCATTCCCAGGATGCTCTAATCCAGGGATCTCAAACTCAAATGACCACGGGGGCCACATGAAGACTAATGCATTGTCCGGAGGGCCGCATCACTGACACCCCCCCTGGCTGCCCCTGGCCCCACCTCCACTCCACCCCTTCCATGAGGCCCCGCCCCTGCCCCATCTCTTCTCCACCTCCTCCCCTGAGTGCACGGCTCCCCGCTTCTCCTCCCTTCCTCCTGGAAAGTACTAAGCGCCACCAACAGCGTTGGCGGCGGGAAGCGCCTGGAGGTAGGCAGAAGAAAAAGAGTAATGTAGTATAGTATTAAAATATAGTATGCTATTAAAAGTCAATTTATTAACTTTTTTAACAACTTCTTTAACTGTAATGTGAAAATTCAGTGTTAATTTTGACAGTCATTTTATTTTTGGCCACTTAGCTGGCAGCATTTTGCATCAACCAGAGCATCAATATTAGGTTTGATATCCTGAGACGAAACCAATCTCAGTGTCGCTTTCAAATGTTCATGAGTGAACCTTGATCTTAACACAGTTTTGTTAATCTTCATGGAAGAGAAAAACTGTTCACATATATATACTTCCACACATTGCCATTATCCTTGCGGAAGCAGAGAATAACATGGGAAATCTTTCTTGTGAAAGATACCTGTAGAATTCTGGAATTCCAACATCTGTAGACTTCTGCTTCAAAATGGTGTCACACTGAAGCTCCACTAACTCCATCTGCATTTCCTTTGCAACATTGTCAGTTTCCACAGCAAATGGTGGGGAAAAAGTTAAAAATATGGTTCAAGTGCCTTGAAATCTTTAAAATGCACATCAAACTGTTTGTATAAGTTAGAAATGATCTCTGCATATTCTTTCAAGGATTTGGGTTCAACTTTTCCTAAGGAATTTCAGAGTCGAGAAATGAACCAAATTGCCAGCAGTCAGCTATTTCCCCCACAAAGTAAGCTTAACTTTGAATGACATAACACTGTCATACATCTGTGTTATCACCTATTTTCTACCCTGAAGTTTCAAATTCAGTGCATTCAGGTGATCAATTACATCTGTTAGAAAAGTAAGATTGCAGATAAAAGTGGAATCAGCAAGCTGTGGAACCTCCTTGTTCTTCATTTTCATGAAGTAATCAATCTCCTCTCTCAGTGCAAAAAAACACTTCAAAACATTTCCACGACTCAGCCATCTAACTTGAGTGCGATACAGAAGTTCCCCATATTCCCTGTCTCTAGCTGCTAGAAAAGAAGTGAACTGTCTGTGATTCAGCCCTCATGCATGTATAAAATTAACAGTTTTTACAGCTACATCCATAACTTCCTTCATTTGTAGACTTTTACTACACAGGGCTTCTTAGTGCAAAATACAATGTATACTGTTGAAGCTAATTCCTAATATACCTCTACCTTGAGGTTACGTGTCCCGATATAACACGAATTTGGATATAACGTGGTAAAGCAGTGCTCTGGGGGGAGGGAGGGGCTGCACACTCTGGTGGATCAAAGCAAGTTCAATATAACGCGGTTTCATCTATAACACGGTAAGATTTTTTGACTCCTGAGGACAGCGTTATATTGAGGTAGAGGTGTATATTGAGGCTGTTCAGTTTGGTCTTCAATAATCCAACTACACCAACGTTTTCAGAGCACACTGATGGTGCACCGTCAGTAGCCAAAGATACGAGTTTGTTCCATGGCAGCGCAGCTTTTTCAATATACTCTTCCAGTCCTTGAAATATGTCACATCCCGTTGTGGTACCCTTCAGTGGCATTAAGTCTAGCAATTCTTCAGTTATATTCAAAGTGCAATCTACACCTCTAATGAACACTGCACACCGTGCGGTATCTGATACATCTGTACTCTCATCAAGAGCAATTGAAAATGCTTTGAAGTCTTTTGCCATTTGAATCAATTGTTTTTGCACATTATCAGCTAAATCCGTTATCCTGCAGGCAACTGTATTGGCAGATAAGCTTATGCCTTCAAAAACTTTCTTCATGTCAAGACATAAAATTTCGCTGGCTTTCATAAGACATTCTTTTACGAATAAGCTTTCTGTAAAAGGTTGCGATGATTTAGCTATCATTTCGCTTATCACAAAACTTGCTCTTACTGAATCTTCGATAGTCTTGTTAATCCCCGACAAGAAATTTCTTTGCTTGGCAAATCCTGCTTTAAGTTGCTGAACTTTTTCCTCTTGGATTTTTCCAGTGAATGCATTATATTTTTTCAGGGTGCATTGTGTCGTAGTGCCGACACATGTTATACTCCTTGGGAACAGCAATCGTTTGCTGACAAATAAGGCTTTGAATTTTATCTTTGTGAAAAAATATACATTTTCTCATTTGTCTTGAAAAACTCTCTTTTCTTCTTGTTTTGACTCATATTCCAGAAACTTTTCTGATCACAAAAATTGTGCAGTACAATCAGAAAAGACTGTGGAGTTAAAGTCAAAATAAGAAATTGTGCTGAGTGGAGAATGTTTAGAAGACTTTATCTAAAGACTTCTATATAACAAAGTGAATAATCTTTTTGAACATCATCTAAGAGAAAAAAGTAAGAGGGAGAGGGCGGTTGAATTTTCTTGCAATATTGCTTGCATACAGTACCTTTCTTCATCACTTTCCACTAGAACTTCAAATAAAGAAAACACGGAACTTGGTGCTTTAGTAAAACAAAATATAGTGTTAAATTATTTTCAATGTGTGCAGAACTGGAACAAAGAATAATACAAGGAAAGCCTAAAAAGAACTATAAGAGTTTACTTTGAGATACCTACAGAAATTATACGTATCAATTTTTATAATTGTGTGCTGGGAGTATGTTGCAAAAATAATGCTTAAAAAATAATAAACTGAGTGGTGAGTGATGATGTATATGTTATCGATATTCCACTCAGACAGGATAGACCAAAGCATGACAAAATAACTTGGTTTCAATCCAACCTTTTTATTAAAAGACTTACATTTCAGAGTAATCTTTAAGTTCATTTAATTTATGATGAATACAAGTAACAAATATACACTAAATAGGTATATAAAATATCCATTTTATACAGTACTGTCAGTATTTCATATTTTGCACGTTATCCAACATAAGCAGTTATGTCAATTACATTTATATTATACATTGCTTATATTCAGCAATGTTGGAGTACTTTTAGATAATTAATTACTATTGTGGTTTATGTAATGTCAAATGTAAAAAATCATATTTAAAGTAAAGAACATGATTACAGTTTATATATATAAAATGTTACTATTTTTGTGCTGCCCTACAGAGGTTTTAATAACAGCTCCTAACAAGCTTGAAGCAGATGGCAAATTTTGAATGCTGCCTTTTAGTATTCAGAGAGCATACAATTACGTTGGTAGCAAAACACTGATGGACATTTATGATTAAGAGTTGCAATAATAAATACTAAAAAGCTATGAGTTTTTAAGGTCTTAATTCTAAGGTGTCAAACCCAATTTCATTTAACTAAAAAGACTAAATATAATCTGGTTTAGTGACATTAGAAGAACTAGAGCAACATCAAATTTGAATTACCATACCTTTTTAATTGCTCTTAGTCAATTTATTTTACCAGTGAAAAATCTGACACACTACATCTGATATTTTTTGTTTGCAAATTTTTATGCATTCTATATACACTTTTTAAAATAAAATATTTTCAGTACTGAAAAAAGTCATGATAGAAATTTTTTTTTTTACTTAATGCTTTGCATTGCTTCTGTATTGGAAAAAAACAGACAAAGTAGATTTAAGTAAACAATTTAAAATCTGTAACAGGAAACATCAAAGTACAGTTTCCAGTTCAGTTTCCAAGAGTCGTCCTTTCCTTGAAAATCAAGGTTTTTGCATAATTTACTCAAAAATGTAAGTTTAACATCAGATAAAACAAAGGACTGCTAAAGTATATTGTGTTTCTAGTTTACAGTCTCTAAATTAGTGTAAATATTTTGTAAACTGGTTAAAGGGTGTAAAATTGCCCTTTTACAATAGATTTCAAGTATTGTAAAACCAGCAACATAACATGTCTATTTAAACATAGTTTTGGAATATGCAAACTTCTGTATCACTTTCAGTAATTCCCAAGCTGCACGCTATTTCTGCCTAAAATACAACGGAACGTTGCAGGTTGAACTTCCCAGTATTTCACAGGGTTGTTGAATAAGCTAATGCCACTGTATAATGTCTTCTTCATGCTTCCTCCTGTTGGACAGAAATCATTTACTCCCACTTTTGCAATATTATTAGAGTGAAGGAAGACAACCTGTAGGAATAAGAAAGAGAAAAATATGTGATAACGTCTAGTAGATAAAGTAGGGAAAAACATACTGATGCAGTCATTGACAAAAAAAAATTATAATTTGGATTTTCTGTAGAGCAGTTGGATGTAAGACCCTATAGTATCAACAGTTGAAAGTCAAGAGGTAATAGGTCACTAGAAAGGGGATTTTTCCATCGTTTTGCAAAATTGTGTCAGATTTAATTTATTATCCTGTTATCACAGTGCTTTGACTATATGCATAACATACCAGTATACCTTTTCCTTTAACATGTGCATTCACTAGTATGTGTATTGTATTAACTGTAAACAGCGTAGAGACTTAGGCCAGCTCTGTGCTAGAAAAAGTATAGTTATATCCGCAAACCCTCTTAATATAAACAAAGCTTATAAAAGAAATAAGTAATTCCAGTAAAACCACTTATATGCTGGTATAACTGGATCTACACTCGGGCTTTTGCCAGTACAGTAATGTCACAAAAAACACCACCGCGCCATAGTTTCTAGTGTAGACCTGGCCTTAGGCCTAAATCTGTTTCTCGCACTACCAGCCTGAGTAGCTAGCCTGCTCCTGAAGAATTTCAGAGGAGTAAGTTGAAGATAGCTTTGCCCCCACAGGAGTGAAGTTATTTAAAGCACACTACTTGAACCCAAAGGCATTAAGTGAACTCTGTGGTGCTAGCATTCCCTAAACACATCTCCCCAAGCTCTGCGCTCTGTGCCAAGGTGTACATCAGCTGAGTAGTTTACCCACATGTTCCTCTCCGTCTAAACCTCCTAGGCAGTGGAACTACTCTGGAAATTGTACTTGCATTGGGAAACTTCATATTCATTGAGGTGAGAGCACTTTGTTTTGGCATTTCTGAAACAAAATGTTTGTTTTTTTCAGTTTGAAACATCTTTTTGTTTCATATTCCCTTTGTTTTTTAAATAAAAAACTTTAGAATGTTCAAAATGAAAATATTTCATTTTGAAATGTCAGCATAAAAGTTTTGTTTGACCCAAAATTATTTTTTTGACTTTTCAATTCACGAGAAATAACAAAAAGTTTTGGGTTTGGTTTAACTTGAAACTATTTTTTTCTTGGCTTTTCAGAATTGCCAGCAAACCAGAAAATTTATTTGCATAGATCTGTATGGGCTTGTCTACGTGGTGATTATTCTGGAATAACAGCAAGGAGTCCTTGTGGCACCTTAGGGTATGTCTTCACTACCGGCCAGATCGGCGGGCAGTGATCAATCTAGCGGGGATCGATTTATCATGTCCAGTCATCCACACAGGGAGTTCATCAGGAATAGCTATTCCACTTTAAATTCATACCCTACCTTAATCTAAATGAACTTCTCTGTGTAAACAAATTAAACTCATTTTATACCCTGAAAGCTCAAATGTTTCAGATAGTCTTCATTACTTGAGCAGCATATAGTGCATGAGCGAGGTTCATGAAATTTTCTACAGTGATTTGCTGCATTAAGGAACAACAAATTCAACTCAGCAATATAACTATAGTGTCATCTAACTTGCCACTTAGATGCCAGCATTTATAGGATGGCAAAATGGTTAATATACAGTGAAGATGTGCAGCTTCTCTTAATGTAACATATTTGGGCATATGCATGTGTTAAATTTTCCTTAAAGAGTAACCTTTTATTCACAGTAGATAAAAATAAATTTATTTTACTAGATCTAATATTGTATTAATTTCAACAACATTTAAAAATACATAGCTTGTATATACATTAGAGAGCATAATCTTAAGCATCATGTTCTAAAATAGTATTCATAATTGTATTATAACCATGATTTAATAAAACAGGAAATATATATCAGTATTCATGAACAAAAAAATCAGGGTAGATAAGAATTGATTCAAAGAACAGATTTTTTATTTGAATTTAAATTAATTTTTCTTTAAAAACTCTTTAAAATTAAATTTTATATTATGACAGTCTATATACATGCTTGCTACCAAAGTGTTACAGAAAGTCAAATGACTGAATTGGGGCTAAGCACCTAGAACCAGAGTTTAAGTGTTGTCAGCTTTTGAGTGCTGTATAGCCTCTTTTTCAGATGGAAAGAGAATATTTTCTTCATTTCAGTTTATTCAACTAGTTCATTTCAGCAACTAGTTCATTCAAAGTTAAGAAACCGATTCGGAACTGAAAATGCAGGAATGCTTATTTTCCTCTTCCAATCTAAGAGTAAAAACTAGATGTGAGTGGATGAGATCTATTGGTTGCAAAATCTTGAAGGATATGGTAACCAGAAACAATCAGTTCAATTCACTATTTACAGATAACACTTCCTTTGTTTAATAAATTAGCTATTTTTAAATGCAAAATATATTTGGATAAATTACTCATATGTATTAACCACATTTAAAGTAGTTAAATATAAATAATAATTTTAAAAAAAGTGATGCTTTTGTGCATTTTCAGTTCAATTCTAATTTCTATACAAGTGGAGCTTGATACAAATTGCAAATAAAATGAATCATCTAGTAAATAAGAAATGCATTATTTCCAATTTTCTCACATAGCAAAAAGTAAAAAATTTATAATCTGAGTAACAATTTAAGCAATATAATTGGTGACATAAATGTGTAGAGACATAGTATAGTCTCCTGGTTAGCAAAAAGAAGCACCAAATTTAGTGTGAAGGCTATATTTGGTTTTAAATCAACATATTTTAATTGTTATCCATCAATTAGGTTAAACCTTTCCTCAGAAAAAGAAAAAAATGATTAAAATTGGTGATTTAAATTCCTTTGATTTAAATCAGTCTACCCTGCAAAAAACTTTAATACACAGTTAACCTTGTTCCTTTCCAGAACATTTAGTATAGTGACACTCAAAATTTTGAAAACCAGGAAATGAACAGTTAAGCTGCCAACTGATAGGTTTAAAAAAATGTATTTGTAAACAGGGAATTGTCAATGAATGTGTGTGTTTTCTGGTTGGGTCCCGAAGGGATTGGTTCTTGGCTTTACTCTATTTAACATTTTTATTAATGACCTGGAAGAAAACAAAATCATGAGTGATATAGTTGGCAAGTAAAACAAAAATTGGGAGAGTGGTAAATAATGAAGAGGACAGGTCAATGATACAGAACAATCTGGATCACCTGGTAAGCTGGGTGCAAGCAAACGGTATGTGTTTTAATATGGCTAACTGTAAATGTATACGTCTAGGAACAAAGAATGAAGGCCATGCTTAGACAATGGGGGACTCTATCCTGAGAAGCAATGACTCTGGAAAAGATTTGGGGTTCATAGTAGGCAATCATCTGAACATAAACTCTTGGTGCATCTCTCTGGCCAACAGGATAATGCTGCTATTGGATATATAAGCAGAGGAATCTTGACTAGGTGTAGAGAGGTTATTTTACGTCTGTATTTGGCACTAATGCTACCACTGTTGAAATACTGTGTCCAGTTGTAGTGTCCTCAATTCAGGAAGGATGTTAATAAATTGAAGACAGTTCAGGGAAGAGCCCAGGAGCATGATTAAAGGATTACAAAACATGCTTTAAAGTGATAAACTCAAGCAGCTCAATATACTTAGTAGGGTTGTCAAGCGATTAAAAAAATTTGTCACAATTAATCACATTGTTAAACAATAACAGAATACCATTTATGTACATATTTTGGATGTTTTCTACATTTTCAAATATATTGATTTCAATTACAACACAGAATACAAAGTGTACAGTGCTCACTTTATATTTATATTTGATTGCAAGTATTTGCACTGTAAAAAAACCAAAATAAATAGTATTATTCAATTCATCAAATCAAGTACTGTAGTGCAATCTCTTTATCATGAAAGTTGAACTTAAAAGATAGAATTATGTGCAAAGAAAACTGCATTAAAAAATAAAACAATATAAAATTTTAGCTCCTGCAAGTCCACTCAGTCCTACTTGTTGTTCAGCCAATTGCTCAGACAAACAAGTTTGTTTACAGCTGCAGGAGATAATGCTGCCTGCTTCTTGTTTACAATGTCATCTTATAGTGAGAACAGGTGTTCTCATGGCACTGCTGTAGCCAATGTGTCAAGGTATTTACATTCCAAATGCGCTAAAAATTCATATGTCCCTTCATGCTTCAACCACCATCTAGGGGACGTGTCCATGCTGATGATGGGTTCTGCTCGATAATGATCCGAAGCAGAGTGGAATGATGCATGTTCATTTTCATCATCATGAGTCAGATGCCACCAGAAGACAGTTGATTTTCTTTTTTGGTGGTTCGGGTTCTGTAGTTTCTGCATTGAAGTGTTGCTCATTTAAGACTTCTGAAGCATGCTCCACACCTTGTCCCTCTCAGATTTTGGAAGTCACTTCAGATTCTTAAATCTTGGGTCAAGTGCTGTAGCTATCTTTAGAAATCTCACATTGGTACCGTCTTTGCATTTTGTGAAATTTGCGGTGAAAGTGTTCTTAAAATGAACAGAGTGCTGGGTCATCGACGGCTTTAACATGAAATATATGGCAGAGCAGGGGACATACAATTCTTCAGACCCAGATCTAGTTAATGTGTTGTTTTTTTTTAATGAGTTTCATCAGCATGGAAGCATGTCCTCTGGAATGGTGGCCAAAGCGTGAAGGTGCATACGAATGTTTAGCATATCTGACAAGTAAAAACCTTGCAATGCCAGCTACAAAAGTGCCATACAAATGCCTGTTCTCACTTTCTGGTGACGTAAATAAGAAGAGGGCAGCATTATCTCCTGTAAATGTAAAACCAACTTGTTTGTCTTAGCGATTGGCTGAACAGGAAGTAGGACTGAGTGGACTTGTAGGCACTGAAGTTTTACATTGTTTTGTTTTTGAGTGCAGTTATGTAAAAAAAAATCTACATGTGTAAGTTGTAAGTTCATAACAAAGAGATTACACTACAGTTCTTGTATAGCAGGGATAGGCAACTTCGGCACATGAGCTGATTTTCAGTGGCACTCACACTGCCCAGGTCCTGGCCACCAGTCCATGGGGCTCTGCATTTTAAATGAAGTTTCTTAAACATTTTAGAAACCTTATTTATTTTACATACAACAATAGTTTATTATAGACTTATAGAAAGAGACCTTCTAAAAATGTTAAAATGTATTACTAGTGCGTGAAACCTTAAATTAGAGTGAATAAATGAAGTCTTGGCACACCACTTTTGAAAGGTTGCCAGCCCCTGTTGTATTAGGTGAATTGAAAAATACTATTTCTTTTGTTTATCTTTTACAGTGCAAATATTTGTACTAAATGTGCTGGCCACCGCTTCCCACAGCCCCCATTGGCCTGGAGCAGTGAACCGTGGTCAGTGGGAGCCTCAATTGGCCAAACCTGTGGACATGGCAGATAAACCTACCGGCCCGACCCTCCAGGGGCCTTACCCTGGAGGGCTGCGAGCCAAACGTTGCCAATCCCTGCTCTAACTGTTCTGCCTGATGAGCAGATTGGGCTCATTCCTGATTTTATTTTCGTTCATGCTTCTGGTAAACACACAGCCTTCTCAAGGGAAATTAAAAAAAATCAGCAGTCTGAGGTATCTGACTTGCTATACTTTAAAAAAATAAATAAAAAATAATGCTAGTGATAATTTTACAGCCTTACTATGTCTTGCTAGCTGTCAGGGCTAGAAACAAATACTCTAAACTGTTGGTAAACTTAGATTATTGGCTTTGCAGTAGAATAAAGTCATAGACATGGCAGATTGTGAAATATTAGACCTTAAAGTTAAAGTTACATCATTCTGATTGCCAGCTTGCTTTTCTCCTTCCACTTATGCAATCTTGTATTGCATATGAAAGTATTTTGGATTCTGACCTGTTCTAACCTTGGCGTGTTCCTAAATGCCAAACCTTAAACCTGCATCATTCATTTCACCTTGATTTCCCCCTCTACATTTCAGTTGCAACTTGATTTTAATAGGTAATCTCATAAATTTGTAGGTTTGGAAATAAATGTTTTTCAACATGAGATGAAAATATTTCAGTCCTAGCCTGTCTGTGTACAAGCCTCTGTTACAAATTTACTTATTACCTATTTGTCCTGTTTTGGTGGGCCAATGGTCAATTGTTTTCTTAGATATTATTTTACCACATAAAATACCTTTTGGGCTGTTGTTTCTTTGAAAAGAATTGCTTATGTTGAGTGATTCTGCTACTTGCACTTGGTTATCCCTTCAGACACATACATTATTTCCCACTTGTCTGTTTACTCATGGAGGAATTCTGGGCCAAAAAATAGACACACAAAAAAATTCTGCACACAATATTTGAAAATTCTGCAAAATTCTGCATATTTTATTTGTCAAAATAATATATAATCATGTCAGTTATTATTATTTTGGTAATTTATTTGAAAATATCTGTCAGCAAGTATGTCTGTAACAATACAGACCAAAAAAAAAAATTCTGTAATTTTTTTTTTGACAAATAGATTCCTTACGAGGCATAGTAATACAGAACTTTGTGTAATTCATTTAAATTATAATACAGAACTTTATTTCCTGTACTTGTCAGAAACAGTGCAAAGGCTTGGGGCAGTCAGGGGTAACGGAAGAACTGAGCAGAGAGAAGGAGCCTGGGAGTGAACCTGGAGGGTGTGGGTGGGAGGTTTTGGGTTTTTTTTAGAGGGGGGTGGGAAGGTGTTGGGAAGCTTCCCCGATGCAGACCCTGGCTGATCCCAAGCCTCTCCCATTCAGTCAGGCACATCTGCCCTTGTCCCCTTACCCCTCATCTCCATGGGTCTCTGTAGCCCCAGTCACCAGGCTCAAAGCTGTCACCTCATTAGCTCCTGAGCCCATGCTTCGATCTGTCCCCCACACTTGCCATTCTGAGCCCCAATTTGTGATCCCCCCGGAGCAGCCGTGTGTGCCCCACTCTGTCCTAACCTGACTCCGCGGGCAGGGTGCTAGGGGAATTCCGCAGCACTGAGCATAGAGTTTTGTATTTTTCTCGCATAAAAAACATTTTGTCTAAGAAGTGCTGCAGTTCCGCCTTTTGCCCACCGGAGGCCGCTGTGGCAGAAGAACAGCCGGCATGAACGCAGCTTGCTGTTCTGGCGCCAAGGCAGCCTCTGGTGGGCAAAAGGCGGAACTGCAGCATTTCTTAGGGAAAATATTTTTTATGCAGGAAAATACAAAATGATTCGAGAGAAATGAATTCTGCATGTCCACTGATGCACAGAATTCCCCCAGGAGTATCTGTTGTAAGAACAGTATCCAAGATACATAACTGTTAAAGTAATTTTGTTCCCTAAGCAGCATAACAAAACAAAAAATAAAACCATCTGTAGTGGTATATTACCTGCAGATATTTCAGATCAGGTAGTCCAGGAGGAACCTTTTTCAGTTTGTTGTTTTCTAGATGTATTTCTCGTACATTTGGTATACTGGAAAAACTTCCATTTTCCACATCTTTGATTTTATTGTTTCCCAGTCCCAACCTAGAAATAAGACAAGAAAGCTTAACTGCTGATGCATGGTGATTTATAACAGCATTGCTGAGCATCCTTTTCAATCAAGTTTTGCACACAGGCGTATACAGGAGAAAACTAAAAATCAGAAAAGGAAAAAATGTTAATTTTTCTATAAAATAAATCAGCATTGGTCTATGGAACTAATCTGGAACAGCACATTTGCTCAATTTAGCTCCACTTAAAGGACAGTATTTGGTCAGTTGTACATTAGTTATTCAGTTGGTATGCAATAGTTATTCTATCAGGAGCAAACATTAAAACAAAACAAAAATCAGCAATATTTGTATAAATAAACCATACTCTTTACATGGACACCATCATAGGAGCTAATCACATCAGCCACACCATTAGAGGCTCATTCATCTGCACATCTACCAATGTGGTATATGCCATCATGTGCCAGCAATGCCCCTTTGTCATGTACATTGGCCAAATCGGACAGTCTCTACGGCAAAGAATAATGGACACAAATCAGACGTCAAGAATTATAACATTCAAAAACCAGTCGGAGAACACTTCAACCTCTTGGGTCACTCGATTACAGACCTAAAAGTTACAATTCTCCAACAAAAAAAACAGACTCCAACAAGAAACTGCAGAATTGGAATTAATTTCCAAACTGGACACCATTAAATTAGGCTTGAATAAAGACTGGGAGTGGATGGGTCATAACAAAGTAAAAACTATTTCCCCATGCTAATTTTTCCCCTGCTGTTACTCACACCTTTTTGTCAACTGTTGGAAATGGGGCCATCCTTATTATCACTACAAAAGTTTTTTTTCTCCTGCTGCTAATAGCCCACCTTAATTGATTAGTCTTGTTAGAGTTGGTATGGCAACACCCATTTTTTCATGTTCTCTGTGTTTATATATCTTTCTACTGTATTTTCCACTGCATGCATCCGATGAAGTGGGTTTTAGCCCTTGAAAGCTTATGCCCAGATAAATTTGTTAGTCTCTGAGATGCTACAAGCACTCCTCATTCTTTTTGCTGATACAGACTAATACGGCTACCACTCTGAAACCTGTCACATTTAAACAAATAGTATACCCAATCAATATGTTTATGCACAATGAAAAATATTTTTGTATTATTATAATATAATCACAGTATCAGGAAAAATTAAAATTTTTATAGAACTAAATTTAATCATTTTCAGCTTAGTGTAACTCTTCATATCCCCAAAATTCTCAGAAGCAGTTACTGTAACTCACTTTTATTTTCTCCTTTCAGATTTCCTCTTCACATAAATTGTCACTCACACTTTAACTTAGTCTCAGACAGTGACAAGCTGCAGAGCTAAAAATATTGTTTCAAAATGTTAAGGGGACAAAATTGAGGAAGGGAAGGACAATGTAAAGCTCTCTTCACTCCCCTCTATTCTAGTTTCTTAGACTGAATTGGAAGTCTTGCAAGCATCTCCCAGCTTAGGTTTCTAAGAGCAAATTCTAGGTTCAAAGTTACTCAGCCACTTTTTCAGAGTACCAGCTGGGCCTTGGAGAGGAACTCTCCTACTTATACTCTCCCGCCATTTTCCCATGCACTCTCTGCTGGGTGCCCTAGTTCCTCCTGTATTAGATACTGCTTTTTCCCCTCTTCCCTCCTTGTGAAGAACTGCATGACTCCAGCCAGCTCTCCACTTTCTCAGTACCTTGCTCCCCACCTCTTAAAGGAGCAGAAGCTCAGAGGCTTTATTCTTCACTCCCCCTCCTCTCCTGAGAGAGGAAAAGAGTACCAGGAAACATTTATGATGAATCTGCTGAGCAGAAATGTGCCAGCAAAAATCAATATGATGAGTCTGCTGCTGCTTTTTCCTTACACTGCTCAGGAGGGCAATAGGTTTCCAGCAGAGGAGATAATCGTGTCAGTTAGGAGAAAGTTGGGAGCAGTGATCATGGAGGCAGGGTATATGGAGATCTGGGAGGAGGCGGTTTGAAGTTAGTTGGTGGAGTAGACTGAACCAGCCAGCTATTTAGAGGCTCTAGAGTCTGAGTACCAGAAGCACTTAGAGTACTTGCTTGAACCTGGTATCTCCTGGCATGCTCCTAGTCACTCTGTTAAGACAAAGACTGGTGTATCATACAGCACTCCAAAAGATGGGAAGTGTAAATTTTCTTCTATCGTGTTTTCCCTCAACGGTTACATTAAAGAGGCCACAGTTTGGACATCATTGTTCTAATGCAATTACAAAATGAATGTTTTAATCTATTTCACTATTCTGTACCCTATCCAAAAATGGTTACCTAAAGTGATGGAGAAAGTCCTGGAAATTTTGACATTCCACCAAGTAGTGCTTCTTGGAGGAATCATTCTACATATTGCATTTTACCTCTGAAGATCTTTGTACTGAATAAAATCCTCAAGTTCAACTGCAGTAATTTTGTTGTCATCTAGATGAAGCTCTAGTAAAGAGGATGGTAGCCCTAAAGGGAAGAAAAATCAATGCAATTTAATTGATTAAAATATTTATATTTATTTAATTCTCAGTAACTTCTTCTCTTTTTATTTTGGGGAGGGTTGGAAAGGTGCTGGGTTTGCTGTCTGGATCAGAAAATATAAATGTATGTTCTGTTTTTGATTTCTCTAGACTTCATTTGTAGTTTAAATTGATAGGGTTTGTTGTTCAGAACAATTGTTGACCTGAATATTTGTTTTCTCTTTGAAATTTTATAATGAAATCAACAATAAATGGACTTTGACTAATTATTCATTGTCTGTTTTCAATAGAAATTAATATATTTATCTTACCCGAGATTAGTTAAATATTCTGGCAAATTGATTAGATATTTTTATAAGTATTTTAATTATAGTGTCCAGTATCTTTAGATTTCAGCTATCTTTCTTTTTAATTATTCTTGTTGGATTTTTGTTTATATGGTCAACCTCTGCCACCTTCACTGATGTTGAGTAATACTTTACTCCGTGAAAAATCTCATTGAAATCCATGTATCTACTTGTAAATAAAGGTGAAAGAATCAGGCCTATAGATGGTACAGGATTGTGCTGCTGTTCAGGTTTGGGAATAATCTACAGATTCCCAGACCAGAGGAGAATCATGCCTAGCATGGATTAAATGTTTTATTAGGCACAAGAGTGCAAGATCACTTATGACTCATAATCATAAGCCTAGGCATAACTCAATATAGCAAGGACAAGTGGTTTTGGAGAAATTTCTGTGTTTTGCCTATCTGAAAAGTTAAGTGCTCACAAAGAGGCATGATTAAGGAGAAATCATATCCAGTAATTGTCCTCCATGTGGAATCAAAAGCTTGGATTCTTAATGCTTCAACTTCTTGAGAAGCATCTCTGTTAACAAAAAAAAGGTTAAAATTTGAATGGAAAGGAAGTATTACTTGGAAAGTTGATCATTATGTAGGTTACTTGGAAGAGGAATAAAAAATGGAAATAACTGTTATTTCAGATTGACTAAGTATCTGTGGCAGTTTTCAGTTACGACACTGGCTAATTCCCAGGTATTCTTAGACCTGCATGGTTCTTAAGTGTTTGGGAGAGGCTGCCAGAGGAAAGTTAAAGGAGGGATTTGTAATTTTTTGGGAGGCCTGGCCTAATTTGTTCTCTGGGCTAGGCAGAATTGCCCCTGCTTGCTGTTGGTTTGTTGTTACTGTTTCTGCTGCTTCTTGACCTTAATGAAGGTGGCACACACCACCTAGACAGAGTGGGACAGTGGGAGAAGTGAATCTCCTCAACCACTGAGAACAAGAGAGAGTGTCTACCAGTGCTCGGTAACAGCATGCCAAGGATGAAAAAGGCAGATGGGAAGGATGGGCAGCTGCTTGTGATGGAGTGGGGAGAGAGGAACAAATTTAGAACCCATTGGATGGAAATAATTATTTTGAATATTGTAATGTTGTACTACAGAAATTCAAAGACAAATAATAGGTATGAAATCAGATTATTCAGGAGAACATTGGTGTGGGGGGAAGATCCTTATTGTACATAGCACGCATCTGAAAGTCCTATAGATTATTCAGGCATATCCTTACTCGAAAAAAGAACCCATACCTTTGGGAACTGAGGTCAGTTTAGCTTCTGCAATTCTGATGTGATAGACTGTCACGCCTTCAAAAGAACCTGGTTCTATTCCATCATTGTCCAGAGGATTTGCGCTCATTTCTGCCAAAGCAAGTATTTTATAATTAAACTAATACACATTGCATGTTAATTCTAGTATGTCTAATTATACAAGGCTTACTAAAAGCTACTCTGCTTTCACCTCACTTGTAATCATTATGACTGTTTTGGTCATTTGATTTTAAAAAAAGCATGGTTTACATCACTGAGTTTTAAAATTTCTGTGCTATAATTCAGAGGAGATTGTTCTGGGATTTTATGCAGTTTGTGCACACTTCTTTTTAAATGGCAAATCCCCACCCCCGAATTCTACATTGCAAAACAGTCTGGAGTTCCATGGAATAACCTCACTATGACCATGGATTATAATTGGAATTTTGAAGTGGCTCCTGTTGGCTATGTAGGAGCAGCTAGATGCTGCCTGTTGGCCTCTTTGGGGAGCTACATGTCACAGTTTTGCCTGAGTAAGGATTGCATGTTTTCACCTGCAAAGTTACCCAACCTGACCCACTTAGCAGGTACAGTTAGGTAGCTGTGAATTTCAGTTATGTAAAGCAAATAAAAGATGCTTTAATTGATGATGGTGTGTCAAATTTTCCAAATATAGATATCTTGCTTTAAAGAGGAACTTCTATATAAGGAAAATTTGAATAGAAACTACATGTAGGAAACAAAAGTTGCCAGTAACTGTATATTCTTTGCTGCTACTGCAGATTTTGCATTTTTGAATCTGAGCCTTTTTCCCCTCCTCCCCCCCGATCCTGAGTTAACTTTTCTGTTTTCTCCTGTGGTGAAATCCATGGCATCATAGTCAGTTGTCCATGAAATGTGACATCTCAAATTCAGTGATCAACCTTCACAGAAAGAATATTTAAAGAAGCTGAGCTGTGAGGGAACCTACTCATTTGCGGTTCTAGCTGAACTCAAGGTTTTGGCCAGCTGCCTCACAAGACCATTAATATTTGGATATAGATTAATTTCTTTCCGAATTTAGCTATTTTTCAAGAACATGTAGCAGTTTAGCATTTTCACCAACTTGTGTTCGTAAAATTGACAAAATAGGCAAAATAACATTTTATTAAAAAAAGCTAATAAAACTTCTATAATATTTCCATAGTGATTTAGGACCCAATTATGCAGACATTCTGTATAGAAATCTCATGCTCTTGGAGTTGTGTGTGTAAAATAGCTATGATGTCTGTACTGTATTTATTAGCATGCTTGCCATATTGCTTAATGCAATCCTGAAATACTCTTGTCAACTAGTGACATGCAGTCATTTTAATACTGTTCCAATAAGATGGACGTACCCAAAACATGTAAAGCCTTCATTCCTTGAAATACTTCCTTTTGTACTTTCTTAACCTTATTATCATGAATCCGTAGCTCTGCTAAATATTTTGGCAGATTTGCTGGGATCTCCGTTAGCTGGTTATGGGACAAGTACAGCCGTCGCAACTTCTTTGTTGATTGAAAGGCTTTTGGGTGGATCTTAGATATTTTGTTGTTGTTCAAAGCCAGTGCCTAAGACAAATGTGAAAAGTAAGAAAACAGTATTAAAATCCAATAAAAATCCAATATATAATCATGCATTTGTGAGGACATTAGTAAATGTTTTTGGTAATTACATATTATTTTATGGAGTAGTAGAAATGTAGGGCTGGAAGACACCTTGAGAGGTGTCCAGCCTCGTGCACTGATGCAGGACCAAGTATACCTAAATCACCACTGTCAGATGTTTGTCCTACCTGTTCTTAAAAACCTCCAGTGACTGGGATTACGCAACCTCCCTTGAAAGCCAATCCCAAGCTTATCCTTTGCCATTAGAAAGTTTTTTTTTTTTGAGATCCAACATAAATCTCCCTTGCTGAAGATTAAGCCCATTATTTCTTGTCCTATCTTTAGGGTAACAAGGAGACCAATTGATCATCATCCTTTTACCAGTTTCTTTATAGCAGACCTTAATGTATTTGAAGATTATCAGCTTCTGCCCTAGTCTTCTTTTCCCCAGGCTAAACATATCTTTTTTTAACCTTTTCTCATAGTCAGGTTTTTTAAACCTTTAATCATTTTTGTTGCTCTTCTCTGGACTCTCTCCAGTTTGTCCATTTCTTTTTGAAAGTGCGGTGCCCAGAACTGGACACACTACTCCAACTGAGGCCTCACCAGCGCTGAGTAGAGCGGGACAATTAACTCCCATGAGTTAGATGCAACCCTCCTATTGGTGTACCCCAGAATATTAGCCTTTTTTGCAACTTCATCACGCTGTTGACTCACATTCAACTTCTGATCCTACTATAATTCCCCTATCCTTTGCTGGACAGTTATTCCCCATTTTGTAGTTGTGCATTTGATTTTTCCTTCCTACATGTAATACTTTGCGCTTGCCTTTATTGAATTTCATTTTGTTGATTTCAGACCATCATCTAATTTGTCAAGGTTGTTTTGAATTCTGATTCTGTCTTCCAAAGTGCTTGCAACCCCTCTCAGCTTGATGTCATCCACAGATTTTTATAGCATACTCTCCAATCCGTTATCCAAGTCATGAGTGAAAATATTGAATAGAACAAGACACAGGAAAGATCCTAGGTGGAATAGATGTGTCCACCCAGTTTGACGGTGAACCAATGAGAACTACTCTTTGAATATGGTCTTTTACCAGTTGTGCACCCCTTTATAGTAATTATAGACCACATTTCACCTTGTTTATGAGAATGTCACGTGTGTCCAAAGCCGTACTAAAATCAAAATATATCACAGCTACAGCTTCCCACATCTACTAGGCCAGTAACACTGTCAAAAAAGGAAACTATGTTTGTTTGGTATAATTTGTTCTTAAGAGATCCACACTGGCTATTCCTCATAACCCTATTATCTACTAGGTGCTTACAAATTGATTGTTTAATGATTTGTTCCACTATCCTTCCAGGTATCGAAATTAGGTTAAGTGGTCTATAATTCCGCCAATCCTCTTTGTTTCCATTTTTAAAGACAGTTCTTTGAGATATCACCTGTCTCCATGTGTTCTTCAAGATAATTGCTAACTGTTCCAAAATTACTTCAGCTAGTTCCTTAAGTTCCCTAGGATGAATTTCATCAAGCCCTGATGACTCGAATACATCTAACTTACCTAAATATTCTTTAACTGGTTCCTTCCCTATTTTGTCTTGGGTTCCTTTCTCCTGGATATTAATATAAATTATGTTAAGTATTTGGTCATTATTAACCTTTTTAGTGAAGACTGAAACAAAGTAGGTATTAAACACCTCAGCCTTTTTGATGTTATTAGCTCTCCTTCCCTGCTGAGGCAGAGGATGACCTACATTTTCCTTGCTCCTAATGTATTTAAATAATGTCTTCTTATTGCCTTTTATGTCCCTTGCTTGGTCTAATTCATTTTGTGCCTTAGCCTTCTGATTTTGTCCCTACATGCTTGCACTATTCTTTTGTACTCATCCTTAGCAATTTGTCCATGCTTCCAATTTTTGTAGGATTCTTTTTTGGTTTTCAGGTCATTAAAGAGTTCCTGATTTCTAATTTAACATACTTGGAAATGAAAACTTATTTACTAATAATTGAATGCATAAATGCATATTTCAAACAGCTTCTGTTTTAAAAATATCTTTCATGTTGTATATTTTACTTAATCATAAAATCCATAAACATTGAATTACTCAAAAAATGTACCTAGAACTTGCAGTTTCCACAAGAAGTAAGAGAAGAGTGCTGTTGGGATGCACCAAAGGTGAGTGATTGTGAGAGAGAAGCTAATCTCATATTCTCATGATTGTTAAAGTAAGCTGTGCAACAAATATTTTGCTCCTTTTGCTGATTGTTTACTGCTCAGTGTAATAAGGAAAAAAATGACATGTCTACTGATGGGGATAAATTGTATGATTTCTGCTTTTTTCTATATTCATTGTTTCAAACATAACATACCAGTGGTGCTGTAGTCACATTTTTGAAGACCATAAGCCAGTACAGCTAAATATAGTTGGGAAGGCCAAATAATGAGGAAAGAGTTAGATTTGTTTTCCAATTGGCATCAAAAAGTGCTGTGCCCACATCTTGGACTGGCAGACTGTCTCCATCTAGATTTGTTTTGTTCTTTTATGTTAATTTTTTGTTTTTTATAAAACAAAAATCCCAACTTAAATTGCAATCTTTCAACACCAGCTTTCAATTCCCCATGATTATTGTGGGAGACAAAAAGTGCCCTTGGTGAATGTGGAGAAAGGAGGGTGGGCGTATTGTGGAAAGACAAACAAAGAGGGAAACAGGCAGTATGTTATAGAGATTTGAAGGTTAAATCATGTGATGTACTGAGAGTCATCTACTCATGTTTTAGTCAAAGGATGTTGAATGTGCTCAGCACCTTGCAAGAACTGAAAAAAGAGCAAGTAAATAAATTGTATGAGGTACAATATGGGAAAATTAGGAATTATGATAAAGAGGAGGAATAAAATATTTTCTCCCCGCTGTCATGATCTCAGTCCTTTTCAAGACTTCTAATTGTCTCTGTCTCAGTACTGCTCACAGAGAGGAGGTTGATGTATTCAAAGTGGTTTATTAATGAAAATCCGTCCAGCCACAATTAAAAGGAATGAGTAAATTGTATATAACAACAAAAACATTTCATTTGCCTTACTTTCCATTATCTTTGAACACTGATGTACTTAAACTTATTTTTCTGTTCATTTAAACAAAATATCTCTCCTTTGGACAGGTCTCTTAATCTTGCTTTCTCTGTGCTCTTCTAGAAATCATTGCCTCACTAGTTGAGGGCCTGCCATGTGACAGAGTATGATCAATACATTGTGTTACTTGAGATTATTTTGTATGTCAGATTATGCTTCTATATTTCAATGTCTTGACTGTTCATGTTTCTACTTTCCATTGCTTCAGAGAGTACTGATGAAACGTCGTTACTGTTTGTGACGGGATCCCCGGGGTGCAGCCTGGGACTGTGGGACCGCTGTGCCCCCTTAATTGTCTCTAGCCTGGGCTGTCTCTCACAGTGCCTTGCTAGTGACCCAGCATTAAACCCCTCCAGGTGCTGTTATCGCTCTGTGAAACCACATGTGGAGACCCACACCCAGCTAGATTGCACGAATGCTCCCAGAGCCACTCATGAATCACACAGAGAAAGGCACCAGAGCCAAATCCCCCCAGCTCCCAGCACTATACCTCAGGAACATACCGTCTTGCACTGCTCAAGATGAGCAGTGCACATTTATTAATTGGTTCACCACTTCATCAATGGAAAGTGGATATACACTAGCCTCTGCAAACCTGAGCAGATTACCAAACTCTTCAGGCAAACTCCCTGGTAAAGATAAACAGTTGAACACATGCAGGTGTGTCATTGCATTAAAGCTCCCTTGCTGGACAGTGGTTGTTGATGGGTTGTTTGACATCCTGCCTAGGTGTTGGTTACTTTCCTTGCTGCCTTCTCTAGGGGGCTAATATCTGTCTGATTCCCCAAATTACAGCATGTTTTAGTGATAACATATAACACAATTCTTATAATTTCATATGTATTGATGATACACATATATGAATAGAAAAATGACTTTCAGCAGATCATAACCTTTCTCATGATACCTCACATACCTCACATGGCCTGCTTTATATGCAAGATCACAATTATATATAAATGAGGGATATAGGGGTTACAGGGCGCTCCCCCCAGGTACAGAATGTCACATTGTCACTTCATAGTAATTATGAGAAAATCAGACTTGATCTTTTCCCCATCAAAATAAGGAAATAGATTGAGGGATTTGGTAGGAAATTCTGCTTTTAAAGTATCATTTGCTGTCATCTGTGGCTTTGCTAAAGAAACTAGTGCTCTGACAAGTGGCATAAAGAAAAGAAACTGTTCTCAGTCAGAACTCTGTAGGTCTTGCTAAATGTTCTCAGGTGAACTGACCTGAAAACCCAAATCTTCTTTATTATCAAGAGATTATGAGCTTTCAGTTAGGTCACAACTAGAGGTGATTAGTAAGGCTAAGATTTAGTCATGGAGATTTTTAGTAAAAGTCATGGACAGGTCATGGGCAATAAACAAATATTCACAGCCCGTGACCTGTCCATGACTTTTATTGTAAATATCCCTGACAAAAACTTAGCAGTTCCTGGGGCCCTGAGGACCAACGGCTGGCCCCTGCTTTGGTGGTGGAGGGTGGGGTCGGTCAGTCCCTGCCACCTCCTTCTCCGAGGCCCCCGAAGACTGCCGCTCCGAAACCCCTGCTGCTCAGGGACCACTGCTGCTCCAGCGGCTCCCGGGGCCAGTGGCACTGGCCACTGTTTGTGCAGTCCTGGGGCTGCCCCAGCAGTGGCCAATGCAGCTGCCCTCGGGGCTGCCTCAGCAGCAGCTGGAGCAGCTGGCCTTAGGGTCCACTCCAGCAGCCAGCCCCAGGGCCTCCCTAGCAGCCACCTGGACGTCTCACACTGGGATCTGCCCCAGCAGCTGCTCGGGCAGCCCTGGGGTCAGCCACAATGGCAGCTGCAGCTGTGGAGGTCCCGGAAAGTCATGGAATCCATGACTTCCGTGACCCTTGTGACAGACTCGCAGCCTTAGTAATGGCTTCTGATTTATCTCTGTGTTCTGACACTGGAGGTTAGTATCAGTTAATGTTCACTTAAATAAAAAAATAGTATGTTCTTCGTTAACTTACTGTAAAGTTCATACTGATTACATTTTTGTGTCTGGATGCAAGGCATTTGATAAGTAGACACTAAGTGTGGCAACCACTAAGGTTGTATAATACCTATTTTCTCTACTACCAATGAATCCACAATAAGTAAAAGCTCTACTGATAGACTGTGGAGTACATTAGATTTGCTAAACTTTCATTTGTTGTTGAGAGACCAAGTTCTGTCGGAAAGGATTTTTTCCAGTAGTCAAACCTATCTATCCTGTATTTATTACCGTGACGTTGGGGATCTCTTTTTAAGGTACTCTATGTTGGTCAGTTGCCTTTGACTTGACTCTTTCTTTGACTTGAGGTGTGGATTTGTTCTTTTCTTTTCTTTTCTTTTTGTGTATGTAAAAGCAGCAAAGAATCTTGTGGCACCTTATAGACTAACAGACATTTTGGAGCATGAGCTTTCCTGGGTGAATATCCACTTCGTCAGATGCATGAAGTGGAAATTTCCAGAGGCAAGTATATATATGCAAGCAAACTAGAGATAATGAGGTTAGATCAATCAAGGAGGATGAGGCCCTGTTCTAGCAGTTGAGGTGTGAAAACCAAGGGAGGAGAAACTGGTTTTGTAGTTGGTAAGCCATTCACAGTCTTTGTTTAATCCTGAGCTGATGATGTCAAATTTGCTGATGAACATCACACGATCCATTGTCTACAGCCAAGCACTGAGGTACAACCGCATCTGCTCTAACCCCTCAGACAGAGACCAACACCTACAAAATCTCCACCAAGCATTCTCAAAACTACAATACCCGCACGAGGAAATAAGGAAAGACATCAACAGAGCCAGACTTGTACCCAGAAGCCTCCTACTGCAAGACAAACTCAAGAAAGAAACCAACAGGACTCCACTGGCCATCACATACAGTCCCCAGCTAAAACCCCTCCAACATATCATCAGGGATCTACAACCCATCCTGGACAATGATCCCACACTTTCACAGGCCTTGGGTGGCAGGCCAGTCCTTGCCCACAGACAACCTGCCAACCTGAAACATATTCTCACCAGTAACCACAAACCGCACCATAGTAATTCTAGCTCAGGAACCAATCCATGCAACAAACCTCGATGCCAACTCTGCCCACATATCTACACCAGCGACACCATCACAGGACCTAACCAGATCAGCCACACCATCACCGGTTCATTCACCTGCACGTCCACCAATGTAATATACGCCATCATATGCCAGCAATGCCCCTCTGCTATGTACATTGGCCAAACTGGACAGTCGCTACGGAAAAGGATAAATGGACACAAATCAGATATTAGGAATGGCAATATACAAAAACCTGTAGGAGAACACTTCAACCTCTCTGGCCACACTATAGCAGACCTTAAGGTGGCCATCCTGCAGACAAAAACTTCAGGACCAGACTTCAAAGAGAAACTGCTGAGCTTCAGTTCATCAGCAAATTTGACATCATCAGCTCAGGATTTAACAAAGACTGTGAATGGCTTACCAACTACAAAACCTGTTTCTCCTCCCTTGGTTTTCACACCTCAACTGCTAGAACAGGGCCTCATCCTCCTTGATTGATCTAACCTCATTATCTCTAGTTTGCTTGCATATATATACTTGCCTCTGGAAATCTCCACTTCATGCATCTGACGAAGTGGGTATTCACCCAGGAAAGCTCATGCTCCAAAATGTCTGTTAGTCTATAAGGTGCCATAGGATTCTTTGCTGCTTTTACAGATCCAGACTAACACGGCTACCCCTCTGATTTTTGTGTATGGTGGCTGTCTGTTATGTCTAAAAACTGAATTAAAAGACTATTAAAGAAACCAAGATATGCTGCATGATCTGTGAGGAGATAGAAGATATGGGGAAAAAACCTCAAATATTTGTGAGATAGGAGGGATTTTGCAAAAGGCAGGTGATTTTTATTTTTGTTTACCTTAGTTGTTTATAACAGATTTTCCTGATCTAGACCTCCCAGTCACCCCAGCCCATCCTATTTTGCTTGCACTGCTGGAAGGGAGTATCAGGTACAATCCTGTCAAACTGATATATTCTAGTTTTAAAGTGTCATTTTCTCATCATAATTTTAATAATTTTCATATTATTTTAATTTAGTATGCTTGCCTATATCTTAAAGAATTAATAAGGCGGCAGACAGGATTTTCAAAGGAGCTCAGTGTTGGCCTTACATTGTTTCATTTGAAGTTAGTAGGAGTTTTATCATTCACTTCAATGGAAGCAGAGTTAGGTGAGTGCTTTTGAAAATTCCTCCCAGACATCTCTTTCACATGTGGGATTAAGTTTATGGCTGTTGGTTACAGTACTTAGATGGGGAGAGTGGGAAATTTGTCTTATAGTCAGTTAAAGCTGAGAGAAATTTCTCTCTGGGTACTTAAAAGCTTGAATGTATTTTCCCTGCCCATGGCACGTGTCTGGATGTTGTGAGCTCCATGTAAACTGACAAGATTGCAGTCTGTAATGTGTATGCACCCAGAGTTGAAGACATCAAAATATTTTATTCTAATTAATCTAAATTGTTGTAGAAGGAAGTCCTAATTTATATAAATAAATTCAATCTCTGAGTTGCCTAAATAACACTGAATCAGAAAATGACAAACTTACATAAAGTGATGTGAGTCCTTTGAGATCATTTTCCTTGACCTCTTTAATTTTGTTGTTTTGAAGGTCTATCATGCGAGTATCAGCTGGAATATTGTTTGGTATTGAAGTCAAACCTATTTAGTGTTAATGATAAACAAAAAAATATATAAATATCTACTATGTTGATATACAGTAAACCATTAACTGCTAAGCAGGACAACACACTGAGAATGTAAATGTGTGGTTTTTAGCTCTGCATTGAATACATATGTTGTTAGTTCAGTCTATCTTATAATTTTAGCTTTTAAAAAAAGTTTCATATTTATACAAAGCTCAACATCAGCCCACAATTCCATTGTTTTCAGTATTCCATTGAAACAGTTTCTTTTTTAAAAGAATAAAATTTATCTGTCGTTTCCCCAAAAGTTTGTAGCATCCTTTTAAAGTGTAGGCATCAGAAAGTGAAAATGAGTAGGAACTGACTGTATAAAATAAAAGGTTAAACTGACTAGTCTATTTTCAATATCCAAGCTTCATAAAATACAAAAAGTAAACAATAATACTTAAACACATTTCTAATTCATAGATCTCAAAGTGTTTTAGAAAAACAGATACGCATTTTTTCTCCATTTCACAAATGGGTAAACTGTGAAACAGAGAGGTCACACTGAGTTAGAACTGAGCCCAGCTCTCTTGACTCCCATGCTGGTACTCTTCTATACTGGACATTTTAAAATAACAAGATTTATCTTGACTTGCACTTTCAGTAAAAAACAGTTGGTTAGGGTTACTCAAAATAAAATGTACACATCCTGTTTGCTTATTAAACTAAAAAGTTATGGTTAGAAAAGTTACAATAATGTGGTTTCATGGTATTCAATAATTCAGTGGATCCATATTATGTAGGATCAGCTGACAAGTCAAAATATGATTTTTAAAAACTATTAGTATGTAATCTCTACCTTTGATCTGAAATTCAAATGTGGTCTTTATTTCTCTTTGCTAACTATTGATTTATAAGGCAGAATTGAATCTGGTGTATTCTTCTGTATTACTTCATGTTCTTCAGAATTAAGAGGAGTAAAAACTACTACACCTCTACCCCGATATAACGCTGTCCTTGGGAGCCAAAAAATCTTACTGCGTTATAGGTGAAACCACGTTATACTGAACTTGCTTTGATCCACCAGATTATGCAGCTCCCCCCCCCAGCACTGTTTTACTGCGTTATATCCGAATTTGTGTTATATTGGGTTACGTTGTATCGGGGTAGAGGTGTATTTGTCAATAAAGTAAGTAGATATGACTTTAAATACAGAGTGGAAGTTACGTTGAGGAGAAGTAAAGTGGGGTGTGGAGGGATTTTTCATGGGCCTTCTGCATTGCAATGAATTTCACCTTGGATGTTTAGATTTATAATTTAAAAAAAGAACACATTTAAAAATCGGATCAGTCCCACTTTTTGTATTTGGAAATACTGGAGTTCAGGGTTTAGTTGTTTTTGGCTGCTCCAGTTAATGATCTTATTGTCTTCAGCTTTGGTTGCTAGCTGTCATGAATAGGCAAATTCTGAGGATTTCTAACTGTGCCTTTTTAAACTTGAGTTTGAATCCCAACATAATTTAAATTCACTTGAGCGATGTATACTTCTTTATTAAACATAAAATGTAAGTTTATAACAAGAGCATGCAATAGGAAATATAATCTTATCCTCTATAGAAAGCTCACTGTCAGACCTGGTTCAGCCTCCATCCCATTGCACATATATTACATGAGACAAAGGCTGTTTTTTGCAGCTCTAGACCCTCTGTTCACCTCTCCCCCACTTTCTCCCATCCAGGGTTGGAGAAAGGCCTATCAGGGAAGGATGGGAAACTAAGCAGGAACTGACAGCAGATTCCAGATAGGAGAGAGTTCAGACCATAGCCTCAGGAAGGCAGTGGGGAAGAAGAGGGTACAGCAGTCCTAAGGTAGAGTCCAGACAGCAGTACTTGTTCTGGGGGAAGAAGGTGTAATTAATATGGAAAGGGCCGAAATAAAGGTTGTGGATTTCACAAGAGCTCTCCCTACTACCTGGTTCCAAATGGCCTATGTTTAACGACATGTGCCATAATTGACAAATGTATAATTATTTTAAATATTAAATCTGTTTTATGGATCTTTTCTAAATGTTTGAATTTAATAAAACAGTTTTGCAACCTGTAATAAGGCCCCCAACCACCATTACCCTGTTACAGATTGTAAAAGTTGTTTATTTTGTTCAGATAATGAGGAAAACATCCATAAAAATAGGTTATACCCTTTTTAAAAAAAACTTCCAATAATGAGTTGACATGAACTAAAGCATAGGTGTCACACATTGTGAGGGCTTGTGTTGCAAATGATCAGGTTTGAAGATTAGGAGCTTCACTTATTGGTAGAAGATATGCTGATACAGGGCTACTGTACAAAAGGAAGTATTTCTTCACACAGTCACCCTGTGGAACTCTGCCAGAGGATGTTGTGAAGGCCAAGACTATAACAGGGATCAAAAAAGAACTAAATAAGTTCATGGAGGATAGGTCCATCAGTGGCTATTAGACAGGATGGACAGGAATGCAAAGCCATGCTTTGAGTGTCCCTAGCCTCTGTTTGCCAGAAGCTGAGAAGGGACAACATGGGACGGATCACTCTGTTTTGTTCATTCCCTCTGAAGCACCTGATATTGTCTACTGTAAGAAGACAGGATACTGGGCTAGATGGACCATTGGTCTGACCCAGTATGGTCATTCTTATGTACTGGAATGTAGGTCTTAGATCTAGAAATACTGTTTTTTATGGTTGTTGAACATTTAGTTTAGTTTATTCTTTACTCTTGTAGTTAAAAGAGTGGTAGATTCTATTTGTTATTTAAGTGGCATGTTCTGCTCCATATCCTGTGCATAAGTCCTATGGCTTTGATAACTTTTTATGATCCATAGGAAGAAATTGCTGTGCTGTTTTTATTTTGAGCATAAGGATCTTTATTAGTTTTTTTGTATTTTTATTTTTTGTATAACTCTTGGGTCACTAAATATATGAGTATTGGGTTGATTAGAAAATCAGTATTGTGTTAGTCTTATTTTACTGTAAATTTTTAGAATGTTTCCTGTTAAATGAACTCTTCAGTTAAATAAATATAAACTTAGAGAAATGACAAGCACATTTATGATTGTTAAGTATGGTTATGCTTCCTAGAAGAATAGACCTTCAAAGGGAACAGGCTTGTGTCTCTTATCCTTGGAGATGGATATTATGTAGGCTAAGATCTTAAAACAACAAAAACTTCAGTACAGAAGGATGTGTGTGTGTGTGTGCGCACACTGCTTCTGCGAGATCTAGATTAGGCCAAGCAGGCCCAATCAGCCATTAAGCAGCAAATGAGTGAGATACAGGCTGAGTGGAAAGCCTTGATTAGAGGAAGCTCACCTGAGCAGAGGTGGGCTGGGCTAGTATAAACCCAGGCAGCTGGCAGTAGCAAAGGCTGCTGAGAGGCAGGCAGTTGTCACCCTCTGTTCAGTAGAGAGGGAAGTAGGGAACCCAGGAAAAGAGTAGGAGCTTGGAGGCCTGGCCCTCACCCTGAGGGAAGGGCATACCCTGAAGTGAGCAGGATCTAGAAGGAATGCAAAGCAGAAAGCAGCCCAGGGAGTAAACACCAAGATTAGGGACTTGAACAGATCTTGGCTGCATGTTGTAGGGTCCCTGGGCTGGGAACCTGGATTAGAAGGTGCACCTGGGTTTCCATACCAGACCCTGAGGGAGTGGCACTATAGGACAGTGAAAGGGAAGACTGCCTGAGACTGCTAGTGAGAAGGGATTTTGATATACTCCCAGAAGGGGAAACCATATAATGACCTGCCTGGAGGGCTGAGTCATAAAGAGGAGGTTGCAGTCCTTGGAATGAGAGAGGGATCACAGAGAGGGAAAGAGACAGAGTGATGGAGAGTGATCACTGGAAGAGATGTCAGCCTAGCAGAGCTATTCCCCAGGGCTGTCCAGCAGTGAGTAGAGCACCCTGTGACAACCTCATTAATATTTCTGAATTCTGATAATGTGTGGCACTAAAATATATTTCTTTGGCTCTGATTTATATATTTGTGTGAATTCAGTTCTAGGATAGAACATTAACCGTTTTAAGAAAAACTAAGCATGTGTCTGCTTCTATTTTAGGTCTCATTTCAACAAGGTATCTAAATATCTGCTCAACTGTATGAGTACTCCCATGGAAGTCAAAGGATTATTCATGCTCCTAAGATTGTTCATGTGCATAGTTACCTTTCTGAACTGGGACCTAAAAGAATGGGAATTTTGCCATTGGACTGTAATGGAAGCAGAAAAAAAGATGAGCTGCCTTAATTTTAAACAATTCTAGAAGAAAAAAGGTTTCATACCTCGTGGAAGTAATATCATTCTTAAAAGAATTTTTGATGAAATTCATGTGTATATAACTATTTTTTAAAAATGGAAGAGCATATTCTCTAGACAACATATCAGATGTTAGAGAAAAAGAATACGATCAGGAGATTTACACAAGTTTTTGATTCTGGAATTAAAAAATAATTTTTGCTTTCACCAAGGCCAAGGGGAATTGTGAAGAGAGAAGGAGAAAGTGCACAGATCAGAGAGGAGGAAGGCTGATGGGGAGGAGTTGGGTGCAAGGTAGATGACAGTAATGAGAAGGGAGAGAGGAGAGCCAAATACAGTGCTGTTCATGAAGAGAAGGAGTGGGAAAAGGGAGGAGGAAGCACACCCAGTCTGATCCAGCACGGGGAGTTAGAGAAGACAGGCCTGTATAATAGAGACAAGCTGCAGAGGCATTGTCATATGAAGGGATCCATGATTCTGTGAGAGCCAAGAACTGGAAAGAGTGAGATATGAAGAGGTTGTGGATGGCAGTAATCTTTTTAGAGACTGAAGGGACATTCCAGAGAAAGCAAGAAAAAGGGAGAAAGAAGGGGGACGGGCATGAGGTTGAGAATTGTGGCATGAGAAGAGCAGATGTGATGGCAGACATGGGTGTAGGAGGTGGAGAGGGTGAGAATGGAGGGAGGTCCATGGGTGAGGCAAATGTCACCAGAGATAAGGAGAGGGATCCAGATGTGGGAGGATTTGTGTTGGCAGGAGGAGTGGGCAGATCAGGATGGAAAGCGGAAGAGTAGGCAGAGCTGGTGAGACTAATAGAGGGGTGAGGGTAACAAGGGAGAGGAAAAGGAGTCAGTAGAGTGGGGATTTAAAAGAAAAAGGTTTTTCTTTAATAATACCCAATTTTGTTATAAACTCAGGTTAAAACAACCCATTGGCATCCTCGAATTATGTAAATCCTAACAACAAACACTTACACAGATAGAGACTGTAGTCATTAATTTTAGAGACTGTGATCCTTATGTACTATATTATATATCTATGAATCTTACAGTGTTATTAACATATTTTCCTTTGGTCAAAATGTCATCATTATGGTTATGCTATTCAGTCTTAACCTAAACAAAAAAAATGATATTCTTTCTATGCTCTTGCGTTATAATTTCCTTGTCGCTGATTTGTGGCTTCTTTGTCTCTTGTCATCCTTTTCTGTTGTCATGTGATCTACTGCTCTGCAAATCATATACTTTTTAGATATAAACTTTTATGGGAGAGAGGAGTAGGGACTTGTCTAATACAAATACAAGACATTGCACATTTGATACAGGTCATATTCTGTCCTCATATACTTTGGCGCATTTTCAATTGAAATAAAGGAAATATGTGAAGGCAGAATGTGTGTGTCTGAAAATTTTAGGAACATAAGATTTTTTTATGTTTGTGGGCATTATTCTCTCATTGTTGGATTGAAATAATCTTGTTTAAAGATAGGAAAGCAAATCTTTGTCTAAATAAAATAGCATTTTATAATTAAGGAAATGAGTTTTATGTAGTCTAAGGTGCTTACCAACTTCAATTACATTGATACAAGTCAAGCCTCACACAAGGAGGTTGCACTGATTTTAATTACATCAGTTTCTAAACTGGTGTGAACAAATCGGTATAAGTTGTGTGTGTAGACAAGGCCTCAGGGAGAGAATTTCATAGATGATATCCTTTGGAAATCTGACTGAAACAATCTAGTAGAAAAAAATTGAAAATGAATACTACTTTGTCCCTCAAAACATGATTTGTTTCATAAGTTCATAATTCATGGAAGTGCAGAATTCACATTCTTTAAAAAATTTCCAAAGAATAATTCCAGTGATAAACAGACATGCAGATTTATTCTTACCAAGGTCAGAGCAGTGGACAACTCTCATATAACACTGACATCCAAAGGGACATACTGGAAACATATCAAAAGGAACTTCTGGTGGAATTGGTCTTCCAGTTGGAAGTAAAGAGTTATCATCGTTGCTTTCATCTTCCATATCTTGCAGCATCATATGCTTTAATGTAAAGTGTGAAAGGCCAATGAAATGTTTAGCAGAGCACAAACCCAAGAAGAGAAGCAACACATATTCTTTCATGTCTTCTCACAGAGAATAATCTGGGGGGGGAAAGAACAAAATATAGCCAAAGTTAGAGAATGTAGAACTGCAAATAACTTCTTTATACTTCTAGTTTAATTCACCTCTTGTAACAAACACTCTTTGGCCATAGCCAAAAATGATTCTTACAAAAAATAAGAATGAAGTTGCAGAATAGTTGATGCTTATGCAACAGTGAAGGAGTTTATTGAGCTCAGTTAAAAGGTCACTTGATAATACACTGAAATAGGGTTTGAGTGTAGTACAGTGGGCTCTAGAGTTATGAGAAACATGTTGTATGTGAGTTTTGTAGCAAAACTTGGCACAAGTTTTTAGGATATGATCCCAGTTTATTAATCATCTGATGGCTGTTAGCATTAAATTGCAATATGTTTTAAACTGATTTACTGTTCCTGTTGCATTTAGAGGGATGGTAAATATTTATATTAGGTATAAAATGCATCCATCAGAACATTCTCTGATCATGTGCTCAAATTTGAGGGGGAAAAAAAATCTACCGTTGTAAGTTCTCAAACTCTGGATCAACTTGCCTCTTGTCTTAGGTATTCAGATCTAAAGATTCCTGGTAAAAGCCCTGCACTTATTACTATTGTTGCAATGGCATATAGGGAAAGAGTCGATCTTTTATGTGACAAAGATCCAAATTGTATAGGTCTGTATTGTTTAAGATCAGAAACTTAAATTGTACCTGTAAATTAACTGTAAGCCAATGTCCATCACTGGGAACAGAAGTAATATTTTTATTTGTGTTACAGGAGCACTTATAGGCCTAAACCCCAAGATAAGGGCCCCATTGTTCTGGGGGCACTCCATGGCCAGAGTCATAGACAGTCTGCCCTGAAAAGTTTACAATCTAAATAGATAAGACTTATTGTTGTAAGGTATGGCTGATCCAAGTGCAGTCCCATGTAGTAATCCAGTGCAGAGGTCCCAAAGATGTTGATCAGTTGGGCTATATCCACATCAGAGGAATAGTCAGACATATGCAGATTGAAAAGTATTTTTTTACATTATTATGGCTATTTAGAAATCCAGAAACACTCCCAAATTTCAGACTATCTCAACAAAATACATATATCTCATTGCAAAAGCAAGGACAGGTGTTAGTTCACGATGCCTGTTAATAATATCCAATAAATAATTTCTGGGTTTACCTTGTGCCAGATTGCTCTCATCCACTCCCCTTGACTAATCCTTGGGAAAGCAAGGAGTCTGCACCATTCAGACCTGAGCCTTGAATCATCTGTGAATTAATGCCAATGCAATCCAGATCTCTGACAGTTTCCCCCAGTGCACACCATATAAATTGCACACATTGGGTGATCAAATAGAACCCTGTGAAACTGCCAGTAATACTGATGAGCAATTGCTCAGCAATATGTTTTCATAATTCTATTTAAGGTAACATTGCAACTACTGAATTATACCAGTTAGATTCTGCAAACAAATGAACAAAACATTGTGGCCAATAGTATCAGACTGAAGACAGGTCTAAAAGAGTCAGCCTGGACACCTAACCTCTCTCCAAGACTGGAAGAAAGTAATCAACCATTGAAGCAAGTGCAGTCTCAGTTCCATGCCCAGAAGAAAATCATATTGACCATGGGTCAGAGAAATTGGAGAGTTCCAGATTGTTTCTCTACAGTCTTCTTAATAACCTGCCCATAAACAATAATTGTCAAGATTGTCACTGTTCACATGACTTCCTGAGCATGGCTAAATTGCTTGCCTAAAGAGAACTAATACCTGTTCCCAAAGAAAACATTAATGAACAGTCAAGAGTAGGTCCAAAATCTCTTATCAGAGTTTATTAATGACAGGGGAAATGGTTCCATCTGCTAGATATGTCACTGAAACTCCTCCAGCACATTAGAAATCTTGCAAGCAAAACTGGCAAAAATTAGGCACTATGTTAGAAATATAGGAATTGTCAGTTAGGAATATAGAAATTGCTTCTGACAATATACACTGCCAGAAGCTTCATATTAGACAATTATGGAATATGAGATAAATTTGATTTGTCCCCTCCTAACATGGATCAGCTACCATGGATGTAGCCAATGTTGTTAGAATCCAATCAGTTATATTCATATAGTCACAGTGAATAAGAAGCAAAAGTTCTTTGCAAATAGACACTGGTTTAATCAGCCACCTAGAATTTTTTTGCAAGGCTTTCTAGATGCTACAGTGGAGGTGAAGAAATTGATTTTCACTTGTATGTCAGCCATGGCATAGGATTTCAAAAACTCTTTCTGCTGCAATCAGTCAGACTGAGTATGATATTCACCACTGGCTCTCTGATTTCATCCTTACATGCTTGCTCTCTCTCTAAACCCTTACTCCCCTCAGGTTATCTGTGAAGATAGTGTATATATAGGTAGGGGAATTCAGGGGACAAAAGACAATCATATTTAGTCACTAGCATGTTAATAGAGTGACCGTCATATATATGGTAAGTCTCTCATAGAAAATTCAAACCTAACTGGGTCCACTAATCTGATTAGGTGGATCTAGGAACAAGGTACTCCAGTCCAGGAGCAAAGATAGCTTTGACTTGAAACTGAAGAAGGCAGCATGGTCTCCTTGTTTAGAACACACAACTGAGATTCAGGAGACCCAGTTTTTGCTCTAATTGTCCACTTACTAGGATATTTAGACTTAATTTGAGGAGCTGGGTGTATCCTACCCTATTCTATGTAGAACACAAGAGGCACTGCTGTAAATTTTGTTATGCATATTCTGTTTATAAGATAATCTCTTTTTGGGATGTCAGAGAATTCTTCTGGGAAATGTTGGGTGGATGTAGATCCTTGTTTGATTGTTAATTTAAATGTTTAATTGTCAATTTATGGTTAAAGATTCTCTTGATGCAGGCACTTTGACACTTGTTACTTCTGTCATTTTCTGGTTCTAGCTTTGGGAAAGTGAGTGCACTCACTTATACAGGTGTGTTGCTTTGGCCGATGCTAAATTCCAGTTTGTGTTTTTGTTGTTTTGCATTGTTGCTTTTAATTTACTTATATGAGACCAATGTTTTTGTGTGTGTGTGTGTGTGTGTGAGGCTCATTGTTCTTAATACTATTGAGGCAGGATGGTCCAGTGATTAGGGTGCTAACCTAGAACATGGGAGGCTTTGGTCCTATTCCCTGCTTTACCGCAGCTTCCTCTGTGATCTTGGGCATATCACTTAGGCTATTAACTCCAGTTGATTTCATGGTGGATCTGGGCCTTAGTGTCTCTGGCCTGGCTTTTTAAATTTTGAGAGGGAGGGATAGCTGAGTGGTTTTGAGCATTGGCATGCTAAACCCAGGGTTGTGAGTTCAATCCTTAAGGGGACAATTTGGGGATTGGTTCTGCTTTGAGCAGGGGGTTGGACTAGATGACCCTCCTGAGATCCCTTCTAGCCCTGGTATTCTATGATTCTATGAAACTGTGTTTTAAGCATTACATTAATTATACTGGAAGTAACTTCATAAATCCCAGGGAATATAAAAATTATTATGCTATAAAGTAGGGGGGGTTTCAGGAGTACCTGTTCTTATTCTCCCTCTGAAATGGATGTATAACTGACAGAAATGTCAGTGGGAAGTAGCACACATTTCCATTTGAAATTTCAAATGTTTTAGTGGTTGTGAAATTCTGAATTTCACAATGAAGAGGTATTGAACATTTTCTGCAAAAACATTGTAATTCTTTAGCTTAGTTCTAACATCTTTATTAACTTTTGTGTCTGCTTAAATCCCAGTAGATTAATATAAATGCTCCAAATGTTTTAATCCAGATATTTTATGAAATATTTAAATATGTAACTATGTAATAAAGTATGTGAAATGGGTTACTATTGTCAAGATAATGTATAACCTCAGCAATTTTCATACTTACTAATTGACCAGAACACTGAGGGGGAGATTTAGCCCAGTTACAACAGGGGTGGGGAAGGGCACAAGAAGCATTTCTTCTACTTGCATCAACTGCATAGAGTCCCTGTGCTTCCCTGACTTCAGACAGTGCTCCTGTGCAGCACCTCCAGGAGCACAAGCCACTCCATATTTAAGAGTGGGGAAGTAGAAGGGACTGTGTGCTCCAGCATCAGGCAGGAAGTTGATGGGGTGCAGAAAGCATGCTCAGCACTTAAACACACTGCAATGGTAATGTTTTCCTTGCACACCCTGAAGCTCTAGAAGATATTGTGCCTCTACAAACTCCCCTTGGAATGTAGTTTAGCCTCTATGATTTGGAATTTTAAAGGTTGTTTGTTTTATCCCAAACCTCAGGTTGCCAGATAACATACAGAAGAGATTAACTCTTCTTTTTTATGCATTTGTTAGTGTGGTACAGTTCTTGGTATTTCTAGATTATTACGTAAAGTTTATGATAAACTCTTAATGTTATTTTAATGTGACTAACACCATTCAGATGTAATAAAACTTGGATTCGAAATTCCTGTGTAACAGTACAGTAACTTCATAATATTAAAATAGTAAATGTGCATTACAAGAGAAAATACAATAAATCAGTTTGGGGGCATAAAGATTATTTGAAGGCCCTGGTAAGTATGCATAGGTTCAAAGAAAAACATTGAAATTACTCTATGGCTAGATTCCAGCAGCAGAAAACAGCAACATGTGATCATTGTTTTCTTATAAGTCATGACACTGAAGGAGTTAACAGGAGAGTAGTCAATATTTAGTCCTTTTAAGAGCCATGTTTAGAAAGAGCTGCTGTTAAGGTAGTTTGATGAAGGGAGGCAAGTTTCCTAGAGTATTGTTTCTGAAAAGGAAATGTTTAAATGAGCCAGGAATAAAACACTGGTTTTGCTGGAAGACAGTCAGGGAAAATCCTTGTGTTCATTAGTATCACAAATCATTACTCTGTGCAGAGCTTTTATTCAAAGAAAGGCAAGATAATAGCTCCTTTGACCACTATATTTAAAAATAGTTTGGCTTTTATTAGTCATTGTTCCTTCCCAAAAATAAATGGTTTTATATTCTAGCTCTTTGTGTTTCTTTGGACTAATGCCTAAGAAAAATACAATTAAACAACTTTCTGAATAAGAACATCTAAGAAACTAAGGCATGGTCTGGAAAATACAGCATTATGTTAAAGATACACAGTGCAACTATGAGAAATGCAGTCTTAAATAAAATAGCTGAGATATTGTTTTTTATTTTATTGACTTTGGATAGAGTCTACTTTACTTGTACTTTGAAAGGTAGATGAACATTAATCTGTGAGCATGTTTGCTGTTTTCACTTATTTAAACGTCTATTCTGTTCACTTTTTAATTTTTGTTTTTAAATCATTTTCTGTTATACTTGATAAAATAATTTTTTCATTAAAATAACTTTTAGAAGTATATTAATTGTAAGTAATGATTATAGAACAGGGCTCTGCATAGATTAAAATAACAAGGAAAGATTTATCATATATCGCTTTAGGTGTTTACATGACAAAATAAATCGCTTCTCTTCTTTTTATAAGGTTGATTACTGTTTGCTTATTCAGTTAGAGCAATATTGCTTTTACTCTATTTGATTCTAAAATTTCAGTAAACTTGAAAATATTTGAAGTACAAAGTATATTATGAAAAATATTTTTACTTTAGAAATCATTTAGTATTGCAAAGCATTTATTTACCTAACAGTGTTCTCTTCATATAGTAATTGAAAATATGTTGCTTAATTCTGTACTGCTGTTTAAATGCGAATAGATACAAAAATGTAACATACCTGGTAAATGTGGCAGGTCTTCCAAAAGCAGTGATAATCCACCTAAGAGGTTTATTTCAATTTTTTTAATTTTAAGAAATTATTAACAAACTTGTGTTGAGTGCTGTAAAATTGAGAGTGGGCATTTCAAGGAAAAATTCAACTTGAAAAGTTCCTGATCTGCCTGGTACCCTGGATGATACTTGAGTAAACTGCTTCTACAGATTAGCCCATTTTAGTACTGAAGAAAGGCATTAAGACTTGTTACTGCTCATATGGTTTTCATCACTGCTTGTATCACAGCCAAAACTTCTAGCTTAACTGTAGACGTCTAGTAGAAGACTTGGTAAAACCTGAAGTTTAATAATGGATGGCACTTGGCCGTTGGAAGTACAGTGAAGTCTATTCAAATCCATTCCTGATATGAGAACAAACTTTTTAAAAATAATTTTTCAGTGCATCATTCCTTATAGAGTGTGGCATTTACCAAAATGTGAACACACATCCATTCACAGAATAAGCAGTGATAATGATCAGCAAGTTATCAAACCTATTCAAAGACTAAAGCTGTAAAATTAATACACTGCTTATTCTTTTTTGTAATTGTATATAGATTAGACATCTTACTTACAGTAAATACCTAGCAACAGGCCAATGTACACCACACTTTCTGATTAAAAGCCTACATTATATTATTAAATACAAGTAGGGTGACCAGATGTCCCGTTTTTATAGGGACAGTCCCATTCTTAGGGACTTTTTCTTATATAGGCACTTATTACCCTCCACCCCCTGTCCCTTTTTTTCACAGTTGCTATCTGGTCATCCTAAATACAAGGGACAAAGTTGTTTAAAACAGTAAAAAATTTTTAGCAAGGATGATGGTCATTAGTGGGAACATTGGAATAAATACCTATTGCTGGAACTTGCTGATGTTAACATAAGTCCAGTCTTTAATTGCAATATGTTATAATCATGATTGGAGCTATAAGTTTAAGCTAGATCTGTGAAAAATAGAAATGTTTTACATTATTCATACTACAGCATCCATACAAAATATAGTTAGAAGCAGGGTTATATGCTCCTTTCTTTTATCAGATTGTCTATTTGAAGTGATATGACACTAATGTGAGTTGTCACTATGCAGTTTGCATAGTCAGTGTAATTAATGGCTTATATCTCTAGGTTTAGGACAAATTCAAGATTTTCATTTATCCGGTTTTATAGATGTTACTTTGTCATTACTAATGCAAATAGCTCTTTTTTATGTTACAATTCCGATAATCTTGCAAGAGGAAAAAAAAAGTTAAAAATTCTAGTTCCTTTCCATCCTGATAAAATGTTTGGATGGCAAGGAATTATAAGTTCATGTTGATGACATGTCGATAAGGTTACAGATTTGTTTCAGTAACACTAGTTATTTTGTCTACTGTATTTTTAAGGGTGAAAAGAAGCAAATATGCTACACTAACATTTCCAATCTGAAGTTACTATTCTAAAGAAAATAAGGCTTGTGTTGCTCATTGCATTGTTCTTTTTTGTATGTTCCAGGTTGACTAGAGTAGATGAGTTATACATCCATTATGGATCAGTGTTTCCCAAATAGTGAAATTACTTTCATTAACAATCAAAGTTCCACACCAAAAGGCCAAAGATACTGCTTTTAATGTTTCAGATGTGTAGTTCTAGATTTCAAAATGCTATCAGCATTAGAACAAACTTCCTAAGAAAATATATTGCCTGTGTATTGAATGAGTTTGTTTGCATCCATTTATTTGAACAAATTTGGATAAAATTGCTGTAATGAAGTCTGTCTTGTCTCTTTAATAGTAAAAGGGAACATTGTGGAGGTAGTTGGATAGCTGGAAATCCCAATATGGCAAACGAGGCTTTGGGAACTTAATCATGTTCTTTCAAAAATTCACAAAATCTTTTACAATTTACTATAAAACTAACTAATATTGCAGAATTCTACAGCAAGTTCACTGTCTCTACTTTATTTTGTGGGTTGTTTTACAAGACATGTAATAAGCCAGCACAGCATGTAGGACAGCATAAATGTTTTGAATGCAAGCTTGAATAGCCAAATTTATGGGTCGATATTAGGAACTTATTTTCTTGATAATGTTCAACATACCTCTGAATTTTTAAGTTACAGTTGCAGTTCACATCAACGGATCTCTTAGCAACCTGCCTAAGAATATTATTTATACTGCAGAGAGCAGAATCACTCACTTCTTAGCAATGAATAGTAAAAGCAGTTGACTGTAATGTTTCAGTGGTTCAAAAGGATTTTGTAGATATATCTTATTGATGCTATTTACCTTGCACAAGAAGTTTCAGATACAGTAAATAAATTTTCTTGGCTCTTCATGAGCAACTAATCTCCCTTCTATGTACAAGTTTCAGTTTTTCTGACTAAACAAAATTACAGTAAAATACCAGTTTTCTACTAGCTTGTTAACATCTGAATTCCATTACCTACTGTTTCCTTAATCTCTACTTTTATGTATTGAAGGAAACAGCCTCACATTCAGTGGGCATTTTTCCATTAGCTTGTCTCTCTCATTTAGTACTGCAGTTTTAAAATGTTGACTCAGCTGTTTCATATTCTGCCTGACAACTCAGAAGTGCTAAATAATGTTAATTGTAGAAAATAAATGTTGATTTCCTGAACCACAGTTGTCATTTAACAACTTTAGAGAATGTTACCTACCTTTTTAACTGCAAGAGTTGAACTCTTGAAGTGAAAAGTGATCTTGTTGCACTTTGTTAATATAATAGTTAAAGTAAATTGTTTTTGAGGATCAAATTTCATTACATTGCTGAATATCCATTTTATGAACAAGGATTTATTTTTTTTAAATATCCTAGTATAAAACTAGAGATGTGAAAAAAATAGTACCTCTGATAATTATGACTCTATGACATTAAGTTACATGGAAGAGACAGTTAGTGTAGAGTAACTGGGTCCCAGAAGTTTCCTAATCAAGGATGTTTTTTTTTTTAATACGGCCTCAAAATGTAGTCCATTTTTTAAATCACAAGTGAAATTATCAGACAGTTGCTTGGCTTGTTCTTAAGCAATTAACTTCATTTATTAATTTCAGTTAATGACATAGCAGGCTATTCATATAAAATTGGTATATTCTTTAAAACAAATGCTACTTTTATGAATAGACTAACTTCTGATTGGATGAAGCACAAACCAAGACCAGTATATAATGCAATCAAAAGACAGCTTTCTAGTGTTGAGAATTTTGTCTTTTTTCCAAAGCTTGTATACAAGTCTTAGTGGAAGGCAAAATAAGTTTTCATTAATGGCCACTGTTTATAAAGGCGGTTTACGTGAAAATGATTAATGTAACTCTGACTGTACAGATTCTCTCTTGGAGACTAGCCATGGCATTTTAATAACATGACATATTCCTTTTTTGCTGAGAAGCCAGTATATGTTGAATGCAGTCCATATGTTTTGGTTTTAGTTAAGTTCTGGGCTTTCTCAAGTTCAACCACACTCTTTGCACTACTTGAATATGGAAAGTTTATTCTTCCACTTCTGTGGTTCATCTTGATTCTTCACTCTCTGTATTGATATGCAAAGTAATTATGTTTGTTTAATTTTATGTATACAACAAACATAAAATTATTGCATCAACACTTTATGTATGGGTTAATGTACTCAAACCTTTTTTCTGAAAAGTTGTTTTAGCATCTGACTTATCAACTAAAATATCTGAAACCAAAAATAAACGTGGTCTTACTGTACAGCCTGAAGCCTTTCATCTCTACCTTTAATTATCAACATGTTGAAACTAAATAGTGTATGATTAGTATCTTAAAATATGCCTGTGTATTGTGTTTTTGAGCATGTATGTAAGAGCTGTAAACTCAAGCGTACAGTAACGTGTCCACATGATTTAACAACCAGAACAAAAAAGTTTTCTTCTTTAATTTTAAAGTGTTAATGAAAAATGATAGCTTTGCAGAGTGTGGTCCACTGGTTAGAGAGGGACATAGGAGTCCAGAGACCTGGGTTCTGTTTTTTCTGTTGACATCCTGTGTGGGTTTAGGCAATCTATCTTAGATTCCCCAACTGTAAAATGTGGCTATCGGTCTTTTAAAAGTGCTTTGACAACCTTTAGTGAAAGGTACTATGTAAATGCATATTTGTATTATTACTTCTACAGAAGGTATAGGATGAGCAGTGGCAGTGCAAATTGTCAACAGTCCCCAACTGTAACTTGGAGACACCAGATACAGAGGTCTGTAAGTACACCGCTACCTCAATATAACGCCACCTGATATAACACGAATTTGGATATAACGCGGTAAAGCAGTGCTCGGGGGGGGGGGGGGCGGGGCTGCGCACTCCGGTGAATCAAAGCAAGTTCAATATAACAAGGTTTCACCTATAACGCGGTAAGATTTTTTGGCTCCCAAGGACGGCGTTATATCGAGGTAGAGGTGTAGTTCAGTCTCCATGCCTAATCAGTTGCGGGTCTGTCTGCTGATACTGCTTACAAACTTTCTCATTATGAGAATTTTTTGTCCACTATAAATGAACTGAGAACACAGTCATGCTCATACAGATAATCTAATAGTTGTAAAGATCATGTCTACATAGGACAGCAATGCACACTAAAGGAGTATGATTTCTAAAATGCACTAACATGTGGTGCACTAATTTGTCTGTGTAGACCCTGCTGTTGTACACTAATAGTTCCCTCATGCACTGTTTGAAACAGTACTATACTAAAGTACCAAGTAGTGCACCTTACAAATCGCATTCCATTAGTGTGCATTGCTGCACCCTGTCGACAAGCCCTGAGTAACTACATCTTTTGACCTGACCTGAAGTCAAACCACTGACTTAATGCTGAAAGGCTCCACAACCTGTGTCAAGCTACTGAGTCTTCCAGTTACTAGATTCTAGGAAAAGTTTTCTGTTTTGAAACACAAAATCAAGCTAACGCTGTACTTCCTTGTTAACAAAATAAACTAATTTAAAAAGTAAAACTCTCACTTTCTAAATATATTTATGATGTTCTTGCCATATTTTTTTTGCATCAATGATATGACAGGGTAGTTGACAATGGATCGGTCTACATGAGTCTTTGCTACCAAGTCATCTTGCTTTTACTTCGAAGGGCAATATTTAAAGCTATTTTTTATTTGAATAGGCTTGGAAGTTTTAAGAAAAAAATGTCTATTCAAGCCTGTAGATACTTCCATGATTCATTGTACAACAGCAATAAAATAGATCAATGCCTTTACTTAGAGTAATGTTAAAAACACTTGTTTGTCAAGCTACAAGTGATGCTTAAATTCTCTGTTTGGCATCAACCAGTTTTTCATTTTGGGGAGTGTGAGGGTGACACTTGGGGTGGTACTATATGGTCTCTTAATGAGTGTTACGTTTTTTTACTCTTAAAAATAAATTAGTATTTTAGAAGCTGGCATCTCTAAACTTAAAATAGTTATAGTTTTCATTCCATTTATGTGAAATGTCATTAAAATTACTTTTAGAAACAGCAAAATGTCAGACTTAGGAACTTGGCATTGTTGTAAACATTATTTATTGCAACTTGCATGCTTGTCTCCAGGTTAATGAATTTTGTCAAACCTGTTATGTGTTTTTGAAGAAGCTGAGTTTTTACATTTCTTTCAGAAGGTGAGCATGTAACATTTAGTAGGTTGACTTCTAGGATCTCTTCTAAACCAAATTTGTTGAAAGATCATGTTCTTATTATGGAAAAGTTTACATATAACTTCAGGAAATATTAATAATACACAGGAAGGAATTACCTCACGAAATTCATTCTCTGAACTCTGTTTTACAAAGCATATGAATGTTCTCACTTAGGTACGTGTTCTCAGATACAATAAAATAAATTATAAAATTCTTGGTCATGGAGAACAAATAAAGAAGAGAGTTTGGGCAGTATACTACCAGCCTAAGTGACAGAGTTCCATAAGATTAGTTCTTCTGGTTTGACATCTGCTAGATTAATAAAAGAGCAATTCAAAACTCAAAAAGTTCCCGAAAGACATTGAAGGTATTCCTAAATCTTTTATTGGCATACATACAGACAAATTGGAGGAAGAATCCCATACACTGCTACAGGCTGGGGACCGACTGGCTAAGCGGCAGTTCTGCAGAAAAGGACCTGGGGATTACAGTGGCCAAGAAGCTGGATATGAGTCAACAGTGTGCCCTTGTTGCCAAGAAGGCTACCAGCATATTGGACTGCATTAGTAGGAGCATTGCCAGCAGATCGAGGGAAGTGATTATTCCCCTCTATTCAGCACTGGTGAGGCCACGTCTGGAGTATTGCGTCCAGTTTGGGGCCCCTCACTACAAAAAGGATGTGGACAAATTGGAGACAGTCCGGTGGAGGACAACAAAAATAATTAGGGGGCTGGGGCACATGACTTATGAGGAGAGGATGAGGGAATTGGGCTTATTTCAGAGTGGTAGCCATGTTAGTCTGTATCAGCAAAAAGAACAAGGAGTACTTGTGGCACCTTAGAGACTAACAAATTTATTTGAGCATAAGCTTTCGTGGGCTAAAACCCACTTCATTGGATGCATGCAGTGGAAAATACATATACACAGAGAACATGAAAAAACGTCAACTGTTGTCAACTGTTGGAAATGGGCCATCCTGATTATCACTACAAAAGATTTTTTTTCTCCTGCTGATAATAGCCTACGTTAATTGATTAGTCTTGCTATAGTTGGTATGGCAACACCCATTTTTCATGTTCTCTGCGTATATATATCTTCCTACTGTATTTTCCACTGCATGCATCTGATGAAGTGGGTTTTAGCCCAAGAAAGCTTATGTTCAAATAGATTTGTTAGTCTCTAAGATGCCACAAGTACTCCTCATTCTTTTTGGGCTTATTTAGTATGCAGAAAATAAGAGTGAGGGAGGATTTGATAGCAGCCTTTAACTACCTGAAGGGGGTTCCAAAGAGGATGGAGCTACGCTATTCCCAGTGGGGGCAGATGACTGAACAAGGAGCAATGATCTCAAGTTGCAGTGGGGGATGTCTAGGTTGGATATTAGGAAAAGCTATTTCACAAGGAGGATGGTGAAGCACTGGAATGGGTTACCTAGGGAGGTGGTAGAATCTCCATTCTTCGAGGTTTTTAAGGCCCAACTTGATAAAGTCCTGGCTGGGACTGAATGATGTCCTGAGGTCTCTTCCAACCCTAATCTTCTATGATTCTATGTAGGGAGGGAATGTGATCATTTGCTTAAGTGATGAGTTCATTCCATCATAGTCTTAGCCTAATATTGTATGTTTCTAAAAACAGTAGTCAGTTATTCAGATTTCCATATTAATACTACTTTTGTCGCATACATACCACACGAGGTCTTTTGATGATCTTAAACACGCATACTCTTTCTGCCACAGTCTTATGGGAAAACTACAAATCAGTGCAAGAAGAAAGGATCAAATCTAGAAATTTAATTCAGATAGCTCTAACTTGCAGAATTAATTATATGGTAGCACATATAATAGTATAAATTATTTGATTGAAACTATGGCTTTCCGTACATAAGAGACTGGTAAACCTGTAAAATATATTCACTTTCTCCATGGGTTCCCAATATATTTTTCTTCAGCTTAAAAAATAATGGTTGAGTCCACTATGGCCTTAACAGATATGAATTGTTTAGTTCAAGTAATAGAGGCTTATCATTTTAGATCCAGAGGATTCTAGGTTCGATCCCTTACTACAAGTGACCCACCATGGGATGTTGAATTACAGCTGTATTCCAGCATGTTTATAAGCTTGAAAAATATCACAAGGGAGTATAGAAAAATGTCTAGATTTAATGGCCTATATAAAAGGTAACACACAGCGTGAAAATAAATTGTTAGAGATCTTTGTATATTTTTATAGACTTTTTAATGTCAGTATTTTAAGTTTTTGGTTTCCCTATTTTGGTCACTATAAAAGTTTGCTATAGCAATTTTGAATGGATTTTCATATTAACAAATGTGCACAAAATAATATGTTACTTTCACCACTCAGTTGGCATCATTCATGTAACCTGAAAGACACACACATTCAGGATTACATATTAAATATGTGTATGGTTTGGAAAATAAAATTCCTTGTTGTTTTATATAAACTATTTGAAAGCTGATGGCACATATTACTGAAGGGATAATTTCCATTTGGGTTGCTAGCAGTGATATTAAACAGTTTTGATATTGGTCAGCAAGTATATGTATGAGTAATCGCTGAAGAGGTGAGCGAATTATACCACTTTTATAGTGTGTGAACAATTTATTCTTGTTGCAGTAAGATTGTATCATGGTTTTCAGGATAATGAATGTGAAATGCATTATAAATACTGTGAGTAATAAACTGTCTCTTCACCCCACATAAAATAAAATCATACAATATCCTTTGCTCAGAAAGTGAAAGCGCAATGGATTAAACAGACCATTTTGTGGGACTGTAATTGCTCCCCGATGGATAACATTTGTTAACACAGTAAATTTGAGATGCACTTTTTAAGGTATTGAGTAATAATGCAACTCAAGTACTCAAAGTAAATATCTGCTAAATGATGTAACAACATTATGCTTAGTTCTATGAAGAAGAAAATATATGGTTATTTTTTGTCTTTTGTCTTTTGCAGCACTGATGTGGAATTCTTTTTATTGAGTAGGGCATTTACGAAGAGAATCATATGTTCTGGTGCTCAAAGCTTACTTGGGTAATACAGCGTTTTGTGATTGCCAGGAGATAACAAGTGATGTGTCCCTAAATATACTATGTATTAAACCATTTTTATAGGATGGAAACTAACTTATGATTTTGAACAATTGGTTTCAATATTACTGATATAAATTATATTTTATTAAGATGGTGGTGTCTTACAAGAGATGCTGAAAATGCTTTAGATTCCCCCTTCTTTCCCCCCAAGATGCCTAAGGGAGTTAAGCACCCAACTCCAACTAACTTTCAGTAGGTGTTCAGTTCCAAGCTGTTCTAGATGCATTTGAATATCACATCTTTATTTTATTATAGTGTTAAATCTACCCCAGAGCTTACTGAAGAGAAAAGGAACAAACAAGTGTAGAGGTTTTGTTTCATTTTTTTAAAATCTGAAAGTATGTTAAAATGTAGCAATGACTGCAAGTCAAGTTATGATTGTAGATTGAAGTCTACTTTCCCCTCCAAGTATGAGACATTATTACTAATTATGACTTCAACATATAAGATAAGATAAAAGGGCTAGTTGTTCTACTATCTGAACTATACAAATTTGAAATCTTTATAGCTAAAGTGGTGCAACTCCTTAGCGTGGACATAGTTATGCCAGTATAAAGGTTCTTTTCCCCTACCAGTACTCGCTGCATATAAACACAATAGGAGTTGTACAAATTTAGCTATTTTGATTAGGACCAGGCCTAAGCATCTGTCATTAGGTGGATTAAGTTGCCTGTTTCTCAAGACTATAAATTATCCAGTCTACACCCTGCCGATCATAGTGCTATGTATTCTGTCAGGTTTATGGTGATTTCACTGGCTGAGACACATAGAACCTCTATAAGATTTCCCAAGTAACTACCTGTTTATTGGCATGTAATTTCTTTGTGCACTACAGAATTGCCTTCTTTTTGCAGTAATGCCTACCAAATCAGTGGATATCAAAGAGAATGCCCTCCCCCTCCTGGTTCATTGTGGGACATATTTGATCAGATCCAGATGGGGTAGATGACACCTGGGGTGCTCAGAAGAGAGCGGCAGGCTCAGCTGCTCCAGAGCCGCCTTCTTTCACCTATCCCCCAGATCACACATGGAGATCCGACCTGACCGGGAAGCTGGAGCAGCGGAGGAGATTTCTCCATCTCTCTTTCACCCATTAACTAGGCTATGGCAGGGAAGGGAGAGTTGATTGTCTCCTTCACTATGTATGAAATCATCAGAGGTGGTCATGCAGCAGTCTTTCTGTGGTATTTGCTTCCCAGAAATAAAATGGAGGTTTAGTTTCATACACCACTGTTTCCAAGAGGCTGTGGGTCTGATTGATAATAATTGATAACCAAAGAGGAATTTTTCCTTTTGGGCAAGATTGCAAGGAATATTGTGGATTTTTTTCACCTTCCTTGTAGCATTCTGGAGGCCCAGTTTTAGTTTTAATGAGGAGTAAGGACAAGAATTTAAAAGCTGTACATTTGTAAGTGGTAATTTTCTTGCAGCTGGTGTCCAATGTGCATGTGAAGCCCAGAGGGATTAAACATGAGACATGGGAGATAACTAGTGGACTCTATTAGTCTGAAGGAAGAAGGGTAGACCTTAAGTCTTCACGGACTGAGACACCCTTTGTGTATTTTTGTTCCCCTTCATGGGCAGATGGTGAGAGGATTGTGGGGAAGGCTGAATCCTCGGGGTTAGGCTAAAGGAAACAATACTTGAAAATTGGTTGGCATAATGGTGGTTAATGTCACATTGGAACCAAGTAAATGCCCGGTATTTGCTTCTGTTAAGTTAATCAAGTTCTGACCTGCTTTAAAAGCCATCATTTTATCTGTTTGATTCCTTGTCAATGGTAAAATTATTTGATTTACATGTTGTTTTCTCTGAATCTGCTGATACATCAGGAACATAAATATCTCTGCTTTATAGATGGGGAGACTAACTAGTGAAGCGGTTGACTCACTTACCTACAGCAATATAGTCAGTTAGTGGCAGGTCTGGTATTAAAATTTGAGTTTTTGATTCCCTTAGTCTATGTTCAGACCACGCTGCCTCTTTGTAAAAAGTAAGATTGATTGAATTTGTTTCATGGATTTATGAATCTTTATGTAAATGAAAGTACCAGCTGTTGCACTATATTAAAGTGCTTATGTTAAAAGAGGAGTTGTCATGTGCTCAACATTTTCTTGTTTAATTGTCTATTAAATATATAGTTTCTCTGAAATGAAACAGATGGATTGTTATTGCAGTCCTGGTGGAGTTTGTATTTGTTTAATTCTTTGTACAATGCAAAAATCTCTACAAGTCTATCAAGTATTTGTTATTCACAGTGGTCAGTGACCACTGTACTCATGTTTGAGTCTTTTATTTCTGCTAACCTGTTTGATATACTCAGTTGCACTATAAATCCAGCCAGATTACAGGCTGGTTCAAGACTTGTGAATGGTATTTTTCTGCTCTGTTTTTCATCAAAAAGAAGGTATTTATTTGGTTTTGTGTGTCTAGGTGAAGAAGCGCAGTGAAAAAGTGATGAACTGGGTTTTGTTAGGCTGAGTTTGAAGAGTTGGAGAGGAGTATCTCACAAATGTTAATTGCTAAACTACAGCTATAGGTACACAGATATACAAGCTACAGGTGTCTACCACATGAGCAGGTGGAAATTGTCATAACTGTGAGGAAATGTGATGACTATTATATACCCATGATACATTTAGCCTAAGCTGCACTATGTACAATATTGGTTGTATGTTTAGGAATGATTTTAAAAGTTTGGAAATGATTTTAAAAGTGAGTTCCCATATTTAAAAGAGCATAAAAATGGATGATTATGTGGGTATGTGAACTAGTATTCTAGCGGTAAAAAAGGGGTTAGGATTGTAAATGGGCTTATGAACATATTAATGGGTTAGAATGTCTATACCTATAACTAGTAACCTTGATGGGAGTTGCGCATATCTACACACAAGATTTCATAATTGAGGATTTAATATGTGGGGGGTTGGGAAACTGACCTAAAAAGGTGTAAATATTGGTATTTCAGTATCTGTCCACCATTTTTTTTAGATTAGATACTGAAGTCGTCCTTTCTCCACTTCATTTACCTGAAAGGAGAGTTGTAAGCCACAGTTTAAACAGTCTACTAATTAAATTACAGAACTTGGATGAAAGTGATTCTTTACAAGTGCCTTCTTAATTTAGGATCTAATAACACTGTATTTTTAATACATTAAATCTGTATTTTACTCATTCATTTATCATAGTAATTTATAGGCATTTCTATGGTGCTCAACACTGTAGTGTCCAATTACCTATTTTAATTTTTATTAATTTCTATCCTCAAATGCCTATTCTTGAGTACATTTGGTGTAATACTGCTTTTTTAGAATATGGACGATTTTGAAGAGAACATTTCTATAGTTCTTAAAATTATAAAATCTTAAAAATTGCTTAGATATATTTAATATTAATCTACAAAATGGTATTAATCTGCAAGTATTTTTATTCCAATAGCATAATGAGAACACATACAGAAAAGTGTAGGCTTTGTATGTAACAACACTAGAATAAATCTATACTTCACTGTGGAAACTTTTTTTCACACATACTCAAGAACCTGAAAGCAATTCATAGGGAAAATATATAAGAGCTGATTTGTGTTTTCCAAGACGAGTCTTCTCAGAGAACTAATATCTGACCACAACTGTAGAAATATTGGCTATTCAATTGCACTTGAGAGCAAAACAAAAACATCATTGTTAAAATATAAAACGGAGAGATAATACATTAGTCCAAGAAAAATCTGTTCTATCTTTATTTTTTTTAAAGCAGTTTTTTCAAGAGCTTAGGGTTGTCTGTCCCATCAACTTTCACTTTGTAGCCTCCCATGTTCCCTTTCTTTAAAAACTTTCACTGCATTTAAAGGGACACTGTCAATATGATTTTTATTTTTACATTGACAATATAATAATAAGATTCTGAAAGTGCACCTTTAAATTAGTCTTTCTTTTATTTAACTGCTTCCTTTTTTAAAGAAACTTGATCGAGGTTTGCTTTTAACTGCTCCCATGCTGGTGTTTTTGTTGGTGTTTTGCACCAATCCAGGAGCAAACATAGGCCAAACGCACTAACAGATATGCTTTATGTAATGGGGCCTCTACTCACTGACATCTCCTTCTGGCCATTCTGGGGAATAGTTCACCAGGTTGACACCTTTTCCTACAGTTGCACACCATTCCTGCGCCTCTGTCTGCTGCCCCTCTCTCGCTCCAGAAACTGCTGTGATCTCTTTGTAACCTAGCCCCCCAGCTAGATCACTATTGTGGTTTCCCTTTCTGGTGGAAGTGGAAAGTCTTTTCTCACAAATAGGTTCAGGCAGTCTTCCTACTTGCTGCCTTGCCGGTGCCACTTTTCCAGTGGCTGGTTGGGGAACCTGGGCCCATCCTTTACTCTGGGTTCAGGCTCAGGGGCTCTCTAGTCAGCAGTCAAGGTCTGTGGTACTGTGTACCTTGCTGCATTTCTCTGAGCCCTTTCCTAACCTTCTGGCTCTCCCCTCCTTCTCTGAGTCTACCAGTTTCACCACTCCCTCCTCCCAAGGAGTAACTGCAGACTATGTGCCTCTGCAGCCTCAAACACTTCTCCCCCTTCCAGGGAGTGACTGCAACCTTTCCCAGCAGCCCCTTTCTGCTGTCTGCTCCCTGGCTTCATGGAACTCCCACATGTTCCTGCACAGGTGAGCTCCTGATTAGGGCTTTTCTGTCAGCCTTAATTCCCTCCAGTTTGCTGTCTGGATGTGAGGACTTACAGAAAAGTCCAAATTGAACATGATGCCCAGGTTAGAGACAGGATGGTGGTGTTGTCCACAGTGATCAAGAAAGGACATAGTGAAGAGGGCCTTCTACTTGGATTTATATAAAATCACTCCGTGTTTGAATGTAAATGTAGGGAGAACATTGTCATTGAATTTTACCTTTGGTAATTGTAGAAGAGATCCAAACATAGGTTCTTAAACCCAAGTGAGGTTGTAGCCATACTTGCTATTTTAACTTTGCAAGCTGTTTGGTGCTTAGAATGATGCAATAAAGCTTCATTTAATGTTTGTAGAACATATAAAAAGTGTATTATACCTAAATGCATTTTGATCAGACTTTAACACACCATGTCCTGTTGCTTAGATAGAAAAAGAGGTCTGTTGAATACATTTATGAGAATTCTGATTGATGTCTTCACTATTTCTAGACAGAAATTTTGATCCAGTATATTTTATAATAGTTTGAGCCTTGCAGAAGTTGTTGACCTCATTGAACTAGAGATCTTATTTCACACATCCTCTGCTTTTTTTTCCCATTCAAAATGTTTTGATGGTGCCAAAGGAAACAAAATCAAAACTTTTACCCTTGGAATAGTGAGCACTGGATTTATTGTTAGCTAGCTACAATAGAAGGCTAATGTTACTTAAGAAATTGTCACAGGGATGTGTAACACATGTCGGAAGGAAATAGGAATGTACATGTTTGGGAAAGAGTCTGACAGGTAAATATATATTATCAGTGCTTGGTTTTGTTGGATTTTCAAACCGATATTTCAAATTTGGCTAGGACTGTCAATTAATTGTAGTTAACTCACATGATTAGCTCAAAAAAATTAATCACAATTAAAAAAATATAACAATAGAATACCAAATGAAATTTATTGAATATTTTTGGATGTTTTTCTACATTTTCAATATTGATTTCAATTACAACACAGTATGCAAAGTGCACAGTGCTCACTTTATATTATTTTTTTTATTACAAATATATGTTCTATAAAAATGATATAAGAAATAGTATTTTTCAATTCACCGCATACAGGTACTGTAGTTCAATCCCTTTATCATGAAAGTGTAACTTACAAATGCAGATTCTATTTTTTGGTTACATAACTGCACTCAAAAACAAAACAGTGTAAAATTTAGAGTTTACACGTCCACTCAGTCCTACTTCTTGTTCCGCCAATTGCTAAGACAAACAAATTTGTTTACATTTACTGGAGATACTACTGCCTGCTTCTTATTTAAAATGTCACCTGAAAATGAGAACAGGCATGACACTTTTGTAGCCAGCGTTGCAAGATATTTACATGCCAGATATGCTAAACATTCCTATGCCCCTTCATGCTTCGACCACCAGAGGACATTCTAGAGGACATGCTTCCATGCTAATTAAAATGCTTATTAAAAATGCGTCAATTAAATTTGTGACTGTACTCCTTGTGGGGAGAATTGTATGTCTCCTGCTCTTTTTTACCTGCATTCAGCATATATTTCATGTCATAGCAGCCTTGGATGATGACCCAGCACACATTCATTTTAAGAACACTTCCACAGCAGATTTGACAAAATGCAAAGAAGGTATTAATGTGAGATTTCTAAAAATAGCTACAGCACTTGACCCATGGTTTAAGAATCTGAAATTCCATCCAAAATCTGAGAGAGACGAAGTGTGGAGCATGCTTTCAGAAGACTTAAAAGAGCAGCACTCCAGTGCAGAAACTACAGAACCCAAACCACTAAAAAAGAAAATTAACCTTCTGCTGGTAGCATGTGACTCAGATAATGAAAATGAACATGCGTCGATCTGCTCTGCTTTGGATCATTATCAAGCAGAACCTGTCATCAGCATAGAGGCATGTCCTCTGGAATGGTGGTTGAAGAATGAAGGGACATATGAATCGTTAGCGCATCTGGCTCATAAATATCTTGCGGCACTGGCAACAAGAGTGTCATGAGAATGCCTGTTCTCAGGTGACATTGTAAACAAGAAGCAGGCAGCATTGTCTCCTGCAAATTGTAACTAACCTTTGTCTGAGTGATCGGCTGACCAAGAAGTAGGACTGAGTGGACTTGTAGGCTCTAAAGTTTTACGTTGGTTTTTTGTACATAACTCTACATTTGTAAGTTCAACTTTCATGATAAAGAGATTGCACTGCAGTACTTGTATAAGGTGAATGAAAAAATATTTTTTTTGTTTTTTACAGTGAAAATGTTTGTAAGAAAAAGTAAATATAAAGTGAGCACTGTACACTTTGCATTTTGTGTTGTAATTGAAATTAATATATTTGAAAATGTAGAAAATGTCCAAAAATATTTAAAATAAATGGTATTCTGTTGTTGTTTAAAAGCACGATTATTCGCCAGTAATTTCTTAATAGCTTGACAGCACTAATTTTGCCACTTTTGAAATTTCAACTTTTATTTAAATTTCACATAAAAAACACAAAATTAGTGTTTAAACATGTAGCCTTGATGTTACATATATGAGTAAATATGGTGGTATCTAAAGTGTTTAACTAACACCCTTGGTGGGCCATATAATCCCAGTGGGATGCATCTGTGGAGGGGAAGGAGTCAAGTGCGAGGCAAAAGGGGGGTCAAAAACAAGCCAAAAGTTGGGGAGAAGCACAAGAGTAGCATTTCACAATTGGCATTTCACAATTTCAGGGTGGCAGGGGGACATACTAGAAGCTGGGCTAGAAGAGAGCTAATATCTGTAGCACCTTTCTAATCCATGAGTATTTCTTCATGAAAGATGCTGCTGACAGGTTCAGCCCTTTTCTTTTTTTTGTTCCCCATGATCCTGGGAACTATGCATGCCTCCGTGTGTTTCATCTCTATATGTACTGGCCTATTGACATCATGCCCTCAACCAGTCCACACTGGGACATGGCCCTCACTGCCCCATCTCCTTTTTCCTGCTCTTCCACTCATAAAGGATGATATGAAAGAAACTTGCACCATTTTCTGGTAAATGCTTTTCATTCTTCGTTAACATAGTCCTTTCATACACCACTATTTGATGTGCAATGTTTATTAAATTGCTGTATTGAGGTTCTTTTAACAGTGAGTGCTATTTATACAAAATTCCTTCATAGTTTTTAGTTATGTGAACAAATGGGAACTAGAATGAGATCACTGAATACATTTTTCAATTGAGACATGAGCAAGATTTGATCGTACTTTAAACTGACAAATATTTTATAAGAATATTATCTTTTTATTTACATTTTTGACAGCCACTTTTCAATTCCTCCATCTTACCAAAATCTAAGAATTTGACATACTTTCTTTGTGTCAGATATTAGACAGTTGAGAAATGTACTTAGCAATCAAGTGTGAATGAAGCAGAAATGTCAGCTGCAGGTTTTATTTGTTCGTAATTTAGTTTGTTTAAAATAACTGCTTAACATAGAAGGTCAACATTTATACAGTGTAAGGTTTTGTTGACAAATTGCAAATTCTTCTCTTACTGCATCAACTATGAAAGAGTATTTTTTTATGTCTGTTTCAATTGAATAGATGATATTTGCATATGGCATAAATTGCCAAAGAGCAATGTGGTAAAATTGTCATTTAAAACACATTTTAGAAGTTCATTCATGTCTGTAAATAAAAAGGGAAATATATTGTTGGCAGAGGAAAGCAGGTGCTTATACTTCCCTTGTCTGATCTTTTCCTTGTTTAACAATCTTATTTGCAATACATGAAAATACTATATGACTGAGAATCAAAACTCTCACATTCTCTCAAGTTTGTAAGTATACTATCTATTACATTTTGTAAATTAACACCTACAGTATGAAATTTACCTTGCTATGTTGTCACCAAAGCCAACACAAGGCTTTTTACTCTTGACTTAACTATCTTGAATAATTTTGTAGCATCTGCAAACTTTGCCACCTCACTGTTCACCCCCTTTTCCAGATCATTTATGAATACGTTGAACAACACAATTCCGGTACAGATCCTTGAAGAACCACACTATTTACCTTTCTCCATGGTGCATGCTGACCATTTATTCCTTCCCTTTGTTTCCTATCTTTTAACCAGTTACTGATCCTGAGAGGACCTCCCCTCTTATCCCATGACTGCTTACTTTGGTCAAGAACCTTTGGCATGGGACCAAAGACTTTCTGAAAGTCCAAGTATACTGTATACTTGTCCACATGCTTGTCAACTCGCTTGAAGAATTGATGTGGACACAGCAGCAAAATGATGAAGGACACATGCGTGGAATTAATAACAGGCCACAACTTTTATTAGACTTGAACACAGCGGAGGCGCGCTACCTGCCCATCACCCATACTCTCCTATACCAGGCATTTAATTTGTTCCAGTGCAGGTGTTACAGGGCTCCTTACCATATAACCCATAACTAGTGCCAGGGTTACAGGGCTTCTTTTCATATAACCCATAACCTTAGCCTACACCCCAGGACTCAGTTCTCTCTGAGTCCTAGCACGCTCCCCAACCCTGTGAGGGGGAGAGAGGCTGGAGCAGGGTAGGGACCTTGGCTTGCAAAGGGCCACAAGGTCTGACATCAGCCTACGAGGACCATAAGCTATCATCCTATCACATGAGCCCAAGGTCCTTCACCAAAATGTCAGGTCTTTTACCTCTGGGAACCATTCATTTCATTCTTTTAACCACACTGGAAGCCATCCACAGGGGGGGCACCAGCGACTTGGTTGCTTTACATCCAACCACTCCACCTGGTACCACAATCCATGCCTGCACATGCCTTAGCTGTATGTCAGCATCTCCATCTGGCAGATATATTCCATCATCCCTGAAAACTTTTGGCCAATTGTAATGAATGTTCCTGTGCTTTATCACTGAATCCTCTTTCTCCAGGAATATCTTGTTGACCCCATTATTTACTTTTTTCCTAGCCTTCTCCATCTGGGCTGAGTCTGCTCCTAGCCCTTGTCTGTCACTGAGTGCAGAAGTGGCATGAGCTAATCCCACTGCATAGTTCTTCTGCATGCAAACCACTTTGGTCCTGGAGCCCAGCTGAGATCCAGCTGACATCCTGGCTGCCCTCTTGTGGGCCCAACGCACCATAGTGTGCACACAAATCCAAACCTTGCGTAGCTCTGGATAACTTCTGAAACAAACATACATATTGGGTTAATTACATTTTGCCATTCCCAGACATCTTTTCCTTGGTGCTGACGTTAAGTCCTGTAACACTTTGATTTCCTTAACCTTGACATTCATCCAACGAAGTGGGTATTCACCTACGAAATCTCATGCTCCAATACGTTTGTTAGTCTATAAGGTGCCACAGAACTCTTTGCTACCTTGATTTCAAGTGCTTTTAACCTGGTCTGTTTTTGAGTACCTTAAGCACAGGGATACGACTCCTGCAGACTATTCTGGGATCATTCTGCAGCTGCCATAGACACCAGCTCACTTTTAAAGTGCCAAAGAAGGCAACTACAAATGCCACCTTAAATAACATGGCCTTCCTCCCGCAACCCCAGACAGAGCCTTTGACAGCTTTTTAAGGCTTTCCGATGTTAGAGGCAACCTGTTGTTATCCGCCCACCCATCTTGGATTGCTTTTCTGAGAGTTTCTTTGCTATGAAATGCCCACATGGGATTGAGAAACCTGCCAACCTACTCCAGGAGGACAAGCCCACTAGACAGCGAGTTCCCAGAATCTGTTGTCCTGAAATCAAGAGCACGTTGGTAACACCATTATCCACTCATGGAACATGCACTGCATAAAAAGGATGTTAAAAGATAGGCAGTATAAAATGAAGGCCCTCACCAGCCTCATTAGTCTTATTTGACTGGGTATTTACAATATGGACCATGAGTTGGTTGCCACACCAGAAAGGGACTTTCTTGTTCTGAAAGATTTTTTTTTCTCCCCAACTAGTGATTTCCACCAGTATAAGAAAAAACTTGAAGAAGGTGATGTTTTCTGGACACCTCTGTGCACACCACTCACCTTGAAAGTTACCCCCAAAACCTATACCTTCAAAGGCATTGGATTATACCTGCAGCTCAGTCTTGAGCAACCAGTCTGAATGCCATATTGAAACATCCATTAACTCTTCCAGGAATCTTTCCCACACTTCAAAGTCTTCCTTCATTTCCCTTGTCATTCTAATAAAACAGTGGAGTTTTCACACTGCAGAAGAGGCAGATGCCAGATTATCACAAAATGCCTGACTGGGAACCACAATCCCAGAATGTCAAGTTTAGTTGACCCAAGACCACCTGTAGTTCCCTCAGAGTAATTTTCTTTGCCCCTTTTAGAGCCATATCAGTGCCATGACCAATTCCAACTTCTTTGTAAGTACCCTAGAAACCCCAAAATGAGTCCAGTTGAATGCCCAAAATGAGTCCAGTTGAATGTTACCCTTTGGGTAGGGCCTGTGATGAGGTGGACCCTGAGGACTTCAGCTATGTTCTGAAATGCGTGAAGTGTGTACTCACAATTACCTGTCCCTAATCTTCTTGCACATAAAAAGACGTCAAAATTGTGCAGAAGACTGGCAGGTATCACATGGTGCGATATGGAGCTGCATCTTTAGAAAATGATACATGATATCGAGTGCCCCACGGGCATGACTTTATCACAATAGTAGCAGACCGAAGTCCAAGCAAGTTGAAATCCCTGGGATGCACTGGAAGCAATCAGAATGCAGAGATGATGGCACATTTTACTGACATTGCTCCAAAGCTATGGTTAGGGAGTGTGGCCATCACAGTATCAAATGATGAGTATCTCACTGAACACAGCGGGTGGTCAATATAATCATTTTACCTATGAGCCCCGGGGGTAGGACAGGTGATGGATAAGCCTATCATCTTCTTTTCTACTACACTGAGGAGAGACATTTGCAATTCTGGCATTAGGATGTATGGGAAAGGACCTTCCACTCTCCCTGCTGTCAGCTCCAAGATGATCTCTGCCCTTACTATATGTTTGAAGCCTTTAACCTACTTCAAGTTCTCTGCCCAAGACTGGCACCTCAAGCCCTCATATGGGATTTGAAAATCAACCAAAAATCCATTCCATAAATAAGCTGCATCTTTTTTTCCTTGAGTGGTCCAATAATAAATTCCATAACTCTTATACCAACTCTGGTTGTATAAGTTATGTCACTCAGGGGTGTGAATAAGTCTCCCCCCTGAACAACGTAAGTTACACTGACCTAAGCGCCCGTGTGGATAATGCTCTGTTGGCAGGAGAGCTTCTCTCGCTGACTTAGCTACTGCTGCTTGCAGGGGCTCGAATAATTAAGTTGATGGGAGAGCTCTCTCCCATCAGCTTAGAGCATCTGCACTAGCAGTACTACAGCAATGAAGTAGCAAGCTCTGTAGTGTAGCCTTAGGCTATTACACTAGCACTTATGTCGCTCAGGGGTGTGAAAAAAACACCCCTCTGAGAGACATAAGTTACACTGACAGAGCTTATCCTCCCAACATAGCTACTGCTGCTCGTGTCAGGTGGTTTAATTAAGTGGACAGGAGATCTCTCTCCTGTCAGCATAGAGCAGCTGCATGAGCTATCTTACAGAGGTGCTGCTGTAAACTCACTAGTGTAGACATGGCCTTAGTCATGTGCAGGGACGAGGTATAAACACAGTCCTTAGCTTTCAAGCATGAGGGATGAAATCTACGCCCTAATAAAGTCAGTGGGGGTTTTGCCAAGTGTCCCCATTTATTTAAGTACATTTGTATTTAAGTATATAAGTATTTTGAGGTGCCATAAATACTTGTGCGCAGTCACTTTGATCATTCTGTACTTTGTACTTGTATTTAAGCACATATTAAAGGTATTTAAAGCATAAGTAATTTTTTTTATCTGCAAGTACTTTTTCAAAATAGTTTTTGAAACAATCACATCCCTCTCAACTGTCCCTGATTCTGGTTGGCCTCAGAACCCACAGTCCCAGGTTGGGAGCTACAGGCCCTGAGTTCTGGCTTTCTTGGCTTTTTTCTTTTGGCCCTGCTGTTGCACCAGCCAGGGAGAATGGTGGTCCCACCCCTTCATTTCTGATAGATCACTGCAACTGGCAATGGGGAGACTCGCAGCCCAGGCCCAGCCCAGCAGCAGTGAGGAGACTCGCTGCCCCAACCCAGCCCAGCAGCAGAGACACATTGCATGATGCAGCCCAGCCATGGACTTCAGTAGGATCGGGATTTTGCCTGAGGCCCCCATGACTCAATGCCCAGCTGTTAATAACTCTGGCTGGCAGATCACTGCCTGCATAACATAAATGTTATGCTGCACCCTGTAAAGTGGCTGGTTCCCCCTGTTGTCCAAGAGTATTGTTTCTCAAGCAGGCACAAGCAGCCAAATTTTCAAAGGTTTTTAGATATCGAAAAAGGCAGAGAGGCATCTAGTGGGATTTTGCAAAGCATCTAAGCAAGTTAGGTACCTGACTCCCATTGAAACCAATGGGAATTAGGTGCCTCACCTGCTTAGGCACTTTTGAAAATCCCAGTAGGTGCCTATCTGCTTCTTTAGACACTTAAATATTTTTAAGTATTTTAAATATTTTTAAAAATCTGATCCAGTGTCTCTAGGAGCTTTCTTTTGGGGGAGGGGGTTAACCTGTGCCATCCTCTGCTACAGGCCTTTAAGGCACAGTTTTGCCTGGCTTGGATGAAAAGTGAAACCTTTCAATAGCATTCATTACCAATGACCTATAAGTAGCACAGGGACACAAGTAATATTTATTAAAATTTAGAGAATTCAAAAAATGATTCAAATGAATTTAAGTTTCTTATATAATGTTTTGGCCATTGAAAATAGAATAGCAAAGTGTGTACATGATTATTTGAGATGCAGAACTGTAATTTTGGCCATTTTCTCCTGAATGGCAATGAAATTTTGAAGAAATTGGTATTGGATACTTGTGATAAAGTTTTTGAAAGTAATTCCTGCGTGCAGTAACCTTCACACAATTAAAAATAGATATGATGCTGACAATGTGTGTTGTTACTTGAATACTTAGATACAAATAAGCCATTTCAGTAGATGTTCTTGTGATGTTTGCATGGTCTAGCTACTTCTAAAAGGTTGAAAACATTTATGCCACTATCTATGACTTCTGACAGTTTCTACAAAATCATGCAAAGAGCTCCTGAGTATCTGAGAGAATTCTCCCTCACTAGCTAGAGTGGAGTTTTGCAGGGGGAGAGAGGCTGGGAGCAATAAATATTCTCTCTGGTGTCAAGGAGGAAGAGTTCTCAACTGGGAGCAGCTGAAGCAGTGTTCACATACCCCTGCTCCTTCTCCCCTCTCCTATGTGAGAAGCTTTTCCCTTCTGCAAAATATATATATATATTTCTGCTCTTGTTTTATTATGTTATGATGTTGTTCAGACATATTCCACAGTTAGATGTTAGAACTAAGAATACACTGGTCATTTAATTTCCCTAATGACATAGCTGGTTGGGTAATACAGAGCAAAGGCCTGAGGAATGAATGAATCTAACCTGCCCATGCTCAATTTACATTGAAATATTTAGAGGAATCAAACACGCGGTCCTAAGTCATTAATATTCCAGGGTCCAATTCTGTTCTTCTTTAAGTCAGTGGGAGTTTTGCCATTAATGACAGTCCTTTATGAAAATTATATTTAAAAAAAATTATCCACTATATTTCTAGTGGTGTCAACCAATTCCGTTTCTGCAGTTGGTCTCTGTATTAGAAGGAGTTGCTCTTTTTGAACATGTTTCCTAAAAGGTTCAATTAGAATAGGAAAAATAGCCAGTTATTAAAATGTAATATATAGAATACTCCTCCCTTTCTCTCCTATCACAGTATGTAAGAAAATGCATGAATTTATGTAAGGGACTTTTTACCACCTAAAATGATCAGATATTTCAAAAACCTTTCCATAATTTATAGTAATTCACATCTTTAAAACTCCTGTTTCTGGCCCCAATATATTAAATGAGATTTTCCATGCACTCTTTTGCTTACAGTTGTTTTAACAATACACAAAGCTCTGTGATAAAGAGGCTTGTGTTTCTGGAACTTCTCCTTTGGGGTAGATTTATATTCTGAATATGTTTTTTAGGGCTGCATTTTTAGCGAGAACTTCTCAACAGTGCTGAAAAACAACTTCAGTGTTCTCTTTTCCTTTTAAAACTTGAATAGCACTGTTTTGATTTTTAATTTTTTAATATACTTTCTCTTAAGTCTAGACCTTATTTAACAGTATAATATAGTCATCCTCTCCAAAAAAATTTAAATTGAAAAGGATTTAATGTGTAGAAATGCAAAAATATTTTAATTATTAAAGTTGTGAAAAGTAGAACATTGTATAAAAAAGTTAATCTGTATCTCATACCTATATGACCATACTTAATCAAGCAAAATAACGAAAGCAGTTGTTTTTACAAAAAAAGGCCACATACCACGCCAATTTTTTCAAGCAGTGCATTCTACATAATTTGGTTTGCATTCAGGCAGAATATAATTGTGCGTCATGTATAGTCATCTAATTTTATAAGAGAAAAATTAAAAGAAAATTAACAGGATTCTATCTTCTATACATTAGTGGTTGTTTCATTTTAGAGAAAACAGAGTAATCTGCCGTATGTATGTGCGCTATATGTTGCTGTATATAATAGCTATTGATATTAAGTTTAAAAACAAAAAACTCTTGGTCCTTGACTGTCTGTTTATGTATGAATCCTATTTTTGTGTACATTAATTTACATAGTGAATTTGCATAGTAAAAGTGGGAAATAATATCCATATTTTCATCTGCATCACTAGACCCGACTGCAGAATAATTTCAACTCCAGAGGAAGGGGTAAAAACCTGGATGTGCCCATGTGACTTCAGACTCTTTTGTGTGCTGCCTACTACAACATAGAAGCCGTTTTTAAAGGGCAACCCTTGATTTAACCTGTTCCATCTTCTCTTTCATCCATTCAGAAAAAGAAAAGATCATTCAGGATCAGCAGTTTGTCTGGTAAAACAGAGTGGCAGTTTCTTACAGTATCCCTCAGAGGAGCAGGCCAATAGATTATTGAAAATAATTATCTGGAAAATAAAAGGTGTGAGTCTTTTATAATCATTCCCTACTGCCATCATAAAAATGGCCATACTGGGTCAGACCAAACGTCCATTTAGCCCAGTATTGTCTTCCAACAGTGGCCAAAGCCAGGTGCTTCAGAGGGAATGAACAGAACAGGTAATCATCAAGTGATCCATCCACTATCACCCATTCCTAGCTTCTGGCTAACAGAGGCTAGGAACACCATCCCTGTTCATCTTGGCTAATAGCGATTGATGGATCTATCCTCCATGAATTTATCTAGTTCTTTTTTGAACCCTGTTAATATGTTGGCCTTCTCAACATCCTCTAGCAAGGAGTTCTACAGGTTGACTCTGCATTGTGTGAAGAAATACTTCCTTTTGTTTGTTTTAAACCTGCTGCCTATTAATTTCATTTGGTGAGCCCTAGTTCTTGTGTTATGAGAAGGAGTAAACAATACTTCCTTATGTACTTTCTCTACACCAATCATGATTTTATATACCTCTACCATATCCCCACTTAGGGTAAGTTTACACTACCCGCCGAATCAGCGGGTAGTGATTGATCTATCAGGGATCGATTTATCGCGTCTAGTGTAGACGCGATTAAATCAATCCCTGATCACTCTGCCATTGACTCCGGAACTCCACCACGGTGAGAGGGGGAAGCAGAGTCGACAGCGGAGCGGCAGTGGTCGACTCACCGCCATCCTCACGGCCAAGTAAATCGACCTAAGATACTCTGACTTCAGCTACGCTATTCACGTAGCTGAAGTTGCATATCTTAGGTCGAACCTCGCCCAGTGTAGACGTAGCCTTAGTCTCTTTTTCAAGTTGACATGCTATTAATAGAACTTGAAAAAGTCCCTTATTAAATTGTGTGTGTGTGTATGCATATTTAACAGTATAAACTAAACAAATCAAGCAGTCTTTAGATGATACACTAATATATCAATTGAAACCATTAGGAAAATAATGGTATATGAACAGTGCTGAGACATCTTTTAGCTAGGAGATCATCTGTGTATCCGATGGAGAATAAATAATGTCACTTCAGGTAAAAAAATGGGCTTTGCAATGAAAATATATGGTGCTTGTTATTTGATCTTCTGTGGTTTCAGAACAACACTGGAATAGGATCTTATGCATGAAAATGCATATGGTGACAGCTCTCTTGTATTGATAAAATTGTTTTCAAGGTGAAGATGTTCCAAACGTGAATCTTCAACCTCCTCTTCATCATCATTACTGTCATCATCAACATTGTCATCATTGACAATAGCTCTGCAAATGCGTTCTGGAGGGACTGTCCTGTGAAATTATAAGATACATTTTGGCTTATTACTAAAGTGTACTAGTAAGCTCCTTCCATACAAGTTGTTCATTTTAAGATACTAAGAAGGTTTTTCTAAAAAAGGTTTGGATTTGATCAACAATTAAAAATAGTTATAAATTACCCCAAAGATAGTTATTTTTATTTTTAGTTCTATACTGTAGTGATAGTCTTTCAGTTACTGTCTGAATTAGTAGATGTATGCTAATTGAAGCTTCAAGTAGACATAATTGGTATATTTCCAAAATGAGTTTAGGTCACAAATGGTATTTTGCAACACAGTGTGAATATTTCTTTTTACATTGCTACCTCTTAATATAATTATTTACCTTTTATTAAGAAATTCTTGGAATACATTAGTTATTAGATAAATTCTTGTCTTGACAACATGGACAAGATTCTTGGCCCATGAAGCTGCTTTGTGCTGTTCAGGCAGTGCAAACCAGCTGAAAAAGTTCCCTAAAGGAGCACTTGAGGATTCCCCTGGCAAAGGTGACAGAAAGTTGGTGTAGCCACTCTGAGATCACCTGCTTCATAGGGAGTGTGACAGGGCTGGAGGAGATGTTTCTGGAAAGTGCTGCACTCTGGTGATCCATGGTTGCATAGGCAGGAGTCTGCTCCACACAGCCTAAATTAGACCAGCCCTTAGACTGATACAAGTTATATCAGCAGCTAGTTTGGGCCTCCGGTCAGCCTTAGGATCAGAAAAGCAGAAAGGTGACTTAGAGACACCTTTTCCCCTGCTTTCCTCTGCTGTGGCAAGCAGAGCACAGCTGTAGCTGGGGATGTGACTCCAAATCTTTAACAAACTGAGTACTTGGAGAATACTGGTACATCAGAGTTGTACAGTTTTTTAAAACAGTATTGGGAGATTTAGACCACACTTCTTTTTTGTATATGGTTTTGGAAAATATTGCAATAGGGAATTCAGGATTCAGTCCCTTCTAACAATATTTAAAATGTATGGTTCATGGAAAATGTAGAGTAGGAAGTTAATATATTTTAAAATATAGTGTAGTATTGATCAAATCCCTTTTTATATTCTGAGTTAACACAGCAGAATTGGTAAATACCGTATTTTGTTGTTGTTCAGCCTCAGAAAGGTTAATGCCTTCATTTCTGTGATTCCAAATGGTACAAACTTTAATTCATTGTGATCCAAAAATAACTCTCTCAAAGACCGATAAGCTCCATAGAATGACACTGGATCTATTCCTTCATTGTTAAGTTTGTTAAAAGAAAGGTAGAGATATTCCAGCCCTGGCTTCATGTGACCAAACACATATCCTGGTATTCTCTCAATCTGGTTTCCTATAAGTACGAGGTGCAGTAAGGATTTTGGCAGATAGGAGGGAACGTGATATAATTTATTGTAAGAAAGATCAATAGATTCCAAATTCCTGCATTAAAGGAAACAAAAAGGGACATGTAAATGATACAATATACTATATAGTTTACATTGGACTCCATACAAAATAACATTCAGTTGGTGGCAAGAAGTCCAGCTGCTTAAGTATGGAAAAATATTTTTTCTGTGAGAGAGAGGTTTCTGTTAATAGAAAGACATTCATTTTATGGTGTGTGGGCAGAGACATAATTATTTCTGGAAAAAAGATCAGAGTAGCAAAACTGTAAGTCATAACTTCTCATTCAGGAGCCATTCTTATGCTTTTGTTGGGATGGAGGAAATCTGTAGTAATATGAGTATAGAGATAGGAAATCACAGGGACTAATTTTTGCTTGATAAGCATCTCAGATTTGCAATAGACTAGTATGCTATATTAGAAAACACCATTTTTTCTTTACAGTTAACAGCTCTTTTCCCATGACTCCTATCCAGATGGTTTGCATTTTTTACCACTAATGCTTGTTGGCCAAGGTGGCACTAAAATGGACCTAATCCAGCAACCCGTACACATGTGAGTAGTCCCATTTGCTTCACTTAATTCAGTGTCCCATTGATACTGACATAAAGTTTGATTTTAAGTTTATCGTCAGTGGGACTGCTTATATGAATAAGTGCTGCAGGATCAGACCTAGATACCTGAAGATAAGCATCTTTTCTTCAAAAAGTAATATCACCCAGTTACAGTATATCTTCCATGTATTGTCATGACTGTTAACTCTTAGTTGTTCTTGTGATTTCTGTTTCTTTTTGAAGGCAAAGTAGGGGTGCTCGTGGACAGCAAATAGCAACCCAGCTTCAGATAGAATTTTATTGTCAGGGATGAGGAGAGGAAAAGTTCTATTTTATTTACCATTTTTATTGTGGATTGACTGATGTGATCAACACCTGTGATTATTTAGCTAATAAGGAATTTGGCTAGAAGATATCAGTATTTCTTTGTAATATATAGTTTCTTTTTTATCGTTGTATTCATTTTGGCCCTGAACAAAACATAATCTTTAGCCTTGAGATCAGGGTAGATAAAAAAATGATATTGTATATTTTTATTCACATTAAGTACAGGTTTATTTTTTTTAAATAAATCTATTGAAAATTAAATTTGAAATTGACAATGTATGTTAATACCAGGGCTGACAAGCGATTAAAAAAATTAATTGTGATTAATCGCACTGGAAAACAATAATAGAATACCATTTATTTAAATATTTTTGGATGTTTTGTATATTTTCAAATATATTGATTTCAATTACAACACAGAATACAAAGTGTACAGTGCTCACTTTATATTTATTTTTGATTACAAGTATTTGCACTGTAAAAAAACAAAAGAAATAATATTTTTCAGTTCACCTAATAGAAGTATTATAGTGCAATCTCTTTATCTTGAAAGTTGAACTTACAAATGTAGACAAACTTGCAATAAGACTGAGGTACTAGTTGAGGTATGTGAACAGAGTTGGCCAAAACACAGGATTTCCAGTGCCCAGAGATTTAGATGGATGCCATTTGTAGTGGAGTTTATATAATATAAGTAAAAAATTTCTGGCAATAATGACTTTGCAACCAATGACAACATGTCTTGAAACAAAAATAAAACAATGTAAAATTTTAGAGCCTGCACGTCCACTCAGTCCTACTTCAGCCAACTGCTCAGACAAACAAGTTTGGTTACAATTTGCAGCAGATAATGCTGCCTACTTCTTGTTTGCCTGTTCTCAGTTTCAGGTAATATTGTATTCTCATGACACTGTTGTAGCCGGTGCCGCAAGATATTTATGAGCCAGATGCGCTAAAGATTCATATGCCCCTTCATTCTTCAATCACCATTCCAAAGGACATGCATTCATGCTGATGACAGGTTCTGCTCAATAATGATCCAAAGCAAAGCAGACCCATGCATGTTCATTTTCATCATCTGAGTCAGATGCCGCTAACAGAAGATTAAATTTCTTTTTTGGTGGTTCTGGTTCTATAGTTTCCATATTTGAGTGTTGCTCTTTTAAGCCTTCTGAAAGCATGCTCCATACCTTGTCCCTCTCAGATTTTGGATGGCACTTCAGATTCTTAAACCTTGAGTCAAGCTGTAGCTATTTTTAGAAATCTCACATTAGTACCTTTGCATTTTGTCAAATCTGCTATGAAAGTGTTCTTAAAATGAATATGTGTTGGGTCATCCTTTGAGATTGCTATGACATGAAATATATGGCAGAATGCAGGTAAAACAAAACAGGAGATGTACAATTCTCCCACAAGGAGTTCAGTCACAAATGTAATTAACACACTTTTTTAATGAGCATCATCAGCATGGAAGCATGTCCTCTGGAATGCTGGCTGAAGAATGAAGGGGCATATGAATATTTAGTATCTCGGACAGAGGGTTTTTTTGTATATAATTCTACATTTGTAAGTTCAACTTTCATGATAAAGAGATTGCAGTACAGTACTTGTATTAGGTGAATCGAAAAATACTATTTCTTTTGTTTTTTCCTGTAAAAATATTTGTAATAAAAAATATAAAGTGAGCACTGTACAATTTGTATTCTGTGTTTTAATTGAACTCAATATATTTGAAAATGTAGAAAACATCAAAAAATATTTAATAAATTTCAATTTGTATTCTATTGTTTAACAGTGTGATTAATCACAATTAATTTTTTTAATCACAATTATTTTTTAATCATGTGAGTTAACTGTGATTAATTGACAGACCTAGTTAATACCAAAACTTACTATTTGCTATTAAATGTTCTATGACGAAGTGTTCTGTGTGGCTCGAAAGCTTATCTCTCTCACCAACAGAAGTTGGATTAATAAAAGATATTACCTCACCCACTTTCTCTCTGGGTACACTATTAAAATAATTTAAATTAAATTTTAAAAATATTGAGCAGTTAAGTTCGCTACTAAGTTTTAACTGAACTAATTCAGTTCAATGACTAATTCATTGTTAAGAAGCCAATTGGTAGGTTAAAAAGCAGGAAAGATTGTTTTCTCTTCCAATCTTTGAATAAAAACTAGATGTGAGAGGATTAGATCTACTAGATCTAAAATCTTGAAGGACATGGTAACCAGAAACAATCAGTTCACTTAATTATCTACACATAACATTTGCTTTGTTTAATAAATCAATTAGTTTTAAATGCTGTAAAAAGTTTTGTTAAATCATTTTGTCTTATGGATCCTTCACTTTTAAGAAATTTTTATTTAATTAAGGAAAGTAAAATACTGTTTTTGCATTTAATGGAATTTTAACTTCTATCTAAACAGATATTGAGACAAATCACAATTTACAAAATTAATCATAGTCTATTAAATAAGAAATGCATTATTTTCCATTTTCTAGCATAATAACAAATATTAAAATTAAGAATCTGAATAAATATAAGGTAATTTATATAAAAGTGTGTAGATATAATGTATCCTCCTGGTGAGCCACAAAAAAGCACTTAATTTAGTGTAAAGTGTACATTTAGTTGCAAATCAACATATGTTAATAGTTACCAATGAGATCCCATCTTTCTTTTTAAAAAAACTTAAAAAGTACAAATGCAAACCATGATTAAAATAAGATTAGTAAAAAATGAGGTGTCCAGGGTGCTGATTTACATCATGATTAAAACTGATGATTTAAATAGCTTTGATTTATATCAATCCTTCCTACTTGAGGTTTAATGAAATGTTAGCTTGGTTTGTGAGTGGAAGTGACCCACGATATCACAGTGTTATTTTAAAAGTGATATTATATATTACTTAGATTATGATAAATTATAATGTAGATGGAAAGATAATTGAATTTAACATAATGATGATATTGTCATGTATCCATGGATTTTTAAAACAGAACTTGTATGGTTTGTTTGTTTTTTTAAATGAGAGGAGCTTCATTACATGGTACAAATATTACTTTCATAGTAGGGTTTTCTAGTAGTACTGGATAACAAAACAATTAAATCTTAAATTGGTACTTACTCTTGATTAATCCAAGCCAAAGGTGCTATCCTATTTTCTTCTAATTTGTTGTGTTTCAGCACAATGATGTTAATATTGCTGGTATGGTTAAAGCAAATTTCTGAAATTTCTTCTATTTGGTTATTTTCCAGATATAGTTCCTACAAGTACATTTGAAAAAGAAAATTTGCAAAACAATATTTTTTTTCCTGTTGTGATTTAAAAAGTTCATTTTAAGTGTTATTCTCTCATGCTAAAATCGCTGTTTTCCAGATATCAGAATAATTAATTGAACACGTCTGCATAATAAACTCAGTAGTAGTAATTGCACGATTTGATTTTGGAAAAAACACAGTATTTCAAAATTTAATATATTTTTCATTTGTGGAAACAAATTACTTTGAAAGACAGATTAATAGAATAATAATTATTTTTAAAACACTTCTGCATCTTGCTTGCTGTTGCATAATGAGTATGTGGATGTACTGAATGCTAAGACTGTTGTCATATAATTCATGTTTTCGGGACACAAATTTGCCAAGAGGAATAAAAATATTTATTTAATATAGGAAAGGCATAACAAACTTGCATGAGGTACTAGTTGAGGCATGTGAACAGAGCTGGCCAAAACACAGGATTTCCAGTGCCCAGAGATTTAGATGGATGCCATTTGTGGTAGAGTTTGTATAATATAAGTAAATAAGTAAATTTCTGGCAATAATGACTTTGCAGCCAATGACAACATGTCTTGAAACAAATTATTAAGATGTAAAAATATCATCTGTGCTTTACAGTGATAGTGGAGTACATACAAAGAAGAAAAGGAACACATCTGGAAAAATAAAGATTTTTGGACTTTTACCTCAATAGATGTGGGAAGACCTTGTGGGACAGTTCTAAATTTATTTCTTCCAAGGCGCAAATAAGATAGGCTTTTCAAAGGACGGAAAGCTAAAGGACTGACATTTGCTTCACTAAGTTTATTGCCTTCTAATTCTAGGGTCACCAAGTTCTTTAATTCTGTAGAAAATAAAATAATTGGTGATAAATTTTAATAAAGTGATATAGAATCTTGTACCCTATTAAAACATGAGATGTGTGGTACCAATTTTTAACATTACTTAAATCCATTCAAAAGAATGGGAAAGTATCATATTTGCCTGAATGGGTCTTAGCACAGGAAACAATTTTATACTTGCATTCATAAGTTGTAAATTATTTTTATTTTAAAATCATTTGAAAAAATTTCAGCCAATTACTGTACCATGTTCAAAAACTATACTGTAAATATAGTTAAATTATGAAAAATGCAACTGAAATGTATTGATAATACAAAGTTTCTTTACAGCCCATTAACTTCTTTATTGTCCTCCAGGAGAGCTGTGCAATTTTCAGCATAGGATTGTTATTTTAATACTGTACTTTCAGAATGGGAAAATAAGGCAGGTGCAGGGAGCTAATGGTAGCACAAGCTCCTTAGTAATTCAAGACCTCAGGAGGGTGCATGGAGCAATATATTGGTGCTGACCTTCTGCACAGATGCCCAAATATCTGTAGGATTCTCCCCAGCTCTCCAGTCATTCGTTTAGTGGTCATGTTACTTGCACCCTTTGTAGGTTCACAGGTCCTTCCCCCACCTCAGTGTACTACTATGTGTTGAGAACTCTGCATGGAGTATCCTGTATCCCCCTTCCTAGGGAGTGGGTATTGTAGACCTTGATCTTCCAGATATATTTCAGAAGAACTAAATGTTGGCAACTATATGTAAACAAAAATGATCATTTCATGACAAAAAGGTCTTCATTCTCAATTACAAAATATTAAAGTTCATAAACAAAAATGTTGAATAATTTCATCTAAGCTTTATTCTACTTTCTTAATGCGCAGAGATCAAAACCTGTTCTTTGTCCCATGAGTATAAAAATATCCATACTGGTTCCACTGTATGTAATGCTGCAACACTGGGATGTAGGTGTACATACTCCCTATGCAGTGCACAGTCCAGTTTCCCTAGGGAACTTGAGCATTAGCACAGACTTTGCTGTGAAAAACACTGACGTTCCTCAGAATTACAAGATAATTCAGATTTTAAAAACTCAAGTTTCATGCAGGTCTTCTAGGTTTTGTCGCTGTACAGACATCTGGAAAAACACATCTATTTATCAATCTAATGATTAAGTTTCTGTTATTTAACACAAAGTCTCTGCCTCCTATAGAAATAGAAGATCCTAGAATCTTGCAGTAGTATGCTGCCTTGATTGGCAATGACCAACAAAAATACATTTAGATCCTGACTGGCAAAGATGTGTGCATGTGCTTAACTTTACTCATGAATGTAAAGTTCAACATGTGTATAAGTCTTTGCAGGATCAGTCTGTTACTCATATTTAACTTTAATTTTTTCCACTACAATGGCAAATGAAAATTGGTCTCAAATTCTCCAGATTTTGCTTAATATGCAAGATCTCAAAATTCTATTCTGCATTTTGAAGTTCAAATCTAATTTCATTGATTCAATATTCACTTCTTAAATACCTTGTAAACTGTCTTCATCAATAGCATGGAGATGGTTTTCATTTATTTTAAGTTCTTCTAAAGCTGATGGTAATTCAGGAGGAATATGTACTAGTGCGTTTCCATCCATATACAAACGTTTTAACTTTTTCAGGATCTTAAATGGGGGGAAATCAGAATTCAGTTAACAAAATGTAAAATTATATTGTAAAATAACCTAAAATTGTAATTGCCATTTTACTAACCATGTTAATTTTGTTGCTGATGTTGCTGTTGGTTGTCTTAGGTAAGTTTCATAAAAAGCAGAAAGTTGATAAAATGGAGACTTGAGTATTATATACACAGAACAGGTAAAGACTGGGTAGCAGTAGCGCCTCAATGCTGTTGTGGAATATCTAGTATTTTGGTAAGAAAGGAGTTCTTTCTCTAAGTACTTGAACCATTGGCCTTTCTGTATAATCTACCAACAAGGGTGTCAATTGGGAGGGTATGTTTTGTGATATGAACATCTGTCACCCAAGAATTGGACTTAGTTCATCAGCCTCTTTTACATGGGCCAGCTAGCCACCATCCCAGCCATACTGGACCCCAGTCCTGTTACTAATCCTTGACTCATCCAATCACCTCACTTATCTAACCTTTTCATAATATTTAGGAATTCTTAGATACTTACAGCCTTTATAGCATTTCATATTATGTACTTAATCTACAGTAGTCAATGTTTTTCAGTAAATTGCCTCTAGGGCTACTGGTCCACTACAGTTCAGTAGACTTTTTGGCTTAGCAGTAGAGGCCCGTGGCCTTTTTGCAGGTTGAGAGTTAAAATGATGTATAAGTTGTAAAGCTTCAGTGTTCTAGGAAGAAGAGCTCTGTGTGTAAACTCAAAAGCTTCTCTTTCACCAACAGAAGTTGGTTCAATACAAGATATTACCTCATGCACATTGTCTCTCATACTGTGTGTGTCAATCAGATAAACTATGTGTACATCCAAGGATTACATAAGCAGGATCGGAAAGTCCTTGATACCATTATGTATGGTAGCGCTTACCCTGGCTGACATTAAACATTGTCTCATCAGTTATCCTGTGGAGCTAAGGGGCAAAAGTCTCCAGCAGGCAAAAGAGTAAATATGGCAGTAAACATTTCAATAGCTGGGGGAAATATTCCACTGACAGGACTTTGAAGGGGGTACAATTTCAAATGAGCCTTTTTTGGCTATGACTTTTATTCTTTAGTGTGTTTTAGATTTTTGTATGTTTTATAAAATACAAGTATAAATAAAAGTATTTTATAATAAAATGTGATCTTTTAAAAAAATCTCAGAGAATAAAAAGGGGGGAAATATAATTCTGACCTATTTTATTTCACCTAACAGTTGAAATTCTACAACAGAGACATAAGTGCAATTGTGGGGGGTGTAAGGACACTGTTCGGTAGGGCATTTAAACCAATGGGACTATATATTGTATGTATTTAAGTGCTTTTCTGGATTGAGGCCAAAATCAGGGTCCAAACACTTTTTGTGACTACAGCTTACTATCAGAAGATTGTTATTATGGACAATCAATGCAGTACTAATAAATCTGATATGTGCATATTGCTAATTAAATAAGTAAAATAGGTATTCAATCTTTTGCAAAGTTAGTACTGGAAGACTTCAAAAGCTCACTCTCCATGTAAATTATGAAGAAAATTCTACTTCTCTAGATTGTTGGCTAGAAATCCAGCTCCGATTGGTATTTAGCATTTACTGGCTGTTAGATGGCCTGTGTGAAATGAGCTATTGGTCACCATCCAGGTCCTAACTCGCTGTCCTTGTAGAGCTTGATCCTGTGACATGCTGAGCATTCTGGCCCTGATCTAGCAAAACACTTAAATATGTACCTTAATCAGGGCTGGCTCCAGGCACCAGCTCAGCAAGTAGGTGCTTGAGGCGGCCAAGGGGAAGGAGTGGCACGTCGAGCTCTTCAGCTGCAATTCAGCAGCGGGTCTCTCAGTCCCTCTCAATGGGAAGGACCTGCCGCGGAATTGCTGCCGAAGAAGAAAGCAGCACAGTGGAGCTGCTGCTGAAGTGCCACCGATTGCAATTGCAGCTCTTCCCTCCCCCCTATCCCACTTGGGGCAGCAAAAACCACAGAGCCGGCCCTGGCCTTAATTAAGCATATAAGTAGTCCCTTTGTCAGCAATGGCATTGATCATATGCTGAAAGTTAAACATGTGCTTAAGTATTTCGCTAGATTGGAAATAGAGTACTCAGCACCTTTCAAGATGAAGACCATAAAAAAAAACACTGCACTATCCGATGCCAGTTCAGGTACCCTTGTTAGCAGGCTAATGACTGATCAAGTTCTAAAGAAAGAACATTAGAGGTGGTCATTCCAAGTTAGACAATGAGGCACACTGGTGTGACAACTTCTGTGTTTTTAGACATATAAAGAACTTCATTGTGCAGGGCTGTCAAGCCAGCACCCTTCAAAAGCTTCCCTTTCTATACTACTTTTCTTTAAAAGAGAGTTCAAGTACTATGAGGTTTCTAAAAATGATATAAGAAGCACTTTATGATGATGGAAAAACTATTTTTAAAAATCTCAAAAAGTGAAGCTGGTAAAATACCAGAAAAATATTAATAATAATTCAGCAAATAACTTTTTCAGTGAATAGTATTCGACCAACTATATAACTGGCTGAAAACTGTAAAAATGATTTGTTGAAAATGGCAAAATTTGATTAATCATATATTCATTACATAGAGGTAGATCCCTAGCTAGTGCAAATTGTCATAGCTCCATTGACTCCAGCGGAGCTACAGCCATTTACATTAGCTGATGATTTGCCCTGTAGTATTCTGTGAGATCTACTTCAAGCACAAATCAGTGACAGAGATGTTAGAAAGAGTATGCATGCTTACTTTGAACGCTTGTGGACCTATGCCTGGAGAAGTGATATTATTTTTACTTAGATCAAGCCTTTCCAAATTAGGGATCCCATTGAATGCTTCATCTGGAATGGAAGTGATGGTATTCCCTAGGACAGATAGATAAATAAATAAATTAAATAAATAAATAAATATATTAGTAATGTGTTGCATCTTATACAGTCTGAGTCAGGTAACTAGGTATTGTACAAGTACAAATGTATTCATGGAAATAAAGTCAACTGTATGTCTCTGTGTCTCAACACTAGTAGCATCTAAATTTTGAAAAGCAAGTTAGATTGTAGCAACATGGCACTGACCTCTTTTATTAGATTACCATAGATCTAAAATTACTACAATTACAAAACCATCTTCAGGAGCACAAAAAAAGTGTTAGTGTTGGAGAGCTAATGTAATAAGAGAAATCATAAATTAATGTACAGTACATGGGCCTGAACTTCTGAGGGCACTCATAGTGGAATATAAAACCTTTAATTTCTAGGTTGTTGCTTGTTTCTCAGGCTTACAGTGTTGCCTAACTTCTCAGGCTTAGTTGTAAAATGCCTTTAAATCTCTTTTTGTGATAAGAAACTAGTAGCATAAAGCATTTTACGTTATAATATGCTAACATTAAAATTATGGGTTTTGGGGAGGGCTAAATTTTAATTGGTGAAGAAAATAATATAAAGCAAACTTATTTTCTTACCTTCAAGCTCTAAGCTTGTTAGCTCTGGATCAGTAATTGGTGGTATTTGTGTAAGTTTGGCATTAATGCAGCTTATTGTGGTGTCAGAAATCGAACATCCCATTGGCAAAGGAGGAATTTCTGCAGGAGGAACAGGAATTGGGAATCGAGGGGGCATTCTGAAAACATCACCTCGTAAAATATGTTCATCCTCTTCCTCTTCTTCCACTTCACTTTGTTGTTGTTTTCTTTCTTGCTCTGGACGTTTGTTTTCCTTTCTTTTTTCTTCTTCTTCCTTTTCAATTTGTAGCTCTTCCTCTTCATATGCTCTTCTTTTTTCTTCCTCTCTCCTGCTTATTTCCTCCTCTACTTTCTGATGGGCTTCATAGTCACGTATTTTTTTCTCCTCCTGACTTTTCTTTTCTTTTCTCTTCCTGTGCTCTTCATCCTTTTTGTGAATTTCCTTTTCTCTCCCTTCAAGTTCTTCCTTCTCTCGTCTAAGTAACTCATCTATTTCAGCCTGGGTATGCAGTGGTTGCAATAGCATTGGGTCACTAGGGTCATTGGGCTCTGGAGAAGCACCAGAAATTTCAGGTGTGTCATCCAGTGAAATATATTGTACTGAAAATGAGAGTGTCCATGGTAGTGAAAGTGAGGGAAAAAAATAAAATGGCAGTATAAGAGGAAATGAGAATGAAGTTAGTAACTATTATGCCCCCCCAAACATTGTAAACATTCTAACTATAGAAGAAATAAATTCACACTGAGAATGTGATTTTAAGGAATGAAAAATGTATTTCTTATTTATAATCTTAATTATAATATATTATAAATTTGTTACACTAAAATGTTGAATGTTTGTTTTGTGGTTCTTGATAAATCCTTACTGTAAAAATGATTCAAATGTCAGAGTATAATACCTTTATGAGGGAATAATAATATTACAATCATTATGCAAATCCAGCATCTGATTAATTTTACTGAACACAGCTAGTTAGTGGAGAATCCAGATTTTAAGTGAGTATGACAATCAATGGTTAAGCCTTTACAGCAGCTACAACATAGAATAGTTATCTGTATTCTTTTTCGTAAAGGTGTTAATATGATAAATAGGAATGCATCAAAGAAGTCCCAAAAGAATTTGAATATAGGCTTGATTTGGTAGTACATTTTTGAACTGTTGAATTTGTTAATGTTATGTGCCTGGCACAAAGTCCCAAACAGAAAAAAAGTGTGCCTGGGGATGGGACAGGGGTTTGCAGTAAGCACTAGGTTCCCAGAACCCTTTTCCCTCACTGAAGGAGCAGCAGCTAGCTGGTACAGCTCTGGTTAAAGCTGTCTGGAGAGGGGAGGTTGGCTGGAGAGATACCAGTATGTTGATTCAGCTGTTCTCACAGATCCCTGTGAATTCAGCGCCATAGTGGAAAGATTGCAGTGCAATTCGTACATGTACATATGCATGTGCACATGCAAACCATGCCAATTTGAATAAATCAAGTATAATTGTTGCTCTTTACATCATCTTGCTACTAGTTACACAATCAACTTTCCACCCATGCTCAACCCAGCAGAGATATAGAAAGAAAAAAAATATCACTACTACTGTCACCATAAATACAAAAGTTAAATAGTGTGCATTCTTGTGGGATAAATAATGCTTTTATCTATGCAAATGTCACCAATCCAGTTTCCCTCCTGTCTTTCCATCACCTGAAACCACAAGGTTGGAGGATGTTCTAACTGATATTCTGCCATGTTAACTGCTTCCTCTCACTTGGTCAACATGAGCCAGTACACTTTTTATATGCTCACCACTCATTGTATTTGTTTATGAGTTCCATCTGCCAAAAGGAGGGCGGACTCAGCTACATTCATAACTTTTTCTGATTCTTTATTTTAAAATAGAAATTCTAGTGATAATTTGAAATTAGTGTTACTCAAAAACAATAGTTTTAAAAACTGTATACCCTATTTAAGAGAAAATAGTTACTGAATCTTGGAAACTTGTTTTACTAAAACACATAAACTGGAACATCTTTAGAACATCTTTATCACTTTGTTACTTTAAAGTCTGATCAGCAATATTGGTACTTATTTCCTGAATGCACAACTAGACTCTCCACTATCAAGTTTAAGTGCAAAAGAGATGCTAGGGTCTGATCCTGCGAGGTGGGGACCTTCAGTTGTCGTTGGCTTCACTGGAAACAATGCAGCATTGTAACAATAGAAAAGATGCTTTTCTATAGTGAAAAGTTTAGTGGGGTTTTTGCAGTGTGGCATGATGGATAACTTGGACATTTGGTCACACTTTCTATTAGGGTTAATTTTATAAGCTATATATTCAGGGTTAATAAATGATTAATGGAGGTTTTAATAAATGGTTGATCAGTTGTCATGGATGTTAGTGTCCAACAGGTTAATAAACTGCTTGTAACTATCACTTTTCATTGCTTTCTTCTGATGTGCTTATAATGATCTATAACACATACTACTCATGTGTCTAATGTGCTTTTATATCATATAGAAATCATTTATTAACACTTTATAAATGGAACCTTATTTTTTTTTTGGTATGTACTATAAGGGAGTAAAGTTTATGCTTTTATTTCATTAGCTGAAAAAGCATAAGGATGATAGTGAGCGGGGGAGAAAACAGAAAAGGGAAAAAATCAATAGAAAATGCGGGGCCCTGATCCTTTTCCCATTGCAGACAAAGCGTATTTCCATTTGGGAACAACATAGAGTTTTACATACGTTTTGAATTGTATTATGGAATAATTCTTGTTGATTCTGTTGATCTGTAGAGCTGCTGTTATTACATAATTTTGAACTTTTCTACTTTCTGTATTTTAAAAAATTGTTTGTTTCAAAGATTCCAAGGCCAGAAGGGACCATTTTGTTCATCTGTTCTGACCTCCTGTTAACACAGGCCATAGAATTTCTCTCAAATAATTTCGATAATATATATTTTAGAAAAATAGTTAAATATGTATAATAAAATTGCATAAATCATTACTTGTTTTTTATAGGTTATATTACTTACCCTTTGCCTTTATCTAATGTTTTGTTTGAGGTAGTTTTAAAATAGTAAAAATAACAAATAGAAAATTAAATGATGGATAACAAGATAGCATGGTGTACTGTACCAATATCAGAGCAAACTGGGCAGCACTCTCCTTCAGGTATCATGGTTTTGTGACATGTCAGAGAAAGGCACGTAGTTTCATCACAAATCACTTTTCCTTTTGAACAAAGACAAGTAATGCAAGGTTTGGGGGCCCACACAGCTTTATCGTACATAATCATCCCGTTAGCTGTACAGTGCCCTTTCTTTCCTAATAAAAGAAAAAGAATTATGTCAAAGGCAAGAGTTGAATTAAATAATAATTCTTTGATAGCTTAAACTGAAATACACATTATACAGTTTCATTGTTTAGATCTTTGATATACTTGATGTTAATAGTAAATTGGTTGGGGAAGCCAGAGAATATGACTAATGCTGAAGGCAAATATTTCAGTTTACTAGATCTTCAGTAGATGCTTTTCAGCCAATTAATGTTTCAAGTGTTAAATGCTTTTATTGCTCTTAACCTGGAAGTGAATGAATGATTTCTGTACAGAATGTATTTATGTAGGAGAGTCTTAGTTTGGTGCTTGAGTACAGTATGGAGGAAGAATTCTTAAATGTGTGTATTGTTCTTTTCTGTAAAAATTACACCAGACATTTTTATATAATGGAGATATTTCAAATATGTAGGTAGAATGTTTTAGCTTACAATTTCACTCTGGATATCTGAGTCCTCAATAGTTGATAATGAACTGAAGAGAACATAAAATATTTCTTTTGAGTATATATTTCTAAAGCATCCTTCACCATATTCTCTAGGAAGCAATGACATTCACAAACCTCATAACTTCCAAACCGTGAGACTCCACTGCACATGCATCTATCTCCCTGTGGAGAAAGGATGAGAGAACAAACAACATGTAACAGATGTGTAGTCATGTTGCTTAATGCCTGAGTGGAGAGCATTCAGATTCTAAAGTGATGAGCATGGTATAAGAACCTGAACAGAACAGGGCCAAATCTTTGCCCATTGAAGTGAAAAGAATGACAACAGCAGAATCAGGATTTAGCCTTAAGTGAGTTTAGTGTTTATTAAAACATGCCGGATTGACAGTTGTAAATAAAAATCGTTTTTCTAAAAAATGGTTTAAACATGAGCAGAATCTATATCAGCTACTCTCACATTGCCCTGCCACTGTGCCTCAGTCCTGACCTGGTAGGGCCATTAAGGTGGGAGATGGGATGGTATAGTTAATTATACATGTCCTTTTCAATCTTTGGCCTCCCTGCTCTGCCTGCAGAGGGGACAATTAGTATCAATTCTGATGGTGGCTTTTATGATATGGAAATCTGATGGGAACTGGTTATAATTTCTATCCTTAATCCCTTCCATGTCTGAGTGTCTTCCTGGAGAGATGTTCCCTGTCTGTGGCAACAGAAGGCTAATCAGAACTTTGCTCTGAACCAGAGCTTCAGGTCACCCCTCAGGAAGAATTTTCCAGAATTCTCTGCCTCCAGTAGATAGATAGTTCATCAGGTTTTAAGCCAGACAGACATTTTTTCTATGGTTTTGTCCCCAGCCAGTACTGAGACAGAATTGGCTATGGTTTTATGTGGTATCACAGATGGGAAACAGCATTTTCAAGAGCATGCTGCTCCAGACCCGCTGGTGTGACCAGCTGAAGTCATGCCAGTGAGTGTGGAGTGACAGACTCTTCAAAATCGTGTCCTCAGTGCAATGTGCCTCGTATGCATTGTGCAACGTCACATTGGTCAAGGTGTGCCCACACTATTCCCAGAAATACTGGAAGGTCAGGTATTCTAGGGATGTGGCAGTGGCCACCCTAGCCTCCAAACAGCACATGTAGCACCCTGAAGGCCTTCCTTTGCAGCAGAATTTTCACACGATTTTTAAGATTTTTAATTAAATGTATCTTTTTCCTCAAAACAGTTAAAATGAAAAAAAACTTTAGGTTTCTGAGGGTTTGAAAGACAGTACACTTCTTCTCAGAAATGTCAGACAGAGACAGCAAGCCAAAGTGTGGGCAAGATCCACCCCAGGATGTTGAGCAGAGCTCACAAAAGCTCCTTTTGTTGAGACAAGCCAGAATCAGTGTCATGGAAGTTTTTTTCTAACCAAACATGGGACCCCTATTCCCACAGTTTGCAAAGCAAACAGGAAAGTTTGACTGGAGACTCCTCAGTCTTGGGGAAAGGCAAAGGTCCCCACCCCCTTAGCAACCAGCAGGAAGAAATTCATACTCCTAGCCTGCAGGTAGGCAAAGTCTGTGCTAAGATGTTTGAGAAAGCTGCAAAGTTATCCCCTCTTCCCACACGTTGTTTTATCTGCACAGCTTCCTCTGCCATGAAAAGTGAAAACTTTCTGATTCCAATGAGCCGTTTGTCTCCAGTGGCTCTGGCTCACTACTTTATTTTCTGTGGTCAGTCCCACACAATCCAGACCAAGCAGCGGAGTAGTTTAGGTTGAAGTGATTAACTTCCTCCTCCTTGAGAGATGGACCTATTTCCACTTCCCATCCAGCCTCCCTAGTCCCACAGGAGTCATAAAGTGGCTACCCTTTCTTTTATGGAAGCACACAGAAGTCATGCCTACAGAATCCTTCCTTCCTTTCAGTCTCCCTGTAATGTAGTCTCCCCCTCACATACCCCTTCCTGCCTTTCTCTCAGGAGTTTGGCCCAGGGGACTGGTGAAGGATATTGGTCACAATCAGCAATAAAAGAGAAAGCAAAAAGTCTTAAAACCTTTTATAATAGGTTTTAAGATCCTCTAAACAGAAAGAGAAGTCTTTAAAGCTGAGATTTTGAGATACTTCAGACAGTTCACCAGACTTTGAAGAATTACATATAAATGGGGGTTTAACTTCATAGGTGCTTATACTTTTAGAAAATACAACAGTAAAAATACATTAACTCAAAGACCCTAACCTTGCAAAATTGCCTGACTGCTGTCAAGTATCAGAGGGTAGCCGTGTTAGTCTGGATCTGTAAAAGCAGCAAAGAATCCTGTGGCACCTTATAGACTAACAGACGTTTTGGAGCATGAGCTTTCGTGGGTGAATACCCACTTCCTCAGATGCATGTCCTGACTGCTGTGTAATTCTTCCTCATTTGGTTTATGAGTATGTGAAGAAGGTGGAGTGGGAATTCCCTTAAAGTCCTATCTTGTATCTAAGGGCTATAAGGTCTTCATTTTTCTGACTAAGATTAAGCCTTCTATGGCCTCCTAGTTAAAGGGCATACCAGTTGAGGTAGTATTTCTGCCAAACTGATAAAAAGCAGAATAAGATAATCACTCAGACTGAACTTGGATACAGCAGCCTCAACCCTCAGAGCATTGGCTGCAGTCTTTTATTGTAGAAATGTATGTTCAGCTGTGAGCAGGTGTCCCCCCCCACACACACACACACTAAAATTCTTCATCCAGCCTAAAGCTGTTCTTGTTTTTTGGGTCTCCCAAGTCTGGACAAATTACCCCTCCTATGAGGGCATGCTTCAGGATCGGCCTTTATCTGGGAGTGAAGCACATCAGAAAATGGGTGCTTCAGTTAATCAGGGAAGGATATTCAATGAAACTCATTGTCCCAGGGACAAGTTTGTTATCCCAAATTAAATTAAAATAAACCAACACTATCAACAAGCCTCTTCACAGCATAAGAAGATGAAGGGTGCAGTTGTCCATCTCCTACATACTGGAACTACAGAACCAGTTCCATGGAGAGACTGATATTCTGGAAAGGGTACAGTATTCTTTGTGGTACAAAGAGAAACAATCGCATGCAGCCCATTCTAGATTTCAGGTCTCAACAAGTCCATAGGGAGATCAATGTTCCAGACAGAAACACTGAAATTTACCTTTACCTTATTATCTTCCCAAAACTTCAGAATATGAAAATAAACTTTCTGGAGATATGGTCAGGGAGACTGACCCAGAGGCATTAGAGTTTTTTCTGTGACAAGAAGCATTTTCTATACAGAGTACTCCTTTTTTGACCCATAACTTCTACATGGATATTCACAAATGCCTTACCACTTGTATCTTCAAGTGAAAGAGATATATGTCCACTAATGTCTGGTAACTTTTCATCGTATTAGACACGGCCCAGCAGCCATTGCAAAAACCTTGAGAAACATGGCTTTGAACAAACAAGTGGAAGCACCCATTACAATCCACAGGGAAGTCTACCATTTAAGTTATCATTCAAAGCCACTTTTATTTCAGAAGTGAGACAGAAGATGATAGGGGGTGATTTGCCAAATATTTATCCTAAGATCAACTCTCTGAACCAGTTTTTCTCCTGCATAGCTGCCTGGCACAATTCTTGATTCACTTCCTGTCAGCAATTGGTTAATTCATTCTTAATGTTACATAACAACCACCTAAGAATGGGTCCAGAGAAACTGGTCATCGGTATAGATACCAGACCCCAGATAGTAGGAGTATAACTGTACTCCTGCAAGGATCGTCTTTTTGTCCTGTGTTTATACAGTGCCTAGCACGATGGTCCATGAGTAGGGATCCATGCACCTCCATAATATGAATAAAAAATATGACTGGGAACAGATGTAGCCCAGAGAGGCATATAACCTGTCCCATTCTATGGACTATCAACCTCTCTTCTCCATTTCCAGCAGATGATTTTTCTGAATCATGACTTGTATATAACTGCCAAGAAGGGAGAAAATCATCACTGCTTAGAGAAGTAGCCTTGATCTACTCCCGGGAACCCTACATCAGGTGGGAAAGTCAGGATTGACTAGCTCAACAAGACATGCTTAGAACCCAGGGAATACAGTCTATATATCACCTAGTCTTCCGTGCACCACAGGCCTGATTGGAAGCCTGTTTATTAACGTGTTTGCGTATAAGTCCAGATGGAAAGCCAAAAGAAGTACTACATGAGGAAGAGACATTCAAAAGCAGAGGCTGTTGTCCCCTTATTTTAGAAGTGGGTTAAAAATCCTTCTTGATGCCATTTCCCTCTCAACTGCTTGAGAGCAAAGATGATAAAGAAGATTGTGAAGGAACAGGCCATAGTTATTATAATGACCTTCACATTAATCCGCAGAACTTGTTTCTCAGACCTGATTTAGATGAAAGTAGAACTTCCTCTCAAAGTCCACACAGCATAGTGCAAGAGAGAGAAATCCTGAGCCAATATCTAATGTTACCTGATTTTTCATACCTGGCCCAAAGCTTTTTACAGCATAGTTGCAGCCCTGTCTCTGCTCTCCGGGAGAACAACAGGGGAAGACAGACAAAGGAGAAGCTTTTTCACAATTTTAAAAAGTTCTAACTTTCCCATTGGCCATTTTGGTCAGGTGCCCACTCCCTTCATTTTACCTATGCTGGGAGACTTATTAACCCTTTACAGGTAAAGCAAGTAGAGAACAACTACCAAGAGGGATTCGTAGCTAACTGGCTGGCTGGGTGCCCATAAAAGGGAGATACCCCAGCCTTTTATTTATCACATCTCCAAAGGAAACTCAAAGAACTTGCCCCTAAAAAGAAATAAAAATAAAAAGCCAGTAGCTGCAAAGTAGCATATATCTTATCTGAGCTGGAAATATCTCTGCTTTTCTTCAAAATTTCTAGTTTGTTTTTGTTGTTGACCATATCTGAGGTCAAGGAAAGTCTTGTCTGAATGAAGACTAATAAATGAGTCAGGATTTGGCTTCGTTCTACAGATGTATATATTCAATTATTAATATTGCTTTCTATTTAAATTTGAATTTCTTAAAGGGTGGGGTTATACATATAGGGACAAAATCCCGCCTAGCCAATTTGCATGAGCTTAGTGATAAGACGGGGGCAAGTAACTTTTCCACTCTTGCTTGACCTGTATAAGGACCAGGCAGAATTGCAGTCCCTGTACCTCATCCTTAGTTCCTCAGGGATTCACGATATCCCATAGGGGGCAGAGAGGAAGTTGAACTATGTCCCTCCCTGCCCCTCTTATCCACACACCATACAGGACCAGCAATGCAAGGAGTAGGAGAGGCTGCACCCCCTTAAGTAGTGCAACTCTGTACCTTTCATTACACTGATCTACATTACAGGCAGGACCTAGCCCAGAAACAAGAAACTGGAAAGTTGCCTTACAAGTAACAAAACATTTTACTTACTTATTTCATCCCTGTGTACATGATCTTACACAAAGGAATGCAGATAGCTGATTACTATTATTCATATTCTGTTTGCGTCCTTTCTGTTTCATACACATGCTTAGTACAAATTGTCTTTGATTGGAGTTATGCAAGAGTGAGGAAAGTAGAGTAATCATTTAGGAGAGTAAGATCTGGGAGTGCTTTGGAGCAACAGAAATGTAAGATTTTTTTCTACTTCTGAAGCAGAATTAATGAAAGCAGGTCTATTATTTAATAGACACTTCCAAATCTGATCTTTACTAAAATTTTGAACTTTAAAAACTAGACTGAATAATACTTTGTGGTTGAAATCTTTGGCAGATAAGCACAGGACTTTCAATCTTTGGAAATTTGGTGCAAATCCAGTATTGGGTTACGACTAAAATAAGACCAGTGGCTTTACCTCAACTTTTGGGTAAAAGTCTAGATAAACAAAAATGGACAGAACTGGGGGTGAAGGAAACCGCACATTATTTCAGCATGACTGATGGTCTCTGACAGAAAGATCGGAATGGCTTAAATAGAGTATATGCTATTTATGTGGTATTTTCTTCTATTTAATTTAAAGAATGTTCTCAAATTAAAGGTTTCATGTAAATAGTATCTATTATGAATGCATTATATTAGCACCCACTGAAATTACTACAGTCAGAGTTTTGTCAGCCTTCCCATTAAAACCTCCTATTTTCAAGCTTGTTTTGAGATGGTTAGTTCAGTCTGAAAGAAGTTCCAAACCAAAAGTGAATTGTTCTAGAAAATGTGAATAAAATTTTTTTCTGCCATTTAAATCGCAAGATGGTTTCAAAAATTCTCTGGGTATGCAACACATCCTATAACACACAGAAAATTTTCATAATGTGAACTAGTGCTTTTTGGATATGCAAACTGTGGTAGTGATTTTTGTAATGTTTGACTAGGAGCTGGATAGAGACCACTAATTTAGTCCACATAGTCCACCAAACAACCATCAGATTATTATGATTCGGGTCTGATTTTAACAAACATAAGTGAAATACTCCATTATTAGACCCTAAGGCAGCAAGTCCGTCTGCCCCAAATTACAAAATGATTTTTAGTATGGAGAATTTCTAGATAGGCATGACTAGATTAAAGAGTCAGTAAGTAGACACTGAAATAACATGCACTATTTTTATACCCTATCAGTAGATTTTGTCTCTTCCTGTGTGATTATATTCAGCTTCTTTTAAATATCACCATATTATAAATATGGACAGAGATTGGTGATCTTGTCTCTTAAGAGTGTGTTTTGTATGCTTGTGAGGATCAGTCTTTCCACTGATAACATATCTGACATTGAGTCTCATTTCTAATATTCTTCTGAGATTTAGAGCCATAATCTCACAGATATTAATTTATTTTATTAAGAAAACAAATCAGAGTATACCAAAACACTTAGTTCAAGGAATATTTTAAGTATTACAGTTTTTAACTTTTGGGAAAATATCTGGAGTGGTCTTGAGTATCACTAATACTATTGCCATTAGAGCGCCAGTGAGCCATTAATTGACTTACCAGATATATTAAAAAAGGAGCTATGAACATTATTGCATGACCTTAAAAGCTATTTTGAGGTTATGAAAACATTAGTCAGGCTAAGGGAAAAAATGTATTAGGTAAAGTGCAGCCAGTGTGTGGAAAATTACAGGAAATATTACTCTTAAAGACATAGACATGCAGAAATGATTGTCGTTAACAAGTTTCATTAACTGAACACAGTAAATTATATTAAAAAAAAAGTACTGCAGTAATTAGGATGATAAAACTTTTATTTTTTTATTTAAGTAGGTGTGTCTATTAGAGGTGGTGTTGATAGTATTGCCTAATATTAAGGTTTATATGCATATATATAGATGCCACTGTAGTTAAGGTTGGCTCATGACATCTATTCAAAGATCAACCTTTCTAAGTCCTCTAAAATTGTCATGTTTAACTGGATTTCTCTGAAACTGGTGTGCCTCAGGAGGGTGCCATTAGAGTCAGGGTTCCAAAGATATATGCTCAGGGAAAAAAAAGTTTTAAAAAAATTTCTAGGTGTTTATTTTTTGCCCAGAGTTAGAGATAAAACCATTGTTATGATGCAGGTCAAAATGGTCTCAATCTGTCAAGTTTTATCCAAGGTAGTGTGTGGCAACCACTAAATCTTTGAGGGACCCAAACAGAGAATGGTATTACAAAATGTACATTTTTATATTACACATGTGCTGGTACCAAAAAAGCTTAAATCTTGTAAGTGCTCTAAAATCTGAACTGTTTATTGGCTTGCTTTGAAATTTGGTGTGCTTCCTGAGAACATTATATGGTGTTAGTGATCCAGATTTGGGGGTATTTAACCAATGGGTTCCTAAGTTTCAGGGTCCCCCCCAAAAAAGTTTCCTTTTGGTGTTTTGTACTGTTAAACTGAGAAGTATTAATGACTGTATAAGTAACAGACTTCTTGAGGGCTCTGAACTCACCATTCCATCAACATATCTAAGGATAAGTTAATTACAAACTTCCTCCTAAGACTAAAGAAGTTTTGGACTGCATGGCTGGATTCAGCCATTTGCGAGTCCACATGTGGCGATTTTATTTTGGGGGGAATGTAATCAAAGTATTTCGAGGGGGGAAATAGATATGTGAATTCTTCCTGGGAGGGGAGGTGTGTTAATGGAGAAGGTGATTGGAGGAATAGGAAAGAGGGGTTTGGGGCTGTAGCAAGGGGAGGGAGCTGATGGGGTGGGGGATAAATGAGGATGAATGGTAGGGGAAGTGAGAGAGACTGGGGCTTCAGGTGTGAGGGAGGCATGGTACCCCCAGCTCTGCCAGTGCACTCCAACCCTTCTGCATCATCAGCGTTGCCAATGCACCTCAACCTTCCTGCACTGCAACTACCCTACAGCACCAGCTCTCCAGTGCACCCCAACCTGTCTGACCCCCACAGTTCTGCCAGTGCACTCCAAATTCCTGCACCCCAGTTCTGCCAGTGCATTCCAACCCCTCTGCACCCATCTCTTCTGGTGCTCCCCAACCACCCTGCACCACATGTGCCAGTGCACACCAAACACCCTACACACCACAGCTCTGCCAGTGCACATCAAACTGGCTTCCCCATCCCCCTGCATTTCCCAGCTCTATCAGTGCACCCCAGCTGCCCTGCAATGAACCTCAACCTCCTTACACTCCCTGTGCTGCCAGTGTACCCCAACAGGTGCAAAGAACAGCTACCAGGATCATCAGAGGAATGGAGGACCTGCCTTATTAGAGGAGATTTAAGGAGCTGGGCTTGGTTAGCCTAACAAAACGAAGGGTGAGGGGAGATATGATTGCTCTGTACAAATTCATCAGAGGGATAAACAGCAGGGAGAGAGAGGAAGTGTTATTTAAGTTAAGAGCCAATGTTGACACAAGAGCAAAGGGATATAAACTGGCCATCAACAAGTTCAGACTTCCAGTTAGATGAAGGTTTCTAACCTTCAGATGGGTGAAGTTCTGGAACAGCCTTCCAAGGGAAGGGAGTGGTGGGGGCAAAATATCTAACTTGTTTTAAGACTGAGTTTGATAAATTTATGGAAGGGATGGTATGATCAGGTTGCCTACACTGGCATATGACCCCTCTGTGGTTGCTATTAGCAAATATCTCCAATGGCCAAAAGTGGGACATTAGATGGGAAAGGCTCCGAGTTACTACAGAGAATTCTTTCCCAGGGGTCTGGCTGGTGGGTCTTGCCCATTTGCTCAGGATCTAACTGCCATATTTAAGGTCAGAAAGGAATTTTCCCCCAGGTCAGCTTGGCAGAGACCCTGGGGAAAGTGAGTATGGGTCACTTGCTGGTTTGAATTAGAATAAATGGTGGATTCACTGAGGACTTCAGTAACTCAGCCAAAGGTTATGGACCAATTTCCAGAATGGATGGGGAGGTTCTGCAGCCTGCAATGAGCCAAAGGTCAGAGTAGATGATCATGATGGTCACTTCTGGCCAACCAGTGCATCCCAACCCCTCTGGACACCCAGCTCTTCCACTGAACCCCAACCATCCTTTACCCTGCAGATCTTCCAGTTCACCATTAAACCCCACCTTCCCTCTGTTCCTCTGGAGCTGACTAATAACCATTGGAAATTATTTGGATACACTCCAGATACAGTCAGTGTATTAGGTGTACCTACACCAAATGTTGGAGGCAGTAGTTGGGCCTGCTTGGTAAAAGTGTGTTTGTGAAGTAAGGATGTTTGTGGATTACTTTGTGGTGTCTGACAGCTGTGATTATTATATGAGATCTATTTTTGCAACCTCTGGTGTGTGTTAGAAAAGGGAAGAGCTGCATGTATATCTTCAGGATCCACTATACATCATTTCAGTGCAGAATTGTATGCATTCTGTAATTAGCAAGGCACAGGGGTTTTATTTCGAAGGGTATTGACAGTAGCAAGCTGTAATATGAGAGCAGTCTAAGCTTTTATTTTCTTCATGTACTCCAGATAAAGTGAGTGTGATTAATGTCAGGTTTAACTGTGATGGTTAAGGTAAAGTGAGATGGTGTCCTGTGAGTAAGTGTAAAGTTGTTGTAAAAGGCAGTGAAATGGCTTTAAAATTGTATACGTGTGGTATTCTTTCGGGGGAGTTGGGTAATTGTGTGGGTGTATACTAGGATCTGGAACTTCCCGAATCTAGTAGTGCCAAGAGCTGGTGTGGGTATGTGCATATTGAGACGTTGCTTAAAGAAGGTAGAGGGAAGATGGTGTGGGCAACCTTTTTATCCTTTGATAGTGTTAGTTAGGATCCTATGGGTGAGTGTGAATGGGTTGTAAAAGGAGGTAAAGCACTTGTACATTTCAGCAGCTGTGGGGTTGGCAAAGTAAAGGTGTGTGTGTTAATGGGGCATATTGGGGCATTGCTGAAAGAGAGCAGAGTTAAGTTTGCATGGGCAACTTTAACTGAATTTTCTGTTTTGCAGACATTTGAGTTTGCTCAACTCTACATACTACCAAGTAACTTTAACTCTTCATTCACATAATTTTTTACCATTGACTGAATATATATATATATATAGATATATATAATGTGTGTGTATAATTTAAATTTACAGTTGCATTAATTTCTTTTAAAGCAAAGGAAAAGTGTGGTCTACAGTGAGGAGGGTTTACAAGTATAGAGGTATAATGCAAAACATCATTGTTCTCTTCTTACCTGGTAAGACATTGTAACTGGATTCATGTCCACCCAAACCTATAAGAGAATCAAATACTTCTGTAATGCCATCATCAATATTAATAAGGGGAATGCTTGGTACTACAGCAACAGTAGTTGAAGTCTTAATCTGTGGTTGTCTGTTTGGTCTGTGGTATGCTGAGGAACCCTTTCTTGATCCTCTATAGCGCATTCTCCTTCTTTGCCTCCTAGGAATTTCATTTGTTTGATTTTGAGCAAAATCAATACACAAACAGACAAGCAGGAAATAATAAAGCAAAGATGCAGTCTGCATGTTTTTCCCTTCACAAGCAGTGTCCTAAAAAAGAAAAAGCGAGATATAGATACAGCTTTTTATAGTATGTCATTTAATGCAAGTTTAAAGCACAGTTATCAGAAAATACTTAGACCGCTCCAGGGTGGAATTGATTTAAATCACTAGTCAGGAAGACTCGATTTAATCATGGATTTCTTCATAAAAGTGCATTCTTGTTGGTTGTTATAACCTTAATACATAATCTTCACAACTCACAGGTAGATGTAGATTTCATTTTTAGAAGGTGCACACTATACATTTTAAAAATTATTTATTTTGAAAACATATCAGATTAGTTTTATAGCTATATGATTGTTTGGTTATTTCATTTACCAAAGGTAATTGAAGCAGATATTTGTGAAATCATTAGGAGGTGAATTATCTGCAATTCAACAGGTTAATCATTAATATTTGGAGGATTTTCTTACCATGCTGTATTAGGAGGAGAACATCACCAGACAGACATTTAAATTGTTTTATTTAACTAAAACAGCGTTATGTATTCCAGATTTTTTTCTTCAACAGCAAACATACAATATTTTAACAAAATGAGCATGTGAATTTTTGAATTTAGTTAATCGTTCAAGTTTTTTAAAATCAGGGTTGCTTTTGTTAAAATTGTTTTTAACTAAAATAGTTAAATGAAATATTTAAAAAAATAATAAATCGACTATGTCGGCCAGGTCAACATGAGAAACTTAAAATATTGACTTCTGCAGTCAGTTGTCTTCACCTTCATTTTTCTGTTTGTTCATAATCTGGAAAAGAAAACAAACTTTCCTGCTTTTTCAGGTCCCAAACAGTTCCTTAATTTGGAATGAATTAGTCCAAAGGAAGAAAATATTCTTTCTACACCAGCAGAAGAAGCTACTGCTGTTAAAAGTGAGATTATCATTTCAACAGTCTCTGAATCCAAGTGCTTAAGTGACTTCCACCAGTTCACTGGTTTGACTTTCTTTAAATATCATCAGCAAACATATATTTCTTGAATGGCTCTTATTCCCAAACTGGGTCTCTTTTACAGCCTGCTACCATTATAGGTTTTCCCTTCTAGTGAGAGAATGGTATGGTAGATCTCAGATCAATGAAGGCTACACTCAGAAAGACCTCAAGACTTCTGAAATATCATGCTCAAACAGTTTCACTTTTGTTTCTACTGCCTGCCTCTCCCTTCTCACATTTATCTCTAGACTTCTCCTCCTTGTGCAGATCTATTCTCCCCCCAACAATCTTCTATTCATTGAACTTTTTGAAACTTTGAACTTTTAGAGAGAGTTCAAGGATTGACTTGTGTACAGAAATTTGCAGAGGAACAATAGTGTTGAGGTCTGTTATTTCTCACCTCTATATATTATTTATTTATTTGTTTGTTTATTTATTTAAAAACATTTTTGCTGTTAAGGCATGCTATCTCTGGAGCCACAAGTCCACAGTTTGAGAACTGCAAAACTAAGCATCTCTGATGGTATCTTGTAGACTGAACACTGAGGCCGATTGGGTGGAAAGAAAGATTAACCTAAATAATCTATACAGAAGCCCCTGAAACCCCATAAGATTGGATCCCTAATCCAGGAACTATTGGAACTCATTTACAAAACTTTTCTTAAACATTACATAAATATATTGTCTCCTACTATAGGATTAGAATTTATAATCTCTATTCCGTGATGAGACACTATAGCTCAAAGATATATCTTAATTTAAACTATCTTTAGATAGGTTTTTTCCTCAAAAAGCATTTTATAAAAAAATCCGATTTAAATAAAAAAATCCAATTTATTTTATTTTATTTTATTTTTTATTTAATCATTGATTTTTATCCACTCTGGATTGCTCTCATATCCCAAAATGTCAGGTTGGCATGGACAATTTAATCTGTTGGATAAAATCTGTAGTGACAGAGCTCTCTAACCAGTCTTGTAATTGTGACTCTCTACAGTTGAGCAGTACACTTGTATTCAAATATAGTCCTGAATACAGGGCTATTTTTATTTTTAAACAGATAAGCACTGCGCTCAGGCAGCACGGAACTGGAAATCCTTTCCTGAATATGGAACAGATTTCCAGATCCATACTGCTCAAATACATGTTCACTGCTCGTCTAATAAGTAACTAGCTGTACATTTTGGGCTACGTTTAAGTTTATGGTGGTTGTTCATTGTATTGTTAGAGAGAGAGCTGTTAATTTTCTGTTAGATACAAATCGTGCCTCCAGCCCAGGAAGCAGACGAGTTCATTGATGGCTGTAATTGAAGGAATACTTTCTCCAGTCCCTGATCACCACTATTGCTTATGGCTGCAGGACCTCTTCATCTCAGGAATGACTGTGTTATTCACACACTAGCAAATCCACTTCTTTCTGTTGTGTCCCAAATCATCTTTAGTGAAGTACACAAGGACAATAATCCAAAAGGATTGTTCCATATTGAGTTGTCCCCTACGCTACTAAAAACACATCTCAAAATGGCTAAAGATCATGGAGTTCCTACGCTGAACCAGTAATCAAATTATGTTTACTCTCGCCAACAAACAGGGTTAAAAAAATCCATTAGACATGATTCCAGCGTTTTCTGGAATGCAGCAAGTATGTCACAGTTGTTTTTCAAGTGTGGAATGCACTCCAAAAAGAGGTACTTACGACGAGTATTTCACCAGCTTTTGTCTTCTGACTTGTTGTGACAACCTTGTAGATCAGGAGTGGGCAAACTTTTTGGCCCGAGGGCCACATCTGAGTATGGAAATTGTATAGCGGACCATGAATGCTCATGAAATTGGGGGTTGGGGTGAAGGAAGGGGTGAGGGCTCTGACTGTGGGTGCGGGCTCTGGGATGGGGCTGGGGATGGGGGGTTGGGGATGCAGGAGGGTGCTCCAGGCTGGGACCAAGGGGTTCGGAGAGCGAGAGGGAGTCGGGGTGCAGGAGGGAGTCAGGGGTGCAGGCTCCATGTGGCGCTTACCTCAAGCACCTCCCAGAAGCAGTGGCATGTCCCCCCTCTGGCTCTTATGCAGAGGCACGGTCAGGTGTGGCCAATGGGAGCTGCGGGGGCAGGGACAGCATGCGGAGCCCCTTGCAGCACCAGAGCGGGGCAAGCCCTGGACCCTGCTCCCCGGCAGGAGGTCTATGGATGGATTAAAATGTCTGGAGGACAGGATGCGGCCCCCTGGCCATAGTTTGCCCATCCCTGTTGTAGATGCTAACATTATTATCCTGCAAAGATGAGAAAATGGGGCTTTCTCTGATGGGGACTTGTGATTTGGAATACACCTTGCCACCTTTATAGACTAGACTAGGGGTCTCAAACAAGCGGCCCATGCCCGCCCCTCCAACTATCTCCAGGCCAGGGGTGGGCAAACTACAGCTGCAGGATTGCCCCCCTCGAGCCTGGCGCTGCTCCCTGAAGCGGCTGGCATTACATTCCTTCGGCTGGGGGGGAGGCCGGGAGAAGAGCAGAGGGCTCCGTCCATGTGTTGCCCTGGCTTCCAGGCACCGCCCCCCCCACAGCGCCCATTGGCCGGGAACAGGGAACCTTGGCCAATGGGAGCTTTGAGGGAAATACCTGAAGGTGTGAAAAGCAGCATATGGAGTCCTGCGTTCCCCCTCCCCCAGGGGCCGCAGGGACATGGTTCCAGGTACTTCCCGGAGCAGAGTGGGGCCGGGGCCGGCAGCCTGGCCTGGCCTGGTGTGCGCCACTGCCACCCCGGAGTCCGAAGCCCTCCTGCACCCCGCCCCCCAATCCCCTGTCCTGAGCCCCGTGCTGCATCCCACACCCCAACCGCCTGCCCTGAGCCCCCTTCTGCATTCCACACCCCTTCTGCACCCTGAGCCCCCTGCCTGCACCCCAACCCCCTGCTGCATTTCAACTCCCTGCCCTGAGCCCCTGCCACACCCCTCATGTCCCCTCTGGGGGCAGGGAGGGGGCGGAGTTGGGGTGGGGACTTCAGGAAAGGGATTGGAATGGGGGCAGGGAAGGGGTGGGAAGAGGTGGGACCTCATGGAAGGGGTGGAGTGAGGGCAGGGCTGGGGGAAGTGGGGTGTGTGTGTCAGTGATGTGGCCCTTGGGCCAATGAATTAGCCCTCATGTGGCCCTTGTGGTCATTTGAGTTTGAGACCCCTGGACTAGACGAAATCTGTGGCATCCTTCCAAGAGAGGCTTAAAGTAACTACTTTCCTTTCTTTTTTAAGCTCTTCAAGCAGGGTTTGTATTTATCTTTGTGCCTTGTAAAGCACTGAGCACATTAGGGCTTGGCAAATAATAGATTATGATAATTGTGCGGTAGGGCTTTATTTGTGTTTGGGGGAGACGTCGTTAGGAATTTTGTTCTGGCACTAGCTTTCCTTGGCCATACTGACCTTTTGTTCTTGTAAATGAAACTTTTAGTTAAATTCTGTTAAGTGTCTAGAGTCTTTCGAATATTAGTCATGGCCTTAAGATAAAAGTGTTGTATCACCCTAGGACAGTGGTCCTAAAACTTTTCACGATTGTGCCCCCCCTTACTCCTGTCTGCACACACCCCCACTGCGAGACAGGGCCAGGAGCGGGACCGCTGCTTGGGGAGGGGAGTGCGGACAGGAGTCTGGGGGCCGAGGCTGGGGTCATAGCTGGGGCCGGGAACAGAACCGCAGCCAGGAGCTGAGGCAGGAAGTAGGTCTGGGATCAGAGCCAGGAGCGGAAGCTGTGGCCGGGACACGGTTGGGGCCAAGGCTGGGAGTAGGACTGGGTCTGGGACCAGGAGCCAGAGCAGGGCTGGGGGGCGCTCCCTCCTTTGCCCCTGTGGGGACTGTCCTGGGTCCCGCCGTGCTCCCTCTCCGCCCCCTGCATTCCTCTGTGTTCCCCCTAGGGGAGATATGCCCCATAGTCTGGGGACCTCTACCCTAGGAGCTGGAATAATTCATTTAAAACAGGTTTCAAAATGGCAATATTTTGGGATCCCAACAACTGTGGCAAAAATGAAGTTCCTTTTAATATGTACAGTTTCGGTAGCAGCATGCATTTAAAGTGCTGAAGTAGAAGTCATCTAGTACATTTAGTATTAGGAAAGGTAAAGTTAAATAGTTGATGTCTTTTTAGTTATCTGTTTAATCAAAAAATATTTATAGGAAATTGCTGTGGTTTTTTTGTGTTTGCACAGTATTAGTGATGAGATTTCTTGCATGACATCTTGAGTCAATGTCAGAGCATGAGAAATTTAGATCTTTTTATGATACAAAAACTTCTGAATATACTGGAAGCCATAATCACATATTTACAGTACAAATGCATGAGCATTATGTTTTCATGCTCTAGTTCTTATAACATGAAGCACGCACAAAAACCTACATTTTCTGCTATTTTAATAGTCCTTTGTCTTAAACTAGATTTTGGTTCATTATGTTGAGAGTATACATAATGTGTGTAATTGTAAATAATACTGAGTTAGAGGATGTCACTAAGTCTGATTGACCATCCTTGATAGATGAATAATTAGCTGTTGGTGTTATTTAGTGAAATTAAGTCAGCACATCCCTTTTCAAATAATGCCTTTATATTCGTGCATCATCGACAGTTGTAAGATGTTGCCCCAGTCTCTTGATCTTAAAACAGTTTTTTAATTACCAGATTTTTTTCCTGCTAATATGTCAGGTCATTTTTCATACTGCAGGTTTTCCAAGATTTCCTTTTCTTGATACAAAGCATATGGTGGCTTCCATGTTTTTCATGCCACTCATAACAGAATTTTCATATTTTGGTTTTTGTACAGGAAGTTAGTAGTAAATAACTTTTAGAACAGTAAATTTGTACTTACCTCTTTATAATAATCTTTGTTTAGCTACCTTCATCTGAGTATGTATGAGTAGTTTAACAAACATTAATTAAATAGGTATGCATTATTCCTATTTTACAAATGGGTAAACTGAGGTACAGTTACATGTCTCACCCAAGCTCATATACAGAACTAGTGGCAGAGTTGTGAACAGGATCCAGGCTATATTACACCCAAATGCCTTCTTCAATTACTAGATTTACACCCTTCATTATGCAGTATGCACTGTGGCACTGAATGTTGGTACCTTTTTCTTACAAGAAAGAAATATTACTGAACATGGCAGCACACAGAAACTCAAGAAATATCCTAACTGATGCCTTTTTCAAAGCTTGCTTTTTTCCTGATACCTAACATTGCAGATGTGATCGAGGGCAACTGGCCTAATCTTCTTTGTGATTTGTAATTGACTTGCATTCTTTTGACTGTTCATAAATCTGCACATTACAGAACTATAGATGGGCCAAACTTCAAAAGGGTTGGATGAAAGAACTGATTGTAAGGAGAAGCCTTGAGCATGTTTTTTCAAGCACTCAGTGACATCTTTACAGTTAAATCTTTAGGTTATATTTAATAATATTGTGAGTGTAATTACATTGTAGTTACACAAGAATTGCACTGCAAATAAACAGTGATTGTTTTGATAGCTAATTACCACTCATTCATTTAACCAGAAGATTGCCTAAATTACAGAAATACTAATTATACATTTCCCATATTTTATGCATGTATTTTTAGAATTCAGATCTATCAACTGCATTATATTAACATCGGAATTATCCTTCCAGTTGTGTGAATGTAGTAGTAGTTATAAGTATCAAAGAGTAAAACTACTCTGTAACTACAGTTTCTATAAGGTAAAGTGAAACAAGTTTATATAATCAGTTTCTACTGATACATGTGAACTCAAGTGCTATAGTTTAACATCAAGAACATTAATTTCTCAATGCTGGCTGAAAGTTTAATGCTACATTTTTTTTCCAGCTAGCGTCCTTGACCTATAAGATAAGAAAAGGCCACAGAATCAACTGGTACTACCCTTTGCACCCACTATTGAAACTCCTAAATTAGCAAACATAAAGTAATATTTAACATAGTGTTGTCAAATTTTAATCAAATGAAAATAAAAAAAAAATTAGATTTGAACAATTAAAATAACTGTAAATCATTGCATATCACCAACACTGTGACTTGGGCACCTAGTATTGATTTACATTGAAATTATTATATTCTTGTAATTGTTGCTTAATACACTAAACAATAGTTTTCCCTGATATAGTGTATACTTTATTACTTGGGTTAATAGGACATATTTTCTACAGAAATGTTTAGGTCATGCTTGTATAAGATTCTTCATCCTCTCTGCTGTTCACTTACATGTGTAATAAATTGTTTGTCACTTATTTTGTTTTTCTTTCTTACTGTGTTCAGTCTTTCTGTTGTTTTGCCTTATGTGATAGGAAATAGTTAATTTCTAAACAAATGATCCTTTCTAAACATTCCGCAGAGAGTATTATATGCTTTCTTTATCTGACTCTATTCACAGTAAGTTCAGAAATCTCTTTGAGTTAATCACTTTCTCTGACAATGCATGAGGGTTAAAATTATTTCTGAACATTAACATACTGTTACTGAAATTAATTTGCGTAGAAATTAATTATGATTAGCTATCCCAAGCATTCATATGGAACAAAGAAGCCCAGATCACCCAATACTGCATACTTTCTTAATTTAGAAAAGTTTTTATACATAGTATTTGCTATAAAGAACTAATCTTGTTAACTTTTAAACATATTTGCAAAGTATTAAACACCACACTATTAACATGTAGTTTAAGCCATTCCACATCACGCTGTAAGCAATAATTGAAAATGTAAAATGTATTTTACCTGGTAATCTAACCTAACAGTAGATTCTGCTTGGTGTCATTTAGTCTCCAGTTGCGAATGAAACAAAATCAGACTGATATCTTTAAAACAAAGAGAGCAACAGTAGGGATTGTTGAAACATGTTAGACGACTCCTTAATGAAGTCTGAAATAGCTTCTTTCCCTGGGGACAAAGTGCTGCTCTCTTCTGTGTGCAGAGAATAATCTAATAAGTTATTCAGAAAACTAAAAACCTCACTTTGGGAAAATGAAAAGCAGCAGAATGCATTTGGTCCTTAGGCTGACAAGGCTCAGCTGGAAGTTCTACATAAATGATATGCTTATGTAAGTAACAAGGAAGTGTATTATTTTCAAGGGAACTGGAAAACATTTGCCATTTATTTAGTTCTAATTCTACTGTAAATGTTTTGAATCATTTTCCAGGTGACATGATTTTACTGTAGATTTATTATGCTTAGAGAGACAGTATACCTGTTCAAGCATAACCTTTATTTCTGAACATAGATCTAGTTTTTCCAGAATTCACATTTTTATGCCCACTTCCCTGTGTAGACTACTAAGATCTATGTGAAACAAACTTTTTCATTCAAGATTTAGCATAAAACTTGCCATGTTTTTTTTTCTTTTGTCCTTTTACAGCAACTGATTTCACCATAACTGCAACATGCACATGGAAAATAAATGACTGAAGCATTTTCCTTTTCTTTATTATTGTAAGGGTAAATTACTTCCTGAAATATGACACTGTAGCACAGTTACCCAGAAGTTGCATTCATGTTAATACAGTAACCCAAACATGAAAGAGGGGGCCGGAGGAGGAACATGGTACATTACCACAAGTTCTTTGTGTGTCAGTGAGGCTAATTCCTTCCCACTCAGCTTGAGTTTTTGTAGACTGTCACAGCTCGGTGAGACTTTGGGTCTGCTTAGTCTCAGAAATGACAAATGTATCTACCAGATGGAATTTACTGAGACACTTCCACAGCCTTTTAATCTTTTGAACATTTTTTGTTTGTTTGAAGCCACACAATGAGAAATTTCTAATAAGATAGTTATGGAATGTATAACAATTTAGTTTGCCATAATTGCTAGTCAGCATGTGTGTGATGAATAGATACTAGGAAAACATATTGCCTCTTCATACAGTTATTTAGGTTATATTGTCCTTTACTATACAATCACAGAGGGAAAACAATTATTAAACTCTATCAGTGTGTTTGGAGTTGTTCAAAATGTACAGGAAGAAATTATCCTTGCCCAAAGAATTTTGCATATTGTATAAAACAGAACAGTTCAGCAAACCCTATTGCAAGCAGGAGGTATTGAAGAACAAAGAGTTCCTTCTAATCACCCCTTCCATCCCGCCAATTGAATTCTCAGACCAGTTCTAGATATCAGAGCTTTAAACAGATGCCTCAGGAAGTTTCATTTCAGAATGCTAACCCTGGCTCTAACTGGCTCCAATCCAGTCTACTCTGGATTGGTTCACTGCTCTCTATTGCAGAGATGTGTACTTCAGTATTTCTGTAAGACCCTCTTATTGTAAATATCTGTTTTACCCTTGGTCCAGACCATTTCCAATATACCATTTACCCTTTGCCCTCTCTACTGTGTCCAGAGTTTTCACCACATGCCTGCAGCGTGTTTGGGGAGGTAAGGGATTTTAATTTTCATTTACTTAGACAATTGGCTCCTAAGGGCTCCATCAGAAGAAGAGATCATTTGTTCTCTATTTGGAACGTGGGATCTTCTGATAAACAAAAGAAAGTCCCTTCTGTCTTCATCCCAAAGGATTTCTTTCTTTGGGGCAATCCTCAACTCGAGAAAGGAGAGAGGGCTTTCCTTCTGGAAAAGAGGTTTTGAAACTAAGCACCACCATACAACAATCCTCACAGAAGGTAATTTTTTTAAATGTATATATATATATATATATATATATTTAGGCCTTCTGGTATCCACAATGTATATGACTCGATATGCCAGGCTCAGAATGAGGCCAGTTCAACGTTGTCTATTAAGCTGCTTCACACCTAGCATGGACAATATGGTAAAAATTCATCTGCCTCTAATGTGGTGGCTGAAGCCACACAAAGTCGACAAAGGAGTTTTGTTCAACCCGGTCCCCCCTACATTAATAGTTACCACAAATGCGTCCAAGATAAGAATAGGAGAGCACATCTCCACAACCTTTTCTTTCAATGTCTTTGAAGTTTCAGAGAACATCTGCTGCACATAAACATGTTAAAACTTAGGGCTGGACTATCTGCCTCTCAGTGTTCTTCCACAAGTGCAGAATGCAGAATTCATGTGGCCATAGACAATATGTCTGTAGTATTTGCACAAACAGAGAGGAGCTTGTTAGTCTTAATCATGCAATGAGTTGATAAAACTTTGGGACTGTTATATCCTATACAACATTTACCCAATTGCCTTATGTGTAGCAGGAGAACACAATGAGATAGCAGATCAGCTGAGCAGGGATTCCTTACAGATGTACGAGTGGTCTCTAAAGGAGTCAGTGATTCAGAACATTTTCAACCATTGGGGGATTTCCAGGCATAAATCTATTCACTGTCCTATCGAATATGAGATGCCCCTGCTTTTGCTCAAGAGTGGATTCAGAAAGTCAATAATTGACATATTTGTTTCTCCTTGATAAAGAAATGGGTCTGATGCATGCATTTCCCCCCTACCCTAAAAAGTCCTAAAGAAAATAAGACAGGATTTAGCTAGGGTGATTCTATTTGTTCCAGCATGGGTGAGGCAACAGGGGACACTCCTTTTATCCAACAGCAAATATAAGATGTTTCCAATAACAATGGTCTCACTGTCCCAGCAAGAAGGGAAGGTCTTCTACACAGATTCCTAATCATTACATCTGACAACCTGGACAATAGTCCAGTGACAGATTTAGAAAAATCGTGCTCTATAGAAGTGCAGCAAGTATTAATTAATGCTACAAACTATCCAATAGAAAAAGTTACAATCTTAAATGGAAAAGAGTTGTGTTATGGGTGTGTGATAAAAATGTTGACACAGTTTCAGCTCTTATGTAACTTATTTTAGAATATTTGTTACATTTAAAAGCAATAGATTGTCTCTCTCTTCCTTAAAGTTCCATTTAGCAGCCATAACAGCATTTCATACTCACATTAATGGAAAATCAATTGGGTTTTTTTGCATAATTTGATGAAAAACTTTTAAAGGGCTTATTGAATCTGTACCTACCAGTATAGGACCCTTTACATTTAGTTTGAGCATAACTTACCTCTCCCCCATTTGAATCTCTAGTGAGCTGCTCCTTATTTCATCTTTAATAAAGATAGCTTTAATAATAGCAAGCCTTTCGACTAGAAGAGTTAGTGAGCTAGATGCCTTGATGGTGGACTTCCCTTATACTACTTTTTATGAGGACAAGGTGGTTCTTAGTACCCTAAACTCCCTCCTGAAATTATTTCAAAGTTTCATGTAAATCAAAGTATTAATTTACCAGTATTCTTTCCAAAACCTGGTAAAATAAAGGGAAAATCTAGGTTACATTCCTTAGATACAAAGAGAGCACTCTGATGTTATCTGAATTTAAAACTTCATGTCCTTGCCTTAGTTATTTATCTTGTATGTGGATAACTCTAAAGGTCTGATCCTTCCAGCACAGTCTCTTTCTAGATGGGTTAGACAATGTATTGAAGAGTGTTACAGAGGAGCTTACCTATCTTCTTCTGTTCCTCTTAGAGCCCTAGAACAGTGACTGTATTTGTATTAAACATATTCTTCTTACTGAAATATGCAAAATGGCTATGTGTCATTTGAGTCACACTTTTACGAAACATTATGCATTGGATCTGGCAGCCAGGTCTGATGCAAAGTTTGACAGAGTGGTGCTCTAATCATTGTTTAATGAGGACTCTGCCTCCCTTCCTCTATCTCTCTGTACTGCTTGCTAAACTATCCCAAGAATGGGAATATGCAGATGACGCTGGAAGAAATGAAGGTTTCTTACTTGTAAGCAGAATTCTTCAAGATGGACTCAGCATTTTCTTACACCCTGCCTGCCTATCTTGCTCCCGTGGAGTCCTAATTTCAGTATTACTTGGTATTCCCACTTTAGTGGTGTAAGGACCTCAGTGGGCACCATGGCGTCAGAACATGCTTGAATGTTGATAGTAGGGGGAGCAGGGGTGCGAGAGCATTCTAACAGGAACTGCTATGAGAAAGTTTGATTGTCTCAGCTACACCAGTTGGCACATCCAAAGAGTATGAATATGCAGAGTCCATCTCAAAGAACTTCGGTTACAAGTATCCAACTCTCATTTGTTTTCTTCCATTGTTAATTGTGCTCTGTTTTCTTGGTTGCTAGCTTAATTCAGTTTATTCATGTTTCCTAGCATCTTACGTGAATTGTTGTTCTTTTAGCTGTTCATCTTATTTATGGAACCCAATGTCTGTTCACTGTGCCCTCTTCTTAGGACCACGATGGCTCAGAGGAATAGGATACAGAGCTTTTCGCTTTTAGGGCACCAGCTCAGATCCACCCAACATTGGTAATAACCCCAAAATTGTTCTTTTCTAATCTCCACTGAATAACCTTCTATAAAAATAAGCTGAAGAATTTAGTTTAGTTCCTAGTGGATAGTTATCCATATCACAAGTGGCACTAATTAGAGAGAGAAGGTGGGTGAGGTAATATCTTTTATTGAACCAACTTCTTTTGGTGAAAGAGACAAGTTTTCTAACTTACATAGAGCTGTTCTTCAGGTCCTGGAAAGATACTCAATTAGTGATACTGACAGTTTCAGTAGAGAGCTACAGACCGAATGAGCATGGAGTTAGAATTATCATCTTAACTCTGTGAGATAGTTCCTTCGGGACAGAGTTTAGGTATGCTGGGCCTGCGTAGAAGGAAGCTTGCACTACAAAACTCTACCTATTTATTGGATAAACAAAGGACTTCAGTCACCACGTTAAATAGTCTATGACACCTTTCATGTGAGTATTCTTTTTAGTCTAAAATTTAAAAAATGATAATTTTCTTGTTTAAGGTTAAACTCAAAACATACTTATTTTCTCTAATTTATTAAAATTATTATTACCCCTGCATGATGTATTAAACCATTTTTAATATTTTTGTAGCCATCTTGGAATGGCTTTTTATGACAAGATGCTATAGGAACTTGCTGCTGCTGTTACTGTATTTGGGTATGAAGATTCCTCCCTAATCTCGGTTTAACAACTTAATGCTCCATATCTGCTATACAGTTCACTGTAACTACTAACAAAAATAAGTCATTGTGATTTATATAACATTTCTCAACTGATCTTGCTGTCCTATATTTGAGAACTTTTATAGGGTAGTGGTTTTTTCTTCACAAATTCTTTGACTACTTAAATTGTGCGTTGTGAAAACTTTTCAGTGGTTAAACACAGTTTTTTTCTTTTTCCTATATTTTTAACTGCCAGAACTAAAGACCCTCTTTAGTTAGAAATCATTTTCTCATTCTGCTCCTATATTTATGTAATGTGCTGAATATGTAGCTTAAGTTTCAAATCTTTCCACTTCTGGAAGACGTCAAATGTTTATACTCTAATTTTGGGGCAGACTATCCTGTTCTTCCTAATATGTGATCCTTCTGCTGTTCAACTCCATGTCCTAAGGCTTCATTCCTTTTATTTTATTATTAATAGAATTCAGTTGCCAGAACTAGGAATTCCACACTGATGTAGCAAATCTTCCATCTTAAGACATTCTAGGACTTACTCTTTTCCGTTTTTACACTATTTTGTTTAATTTGTTTTTATAATAAATGAAAAAAATCAATATCAATAATATCAATGTAAATGGTTCCCAGCAGGGTACTAGCATGATACTTTCAGCACATTTTAAAACAGAATTTAGTAATCTATTGGGTGTTTCTACACTACACACAATTATATGTGTAATAGATTTAGTTTTACTCTAAATTGTGAGTTCTGCTTTTTTGCCTGATGTGTTGGTGAAAATGCTCTTTTGGTTCCCTGCCATTTTGGTAAGGACAGCATTATGTATACATTTCTGTTACTTGTGATGATGATTTATTATTTATTGAGTTTAATATATTGCCATTTTCAAAGGCACTTTACAGACTACAAATTATGGGTTCAGTCTTCCAATTCCATACTAAAGTGAGTAATTCTTTACTCTGTCCCATGAGCGATCAATCTTATGGAGTCTGGTGGCATCATTCAATACCATCGTTAAAAGCATATATCTAATAAGACTTTTTAGCAGCATATTGAATGAGGCAAGGTTCCTTCAATGTAATATTTTTATGCATAGACAAATCCTCTTTCACTGTATTATAGGCTCTCAGGACCACATACTATGCCGCATAAAATTCATGACTGGTATAGCTGGGAGTGAAGAAGTGGCTCTAAGTCACTTTTCCGCTTCTCCATATCCTGTAGCTATTGGGAACTGAAATGGGTCCTGGAATAACTTGGAGCAGCCTGCAATACTGCTCCACCAACTAAGGATCAGATGAAGTGCAATGCTCTCCAGCCCACTACTGACAACAATCCAGTTGTGGGTTTCAGGAACAGTCAGCATAAAGTGAGCTATCCTTAAGGAATCCTCACCACAACCTTAAAGACTGGTGAAACACATTGCCTCATTTACGGCGCACCATCCATCCTCCACACTAAATAAATTAGGGCTCCTATGGAAACAATATGTGATTCTGTAACTAAAGACTGTAATAATGCATGAGCTCCAAGGACAGAGTTAAAGCTAGCATGTTCAATCTTAACTTGGGTATTTTCCTTGGGATGCTTCACTTTGTAATATTAATGTTCTTTAGGCATCATCTAACTCTGTTTAATAACCTACATGGCATAGTTATGAAAATTTTACTAACTTCATATGTATAGCAGAGGCATTTTAGGTTGAAGCATAATCTGGATACATTTTCTCATGAAAAGTACTGTCCTAACATAGTATATTACTAGCCCTAAATGCTGAACAATCACAAGATTGAAATAAATGAATAATTTGGGGGATTTTTTTATTGCCCCTGGTTGCAGAGCTTCTTTTTTTTTTTTTTTTTTTTTTTAATTTTATTTATTTATTTATTTCATGGAAGCTGAAATTTTCACCTAATTACCTGATTCCAGGAGCCAGGGCTTCAAGAAAAATACCAAATACCATGAGACTCAGCATAAAATAACAAGTTGGCAACACTGCTAACAAATAATCAAATCCTTTTTCTTTGTAAATAACTATGAAAAGATAATTTTGTATACAGAAAAACTGTTGGAGACCAGACTAATTCTCTATACACTATGTTGCAAATGTATCCTAGGATTGTAATATATTTGATTCTGCTTTCGTAAAGCTAATCCTTAAAGATAAAAGAGTTATTCCACATTTGTTTCAGAATACACAGTTTGGTTTTTGTATACACTGATGTATACAAAATTATTGACTAATTTTGAATGTCAAGCACTCTTGCTCCTTTAGAAGAAAATATTTAGTCTGTATTTTTTCTATTTTCTTCTCCTTCATTTGTTGAACCACAACATCTGAGTCTTTACTCACTATTTAGTAAGTTTCCATGGATAAGGGCTTTTGTTGATCTGGACCCATTAGAATAGCTTTCTTGGTTTGGCTTTTTGTGTAAAATAAATAACTATTGGTTCATTTGCGCAGTTAGGAACAGTCCATAGTAAGGGATATTGTGAGACCAGACCACCCGTATGGAGCACTGAGAGACTTTCTGTCTCTCTAAGGCAATATGCCTCCCAGAGTTCCCACCGTCTGTTCCTAGGAGGGGAGTAGGAACAGCAGTTTCTGTGCTTCCTAGAGTGCAAAGTCTGCCTGGCCTTCCTGTAGATTTCATGATGGGTGGGAGAGGCTGCTTATCTTGTTTCCCTCTTCCCCGTCCTACCGCATGCTTGCATGAGAGACAGGGACACAGCTCCTATGTTAACATTTTTTAATTAAAAGTGATACTGCCAAATTTGACAAACTCAAATCTTGCTATATCTTAGATTTTTATAACATGGCTTCCACAATAGGAAGGAAGATAACTTACTACCCCTTCAAAATGAGTCATGCAGTTGTAATAAAATTCCAGCTGATGAGCTGGTGACCCCACTCATAAAAAGCATCTGAAGAAATAAAACTCATTTTTTTTCTATAACAGGTACAGAATCCACATTTTAAAGGGTTTTCGTACAATTCTGTGGAATCAGCTAAGATATAATATATGGCAAAGGATGAAATTTCAGTTGTGTATGCATAACCAGCGGCTGCCACAACCATACACTTGTTATGCGCAGAGTACATGATTGGCAGCAGGGCCACTGGGGAGGTGAGGGGGGAGGGGGTACGGGACAATGCCTAAACCAGGTCACAACACCTGAAGCGGGAAGCTGGGTTCAGCCCTGCAGGACATAAATTATGGGTGGGTGAGTGCAGGGTTGGCTTGCTCTCCAACCCAGTGGCAGCTGAGTGGGTGTGAACTCCGTGGATGAGGTGTTGGGGCCTGTGGCTGCAGTTGGAATGACTTCTTGGGGACTGGTAATGATGCCTGGGGTTTTCCCATCTCATGTGGTACATGTGTATACATGTTAAAAATTTCGGGGGAGGAGGAGATATGTGTGTAACACATGCTAGCCTTTGAAATCTTGAGCCACTGATTACAGTATTATCAGGTTTTAATCCTCTGTGGAATAAAACACTCAATTTTAGAAGTTAAGAAGCTATTTTAATTGACCAGTAATTTAGCTACACAGTTGGATGTGTTTTTGGAGGATTTTTAGTTTATAAAAACATGTACCCATTCAGAATCTTTTGTGCACATTTATTTATTTAGACAGGGCCTATTGCCATAGCAAGTTTTCTATGGGCATTAAATATATTTTAAAAATGAAATATTTTAAAATGCACAGAAATTATAGTTTAGTAATTTAAAAAACCCAAACAAATACTTCATGCTGACTGTGGCGGCCGGCAGTTAAATCTCTTGCCTAATACTCATCAGTACTAAATAGTATGCAGAAATCAGATTCCTTTCTAATCCTACTGCAGATAAAAGTCTGGAATTTTAACTTGTTTAATACCACAGCAGTTGAAATCAGCTGATGTGCCTGAGTTAACAGACTTCTGGGTTCATTATAAAGGAATTGGAGGAAGGGCATTTTCTGTGAGCATATTTAGCAATCAGTTTACCAGACCTTGAATTTGTTGACTTTCAAGCCAGTCCTGGGCTTTTGTACAAGTAGAGTTGAATAGAGAGGTGGTGGGGATGGAGAAGTCATAGGTGCTTTGGGGATTGGGTCTTTTTTTGGTGACCTTTAATTTGTATTAATATTATTCATGTGCCCAGTGTCTTCCGTGCACATATTTAGAAACTGAAAGCAGACTTGGGCAACTGCATAGCGCATTAGTCTGCAGCAGAGGGGTGTTAATTTTAGTGTGCACTAGCATGTTATGCACTAACCGGCCTGTGTGGACCCTGCTGGCACACACTGAAAGTTTCTTCGTGCATATTGTTGTAGTCCTGTTTCAAACAGTACTAAGTTAATGCATACTAGAGAACTTTTCGTGTGCTCCAGAAGGATCCAGCTGAGACAGTTAGTGTGCAACACACTAGTATGCACTAGAATTCACTCTTTTCTATGGTGCAGATAAATGGACCATTTAGACAAGCCTTTGGGCTCTGCCATACCAGTAGAGGGAGTGAATACCATGGCTGAGGGCATTCTGCTAATACACAGTATCTCTGCATGTACATCTAAAGACTTTTAGAAAATGCACTTGCAAATGGATCACTGCACTGACGTTGCCCAGGATTTTTTGTTAACATTTCCCACTGCTGTTAGCACCAGCAGCAGTGTTAATATAGACTGCACTGGCTTTCTAAGCTCCAATTGAAGTATAGCTCGTATGTTACTTGACTTCATATTTAACTAATGCTTCTGCATATTTTATATTAAATACAAAAATAGTATTTAATTAATGTTACAATTGTGATTTATATTGCAATTGTGCATTACTAATGGTACTTAGGCACCAAAAAAATACAAAGAATGGTACCCATTTTTTAAAAGGGGAAAAATTGTGTATGATAGCAAGTGGTGAGGGTTTGCAAACACTTTGGAGGACAGGATTAGGCTTCAAAATGATCTCAATAAATTGAGGAATGTGTCTGAAATAAATAAGATTAAATTCAGTAAAGACCAACTGCAAAGTGCTATACATAAGAAGGAAACATCATATTAAGTATGAAATGGAGAATGACAGCCTTGGCAGCAGAACTCCAGAAAAAGGATCTGGGGATTATAGTGAATTGTAAATTGAATATGAATCAACAAAGTGGTGATGTTTCAAAAAAGGCAAATGTCATTTTAGGATGTATTAACAGGAATGTTATATGTAAGAGATGCTAGTTAATTGTTTCACTCTTTTTAGCAGTGATGAGTCCTCATCTGAAGTACTGTGTCCAGTTTTGGGTACCACATTTTAAGAAAGAGGTGAACAAATTGGAGAGATTCTAGAGGAGAGCAACAAAAATATGAATTTGAAACTCTGACCTCTGAGGAAAGGTTGAAAGAATTGGTCATGTTTAATCTAGACAAGAGAAGGCTGATGGGAGATAAGTCTTCAAATGTGTAAAAGGTTGTTATGGTTGTCAGTTGTTCTCCATGTCCACTGAGGGTAAAAAAAGAAGTAATTCACTTAGTTTGCAGCAAGGGAGATTTAGTGAGATGTGAGGGGTGGAATCTAACTATTGAGCAATGGAAGAGTTTACATAGGGAGGTTGTGGAATCCTTGTCACTGGAGGTTTTTAAGAACAAGTTAGACAGACATCTGTCACAGATGGTCCAGCTATATTTAATCCTACCTCAGCTCAGGGACTGGATTTGATGACCTCTTGAAGTCCCTTCCAGCCCTATGATTTAATCCCTTGACAAAGCAAAGTTAAGTAAGGGGTTGCAGGGCTTGGTGAGAGTAAGGGAAAATGGTGGTTTGGGAGAGGGTATTGAGTGTAGAAGTGAATTTCCCAATTGACTTAATTTTCTTCTTTCATGATCACAGAATATAGTCAACCTCAAACCTAGGCTCAGTTTTAGCTCATTCAGGGTTAGCTCTTTTATCAGCTTGCTCTTTTCCTATTATAAAATCTTGTGTTTAAGAGTAAAAAAAAATACAGCTAAATATAATAAATTGACCAAAGTAATGCCTGGTATAAATCTGTTTAAAGTATTAGAATTACAGCAGGAGTAAGTTTCTTCTGGTGAGTTTATGCAGCTAAGGTGTCCTGTAAACTAGTAGTCAAGGGGCCTGGTCAGGATTCCATGCTTACTCACTAATTACAGACTAGTGTACTTCTAGGTGAAAATGCTCTACATTTTCCTTATATAAATACAGTAAGTTTATATTATGCTTCTAAAGCCAGGAAAATATATTCCTTGTCCAAACCCATCTGTTTTTGCACTTGTAATCTTACAGGCTATGAATTTAGATTGCTTTGGGAAAAAAGGATTTTAGTATGTTACTTGCTGTTTCACTTCCCTTTTAAAAAGAATTGTATCAGATGAACTATATCATGTATGCTTTTCCCAGTACCCTTTTCTTATTCTTTGTTAATAACAGCAAAGATGTTTAACATTTTATGACACTGAATGGTTTGCTGCGTTGCTTTGAGGATAATATGATTGTTACAGAATTATTTTTACTGATCTCATTTTTTAAAAAAAATGATTAGAGAGCCTCTGAAATGTGCTTTCATTTATATTTTCATCTAAGCATCTGTTGGTTCTTTATAAAAGGATCTTAGTCTCTGATCTTTAATGAAAGTCTTATAAAAGAAAAAAACAGGGATCTAGTGATGTAATCTTTTTAATAGTTAGATTAAGTGTAAGATTCCAAGTCAAATATTTTATGAACAATTTTATGAGTCCAAAATGTTATAATTAAATACTAAACTCTAAAAGACTATTTCTCCCCAGCCTTCGAAAAATACATTTTCTGAAGACTCTGACACCTCTCCGTGTTTGATCTTGTCTTTGATTTCTTTCTCTTTTTAAAAAAAATATAAAATAAAATCAATTTGGCTAACTTTGAAACTCCGAGTAGAGCAACTCTTTTGCTTAGGGATCCTAGTCAGTAACATGTGACAGAATACTTCATTTATCGCCAACTGATGAGTAAGAATATCAGATGCATAATTTTTGACTAAAAAAATCAGACTGATAACCTCTTCTTTTACTGATGAGAAACATTAAGGAATACTAGGATATATTTCCCTCAGTCATGTAACACAGCTTTTTCAACTCTGTGAGTCCTCCTTAATAAACAAACAGTTCTGGATCAGGGTTGTTTTTACAGCAGTTACAATAAATAGGGCCTTGATATTGGTTGGAACTTGTGGGTGCTACTATAATACAATTAATATATAATATCAATTTTAGATGTAATTTTTGTTATGTATTTACTGTGTTGGTGAATTAATAGATTTGTTTCAGAAAGCCTCATATACATCAAAAGACTGCAGTTAGATAATACTGAGATTTTGCTTGACCTCTATTTAGGGTTGCCAGGTGTCCGGTTTTCGACAGGAATGCCAGGTCAAAAAGGGACCCTGGTGACTCTGCTCAATACTGCTGACTAGGCCATTAAAAGTCCGGTTGGCATGGCTGTCAGGCTCCCTACCTGGCTCCATGTAGCTCCCCAGAAGTGGCGACATATCTCTTGGCTTCTAAGCAGAGGGATGGCCAGGGGGGGCTCAGCACTGGTTCCTCCACTCCCATTGGTTGGGAACTGCAGCCAATGGGAGCTGTGGGAGTGGTGCCTGAGAGCAAAGGCAGTGAGCACACACGATGCAGAGCTGCCTGGCCACGCCTCCGCCTGGAAGCCAGAGGGACATGTTGCCGATTCCAGGGAGCCCCCTGAGGTAAGCACCGCCCGGATCCTGCACCCCACACACGCCTCCTGCACCCGAGCCCCAGGCCTGAGCCCCCTCCTGCACCCCAAATCTCTCATCCCTGGTCCCACCCCAGAGCCCACAACCCCAGCCTGAGCCCTCACCCCCTCCTGCACCCTCATCCCCTGCCTCAGCCAAGAGCCCCCTTCCACACCCAAACTCCTTCCTGGAGCTCACACCCCCTCCAAGCACCCCAAGCCCTTCATCCCCAGTCCAACTCCAGAGCCTGCACTCCCAGCCGGAGCCCACACCCCTGCCCCAGCCCTGCACTCCCTCCCATACTCAAACTCCCTCCTGGAGCTCGCACCCACTCTGCATCCCAAGCCCCTAACTCAGTCTGGAGCCCCCTCCCACATTCTGAACCCCTTGGCTTAACTCCTCAGCCTGGAGCCCCCTCCCCAAACCCCTCATCCCTGGCCTCACCTCAACCCCCTGCACCCCAATCCCCTGCCCAGAGTCCCCCCTACACACCCTGAACCCCTCATTTCTGGCCCTATCTTGGAGCCCATACCCCCAGGCATAGTTCTCACCCCTTCCCACACCCCAAGCTCCTGCCGCAGCCTGGTGAAAATCAGCAATTGAGTGACAGTTGGGGAGAGCCAGCAACAGAGAGAGGGAGGATGGACTGAGTAGAGGTGGGGCCTTGGACAAGGGGTTGGGCAGCAGGCGGGGCAAGGGTGTTTGGTTTTGTGTGATTAGAAAGTTGGCAACCCTACCTCTATTTGTCATTTGAATCTCTGGTTCAAACTGCTTGTCAGTTACTATTTATCACATCTATAATTTCTGGTTCCCTCATACCACATGTTTAAATGTGACAGGCAAAAGGCAGAATAGACTGGAGCCAACAATAGGTTGGCATATTAGCTTCTGAGTGTCCTCCACTTTGACATCTCTAAATAAAATTTGAAGCCAAGGCTATCTGCAAGGCCGACTCCACTCTAGTGAAGCCAAGATACAATGTTCTAAATAGTGTATATATAAAACAAATGGATTGTGCCTTATACACTCTTATGAAATGTTTAATTTGTGTCTGTGACCTTGGGGTAAAATAGAGAAACTTGTTGATTTACTGGATAGAAAGGATATTAAACGAACTGAACTGAATTGTATTTTGCTTGTGGAGCCAATTGTGAGCATACAGTTTGAACAAAATAGGGACTCCAAGAGCCAAAGCCTATAAATTTTATAGACTCATGTTAGTATGGGGTAGTTCCGTAAGCTTTCTTGGTATGTATCCATAGGGAGCACATTTACAGCAATTCTTTTGCCATCAACTCCTGTCTATCTTTCTTTGTAGTGTATATGGTAATTGAAAATTCCTCTGGATCAGCATAAAAACTACTAACATAGATTACATCATAGACTCCATCCACTGTTGACTGTAAAATGGCCCCTCAGAGTTAGTTGTGAGTGATGTCATACCCATGTATTTAATTAGGCATATATGTGCACCATGCTAAGATCATTTTTTGGCAGGCACATTGCATAGTGATCCTTTGAGAAGGCATTATATTGCTTGCACAACATGAGCTGTGAAGTGTCTTGCTTTGATTGATTATAAATTATTCCTGAGAAAATAGGATCTAAAAATTTTGAGTTTGTATATGACCTAAGTGGAAGATCATTTCCACTCTTAATCCACTACTTCAGTTTCCCTTCTTCAAGGCCCTCAAATCCCTGTAATATTTGTTGGAGCTTGATGTATTTTGTGACACCATAGGATGCTAGTTTACAAGGCTTACAAATAAAACATTGGTTTTTTTGCCTTTCAAGTCACATATCTTTTTGTAAAGGAAGTCCCTTCATTCACTTCCCTCCCTTGCCTTACATACACATACTGCATGCCTACATGCTTATTCATGTGGAGCAGTGCTAAGATGTATTTCCATCTCCCAAATGATTCTGAAACGGAAAAGAGGCATTTCTTCTTTAAATTATGGTCCCTGTGTGTTCCACATGTGGGCTGGCATGCCCATTATACCCTCGAGTTCAGAAGTTCTTCAAAGTAATGTTTGTTGGCCCACACATGTCAAGTAGCTCTCCTCATGCTCCCGACCAATGGTATAAGGGCAGTGCGGTCGACAACTCCACAGTTCCTTCTTGCCACCTCATGGCCTGAGTCCGAATCATGTCCTCCTTCACTTCATTGCATAACATATATAGAAAACATATGTAAATAGTAATAGTCTTAGATTAGTAGTGAATATTAAAAAGTTTATAGTTTAGTGTAGAGTATTTTTTCTTCCCACTTGGGGAACCTCTCCCCAGCTGTGGGACTATGCCCAGAGTCCTGGCATTCACAAATTGCCTCTCCTGCCCTTCATCCGTGTCTATCAGTGATGACCATCAGCACTGCCTGTACATTATGGGTGAAGTACATGTTTCTGCAAAGTGCCGTATCTGTTGCTCCTTCCCACCCAAAACCCAAGAAGCCTGGGAGCTTTGCCTGTGGAAGCACCTGGTGGAGAAGGCATCTTGGCCAGGGAGACACCCCGTCCCCTACCCCCCAGTACATCAACCTCAACTGCCTAGCAGTGCTCCTCCAAGAGTGTGCCTTGGAGCATAGCCGTCAACATCTAAATCCAAGGACTCTTCTTCCAGGGCTCCCAATGAGAGTAGAGGGCGCACTCATGGGCGCAAGGACAGATCCCCATTGAAGACTGATCTTAAGGAATGTGCATCCTCACTGAGCAAGTCCAGGTTAGGTGAGACGTCACAAGTGGAACCTAAGGAACCAGTTCCCATGAAGACTCCCAGATCCAAGGGCTAGATACGTAAAAAGGAAAATCTGCCAGTTCTGTCGGTCCACCTCGGTACAAGCATTATGGTAGATACTCTCCAGCTCTATTTATGAGTGCTGTCTGGACCTATCATTGGTCCATCTAAAGACTGTCCAGTCGCTGTGGGTGCACTAGATCCATCAGACTTAACTGCAGGAACCCCTCAGACACCAGGGGATATTGAGACTTATATAACATCGTAGGATATATTCCTCCCTTATCCACAGTCTCCTCTTCTTTCCAGCCCAGTCCTCCTTATTCTGGAGGAGGAGCCTACATAATTGTTCCAGGAGCCATCACACATCCAAACATCCAGCAGGAGTGCCCCAGTACTGACAGCATTGCCACTACTGATGGATTCTGAGACTTGGATGAATCTCAGGAGATGGCTGCACTGGTATCTTCATAGAGTCAATTGAGCCCCAATGGACTATTGAGAGGTTATGCTTCCTCTTCCACTGGGTTTGACCCAACCACCAGGGACTATGGGTACCTATTCCCTTGGGTTCCCTGTAACAAATAGATCCCTCTTTCTGGCCTTATTGGGGTCTGTAGGATCCTTATGGTAGTTATCTGGACCCCTCTCAGGAGTTGTACTGCTCCTCTCCCTCTCGCCAGCTGGTTCCATCGGTGTACAAGGAGGAGGAGGTGGAACTGGATCTGCAGGTATCAGTGGTTTCAAAGGTGGCTTTTCATCATCCCCAGATGAAGCAGTCACTCCTTCTTTGCCTGATGACCATTGCCAGTACCAGGAGCTGTTACAGAGATTAGCTAGTGACCTATAGATCCTATCACAGGAGGTCTAAGACCTCAACACCGGCTCCTGGACATCTTGTAGCTGGTGGGACTGAGTAAGGTGGCTCTGCCCATCAATAAGGTCAGACTAGAACCAACTAGAGAAGTATAGCACACTTCAGCTTCCTGTGCCCCTACATCAAAAAGGGCAGACACACAGTATTTTGTTCCTGCAAAAGGGGCTGAATTCTTATTCTTCCATCCTCCTCCCAACTCGCTGGTGGTACAGAAATCTGCTGAAAGGGCTTGGTCGCACTATCAAAAGCCCCTCCTGGTAGATAAAAGCTCTGAGTCTGGACCTCCTGGGGAGGAAGGTCTCCTCCTCCACAGGCCTGCAATTTTGTGTTGCTAATTACCAAGTGGTGCTTTCAAAATATGATTTTAATACGTATTACAGGCTTGCAGACTTCACAGACAAGCTTCCCAAAGAAGATAGGACCTCTTTTGGATGAGGGGAAACTAGTGGCAAAAATAGGGGTGAGACCAAGCATCCCAGTCCAGGCTCACTCCATCTCATGGCCTGGTTTTTGGATGGTGTCAGAAATAGCATGCTTAGGTTCAGCCCCCATTTAGGTGATCCTTAACCAGTGTAGAAAAGAGTCTACTAGAACCTGCTATTGAGCCAAAAGGAGATGCTTTTCAGCTTGGGCACCAACATACTGCAGATACTGTAAGTATTCCAGTTCTAGGCTATCTCCTATCTCTAAAGACTTCAGATTTCTCTTTTAGTTCACTACAAGTATGCCTAGCAGTGATTAGTACCTTCCTCCTTCCGGTGGAAAGATGGTGCATCTTTATTCACCCAGCTACAGTACAATTAATTAAAGGCCTGATCAGGACATTTCCACCAGTGCTTAAACCTACCCCACAATGGGACTTTTTCCATCTCCTGTGCAAGCTCACTAGTCCATCTTTCAAAACCATGATGACTTCTACCATGGCACACCAGTCCATGAAGGTGGTGTTCTTAGTATCTATAATTTCAGCTACAAGGGTCAGCAAGCTCAGAGCCATCCTGGCAGACCTTCCTTATACAGTGTTTCACAAAGAAAGGGTCTCTCTTCAACTTAGACCACAAATTTCTTGCCAAGATTGTTTCTGAGTTCCACTCCAATCAAATGATACTCTTACCTGTATTTTTCCTGAAACCCTACATTTCTTCTGAAGACAAGAAACTTCACTCCCTCAGCATCCAGTGACTTATCATTCTGCTACAGAAGGACATTCTGCCTGTCTGAAAAGCTTTATCTACCCATGGGTCTGGCTAGAGCATGTTCATCTGGCTAGAGCACAAAGCTGGCTCTGCAATAAGAGAATAGTATGTTTGAATGCTCTGAGAAACAGATCTGAAAGAAAAACTTGGTGAAAGTAAGATTCTGAGCACTTGCTGTGTTTGTAGGCCATGGATTTTTCTAAAGCCCTTTGAAGGTCATTTATTCATGAAACAAATACTTAATTTTTTCCTTGAGCATTATCTGTTTAAAATATTCTTTTGATCCTTTGAGGATGAAAGTCAGTAGTTTAGACACTTTGTTGTAGTGTCAGTAACATCTCTTCCAAGGACAATTTTACTATTTTTAAACCATTGCTACCTTCATACAGTCACAATGTATAGGGTAGGAGTGAGATTTTCAAAAGCCTTAGGCACTGGCCTACAATGAGCATTTCTGAAAAATCTCACCCTCTGTGTGTTGGGTCAAGTTCTGCCTGGTTCCTGAAAACAAATAGAATGTACTCCACTTCTACCACTGCAGTCAAGTTATGTAGGTGGTGAATCCAAGTTAACTGCTGCTTTTATCCCAGGCTAGCTGGTATGGTAGGTGCTTTGGGTTAGAGCTTAGGTTCCACTGTCACTTGAGTTGGAAGCTCACCTACGTTACAGTGATTATGCAGGCTAAATCACTTAATTGTTGACTATCTTGTAATGCCATCTTGTAATGCCTTTACCTGTGTGTCCAAAAGGACACACAAGTTATATTATAATAATAATAATAATAAGAGATATACCTATCTCCTAGAACTGGAAGGGACCTTGAAAGGTCATCGAGTCCAGCCTCCTGCCTTCACTAGCAGGACCAAGTACTGATTTTTGCCCCAGATCCCTAAATGGCCCTCTCAAGGGTTGAACTCACAGCCCTGGGTTTAGCAGGCCAATGCTCAAACCACTGAGCTATCCCTCCCCCACTAGTTCTCCCACTATCCACTGGGAAAGAATCATAGAGCAGCTCATTTTATTTCAGCACAGAAGGAATATGGAATATGCCCCCAGAAGTCCTAGTGACATAGGGCTAGTCTACACTACCGTGCTACATCGGCCCAGCTGCACTGATACAGCTGTGCCACTTTAGCACCTTTAGTGAAGACACACTATGCTGACAGGAGAATGCTCTCCCGTCAGCATAATTACTCCACATCAACAAGAGATAGCAGCTATGTCTGCGTGAGACCGTCTTCTGCCGACATAGCATGGTGTGGACACTGCTTTAAGCTGATGTAACTTACATCGCTCAGGGGGTGGCTTTTTCACACCCCTAAACAATGTAACTTACATCGACTTAAGCGCTAGTATAGACAAGCCCATACATAGGGGATCACGGCACCAGTGAAGGCACAGTGTCTCTGGTAGAATTTTGCAGTGTGGCTGTTCACACCTGAGCTAGGCTAACATCGATGCTCACCAATCATCTGGGCTAACTCTTCAGTGAGACATGCTTATTAAGAGCAAGACTAATGTGCAGAGGGGGCTGTATTATTATGTTTGTTTAGAAACTGGAGTATGCACACACACACAAACATGTAATGCCCTTCTATGGCTGAAAGTGATGTGTTTTTATGTGACATTGAGGAAAGGCCAGCAGGGCAGGGGCAGCCATCTATCTCCTGATCTCCTATCCTATTGCCAGATATGCATTTTATGGCGTGCATCTACATATAACACCAGCCAGAATGCACTCCTGAGATTGAAATATTCCATAATCATTCTTAGTTTTACACTTCCTTGTTATGTTATCATAGTGTACTTCATTCTCTTATGCCTCCTGTTTAGTGTGAGACCTTAAGTGGATGGGGGAGATTTTATCTGAACCCATTACTTATCTATTTCTGAAATGTGGACATGTTCTGATTTTGCTTTTACACACCCTGTTTTTTTTTCTTTGTCTGTCATTGAACATTGTATTTTGCTAGCTTACATGAAAGAATATCCTCAATCACAGGGGTTTGTACTATTGTTGGATCAGCCATTTATTTCTGAATGAGTCTCTCCTCAAATTGCTGCTCCAGGATATAAACCCATGAAATTACTATAGCTACAAGCAAATAACCCATAATACATGCAGAAGAGGATATTCTTTTTATGCAGATGATGTGCAGTATCAGATTTGATGTGTAGGTAGATATGTAATATTGTTTTTCCCTGCCCACTTCTATTCACTATCTCTGTAAACCACAAAGCTTCATTATACTTCCACCAAGGTTTACAGTTATTCACAGAACAGTACAGATAAATGCATTTCAAATACAGGCAGCAATCTTTGTTTAAAAAACAGCTGAGAGCTCAGTCCTGCAGCCCTTACTCATGTGAGTAGTTTTACTGAAGTCGTTTGAAGACCAGCATGATTGAGCACTGACTGCCTATTCAGATATTAGCAACACAAAAAAGTTCTAAAAGGAGAGAGGAGGAAACTTTCAAAAGTGCATGCATTTCCCCGGAAGAACTTGTTCTTCCTTTTGTTTTCTCCAAACAGTACTGCACGTTTTGCAAAGTTAGAATGCAAAGTTTTTTCAATGTGTAAGAAAGATTTTTTTAAATGAATTTTGTGTACTTCATTAGCAATTACAATGACACCACAGTGGTTTCAATATTTGAAGAAATTAAATTGTTATGCCAGTTTTTGGCTGGAACTTGTTTTTCTTTATTCCTTCCACAGATTTGCCAAGAAAGGCAGTATTGAAAAACCTACTTTAAATCTAATTTTTTTCTCCTATAAAATAAGTGAATCTAATGAATTCTTTAAAGTGCTCTTCACTTAGTTGGCATGATTTAATCATTACAGTTGGGAGCTATGTGGACCACAGGTGAAGCTGGAATCCTGAGCTGTGGTAAATCCTGGAAAATACTGGATTTTAAATGGTTTCAGAGTGGTAGCTGTGTTAGTCTGTATCAGCAAAAACAACGATGAGTCCTTGTAGCACCTTAGAGACTAACAAATTTATTTGGGCATAAGCTTTTGTGGGATAGAACCCACTTCATTGGATGCATGAAGTGAAAAATACAGGAGCAGGTATAAATACATGAAAGGATGGGGGTTGCTTTACCAAGTGTGAGGTAATAAAATTTCCTGTTGGAGAAAATGTCTATAGGGAGAACAGATCCATAACAATCCAGCACAAAATGTGAGACCAGGAGTTGGGATTGGCAGTACACTTCATGTATGAAATCTATAGCAGCTACTGCATTCCTTTTTGTAATCAGTGGTCACTAATTTCCTTAAAGAGCTGAAATATAGGAGGAGAACAGAGGAAAAATGCCTACTCTGCAGAGAGACATAAAGAGAAATTAAAAACAGATTTCTGTTATTTTGTAAGTGCTCAGGTTACATTAGAGAGGAGTGCTGAGCCCTCTAGTTAAGGATAAAACAAACTTTGCATTATGTCAGTTGTGTGTACAGATAATATTCTTGTATGTACAGGTAATATTCATTAAATATCAAAACAAAACTATTAAAAGAATGCTTTGCTTGCAAAAACGCACTCAGAAGTTAGGGTATGTCAGAATTAAGGTTGTTTATATAACCTTAAGTGGGTTCTCTTATGCGTATAGTATATTATTATGATAGTGTCTTCAACTACCTGATCATATACTATTTTTTCCATGAGACCCCTATCTTCTTTAGTGCACAGGATGAACAGTGCTCTATGATTGACTCAACTGCTCCATATATTTTTTAATCTTCCTCATTCAATCTGTGGCCCTATATCTTCATTATTGCATACCATTCAAAGGATGCACTGAAAAAGTAATTATTTATTTCCTTGTGATGTTCATTACTACAGTATTGTAGCACCTCTCAAATATCACTGAATTTATCTTCACAACACCACTGTGAGATAGCAGAGTAGTATTATCTAGTAGTATTATCCCTATTTTACAGATGAGATACCAAGTCACATAGAAATGAAGGCCATAAGTTGCAAAAGTGTCCTTTGGCTATCTCCAGTCGCTAAGTCCACTTTGTGCTACTTATGCAGTGGAGATTCCATCCCACCTCTGCTGTTTTTGCTCACAATTTTCCTAGCAGAAGCAAAATGAGATTGACCAATTTCACAGTTAACCAAAAGGTGATTCTTTGAGGAGTGTCCCAGTGGGTGCTCCAATTTAGGTGTCTTGGTGCCCTGTGCTTCTAGTCAGAGACTTGTGATAGCAGTGCCCCAGTTGGTTGCACACATGTGGCAGCCATCTCGCATCACTCTGAGCAGCTACCCCATGAGCGCAGCCAGCCGCCACCCAGTTCCTTCTTTACTGCCCTTGGTTTCAGTTGGAACAATGTCAGCGCCCTTATGCTCTCATATTTCTTTGATCTCTGCCCTTTTCTCAGTTAATTTTCATTGTTTCTCTCTCCATTCTTTTTCTTTCATTTTCACATTTAAAAAAAAAAACCTTTCCTGTTTTTCTCCACAACTCAGGTGGACAGCTGCTGAAGACCCATTTTTCAGCATTCTCATTCTTCATTCAACTAGTCTCTCAGACATGCCTGGCTCTCCAGGTTTCAAATGCTGTCTGATCTGCAGACTCTCAATACCAGGACAAACCGCCACTCACAGTGTGTCCTTTGTTTGGGGGAGACACACGTTACCCAAAAGTGTCCCCACTGTACGAAACTCACAGTGCGGATAAGAAAGGCCAGGGACCTTCAATTAAAAGTTTTAATGGTGGCGAGATCCCTCCGACCCACCTCTGACCCTGAGTCCAGGACATCTCCTTGCAAGTCCTCACCTGTAGCTGCCTCTGATATGGGGTCCCCTGCAAAAATGGCTGCTAAGGACCCTGGTCCTAACAAAGCCACAAAAAAGCAGTCTCACTCCTCACCACACCGGGATTTGCCTCCAAAAATGCGAACCCCAACCACAAAAACTGCCCCAGTACTGACAGCACCCAGAACACCAGACCACGAGGCACCAGGACCGTCCGGTACCAAGATGTCCTGAGGAGCAAAACTAAGCCTCATAGCTCTGCACCACGGGAACAGAAACCTCAGGCACAGAGCAGTGCTCTGGTGCAACCTGCTGCACCAATAAAATATGACAAATCTGCAACACCAACACTTCCTCTGGTTCCCAGCCTGAGCTTGTAGGCAAACATTTTGAAGTGTTGGTCGAGGACACGGGAGCCCCACATTCTCCAATTCCAAAGTGATCTCTAATTTCCAACCCATTTGGGGACCACCTTATACCCTTTTACCCAGTCTGGAAAACCATCACCACAGACAAGTGGGTTCTGGAAATTATACAGAAGGACTATTCCATCCACTTTCTTTCCATTCCACCTACCCACCCCCCTTCCACGTCCCCCTTCAGGGACCCATCTCACGAGTACCTGTTACAGCAGGAAATACACCATCTCCTACAATTAGGTGCTGTGGAACTAGTACCGGTTCAGCACAGGGGTTGGGGGTTTTACTCACATTATTTTCTCACTCTGAAGAAAACAGGTGGATGGAGGCCCACTTGATCTGCAACAAAACTGTCCAGATTCTCATGGACAATTTGGCAACTATGTTTTATATAAATCGCCAAGGAGGGGCCCAATCTTACCTGCTCTTCCCAGAAGCAGTCTGTCTCTGGCAATGGTGCATCTCCAACAACATACACATCACAGCATCCTACCATAGTTCCAGCAATTGACATTCTCTCTCTTTCTTAACTTCACACAAACTTTTTGTAGTATTAACTGAAGATCAGTTCTATGAGTATTTTTATATTCCTGTAAATCCTCCCTAGTCAGTATGTATGATCTATTTGTTGGCCTGTATCCTCTACCAAAGCCATTTTTATCCCGTTCGAACGTTTGACAGAGTTTATCATTAAATGTAGATATATTGGAGGTGGGTCCTTTAAATTGCAACAGCATATGTAGGGAAACTTGAAGTAAGATTCATATTTAATTCCCTGAGTATAGATCTTAATCACAGGTATTGCTACTGATAGTACTTTCTCAGATTTTAAGTATTTCTATTCTGCAATAAATAAAATAAAAATCAAGCTGTACAGCTCACAGACCTCACCCTCACCCCTAAAGTTTACAGTTCTCTTGTAGTCCATTTTGTCCATACACCCTATTTTGAGACCCAGATTTTTCATGAAATTGGGAAGATTAGTTCTTGAAATGAAACATGAATACAGAATCTAAAGTGGCACATTGGAATGTGTGTGGCCCTTAGCAAATCAAACAGTGCTCTATTTCCTCAGAGATTAAAGTCACTTGATCTTACAAAGCAATATAATTTTACTTGGTCCATATCCTACCATCGGTTCTTGTATAAAATTCCATTTACTTCAGTAGGCATTCCACCTAGATTAATGGCAAGATACGGCTCTGAGTCTGCAGGAAAATGATTTGAATGTAAATGCAATACCATAGTTAAGGCGCAAGTTGTTTGGTTTTTTAATGATAGAAATCGATATTACTAGTTTTGTGTTTAGCTGTTTGGGGGGGAGAGTGCGTTAGATAGAAATATCAAAATATAATGATTACTGTAATAGGCCTTTCATATTCATGTACCCTAATAGTAATGAGTTATACTGGTAGTGCAGTCAATTTGTAGGTAAACATATCAACTATTATGTGCTCAGCAATTGTTCATGTACAGTCTTAAACATGAGAACTTGTTTTATTGAGGAAAAGAGTATTTTGGACCAGGATACTCTTTCTGAGAAGTACATAATTTTGTTTTCTTTTATGTACTATGTTACTGTCTTAAATCATATCAAATAAAAATTAGAAAAATAACATGGGATCTTAACTTCCACTTGTTACAGGCAGAAGAGAGCTCGATTTGACATCTCATCTGGAGAACAGATTGCTGTTGTTCATATGAGCTGCTGCTTATGTCACTTGCTGTCTATTATGTTGTCTGAGAAGTCTGCACATTAGTTGGTTTTAACATTAGCTAGGAAATAATCAGTAATGAGATGCTTTTCCACTAAGAGACTGTCTGCTGATGGAGTTGTAAACTGATGACATAAATATTATGAATTTTTTTTAGTTAAAAGGAACTGTTTGTTGGCAGCATGTTCAACCAGCTACTTAGGGAAAATGAAAAAGTCGGTTTGTGGTTTCCTTTTAAAGCTAAAACATAGTTATTTTCCCCCATTGCTTCATTTTTTCCCCATTACAGATAGTGGCATCTTCTCCTGCTGATCTGTTTGGGTGGATTGCAAGAGAATGGCAAAAATGACTTTTATAGCCATCTTGTAGCATGGCAATTGAGGTTTAAAAAAAAACTAAAAAGATTATGTCTGCATCTTAACTTATTCATCTCACATATTGTACTTGAAATTATAACAACACCTTCTGTTAGTGTTTTTTTCGCAACTACCCAATGACAGACGTTTATAACTCTATACCGTACAAAACTCAAAATAGACTGAAAATGGAAAGGAACCTAAGAGACAGTTTTTAAAGTTTTGGTTCTTTTACACAACTGGGATAAAATGTATTTGGTATTTGAAGCCCACTACTTTCCCTCTAGGAATCCTGCCAGCAACTTCCATGGGAATAGATTTAGGTTCTTAAATATGACTCACAAAGGGGAAAAATGACTGTGTGTTCTTTTTTTATTCCTTTGTGCTATATCTTTACTCTACAACAGCCCACAAACATCTTTAAAGACCTGACTACGACTCCAGGGCCACTTGTTGGCCTCCACATTCATTAGGCTACATGCGAGACTGCATCTCAGTGTCTTTAGGTGTGGCTAATGACTACATATACCCAAAACAAACACAGTCTCTCCAAATGAATCACTGTGCCTCCACAGGTATTAGACTTTCACAGATGGTGGAAAGATCCTTCAAAGATCTGTGGAGGAATCCCATTCTCCCATCTGCTGCCTTCGAAAATCCTCATGATGCACTTCTCTCTTGGGTTTGGAGGTGCATTTTATGGGGTGTCACGGCATAAGCAAATGGTCCTCACAAAATATATCACTCCACATCAATATCCTGGAAATAAAGGCAGTCCATTATGCATGTCAGTATGTTGTTCATGACATAGAGGACCACTCTGTCAGGGTGATGTTGGACAACAAGGCAGATACTTACTACATAAACCGACAATGGGGAAAGGATCCCAGTCCTTATGTGAAGAATCGCTAATGCTGCGGAATTGGTATACCTCCCATCACATAGAATTCTCTGTGATTTGTCTGCTAGACCTTCACAATGCAATTTCAGACTCCCTGACCAAGAACTTCCATCAGGACCATGCGTGGGAGCTCAGTGACTCTATTTGTTTCATGGCATTTTCCAAATCAGGGGCCTCCCAAAAATAAACCTTCGATCAGTACAACTTTGACCAATTAAAAATGTCACCTATTCTGCTCCAGAGGAGGATATGGCCAAGTTCCTTGGAAGATGTCTTACTAGTACCTTTATCCCTCTGCCTTACCGTATGCTTACCAACCTATACCTCTAATCCTCAGGACCTTGCTCAAACTGAGACAAGAAGGGGCAAGGGCTTTACTGATAGCACCCTTGTGGCCGAGACAAGTGTGGTTCTATTTAATCTTTCTGTGGCAATCCCTCTCTGCCTTCCCTTCTTGGAGGATCTCTTGTCACAGAGCTCAAGCACTCTGATCCATCCAGCCTTTCATCTCTGAACCTGAAGGCTTGGCTTCTAGATGGTTCTCGGACGTAGAGTTAAACTGCTCAGCCAATGTTCAGTTAATCCTTTTGTCTAACAGAAAACCTATTACTTGTGAGACTTACCTGCAAAAGTGGAAACACTTCCTGATGTTCTCACCACTCTTTTCAAGCCTCAGAAGCTCCCCTCTGAATGATCCTAGATTACCTATTGGACTTTTGCAAAACATGATGCCATCACATGTGCATCCAGATTAACACTGCCTTTGGTGATGTAAAAGCAGCAAAGAGTCCTGTGGCACCTTATAGACTAACAGACTTATTGGAGCATGAACTTTCATGGGTGAATATCCACTTCGTTGGATGCATGTAGTGGAAATTTCCAGAGGCAGGTATATATATGCAGGCAAGAAACAGGCTGGAGATAACGAGGTTAGTTCAATCAGGGAGGATGAGGTCCTCCAAATTGTCTTGGATTTGCCACCTCAGCACCTGCCTCCACACTGAGAAATTGCTTGAGAGTCTCCTTTGATGGCGCACACATCAGGACATATACTCAAAGAAGATGAAGAGGTTCCTTACCTGTGCAGTAACTTGAGTTCTTAGAGATATTTTGTCCCTGTAGGTACTCCGCATCTGGCTCTCCTCCTTCTTGGCTGCAGAATCTTGGAGGAACTGGGATGGCAGCAAGTCCCCACCTCCTTATATTCACTTCCCTGAGGGCTTGTCTACATCACAAAGTTGCAGCGCTGGTGAGGGGGTTACAGCGCTGCAACTTAGGAGGTGTACACATCTGCAGGGAATCTCCAGCGCTGCAACTCCCTGTTTGCAGCGCTGGCCGTACTCCCGTTTTGTCTCGGGTGTAGAGGATCCAGCGCTGGTGATCCAGCGCTGGTAATCAAGTGTAGACACTTACCAGCGCTTTTCTTGACCTCCGTGGAATAAGCAGGTATCCCAGCATACCTGAGGAAGCCTCTCTGGTAATCAAGCAGGTCTCCTTCCCCAGTTTGCTCTCGCGTTCCCCGAACCCCCGAGCAAGCAGGTCTCCTTCCCTGCGGTTTGCAGGGGGGTTCGGGGAACGCGAGAGCAAACCGCGGGGAAGCTGGTCTCCTTCCCCGGTTTGCTCTCGCGTTCCCCGAACCCCCGTGCAAGCAGGTCTCCTTCCCTGCGGTTTGCAGGGGGGTTCGGGGAACGCGAGAGCAAACCGCGGGGAAGTTGGTCTCCTTCCCCGGTTTGCTCTCGCGTTCCCCGAACCCCCGAGCAAGCAGGTCTCCTTCCCTGCGGTTTGCTCTCGCGTTCCCCGAACCCCCGAGCAAACAGGTCTCCTTCCCTGTGGTTTGCAGGGGGGTTCGGGGAACGCGAGAGCAAACCGCGGCGAAGCTGGTCTCCTTCCCCGGTTTGCTCTCGCGTTCCCCGAACCCCCCTTGAAGCCGCCCAACAGCGCTGCAGTGTGGCCACATCTAACACCACTTGCAGCGCTGGTTGCTGTAAGTGTGGCCACTCTGCAGCGCTGGCCCTATACAGCTGTACTAATACAGCTGTAACAACCAGCGCTGCAAAATTGTAGATGTAGACATACCCTCAGATTATGAGACACTATTCTGCGCAGGTGGGGACCTGTGGACACAGCTATTTACGATCTCCAGTCATGAATGTTGGGAATCAGAGCCTGCAGCACAGCCAGTCTCCAGGAATCTAATGAGTGCAGCTAGCCTGTAGTAGCTTGCCTGATTGGTTATACCAACCTGCTTAGTGGGAAGAGTCAACAGAGCAGCTCTTAAGCCCAGCAGCAGCTTGATGGCTGCTCAAAGCATTTGCCAATGGCTACGATAGTTTCTGCACCTAATTGTTCCTAGCCTTTGCTCCCACTTTGTTCCAGTCCTGCTCTTGCCTTGTTTCAGCCTTTTCCAGCCCTGCTCCTTCCTTGGATCCAGCCTTGCTCCTGCCTTGGATCCCACCTCACTCCAGATAACCCAGATCAGATTCTTGGCTTCAATTTCTGACCCCTGACTCTAGCTCTGACCCTTAGCTCTGGCATCCAGCCTCTTGACTGTGGCTCAACCCTGCACTCCTATTCCTGGCTACCAATTCCTGTTCTAACCACTTGGCTTGACTCCTGCTCTAACCATAGCATTGTTTGTTGTTATTTTTATTATAAGTATTAAAAAAAATTTGTCCAAATGGCAAAATTTAGATCTGTTTCTAGTAGACATTATTTTTTGACGGATTTTAATATTCATCATTTGTCTGTTGGAAACCTATACAGAAGTAAAGCAAAATGAAACATTTCTTATTTCCCTTGAAATTAATCATTAATTGATAACTGTTAGACCCTTTCAGAAAATAGCATAAATTAATGTGAAATAGTATAGAAGAAATGAGTGGGAACATTATGAAGCAAAAGAAATTAGTTGAAATCCACAGTATACCACAAATAACATACCCAAGTTAGGAATAGTTGAATACTGCAAAGAATAATTGAAAACACATGCAGTGTATTAGAAATGCAGTGGAAAGAAGAAACTACCTTCTGGTAGCTTAATGAAAACACCTAAAACTGCAAGAATGTTAAAAACAAGGACAATAAAAACATGTTAAAAGGGAAGGATAAAAATAACTTTCCAATGTTTTGAATGTGCTTACCAGAAAGGAGGAGCAAATAACTAAATCCAAAGTTGCTCCCTGGGAATATAAGAACTCTGTTCACAGAGTATCAGGGAGCGGCTGTGTTTGTATTAGCTTAATTTTGAGCCTCACTTTGTATATTTTAACAGTTACATTTGTATGTATATCTTTATAATGGGTGTCAAGTATCAGAGAGGTAGCCGTTAGTCTGGATCTGTAAAAAGCGACAAAGAGTCCTGTGGCACCTTATAGACTAACAGACGTATTGGAGCATAAGCTTTCATGGTGAATACTCACTTCGTCAGATGCATTTATAATGGGTACATCATTGTATAGTCTTGGCACCACATGTGTTATAATTTGGAGACACTTGAGTAGTAGTAAAATATTGTTTTCCAGTGCATTATTAACTAGGATATCTAAAGTCACTCCCTCCATAAGAATGTATTCCTCTTGTGATGGCTGTGTATTTATGGAGTCTTACATGGGTTTTCTGTATAAAGCACCAAAAAAATAAAATTCAGGGTGCTCTTGGAAAATCAGAATTGAATGCATTGTACTTCATTATGTCTGCCTTCCACAGAGCATCAGAACTGAGTTGTGTATGCTATCTCATGACATATTGATCTGCAGGCTATCATAAAGAGATGCATTTAAACTGAAATAAATATATTTATTAGTGTGCCAAGCCCTCACATCTTTGGGTAAAGGTGTGTTGGCCACTTTCCGGTATTTACTGGTTTTCCTGCTGCTTGTTGGAGTTATGATGTATCCGTAATCTAAACATTGAGAAATGTGTTTATATATTCTTTATTTGCATTCTTCTTGGTTTAGTTATTACACTTTTCAGTTTTGCATCACAATTAAATTTGCTTAGGAAAAAATATTTAGGAAAGAGTTATCACTTGCTCCTTCTGATGCTGGCCACCTCACATTTAAGTCGATGTAAAATTTGTTACAGCTGAGCTCAGAAAAGGTCCTTAACTTGTTATCATTAGTTATGTGTATACTATATAGCATCTGACCTCTCTGTGGAGAAGAGTGAGGCTTGTACATCTCATTCTCTTAGCTAAATATCACAGTAGACTTTGCTTCTTCTCATGGCAGAAATATAAAGACTACAGTACCTCCTCATCCACTTTTTATCCAGTGTTCCATCTGCTTTGGCATCAGCAACCTTTCTGCTGAAATGAGCTAATCAGTGTTTGCTACCTCAGATTATAACTAGGAGAGAGTCTCCCAGTACCACTACAGTCTATAGTGTAGTGATGTACTGAATGTTATATGGCATTTCAAAGGCTATCTGATCTTATAAAAAAATTAAAGTTACCTCACTTTTGATTTTTTTATTATTTTTTAATTTTAATTGATGTAATCTGTTTTTCTTAGGGATTTATTTAATTTTTTCACTCGTTTCTGAAGACCAAAAGTCTGCTGAAAACCATGGAAACTGGCCCCCCCACACAACTGTCTAATTCAGCATGAACTTCGCAGACCAATTTTAAAAAAATTATGTGTTTGTGTATTTAAACATAGCACAGTCACAGTGCATTATAGAGCAAAGAGGGAAGTGAAGAGTTCATGAAAATTATGTCTCAAGTAATGGTTATTTGATTAGAATGTTTTATTTCCCATGTGGGGCCTCACAACTCAACCAAATGAGTTAATCCAAATTAAGCCTGAAATATCATCCCTGTATAAAGGGGAACATGATTTTTCAGGGCTGGCATAAAGTCACATATTCTACGTGAGTTGCTGCTTTGAGAGAATGGGGATGAGGAGGAGACGTAGGGCTTGATTCTCCTCCTTGATAACACAGATTTAAATGTATGCAGTAACTCTAAATATAAAATTGGTGTGAGTAAAGGCAAATCCAGCCCTTGGATGTTTTAATTGCACACAGCCCTTCCTTATGGGTAGTGGCATGAAGTTGAGAAGTATGTAAAATATTCTTGTTGTTTTCATCTAGTTTAGATTATTGTAACTGCTATAAAATAGCAAATAATTTTTCCAACAAAACTGGCATGCTTTCTTAAACATGTCTCTTAATCTTGCAACACATCTTTAACTTGTGATCAGTTTTTAGCAGTTTTGGTTTTGTAGCAATCTGTATAGTGTGTGGTTTACTTATCGTCACCCACTGATGTCAGGCTCCTGGAATACCTGGATAAAAGAAACAAATGAAGCATCACTTTACAGTTTCATCTTAGAATTTCCTTCACTCTGCATCGTGCTATACTAGTATATAAATATTAAAATGTCCCATCCATAGATAATTTTCAGTGGAAGGTGTGCATGAGTATATTGCAATCAGCACACCAAGTACATAGTGATATTGTGCTAGGATGTTAACATACTGTTTGTGGTCCTGTACAGTACATGTGGAGGCAGGGGATTAGGAAAGAATTGATGTAGGAAAGTGAGGACTCTTGGCAAATATGGGAAGACCATAAAGCAATTTCCAGTAACCAAGGTGGGAAATTATTACATCATGGAATAGAGTTTTAGTAGTGGGGGACAAAGGAAAGGACAAATTTTGGAAATATACAGAACAGTTGGGTCTGGCCAACATTTGTTCACAATGCAAATGAGATTACTTGAGTATATGGTACTATGTACATTATTGGCTGGAAATTTTCTTTTTAAAAAGGTTTTGCTATTTCTTTAATGCTGTAACCATTCTTAATATTGCAGTCCCTGTATGATTTTTAGTCCAAGAATTTACATACATTTCAAAGTAACTAGGGTTATTTTTAATTACTAAAATGTTTTAGAATTGTCTCCTTGGGTGTGTGAATTTCAGAGTACTTTTTGTTTTTATCAAAGGTAATTCAAGGGCACAAAATAAAACAAGCCAGTGTTTATAGTGCAGCTCTTGGTAGAGTCAGAGTTGTTTTTTTTCCTAAGTAATGAATTCCAAAAAAGGACTAGATTGAAGAAAACAATACTTTAACTCTGAAGTCATCAGCATAGCAGCTGCCTAAATGATGCCACAATCCATAACTGATTGTTTGTTCATTTTTTTATGTTAATAAAACTCTTGTGCCTGAACATGCTCTGAACCATATCTTCAGTGTTTTTTACAATTACATTATTTGTGAAGCTCTTGAAAGTTACTTCAAACACTTGAGTGGACAAGAAGCTGCTGAATTTAGATGCTGCACAGAACCTCTGGTGGTGGTCCTTAGTGAGGATTAAAACACATTTACGCCAGCTTAACTTCTGGATTAATATTTGTGTTAAAGTACTACCATGGGACACAATATTCAAATCACTTGAATTGTGCAGCCATTTCAAGTGTAGTTGGTAAATTGGTATGCATTTGTCCTCTTTAATCACACTGAGGCCATGTCTACATCTAAAGTTTTGCAGCGCTGGTTGTTACAGCTGTATTAGTACAGCTGTATAGGGCCAGCGCTGCAGAGTGGCCACACTTACAGCAACCAGCGCTGCAAGTGGTGTTAGATGTGGCCACACTGCAGCGCTGTTGGGCGGCTTCAAGGGGGGTTCCGGGAACGCGAGAGCAAACCGGGAAAGGAGACCCGCTTCGCCGCGGTTTGCTCTCTCGTTCCCGGAGCCACCCAGCAAACCGCAGGGAAGGAGATCTGCTTGCTCTGGGCTCCGGGAACGAGAGAGCAAACCGGGAAAGGAGACCCGCTTCGCCGCGGTTTGCTCTCGCGTTCCCGGAGCCACCCAGCAAACCGCAGGGAAGGAGACCTGCTTGCTCTGGGCTCTGGGAACGAGAGAGCAAACCGGGAAAGGAGACCCGCTTCGCCGCGGTTTGCTCTCGCGTTCCCGGAGCCACCCAGCAAACCGCAGGGAAGGAGATCTGCTTGCTCTGGGCTCCGGGAACGAGAGAGCAAACCGGGAAAGGAGACCCGCTTCGCCGCGGTTTGCTCTCTCGTTCCCGGAGCCACCCAGCAAACCGCAGGGAAGGAGACCTGCTTGCTCTGGGCTCTGGGAACGAGAGAGCAAACCGGGAAAGGAGACCCGCTTCGCCGCGGTTTGCTCTCTCGTTCCCGGAGCCACCCAGCAAACCGCAGGGAAGGAGACCTGCTTGCTCGGGGCTCCGGGAACGAGAGAGCAAACCGGGAAAGGAGACCCGCTTCGCCGCGGTTTGCTCTCGCGTTCCCGGAGCCACCCAGCAAACCGCAGGGAAGGAGACCTGCTTTGTCATGGGCTCCGGGAACGAGAGAGCAAACCGGGAAAGGAGACCAGCTTGATTACCAGAGGCTTCCTCCTTCCACGGAGGTCAAGAAAAGCGCTGGTAAGTGTCTACATTGGATTACCAGCGCTGGATCACCAGCGCTGGATCCTCTACACCCGAGACAAAACGGGAGTACGGCCAGCGCTGCAAACAGGGAGTTGCAGCGCTGGTGGTGCCCTGCAGATGTGTACACCTTCAAAGTTGCAGCGCTGTAACTCCCTCACCAGCGCTGCAACTTTCTGATGTAGACAAGCTCTAAGACAGGTTAACTGTCTTGTGTATTAGTATGGCTCACCAAATTTATTTTGGTGAGAAAATGGATTTGACCACTAAGATTAGTATTGAATAGTTTAGAATATAATTATAAAAACTGTGTATAATCCTGAGGGGTTTCTGTATTGTAGTATTCATATTTGGGGGTGGGGGAGTCTGGGAGGAGGAGATGATAGCACTTTGTAAAAGGGGAGAGGTAAAGAGAACTGATTAAAATTCTAGATTTTTCCACATGATATAATTGGGCAAGTTAGCTAGTTTCTATGCCGTTCAGTTTTCAAATCTGTAAACTGATAATATTATTACTTACTTTAGCACTTGAGATCAGTGGATGAAAAGCCTTTAATATCTGTATTACAAAACTAGTGCTTTTTTACATTAATATAATACATAGGTCTACCATATTTATTAATTACTCCTAATCTATTTTATAAAAAATACACAATGTTAATTTTATTAGCAATAATTTATACAATATTAATTTTTGTGGTGTTTTTCCATAAGCAACTGGCTACGCCAGTGATATGTGGATCTGTTTGCATCTTAGACAGATTACCTTTGGCACGGCAAGAAATTTCTCAACCTTTTTGAGCAAAATATTAAATAGTACTTGGGGATTAAATTACCAAAATAGAAAAGCATGACTTATTCATTTTGCAGTATTTTTGTCAGTCACACCACATAGCTGTGTGTATAGAAAAGTTGTAACAAGAAAACTTAAATCTTATTTCCCCCTAAAAGTGTCTAAGATCTATATTCCTGTTGGCAGGTATTACTTATTACTGTATTTTAAGTAACCCAAGTAACTAGGTCATGTCCCCATTGTGCTAGGTGCTGTACAAACACATAGTAATAGTCTGAATTTTTTATAGTCCAAATAAATAAGACAGGTAAATTGTGTGAGAAAGGACCTGTTACTGCCATTTAATATCATGAGGCACAGAGAAATTTATTCACTTGAACATCAGGAACTAAATCCAGACCTCATGAGTCCCGATTTAACTACAAGACCATCTTTCCTTTCTGAAAATTATTAGGTAAAGAGTAAGCAATAAATATTTTTTCATTAGAAATCTTACCAAGCAACAAATATGTATAGTAAACCAACTGGTTATATTATGTATTTCAAACTCTCTTTATTTTATTAAATGCTGTACCTTGAAATCAGGTATCAGCTTGCCAGCAAGCCCTTGTTGCCAAGAAGGCTAATGGCATTTTGGGCTGTATAAGTAGGGGCATTGCCAGCAGATCGAAAGACATGATCATTCCCCTCTACTCAACATTGATGAGGCCTCATCTGGAGTCTTGTGTCCACTTTTGGGCCCCACACTACAAGAAGGATGTGGAAAAATTGGAAAGAGTCCAGCGAAGAGCAACAAAAATGATTAGGGGCTGGAGCACATGACTTATGAGGAGAGGCTGAGGGAACTGGGATTGTTTAGTCTGCAGAAGAGAAGAGTGAGGGGGGATCTGATAGCTGCTTTCAGCTACCTGAAAGGGGATTCCAAAGAGGATGGATCTAGACTGTTCTCAGTCGTACCAGATGACAGAACAAGGAGTAATGGTCTCAAGTTGCCTTGGGGGAGGTTTAGGTTTGGTATTAGGAAAAACTTTTTCACTAGGAGGATGGTGAAGCACTGGAATGGGTTACCTAGGGAGGTGATGGAATCTCCTTCCTTAGAGGTTTTTTTAAGGTCAGGCTTGACAAAGCCCTGGCTGGGATGATTTAGTTGGGGATTATGTCCTGCTTTGAGCAGGGGGTTGGACTAGATGACCTCCTGAGGTCCCTTCCAACCCTGATATTCTATGGTTCTATGATTCTATAATCAAAGTCTGTCATATACATACAGGTAAGGATAGAATAAAATCCCTCATGGGTATTTTTATAAATAAAATTCTTCTTTTAAGAACCTGATTGATTTTCAGTGTCCTAAAAACTAAGGAGTTTGGTCTGTGCTCACATTGTAAGTAATTGGTTAGTATATTATTCTCAAGCCTCCCCAGGAAAGGAGGCAAGGGGGCTTGGTAGCATAGTCATACCATGAGTGTCCACATTAATTCTGAATTTATTGTGAAACTGGCTGGTAAGGATGCAAAGAGAGAAGTGGGTAACATCTCCCAGTATAATCAATTAGCTGTAGGATCTAGCCCCCCTTCCATAATGTAAGACCTTAGTGCCTGTCAGCATGCTAAATGGTGCTCTGTTTCTGTTATACAAGTCTGTGGAATCTTTATTTTTTTAATTTATTAAAATTATAATTAATATAGGTTATCATCCACTGTACTCTTAGTTATAATTAAAACCCTTGTTTTCAAATATTTCATGTTCATGGTGAAAATCAAATGTGTTATAGTTTCTTTGTGAAAATTGGTTCTTACTAGGTGAGACAGATGAGCTGTGCTAAATATAGGTACAGTTTTCTTTTTAAAGTGGTCAAAATATTATTTCTTAATAATTAAGTGAATTTGAAACAGGAGGCTATGCTGGGACACTGCCTGTGCTAAGCCTATGTCTACACTGCAAGCACTACTGTGGCATAGATGCAGTGGTGCAGCTGCACCATTGTAGCATGTCTGGTGAAGACGCTCTATACCAACAGGAGAGAGCCCTCCCATTGGCATAATAAAACCACTTCCACAAAAGGCGGTAGCTATGTTGGCAGGAGCTCTCCCGCCAACATAGTGCTGTTCACACTGGTGCTTAGGTTAGTGTAAAAATTTACATCTCTCATGGGTGTGGCTCATTCACACTCTGAGCGACATAAACTATACCAACATAACCTGTAGTGTAGATGAGCCCATAGACACTTGCTACATTGAAGGAAGGGGTTTTTCTGTCACTGTAGTAGATCCACCCCCTCAAGAAGTGGTAGCCAGGTCAACAGAAGAATTCTTCTGTCAACCTAGCAGTATCTATACCTGGGCTTAGGTACAGACACCCTTGAACAACGTGGCTAGGTCAACCTGAGTTTTAGCATGTACTGTCTTTGTAACAACACCATTAGTTAAGGTAGAGTGTGTCAGTCATACCTTTCAAATCAAGACCTCAGTGTTTTTTAAATGTTCCCTGTTTGTGTTTAACATTTTCCATGTGTCTTATACTAAACAAATCCCTAAATAGACTGTATATAAAGTTGCTGACTATGTTAATTACATTTAAACTATAACATTCATGCTTCATTTTTTATATTCTTGTTTCAGTTGATTTTAATTTAAAAGACCTTGAGGTTTAAATCTAATCCAGTACTTTCCAGTGCAAAAAAAAAATCCCAGTCTGTACAAATTTTCTCATATATGCCTTTGTTTTGCTGATTCAGTAGTTCCATGAGTCTGGAAACCTTATACTGAATGTTGTGGGACAGAGCTTGTGTAGTCAAATTTCAAACTTTTGGTGCTTTGATTCTAATATTTAATGACCATAGCAGCATTCATACACTCAGGTTAATTGTGCGCCAGGATTTTTATTATAAAACACTAAACTGTATATAAAGGGGCAACACTACATGTATGACGGAGCTGTAACTCCTGCAGAGCTTTGTATAGCAAAAAAAAATTTGAAGTCTACCTGGCAGTTTGCACCCTCTGTTTGTTTGATTGAGTGAAAACATAGCTTCCCGAATAACCACAGGGAATTACTCATCAGGTTAGGGATTTCAGAATATTCTTGGCCTGGTGTGATGATGTCAGTAGTGGCAACAATGGAATTTTGTCCCGACACCAATCACTCAGGACAGCACGGTGGCCAGGCCACATCTGAGTTGCTTTTTCTTGTCTAATAGACTTGTACTTTCAGCATCCCAGAAGTAGTAGTTTAGCGTTTTATTGTATCCTAAGAGCTAGAAAAAATATTGCTTCAATATTTACTCTTGGTGACTGATTACTTGTGGGACATATTTCCCATTTCTTCACTTTTGTGCTCGTTCCCATATCTGAGAAAATAAGCATTTTGTTCTTATTCAAGATCTTTTTGTTTTCAAGCTAATTTTTGACTTATTCTTTCAAATTTAAATCCAAAATTCTAAAAACCTCTATATTACCAAAGGTCGTTCAGATATTTTTTCCTGTGTATCCAGTCTGTTTAATAGTTACATAATGGGTGCGGGGACACATCCCTTCTTAGTCCCCCATACTTAAATTTACTATTACACCTTTTATATAGTGTTAATCTGTTGTTTTAGTTTATCCACCAGATTTTCTACTTTTTAACCTCCTTGGTAAGATGATCACATTTTATATCCATAATTGCCATGGCAGCTTATGTGTTAGCAGATGTCCTGTTTATTCTTTCCTAAATTGCCATCATTTGACATTGTTTGGTTGATTCTGGATGTGGTAGGATTTTCACTTCCTGCTTCCTTCTCATTGTCACTCCAGGAAGTGGGAATTAAATAAATCATGATTTGAGTTGTTGGGCCAGGTTCTACTTTCACTTATAACCAGACAACCTTTATGATTTCATTTGGGTTACATGGATATAACTGAAGTGAGAAATAGGTCCTTTTCCTTTAGATTTTGGCATTTGTGGGGTGAGGTGGGGAATAGGAGTCGACTCTCCCACCCCAGCCCTGGGGCAGCGGTGGAGAGAGATGTCTCTCCCACACCCACCCCAGTCCTCAGGGCTGTGGTGGCAGGGAAAGATTCTATTGAGGGGCTATTGCGATATTAATGCTTTCTATTCTATTTCTAATCCAAACCACTTGAACTTCTCACAAGATCAGAGGATCACACTGTAAAGTTTCCGCATGTCCATAATTTACTAAAGAAGCCTCTCCAACACTCGAGAAAAATTATTTGGCAACAGAAAATGATACCCTTTGTTACTTCCAAACAAGATGCCAATAAGAGGCTTCTGCTGGAGTACCGTGTACAGTTCTGGGCTCCACACTTTAGTAAAGAGGTGGGCAAATTGGAGAGAGTCCAGAGGAGAGCACCAAAAATGATAAAAGGTTTAGAAAACCTGACCAATGAGGAAAAGTTAAAAAAACTGGGCATGTTTAGTCACAGGAAAAGAAGACAGAGGGGAGCTGATAAGTCTTCAAATATATTTAAGATTCAAATATGTTTGAGAACTGTGATCAATTGTACTCTGTGTCCACTGGAGGTAGGACAAAGAATAATGGGCTTAATCTGTAGTGCGCGTGAGAGAGGGAGAGAGATTAAGGTTACTTAGACATTAGGAAAAACATTCTAACTATAAAGGTGGTTAAGCTCTGGAATTGCTGTAGGTTTTTAAGAACAAGTTAAACAAACACCAATCGGGGATGGTCTAGATTTAACACTAACCTCTCTGTTTTGTCGGATGATTACAGGGGTGTTAACAGGCCACTTCACCTGGAACAGTCCCCTAGAATATCTGTGACATACCAGAGCACAGTCCAGACCTGCAACCTTGAGTGCCTTACAATGCCTTGTAGCTCCCACCTAGGTCACTCTCAAACAGCCTTCCAGCAAGCAAGCCACATTTGTGTGTGTGAGGCCATGGCTACACTGGCGCTGTACAGCGCTGCAACTTTCTCACCCAGGGGTGTGAAAAAACACCCCCCTGAGCGCTGCAAGATACAGCGCTGTAAAGCGTCAGTGTAAACAGTGCCGCAGCGTTGGGAGCTCGGCTCCCAGCGCTGCAACCTAAACCCCATGAGGATGTGGAGTACGTGCAGCGCTGGGAGAGCTCGCTCCCAGCACTGCGGCTGCGACTACACTCACACTTCAAAGCGCTGCCACGGCAGCGCTTTGAAGTTTCGAGTGTAGCCATACCCTGAGAGAGAGAAACTGCAGCATACCAGCCACAGTTGGGTTACACCTGGCTCTGACCAGCCTTGCTCATACTGCAGAGTGACCCCAACACCACCCTCAGTCCTGGATTTCCCCCAGAAATGTATGTATTGTACTGCCCAACCCTCTTGTAGACAGTAAAAATACTTTAAATGTTAGACCTTGAAGGGAATAATGCGCCAGTTTATTATCTCAAATAGTTATTCAGACACTTCAATTTAAACACACTTGATTAGATAAACCAGCAAAATAATAACTAACTAACTACAAAGAGAGAGATTTTAAGTGAGTGCAACTAATGAGGCATAAAAGTCGGATGTGGTTGTAAAATATTTACTAATGCCTAACAAACTCTTATTACATTCAAGAAAAGTTTTTCACCACATGCACCAGCAGATTACTGGCCAAACTCCCAGATCAGGAACCATCTCCCAGAGTCCAATGACTGCTTCCTTTGTCTCTTCAGGCATAGTGAATGTAATGGGCAGGGAGAGGGAGGTGGGGTGCCTTGGGATGTTTTTCCCTCCTTTTTATAGTTTCTGTCCCCCTCTTGAAAAGCATTTCCAGCTGAGAACCAGGATCCAAAAAGAGTCTATATGGCAGGATATTCCCTACTGGTGTTTTCAACTGTTTGAATTCCCTTTGCCTTTCCTTCCTGCTTAATGACTTTGTTTACAGCTTTAATGAAAATTAAGCAGAGCACACATTCCTTTATTTAGAACAGAATTGTTTACCAACTTTTGTTTGGGCAGGGCTGTTGGTTTTAGAACATGTATTAATTTTATAACTTCACATAGTGTTGCCACACATATTTTATCAGGACACTATTGACCAGTAAATTTTCAAATGATACCTTAGGAGGCATACTTTGTTCAAAGATTATTACAATAGTGTATAAGGTGTGAATACAGGGGTGTAGTCTGTCACAATGTGTTAACTACTTATACTAAACAATCTCTCCCACTTTGTATTTACCTGAGACACTGAGTACCTTGCCTAGACTTGAAGAGCAGTGTAGCTCAAAAGCTGGTCTCTTTCACCAACAGAAGTTGGTCCAATTAAAGAGAACACTTCTGCCACCTTGTATCTCTAATATCCTGGGACCAATATGGCCACAGCAACATTGCTAACAATTCTTTCTGTAGCCAGTAAAGGAGCTGCATAGCTTTGTCCCACCCACTTATCCCTTTGTCACATCCTACTGTCTTCTCTCTCTCTGCTCCTCCCATGGTAGTATCCTTCCCCTGCTTGAGATGCTGCACCTTTTCCCACCTTAGCCATACTTTTACAGCTTTTCATGCACCTTCTTCTTTCTCTTCATATGGTATACTGCCACAACTGAGAGCAGTGGAGATGCTCAAGCTATTGCACCCTCAATATAAACTAGAGGGAACTGGACAAGATTTGGTACTCCTCATTTTGGTCCACCAGGTCCCAGATTTTTTTAATCTTCTAAACTTGCTGGAAAGCCTGTCTTTTTTCTCTCTAAAGGCTGTTGAGCATAGCATGGGTGAGGTGGATATATTTATGGACAGTCCTTCCCTTCTGTTGTGGTTTTAATTTACAAGATAGGCATCCAGACCACAGAATGGATGCCCATTATTATGTTTTAGACATCTGAAGAAAATAAATACTTGACTAAAAGCATGCTTTTATTTTTCTTTGCGTGATGGTCCCTATTGTATTCCACTGAGGATTTACACATGCACACAATGCGTCCAGAGCCAGGGAATCTGAAGGTAGTGTCAGTTCGTCAGCGCATGCACCATGCTGGCCTCATGGTTTCATCTGAGGTGGTAAAGGGTGGGGCAGACCAACATGTCTCCAGTTCCTTCTCACCACTGCACGGTCTGGGTTGGAACTATTAGTGTCCTCTTGCATCTGATGCACCTTGAAAAGTTATATATAGTTAGTTTTACAGTATTTTGTTTGTTTTTACTGCTTTTCATAGTTTTTAGGAGTAGAATTGGGACTTTGGGAGTTTGTTTCCCTGAAAACACCCTCTCCTTTCTGGCTCCTTACCACATATGGGTACTGAACTATGCCAAAGACCCCAGGCTTTAAAATCTGTGCCTCCTGCCTGTGTTCCTTCTCGGACAATGATGGACATCAGTGCTGTCTCTACTGCTTGGGAGAAGCCAACATTACACCCAGCTGCAGTATCTGCCAGTCCTTCCCCAGCCATATCCAAGAAGATCAGGCTCTCTCCTCTGGAAGCACCTCATGGAAGTTGCCATGTGACATTTGGACCCACGTCAGGGAACCTCCCCTGAACATCAGCCTGAGACCACCAAGAGTGCACCTCTGCCTCCGGTTTCCTAATCTGGCACCAGCAGTACCACCTCTTTGGAGCCCATGCTGGTGGGTAAGGAAGCATACACATAAGCATAGTAGTAAGTCTTCCTCCAAACATAAGAAGAGGGATGCTCCTTCCATGATTTCCAGTCATGGGGAGGAAGCACACTCTATAAAGTGCACAAACACAAGAAGAGGCCACACAAACCTCCAGATCTGCTGGTACCAGGTACCAAACCTCATACACCATCAACATTGCCACCCCAGAAAATACAAGATTCGTGCACTCTAGGAAAGACCACCAATCTGATTCTGGTTCCAGGTACAAAGTACCCTTAACACCAGGGAGCTAGGGAAAAGTGCCAGATCCCCAGGAACTGTTTGCCCTGGGAGAGCTGAGGTCTCCACATTTTCAGGGACCTTCCACTTCTTGGGAGAGGATATCTGGCACTCAGGACATGCCACAGATGAGGCACGCCTCATCCCCTGCACCAACTGTCTACACACTTCAACCAGCTCTGATGGTACCACCAATCGAACCGATGTCCAAGTTTTCATCCTCACAGGAATCGAATGAAGGGCAGGGACCGCTCATCCCCTACTGCCACTACAAGTACCCAAAGAGGCCAGCTACATCATGGCAATATCTTCCAGTCCTGCAGCCATGGAGTCACTTGCCCCCCCCAGCATGTGGCCCACTGCAGCACCTCCAGGTCCATCATGCTGGCCCTACTGGGGAGCCAGGCCACAATACCCCACCTTCAGAACCCACTCATTCCATGAGGGAAACTTCACCTATTTCTCCATCTCAAGCACCTTCTAGTAGATGCTTGGAGCCGATGATGAAAGAAGAGCCACTCAGTCGAGTTCTGAAGGTACCACTGGAGCGGATTCCCATCATCCTCACCAGATGTGGCAGCAACTTTAGCGTCCTCCTCTCCCCCAAATGACTTCCACCAGTTCCAGGAGATACAGAGTGGCAAGAGAGCTTCCCCTGGAGGAGATTCAGGACACTGGGTATAAGCTCCTGGACAGCCTTCACTCATAAACGCCGGGTAGAGATGCTCTGCCAATCAACAATGCTATCCTCAAGCCAGCTACAATAGTTTGGCAATGGCATACAGCTGTCATATGTATGCTTATCCCCAAGAGTTCAGAAAAATGCTACTACATACCAGCTAAGGGGGTCTGAGCTTCTTTTCTCACACAACCCCTCTCCTCTGGTCCGGGAGCAAAGGAACAGTCCAGACAACAACACCCATACTCCACTCCATCTGATAAGGAGGGCAAGCATTGGATATTTGGGGTCACAAGGTCTTCTCCTCAGCCAGCCTTCAATTCAGGATTTCAAATGATCAGGCATTACTTGCCAGATATGATTTCTCAAATTACAGCAAACTGGAGGAATTTGTTGAAAAACTGCCACAGCAAGACCAGGCCCACTTCCAGGGAATCTGAGGAAGGGAAACTGGTGTCAAGGACATCGCTTCAATCAGCTGTCAATGTGGCAGATACTTCATCTTGCTCTATGGCTACGGGCATAGTTCTGTCATGGGAATTGTGGCTCCATGCCCCTGGTTTCTCCAGGGAAGTACAAAATACCATTGAAGACCTCCCTTTCAATGTATCAGAGCTTTTAAACCAGAAAACGAATGATTCCCTCCACACTCTCAAGGATGCAAGAGCTACACCTCATTCCTTGGATATTTACACACCTGTGCAAAAGTAGCAAAGAATCCTGTGGCACCTTATAGACTAACAGACGTTTTGGAGCATGAGATTTCGTGGGTGAATACCCACTTCGTCAGATGCATGTATTCACCTACGAAAGCTCATGCTCCAAAACGTCTGTTAGTTTATAAGGTGCCACAGGATTCTTTGCTGCCTTTACAGATCCAGACTAACACGCCTACCCCTCTGATACTTGACACTGTGCAAAAGTGTAAATTCTACTCCTTGCCATCCATACAACATTACAGGACATCCCAGATTTTACATCAGATGCCTTACAAACCATCATGGAAGCATCAAAAGATTCAAAGATCTCACCCTCTGGGTCCACCTTCACAGCCTTCCTCTTCCCACATGCAGCTTTCACAGAAAAGGTATTTCTTAGAAACTCTAGAGAACTGTCAACCACCTTGCCTACTGCCATACAACCACCCCACCCCCCTTGGGGGACATCTAGCACTCTTTTTTCCAGCTTGAAGTTGCAATAGCAACAGACAAATGGGTGCTAAATGTCATCCACCATGTCTGTATGGTTGAGTTCAGCATGCTACCTCACCCACAGGTCCCCCCACCATGTCTCCTCTGGGACCACTTTCATGCCAGCATTCTCACTCAAGAGGCGAACTCCTTACTACAAAGAGGAGTGATAGAGCAGTTCCTCCAGAGTATCAAGGGATGGGGTTCTATTCAGCTTACTTCCTGATACCCAAAAAGAAAGGCGGGTGGAGGCCAATTCTGGACCTCTACATTCTCAGTCACTTCATCTGCAAGCCCAAATTTTGTATGGTCACATTAGCAACAATCATCCCGTCATTACAAGAAGGCAAGTGGTTTACAGCTCTTGCTATGCAAGATGCCTGCTTTCACAAGGACGTTCATCTGGGCCACACATGGTTCCTGAGGTTCACAATCAGCTCACATCATTTTCATACAAGGTTCTTCCATTTGGACTCAGTGCTGGTCCCCAAGTCTTCATCAGGGTTTTCTCCGTCGTGGCTGCTTACATCAGGCATGATGGGGTCCTTGTACTCCCATAATTTGACAACTGGCTCCTGGTGGCACAATCCAGATGCAAAGCCCAAGCTTCAACTTCTATGTTAGATGGTCACCTTTCTTCTGTTGGAATCAGCATCAACATCAAAAAATCAACCTTGGAACCGACACAATCGCTAGACGTCAGAGGGGCCTCCATCCACTCGGTCATAGCACAAGAGCCTACCTACTGTGGGACAGGTTCTAGGCTCTGCAAGAACTCAAACTACATAATCAACAATCCATCTGTCCCAGTCAGGACTTGACTATCCCTCCTTGGCCACGTGGCCCCATCACGTACGTCTCCATCTTCGCTGCATTCAGATGTGGCTCCAGATGGTTTACTCACCCAAACCTCATGCTGACAGTCCCTCCCCCCCGGGTGCTCTTTTCCCTTCACTGATGGATGGACCCATGCCAGGTCTGTGTAGGGGTTCTCCCATTCTCCCTTCCTCGCTGGACAAGACAGTCATCACCAACGCATTACTTGTAGGCTGGGGAAAGCACATGGGCAAATTACATGGTGGAGGGAACATGGACTCCAGAATGCACATCAACATTCTGGAACTGCATGCTGTAAGAAAGGCATGCCAAGTATTTCTCCCATTCACCCATTCCCATCACGTTCTTATAATGTTGGACAACGTCGCCACCACTGTTTGCTTCATCAACAAACAATGGGTCACAAACTCAACCGTTCTATGCTTAGAAGCAATCAGCTTCTGGAACTAGTGCATCATGCACCATATCCTCTTATCTACAGCATATCTCCCGGGGATTCAGAATGTGATTGCAGACTTGCTGATCAGGCAGTTTGTGATTGATCACGAGTGGGAACTCCATGATTCCATGGTGCGTGACATCTTTGACCAGTGTGGGAATCTGACCAGAGACCTCTTTGCCTCCCCTATCAACTGCAAATGCAGCACATGCTGCTCCAGTGGGTGGTCTCCACTCTCAAGGTGATGAGTACTCCACAAGATCAGATGAGACAGAGCAAAAGTCATCCTGATCGCCTCTGGTTTCCCAACCTCTTTTGTATGTCCGCCCATCCCAACCTTCCCCAATCTACTGACACAACATGATAGCAAGATCAGACATCCCAATCCACTAGCGCTTCACTTCAAAGCATGGTATTTGGATGGGCATCTTCTTTAGAATGGGTGTGTTCTTCAGAAATGCAAAACATCCTCTCCAGCAGCAGGAAAGAATCCACTAGGTGTTATTACTGGGCCAAGTGGAAATGCTTCACCTTCTGAGCCCAATAAAAGGGACTTTCTCTGAGAAGCAGTGGGGATTCCCCTCCTTCTGGGCCTACCGCCTGTCACTGAAGACATCAGGTCTCTCCCTCAACTCTCTCAAGATCCACCTAGTGGTAATTAGTGCCTTCCACCCCCCTGTGGAAGGACATTCTGTCTTTATACACCTGTTGACTGCAAGATTTTGAAAAGACCTCATCAGAACCTTCCCACCCATACAACCCATCACTCCCCCCTGGGACCTCAACCTAGTTCTATCTGTACTAATGAAACGGCCCTTCGAACCACTGACATCATGCTTTATAGCCTTCCTTTCCACAACGGCCACCTTCCTTATTGCTGTCACTTTAGTGAGACAGGTCGGTGAACTTGGGGCCATGATGGGTTTCTCCTTTCACAACTTTCCATACAGATAGTCTCGTTGTGCCTGCATCCCAAATTTTTGCTAAAGGTTATCTCCCAGTTTCATGTTAATCATTCCATTCACTTTGTTTTCTTCCCAAAGCTGCACAACTCTGAAGGACAACTCCTCCACTCCCTCAATGGGACAAGACCAATCAGGAAATCCCCCAGACTGTTTGTTAGAATAGCTGAAAGAATTAAATGTCAGGCACTCTCCATACACAGAGTCTCCAAGTGGATTTCAGGGTGCATTACACTCTCTCAATTATCTGGTCTGCCTCCACACTCTGGGTGTGGATCCATTTGATGAGAGCTCAGACTTCGAATATGGCCTCCTTCCATGATGTACCACTCTAGGACAGGTAGAGCAGCTACCAGGAGATCAGTGCACACCATTGCTACACATTATGCCTTGGTGTAGGACTCAGCGGCAGCTGCCTTCTTCAGTGCAGCTGTCCTTTGCTTAACCCTTCCATCTTCATCCTTGCATCCTCCTCTGACTTAGATACTGCTTGTTAATCATCCTCAGTGGAATAAAATAGGGACCATTTTTGAAGAAGAGGAGGAGGTTACTTACCTATAACAGAGGTTCTTAAAGATATGTAGTTCCTATCTGTATTCTACTTCCTGCCTTCTTCCTCCTCTGCACAGATCTGTTGGATTTGCAGTGGAAAAGGAACTACAGATGCCCTTTATCACCTCGGATGAAACCATGAAGCAAGCCAAGGTGCCAGCGTGGACTAATGGACACTACTTTCGAATTCTCTGGCTCCAGACACATGGTGCAGGGGTGTAAACCCTCAATGGACCGCACATCACGAAGAACCTCCAGTTAAAGATAATAACCTCCTCTTTTAAGTGCAAATTTAGTCTGACTCTGGAGTGTTACCAAGCTTTCCCACAATTTTAAGATGTTTTGATGTCAAGGAGAGAAATAGCTTCCAGTTTTAGCCCATCATTCTAGAAGAGAAATTCTGTTATTTACATTTTATTGTGTTGACACTCACATTTTAAGTTAAGTATTAAGAAAAGATGAAACATTAACACATGTTTAATAAACAAATGATGTGAGTAACCAACAACTAAATTAATACATTTTGTTGAGTTTTCATTCTTTTGGAGAATCACTACTGGGAAAAAAAAGAGCTGTGATGGACATGCCACAATGCTAACAAACTGAGTATATTAATGAAGGTTTTGTTTTGTACATTTAATATACATTTTGCTCTTACATACATCTGATTTTGTCTAAACATTGTTAGAGCTTTACAATACACTTCAGTATAAATTTAGCACCTTTTAGTCTTTGTCTTTAATAGTTCTTAAGATCAATCGTAACTGGAAAAAACATATATTCTGAAGCCAGTTTGTGTAGTTACCACCTTTACTACATGGTTATATTCTTATTTTCCTTTTTATTAACAGGCCAAATATCCTGATATTGTAACACTTCCTGAAGGACCGTCTGGAGATTACCTGGTTATAAGGAGCCCTGAACTTTCTGGGTAAGACAATTTCAAGATGTTTATTAACATCTGTATTTAAAAAGAATTGAACAAAACCTGAAATTTGAGTTAATGGTCTCTAGAGCTGGGGATAAATCCAGCAATAGCTATTTTTCAGTTTCACCTTTACACATTGAAAGGTAGTTTAATCTCAGAATTACATTGTTTATTTTATAAAGAAAAGTCACCTATTTCTCTAGTGTATACCATGGGGGTTGTGTGATGCTTTTCATAGATGCAGCACATACAAAAATCTTGGGAGACAAGAAGCAAATAGCATATGGTGCAAGCTATTTTACTGTGGCCTTTCTGGGAATGACAACTAAATGTTGCTAATTTATAGAGCCCTTTAAAAAAATATGCAGCATAAAAGAGATAGACAGAGATGGTGGGAGGCTCCAGTAGAATTTTAGATATTGAATTACATTTTAAATAAGTAATACTAGTATTAGACTTCATCATAATCAGTTATAGTTGAAAACATCTCTTTTGCAATGTATTCCACTACAAATATTATTTGTGAACCAGGGGCTGAATCCTGCTCATCTCATTGATGACAGTAATTCAATTTAGTCAGTGGAGCCATGTCAGTAAGGTGAGCAGGAATTTGGCCCAAAATCTGTACATTTAAGAGCTCTAAGAGTCAAGGGCTAAGGAAGCAGTTTCAAATCTCTTTGTAGCCCAAGTTCAAAGTTGGATTCAGTGCTGGGTAAAATCTAAGGTGTTCTTCTAAGATCTTAGCCCAAGACACTGGAAATCTCATAATACCTACTCTTGTAACATTTCTAATGATCTGGTCCAAAATTCCTGCAAGGCTGATTGCATCAATCCAAAACCAGGAAGTAGGTATCTTCCACTGTGGGACTGACCCACAAACAAACCCAAAATGAAAGGTTTGGGACCTTAGGATTCAAATAAAAAACATGTCCCTGCCACACATTATACCTTCAACTGGAAGTGTCTCAAATTAGAGGTTGCAGGTTTGTTCCATCTTCATTCTCTCTCATGATACCCTGCCACAGTTGTGGTGAGGAGAGATCCTGAGGCTAGATCCCTATCGATATAACAGACAGCAGCAGTTGGCAGGAATTCTCCACGAGGGCCTGGGATTCAGCAATGTCTTCCTGACCCTGGTCTGAGTGGTCCAGATTTGCCAATTTTCGATGTCATGCTGCAGGGCCTGTTGTTTCACCTCATGCACGAACAGTTAGGAGGGTGTGAGGTACAGGGTGAGGTGTGGGGTTATCAGTATTTCATATGTGCTGTTGCTCAGTAGGAGGGGTAAGCTGCTTGAATTACATTTTGCTTTTGTAATAGTGAATAATTGATAGGGTCCTCAGAGGATATGTGTGTGTTTTATTTCTAATGCAAAAGAAAGAAATAATGGTCACTAAGATTATTTGAAGCAGTTTTTCCCTCAGTTTATGAAAGTGATAAGGCATTAATTTGCTAACTTATACAGGGAAAGCGGAACTACACAGAGTTAGAGGTGATCATTTCCCCTGTCCTCCAATCTTTCTCATTATACTACATTTAGATTTACCCAGACTTCTTTATTAGTTACTCCTGGGGGAATTCTGTGCCAAAAAAAGACGGTTACTCACCTTTGTAACCGTTGTTCTTCGAGATGTGTTGCTCATATCCATTCTAGTTAGGTATGTGCGCGTGCTGCGTGCACGATCGTTGGAAGATTTTTACCCAAGCAACACTTGTAGGTCAGCTGAGGCGCCCCCTTGAGTGGTGCCCTTATGCCACTACCAACCTAGCGCTCCCTCAGTCCCTTATTGCCAGCTACTCCGACAGAGGGGAAGTAGGGCAGGTTTGAATGGATATGAGCAACACATCTTGACGAACAACAGTTACAAAGGTGAGTAACTGCCTTTTCGTCTTTGAGTGCTTGCTCATATTGATTCCAATTAGGTGACTCTCAAGCCTTACCTAGGCGGTGGGGTCAGAGTGAGATGTCACAGAGTGAAGGACCGCTAAAGCAAATGCAGCATCACCCCTGGACTGCTGCACTATCGCATAGTGGGAAGTTAAGGTATGTACTAATGACCAAGTTGCTGCCCTACAGCTCTCCTGTATGGGCACATGAGCCAGGAAGACAGAGAACGAAGCTTGAGCCCGGGTAGAATGGGCATTAAGATGCATAGTTGGGACACTAGCCAAGTCAGAGCACGCACGGAGGCATGATGTAATCCAGGATGAGATGCACTGTGTGGAGGCCGGGAGGCCCTTCATCCGGTCTGCCACAGCTACGAACAGCTGGGTCGTCGTCCTAAAAGGTTTCGTTCATTTGATGTAAAAAGGCGAGGATCCTGCAAACGTCTAAGGAATGCAACTGTTGTTCTTGTCAAGAAGCATGTGGCTTTGGGTAGAAGACGAAGGAAGATGTCTTGGTTTATATGGAAGTCAGACACCACCTTAGGAAGGAAGGCGGGGTGTGGTCACAGCTGTACCTTGTCCTTATGAAACACCATATACAGTGGGTCTGACATGAGGGCTCAAAGCTCCAACACATGTCTTGCCTAAACTGTTTTTCAGGAGAGGTACAGAAGCGAGCAAGTGGACATCGGCTCAAACGGGGCACCCATGAGTCTGGATAGGACCAGGTTGAGGTCCCACGTAGGGGTCGGACGCCAAATTTGCGGGTACAGACATTCCAATCCTTTGAGGAACCTGCTGACCATAGGATTGGAGAAAACCAAGCGCCCATTTTCACCTGGGTGGAAGACTGAAATCGCTGCTAGGTGTACTCTGATGGATGAAATCGCCAGGCCTTCCTGTTTCAAGGACAAGAGGTAGTCTAAAATGGTAGGTAGTGGCACCTCCAGAGGCGCAGTATTGCTCCGGGCACACCAGCAGGAGAAACGCTTCCACTTGGCCAGATACGTGGACCTAGTAGAGGGCTTTCTGCTATCCAAGAGTACATGCTGCACTGAGCGGCAGCAACATAGCTCAGATTGAGTTAGCCATGCAACATCCATGCTGTGAGATGGAGGACTTGCAGGTCCGGATGACACAGTCGGCCGTGCTCTTGAGTGATCAGGTCTGGCCACAATGGGAGGGGAATTGGTGTGGTCACCTACAGATCAAGGAGAGTGTGTACCAATTGCCTGGGCCACACCGGGGCAATCAAGATTGTCTCTGCACAATTTGAGAAGGACCTTGTGGACTAACGGGAATGGAGGAAAGGCGTAGAACAGGTGGTCTTTCCACAGCATCAGGAAGGCATCCGATAGGGAGCCCGGGGAGCACCCCTGGAGAGAGCAGAACATCTGACACTTCCAATTCTTGCAAGAGGCAAAAAGGTCGATGTGGGGAAACCCCCACTTCCGGAAAACTGAATGGATAACATCCTGGCAAATTGACCACTCGTGAGCCAGAAAGGACCTGCTGAGGCGATCTGCCATGGTGTTTTGCACCCTCAGGAGAAACACCACCACAAGGTCGAGCAAGTGGGCTATGCAGAATTCCCACAGGCATAGGACCCTGCAGTCTGATATTATGCGGGACCATGCAGGGAGGAAATAGGAGAGCCGGTTGGTAAAAGTTGGGGAAGGATCCTGTAAAGAGACTGGTGCTCCACCCTCGGGTGCACCTTCAAAAGTTTGTTTGGGCCCCACCGATGGTTTTGGGGGGGGGGGGGGGGGGGGCTGATTCTGCCTGAGGACCAGATTGCCTTCTCCTACCACCCCAGCCGTGTCTTCTAGAGAAGTCCTGTCTCAGCTGGGGGTTAGGGTAGGTGCGCTGCAGTTGGGGTCGGAAGGGCCTACATTGCGTCACTAGGGTATGCATGCCCAGTGAGCACATGATGGCCCGGTTATCCTTCAGCCACTAGAACTGAGTCAGTTTTGTCTGAAAATAGCCCCTGGCCATCAAAGGACAGGTCTTGAATCATTTGCTGCAGCTCCAGTGGGAGACCAGACACCAGCAGCCACGAAATGTGGCACATAACTATGCTCAAGGCTAGAGTCCTAGCCGCCGAGTCTGCCACATCTATTGAGGCCTGCAAGGATGTCCTGGTTACTTTCTTGCCCTCCTGCAGCAAGACATCCAACTCTTTCCTGGACTCCTAAGGAACCATCTCTGGAAACTTCCACATCAAGTTCCAGGTATAATTATAACGACTCAAGAGGGCCTGCTGGTTAGCCACCCTGAGTTGTAGGCTGCCAGTAGAGTAGATCTTGCGCCCAAGTAAATCCAAGCATCTAGTTGTCCTTGGATTTAGAGGTGGGAGCTTGTTGACCGTGTCTTTCCCTCTCATTAACGGACTGTACAATGAGGGAGCATGGTTGGGGGTGAATGTATAAGTACTCATAGTCTTTGGAGGGGATCAAGTACTTCCTCTCCACCCCCTTGGCAGTGGAGGAATAGACGCTGGAGACTGCCAGATTGTATTGGAATTAGCCTGGATTATCCGAATAAATGGCAAGGCTATCCGTGTGAGGGTATCAGCAGATAAAATGTCCACCACCGGATCCTCGACTTCCACCACCTCCTCCACCTGGTGGTTCATGTTTTGTGCCACCCTGCGAAGTAAGTCTTGGTGCACATGGAGGTCTATAGGTGGTGGGCCAGAGGAGGATGTGCCCGCCACCACTTCATCGGGCAAAGATGAGGATACGTCCAGGACTAATGGGTCCTGGCAAGTCATGCTGTGGGGGGTCTAGCTGCTCTAGGTCTGCCATGCTAGGGGCAAGGGCCTGAGCTGAGGGTAGGGCCATCACTTCCGATCCCCAGGGTCGCCCAGAGGATTCAGGGGGCCTGAGGCAAGGCGGGGGAGCTGTGGCGCTTGTACTCACCCGGCGGTGGTCCCAGTCTTCGGCGGCGGGGAGCCCTTCAGCAGTACTGAAGGGCCCCTCGCCGCCAAAATGCCGTCCGAAGACCCAGTCTTCCATCAGGCCAGGGCTCACAGGGCCCCTGGGGGGCCTGGGTCAAATTGCCCCCCCCCCGGTGGCCCTGCTGATCCCCAGGGAGCGGGGGGCACGAATGACAGTGGTCTCCGGGACCCAGGGTTCTGAGTGGGCAGAGCAAGAAGCCCCCAATGAGACACCCTGGGCCTGATGGTATGCCCAAGGGGTCCAAAAGGACCATTGTGGGGGTTCCCGAGCAGGATCCTGCCCTTCGTCGTCCCACTGGCTGGCACCATCCACGTCTTGGTCATGGACATGATAGTCACTCTCTGCTTGGGACAATGAGTTGGGGGTGGGACGGCCAAGGTGGAGCCGATCGCTCATGCTGGGTTGCACAGTCCTGTGTTGTTGGCCCATGCCATGGAGATGGAGATTGGCACCACGGTCTCGAGTGGTATTGCAACCTGAACCGGGACCGACGGTCGTATCGGTGCCGGGAGGCAGATCTGGACCCCAGTGAAGATCTACGGCTGGAGTGGGGCCGGGAATGACTCCGAGTAGATCAGCACCGGGATCGGCGCTGGACCGGTAACGACTGTACCAGGAAGAAGATCTTCGTGAGACAGAGCGGCGCTGCGAGTGCGACCAGTGCTGAGATGGTGATTGGTGCCGGGACTGCAAGCGATGCCATGGATGAGACCAGCGCCTGGATCGGGACCTAGATCGGTGCCGATCCATCTCACTCTGAGATGGAAGGCGCATCATGGCTTCCCTTTCAAGGGAACAGCCCGCACCAGCGGTACCAAAGGTTGTGACGGTGCCAGCTCGGTGAGTGCAATCAGCTCGCGAGCAGTAGAGAAAGTCTTCGAGGTGGAAGGCAGGCCAAGCTCGACCACGGTACGCACCAGGGAGCTTATGTGCACTGGACTCAATGGCACTTGTGGTGTCGGAGTTGGAGCCTTCACAGGGCAGTCTAGCGCAGGACGCTGCTCCAAGGGGGGCCCAGGCAGTGCCGGGGACTGTACAGGAGCAACAGGTTGCATGTGCTGCCTCTTGGATCCTGGAGACAGCAAGCAGTGCCAGAGCCGGGTTGTTCCAGTGCCGGAGGTGCGCTTCAGACTCTCAGCATGGGGCCAAGGACAAAGTGCTGCTTCCATGAGGAGCTGCGTCAAACAAAAGTCTCACTCCTTTTTTGTCCAAGGCTTGAATGCCTTACAAATGTGGCACTTATCTGATTGATGTGATTCCCCCAGGCACTTCAGACAGGCGTCGTGGGGATCTCCCATAGGCATCAGCCTGAGGCAGGCCGAGCACAGTCTGAAACCTGGAGACCTAGGCATGAGCCTAGGTACCAGGGAGGGAAGGGTAGAAATCCCTTACCTCCAATTACTATATACACTAACTACTATCAACTACAACTAGAAACTGCTGACAACTACAACTATCTACAGGTATAAGAGATAGGGAAGTGGCGATCAAAGCCATGCTCCACAGTTCCAACGACCGTCACAGGTGGCAAGAAGGAACTGAGGAGGTGCTTGGTTGGCAGGGGCTAGGGTAAAAATCTTCCAATGATCGTGCACACACCTAAGTGGAATCGATATGTGCAGAATTTTTAGTTCTTCGAGTGCTTGCTCATATTTTATTTGTCAAAAATAACATCAGTTTCAATTATTTTGGTAATTTATTTCAAAATATGTCAGCAACTGTGCCTGTTACAATACAAACTATGAAAAATGATCATTGACAAATAGATTCCTTACTAGGCACATAAATACAGAACTTTGAATAATGCTTTTAAACTACAGTACATAACCATATTTCCCACCCACCTCCCAGAAACAGTGCAACGGTTTGGGGGAGTCAGGGTAACAGAGGAGCTGAGAGAGAGGGGAGGAGCCTGGAAGTGAACCTGGAGGGTGGTTGGGTAAAGTATGGAACAGGGTTTTTTTGAGAGGGTGGGCACAACTGTTAGGGAGCCGCCTCCATGCTGACCCCTAGCCTTTCCCATTCAGTCAGGCACATCTGCCCCTGTTCCCATGTATCTCTGCACCCGTCCCCCCTGACACCCACTCAGCCACCCTCCTGTGTGTCCCCATACCCCCTGCACTCATGTGTGTCTGTACTCCCACTCAGCCAGCCCCATCTGGCCCTGTGCCTCCACTCCCATTCAGCCTCTGCCCCAATCTGTCCTCCTCTACTAGCCCTTATGAACCCATCTGTGACACCCCCCCCCCCAGTTGCCCCATGCTGTCTGTCCCCCTCTATCCTAACTTGGCACTGCCTTCAGGAAGGCAGCCTCTTCCCTTCCCTATTGCAGCTGGAGATGGCCCAGAAGCAGCTGCTCTGTTCCAGCACACCACAGTGGCCCCTGGTGGCCAAAGATGTAACTGCAGCAACTTTCAACTTATTTTCTGCAGGAAAAATATTATGCATTGAAGAAAACTTTAGCATAGAAAAATACAAGCTACTTTTGTGCATTATTATTAAATAAAGGTACTTCCCAATATACAGGTTTGAGTTAATGATTGTTTGGAAAATATATGTGGATGAAGAAGGGAGAGTTACACCTGTCCTGGATCTTCTGCCTCGAATACCAGTGCAAGGTAATGTGTCTGTAGTATATTTTAAAGGTGTTTTCCCATTCCTGACTTTAAATCGTTTGTGTCCTGGACTCACAATACAGCAGGTTACTCATAGTATGTCATACTTTGCTCATGCTCTGATTTGTGATGTGTGGCAGATCTAGCAGAACCTATTTTGACTGGTATAGTAGGAATGGCTGCAGACATGAAAGCGCTGGCATTTCATTAGACCAGTGTGTCAGTTTCAAAAATATTCCTATCATCCTAATAGGCATAAACCTATGTCTACTAAGTGTTCCCTGTTTTAAAAATGTGCTTGGTATGTAATGGTAATGCTTTTTGAAAGTAATGACCGCTCAGGCAAAGAACAACTGTTAACCTAGAATCTGAACAGTTCACCCCTGACCCCTTCAAAAAAAATTCTTGTCAACGCTCAATGTTTTGAGGGGGTCATCTTGCTGTGCTGCTTTAACTTGTCCAACAGGTAACAAACTTTGGGCTTTTTAATTAGTTTTGCTCTCTCATACCAAATTTAAGTTAGAAAAAAAATATAGGATCCCCTGACAAGTTTAGTGGCATTATTGCATATTGCAGGGTATGGTGGAAATGTCAGTCAAAGAGAAGCAGCCTGTTTTCCCTGCTACCTATTTTATGTGCCACTGGAGTCTGTCTCATTGGAGACATGTTTCAAAAACATTTGATGGTTCTGCTTTGTGTTTATAAATCTAACTGCCTTTGACTGTTTTATACAGTGACTAATGTGTTTGTTACAGTACTTCCTCCTCTGCCTCAATTGTACATAGTTCATGCTTCCAAATTGACTGATCTTAAGCAGGTAGAAGCTATCTGAAATCTGTTTGATGGCAGCACATTTGGTAGAGGAAAGGTTTGTGAGAGTTGTCCAAAAACCACACTACTACTTTATCAGGCTCTGTAGGCGTGTGTAGGAAGCTTGAGGAGATGCTGCAGCTTCCACAAACTAGGTTTATTCTGTTAAAACAAATTGCTTTATCAGTATGAATTAATGAAACATGAAAATTATTCAGATATGGCCTCTTACTGAAAAGCAAGAAATTCAGAATCTCTTTTCCTTGTAAGGGTATTAACCAAACAATTTTTAGTTTACGTTCTAAAGCTTGAGAATAACCAGTCTGTTTTTCTAAACATCAGGATTATGTATCCAGTTGTGTACATTAGTCTAACAGATTAAGCAAAGGCTTCAAACCCCTTTGCCACTTAACCTAATCATTTGAATAAGTGTTTTACTTGTTCCTAACTCAAGCTGCATGGCAGAGGTGTTAAATAATTCCAGTCACTTTTTCCTAAAAAGGCACATGAGCCCAGTACCATCTTCTTAGCTAGGTTTTATGCCCATGACATTTGCTGGAGTTAGGACTTACTTGTATTTAATCTTTTCTTTTCTTGCAGCTGTGGAGGATAAGCAAGCAGCTGTTGAAAATGGACCTCAGTGCTTCAGAAATATGCTCCTTTTGCTGGGGATTGAGGCCTCCATTGAAAGTCTGATCAAATCAGTTGGCATGAAGAAATGAATACCCCTTAAACTAGTAAAATTTGGAAATTCTTTTTAATTATGATATTGAGTTATGCAGTCTATAATTTTATTGAATATAAACATTAAGTTATTTTCCATTTAAAAACCATACCCATAAAACATGCTATCTGTACAATTATGGCACGTTATATATAAATTGTCATGACATGAAAAATAAATACAGCAATTTAAATACAAAAATGCCAAATAAAATAATTACAGAGTGAATTTCATCATAAATTTAAATTTCTGAATTAATGTACCAGAGTGGTTCTTCTGTCCTTAACATTTTCTAGAACAGGTTACAGGAACACATGCTGTCAAATTCAAGTCAATAAAAAGTGGACATTTCATTTCACAGCTCTATAAAAAAAGTACAGTGATTTTAAAACAGAACAGTGACACTGAAAGCAGAATAAAGTTGTATTTAAATATTTCTTCTACTCAGTTAAGATAGAAGTACAGAAATAAATGACCAGTACAGCCAAATTTAAATTTGTGAAGAACAGTCAGGTGGTTAGAAATCAATTTTGTGAATGGTAGTGAAACAGTACAGCTGCTGCTGCTTCTGTAATGTGGCTGTAGAATAGACATTACTACTTTCACAAAGTGTTGCACTTTTATTACTGTTTATCATGGTTTGGTTTGAAAGCTTGCACCATCACTGAGGCGTATTGTCAACTTGATACTTTACACATTGCATTCTATAAACAAATATGAAGCAGTTTCAAGACATTTCTTGCAACCTCATTATGCTCATCAGATATTTTAGTATTAGCTCACTTGTAAATGTCTAGCATTTCTGAAAGGGGGAAAGAAAACAGTCAATTTTGCACTGGCACTTTAAAAGTACTGCAATAGCCAGCCAGTTTCCATATAGTTAAGTGACCACCTCATTTTACTTTTGGAGTCCTCTAAAAACATTGGGAAAGCATGGCAGGTAAGCTCAAAATTAATCCCTAGTTCCTTAAAAATGGTGTACTTGCATATATGTTTGGAGTAAATATTTTTCTGGGCTCAGGGGTCCAAAAAGGCTATCATATGTAAACGGAGAACTCTTGCTAAGTAGTTTCAATGAAGAGTCCTTCTGCAAACTCAAGTGCATGATTCTGTAAGTATGCATACACAACTACGATCTGGCGTACATTTTGATGGAGCAAGTAGTGTACACACATTTACATGCACACATAAAGCAGAGTAAGGCTGGTAGATCTTGGATTAGACCTTCCTGTTTTAAAGCTTGTCAGTCATTACCAGAAAATATCAATCATCTATTTGGTCACTCAGTCTGTTCTGGCAAGGAATAAATGAACTGAAGCACCAGTGTGAGTGGCTTGATTCAGTCTTCCTACCCCCACAGAACGAGCATGCGGCTGAGCAAGAGTAGGCGTTAAATGCTGCCAGACTGCATTTTATTTCAAAATTTCTTCTTATTCAAACATAGAAAAAGTTCTTTTGGAGTTCTGCTGCTAGGCAGGCAGAACTAACTAATACTACTACGGCCATTTCACTATTTTTGTGTAATCTTGAATCTTGTGCCAGCGAGTTTCCTCTTTAAAATACATATGGCAGCAAACTACAGTTAGATGCTTCCTGCATGCACACTGAACTATGGTGTGTACATACACCAAGAGTGGAAAATTACAGCATAAACCTGACCACAGTAAGTTTTTTTTCTTGCTGTAGATAACTCTTCATCATTTTGACTAAAAATGACCAGCCCCTTTGAATTAAATGTGACTTATCTTTTAATTCTCTGCTCAGAGGGTGGTATTATTACAACACTGCAGCTAGCCACACAGCAGACTGCAATAAATCAACAACTAAGTCAGGCTGCTGTGGATATAACAAGTCTAATCTAAAGAGCAAACAGCTGCACCCCAGAAAGGCACATTACTAACTGGTGGTAGGTTTAGTGGATCAAGGTAACATGGTTTACTTCTAAGTGTTAAGCAATACTGCTGTATAAATAAGTTCTCATGAGGAATATCACCACTCTGGGCCCAATTGTCCAACGGACCATGGTCTCACAGAACTGTACACTGAGTCCTGCCAATGAACGTGGCGCTATTTTTTACGAAAGCCAGTACTCTGAAGAAGTTCAAATAAAATGCAATGAAACAAAGGGCATTAGAGTCAAGCTCCCAGTATAAATCTACTGTTCTATGTTATAAGGAGAGGTATGTCCTTGTTAAGACAACCTCCATATTTTCAAACTTATTACTACTACATACCTACTGTATACAGATAGCAGCATTTCAAGATGGGCTTGAACAACATCTCCTTGTACATTCTCAGGGTATGAGAGCCCCAAAGAAATGCAAAGAAAGCTTTTCAACAGCTAAGAGAACCTGTAGTTTATTATACCACAATACCCACATTTCTTAATAGTTTCATCCCACTGTTTTTGATCTAGTTGAACCAGTTTCACTTTTAAACTTCACAAGAATCAGGGAATAGCACCTCATCCACACAAATCATCTCCAGCTTGGCAGATGTGTTTAACTTGTTACCACACAAACTAAAGCCACTGCTAACTGTTGGTACAAAGTTAACTGACACCCACCATCAACGAAAAGTCACAACCTACGATTACAATGAACTTTACAAGATAAAGCAGATACCATCTGTCAACCCTTTTCTCAAGAAAATGTCATTGCAGTCACAGCCTGATTCAAGAACAGCCTTTGCTAGCTGCTGTTTAATGCACAAAAAAAGTTGACACACATCTGATTTAAGTCCAGAATCACATGGACAATAATTGAGTATACAATTCCTATAGCTAAAGTTGAATTAGGAAAGAGCTCGTTCCTGATTCACTAATTTGGCAGGACTAGCTCAGTGTGGACCACTCGATCAAAGCCTGATATGTTCAACCAGCGAATAATTAAAAATCAAGGCTGCTTCCCTAGTAAAATTCCTAACCCTTATCCCTTATTTTGTGAATTTCTACTTACATGTGTACAAATCTTTACAGAAAGCTTTTTCAGACTGATCACAACACTTTTGGAAGCAGAGTCTGAAGTTCTCAATTTCACTCACTCTGCTTAAAATAGATTTGCACTAACACGCAAGCTCTACCTAGCCAGCACCAAAGAGCAATTATACAATTCAGTAGTGTGTTTTGTTTTCTAAACATTAAATTACATGGGCAGCAATTTATTTTGTATTAAGTTTAGTGCATTTTTAATGTGCTCAGTGCGGCTTCATTTTGAATTTGGTTTTATTAATGTGGGGGTGGGTGTTGCTTTTGGTTTAAAATATTGAGTGTTAAAATGCACAAGGTGCAAGGCCATCCTGTAATTCTCATGTTTATGATCAGGCTTTCTGCATTAGTGCAATGTATCTGGAAGTTCCTGACTCTGCACTGAAGAATAAATGAGAATTAATCCAGAACATTTCATTTGGTGCTTCACATAGTAGTCATTCAATTTTAACAACATGGACTTAAACCTCAAGTTGATTTGTCATGTTGTTGCAGGGTACGGCACACATCTGTTCTGTAATATTGAATACATTCCTTCAGATTAAGTTAATATATTGGAAGGTGTTTCTTTAGTACTATGCCATGTCTTTGAAAGGCATACCCATTAAAATATATTCCTTAAAGCAAAAACATTCACAGCTGAAAAATGCACTGAACATAATAGAAAATCAACATAACTACATTTCATTAACCCTTCACTTTCAACCATAACCTTAAGGAAACAGTTACACTTTATGGAGAACTAATGTGCAGTCTTCATTCTCCTTGAACAGATTTGACATCACTGGATCATCTTTGGCCTGTACATTCTTCAAATAATAGTTTACTATCTTGCCATCAAGTTTGTACTGATGTGGAATGCTTTCATATGGCTTAAGATCTAGGTCCAGAACAGAAACGGAAAAGGTGAATCTGGATTTGGATGCCAGAACAACAGGCCTTTGAGCAGAGCTGAAAAAGAAGACCAATGGAATGTTGCAAGACAATTTGTTTAAAGCAAACAGACCACTTATGCTCTTTGTGGAAATTCAAAGCCCAGTGCCTATCTAAGGCTTTATCACAAATAACTCTGCTTTACATGTAAAGATCACATGCAGTACATTGCCAGTGTCTCCACACTTATTAGGCATTATAAACTAGAAAACTGGGACTTCAGCTGATGTAGCTTTTAAAAGCAGCCACGGTTCATTCTTAACTCAGGTTTAGTTTTTCTAGTCCAAAATGATGTGGGAGCAGGAATGAACAAACCATTTATTTACACGTCAAACCTTTTTCTGTTAGTTTCCACACCAATTTAAACCAAACCTCCCTAAATTGCTCTATCACTAACACTGCTAAATGAAATAATCTCATCTAGCAGTTTTGGCAATAAGAGCTACTTGTATAAATGCAAAGTTTGTCAGAAGTACTGCACTGAACTTCTACAGCTAGAAACAACCATCACCTGCACAGACATAATGGGAGGCAGGTAGTGTTAATGCCATTTCACAAATATCCTTTTTATATACTAAACTGAAGTAATAGCCGCCTCTTCCTCTGTATGAAACTTACTTTGTTCAACTTATTGTCCTGGCCTGAGTGAATAAAATTGCCTTCTGCCTATCAGAACTAGCATTCAGGTGTTATGAATACATCTTAAAACAATAGTAGAAAATAACTCCCTGAAGTGACCTACGAATCTAAGTAAAAGGTTTGGAAGGGAGAATTTTCTCTCTTATTTTCTCAAGTATTATAGGTTAGAGAAGAGAGATTACCTTCTTCAGAGTTCATCCTCCAAAACAGCACTAATCTACATGGAAAATTAGCTTCTGTCTGAGGCGGCGGCTAGGGTTGTGTTGACAAAAAAAGTCAACATGGATACTAAGTTACTAAAACTGTGTGGTTGCAACAAAAGTTGCACCTCGATGTTTTGACAGAATGAGAGCAAGACACTTGACACTTCAGGTCAGTCCTTAAAAAGGTTTAAGTTGGCTCTGTCTATTTTCAAAAGCAGCTTTCCTGCATACCTCAAATCAGAGGACAAGCCCAGGATGAACACAGCCACTACCAAGTATGTCTTCCATCCAATACTCTATCTCTCTGATAAGAAATTGAATAAATCCTAATATCCAGAAAGGGATCAAAAGATATGCAGTGATAAAGAATGAGAACATAACTCTTTTGCCATGGTGACTGAGGTAATTCATTTTTGTTTATCCTTAAAGGCATATCATCAACATTAGGACTTTGAAACAGATTTCAGCCTCCAAATTAAGAGTGTGTCATAGCAGTTAGCTCCAATTATAACTTAAGAGTTGCCCAAATTAAAATCACTAGTTAGAGCTAGGTAGCCTGTCAGAAAAGCTCAGGTGATGCTGACACATGAGTTAGTAATGCAGTGGGAATGCAACAGTTCAAGTTACAACAAACTCATCAGCAGTTAATCTAATCACTATCCAACTCCAGTATTATTTTGCTGTGTGGTTGCTCTCACTTGACTGCTAGCATGCAGTAATTCAAGCTAACTGTTGCAGCGAATACAAGCCTTAAATCAGGGATTCTCAAACAGAGTCGGGACCCCTCAGGGGGTCACAAGGTGATTACGTGGGGGCATCACGAGCTGTCACCCTCCACTCCAAACCCTGCTTCACCTGCAGCATTTAAAATAGTGTTAAAGTGTTTTTAATTTATACGGGGGGAGTTGCACTCAGAGACTTGTTGTGTGAAAGGGGTCACCAGTACAAAAGTTTGAGAGCTATTGCCGTAAGTAATTTCAGTGTTTAAAAAAAAAAATTGAGCCTCCTATTCTAAATATTTTAATCAGAAATTCATGATTAGTATTCCCACTGTCAACATGGGCAACCCAACTGTGAAACACCCTGAAGATTTTTTATTTTTTATTTTTTATTTTTTTTTTAAAGTCTTGGCTGTCTGAATGAACTGTCTTTCAGAATCTCTTACCATTCATCCTGTAGACAAGGTGAAAGGGAAATCATGATGGAGCAGTCCTTAGCTGTCATTGCTACTCTGTACTGCTGAACCTATACACAAGGTAAAAACAGAATGAGTTATCCCCATAATAAAAGCATTTGAAAAGTATTTCTAGACTCAGGCACAGATACAAAGCCAAGGTACATTATCTAAGCATACACAATGAAAACAAAGTAGTAATCACTTCAGGTGTTGAGGAGATTATACCGAGGTCATTATTCCTCAGACTTTTTGTATTCACTAACATTTTTTCTGTGTCGCGTTACAAATGGTTAACTCTTCACACAGACTGCTTTGCATGAGTACATATTTATTCTATGATACTAGGTGAACTAATAGGAAATAGCTATTCATTTAAATGTACCATGTGATTTAGAAAGAAGGAATTTGTGAATAATTAGTTCCTTTGTTTAGTAAAAAGTGGGAGTATGAGCTGATTTTCAAAGGGGATGAGCACTTCAATGGGAATTTTAACTGTTCAGCATCTCACCAGATTTTCTCTCTCACTGATTGTTACAGTATACACAAGCTTGTAAGGATTAGATTATCAGTAGTCATTTTCACTGTAAACACACATACCAATGAAAAATATTTCCATTGACAGTAATTGAAATTTACAGATAAGTAAAGGAAGAAAAATGCTGATTGAATTAAGGTTACTTACTACCTTGATGTTGACAATTTGTTTTAATGGTTATAAATCTAACTTTCTGAAGGGAGTTTTCTATCATTAAGTGTCTGACCTCCTCTGAAAGCTTAAATACATTAAAAATGCTTTAAAAAAAAAACAAATATCCATCAAAATTATAAAAAAAAGAAATCAAATTCTGCCAAGCTCAATTATATATTAGATACTTTATGGAAGCTGACAGAATAAAGTACGCTTTAGCACCCACACTGAAGAAAGGTACCTTTGTAAACGCAAATGCTTCTGTTCCATCATCTTCAGTTGAAAGATCTAGAAGTTTCTCATAAAATGCTTCATTGTAAGGTCCATCTATCTGTGATGTACTTCTAATAAGTACAAAAAACAGGAAGACGTTTTACTGATCCAGTTCCAATTTTTACTGGCCCAAACCTTTCAAAAAAGGTGTTTTCACCAGGTGAGGGTAAACCTTTACTAAAAGTAGAATAGCATTATGATGGGAAAGAATTGCAATGTTGTAAAAATGGAGAAACAGCAGATCTTCCTCCACAGTTTGCAGAGGCTCCCAGCAACAGCATTTTTACTAGAACACTTGTTGCATAAAATGCTTCAGTTCCTAAGAAACTGAAGCCATAAGTGCATGAGTTGGCTAATATGTAATATCAAGCTGGGAACAAGTTTTTAGTTTAGTGCTAATGCACAGCAGCTAGAAAGGATATATATAGGGTGACAAGACTGCAAGTGTGAAAAATCGGGAAGGGGGTGGGGGGGTAATAGGAGCCTATATAAGAAAAGACCCAAATATCGGGACTGTCCCTATAAAATCAGGACATCTGGTCACCCTAGATATATACAGGTAAAGAATACAAATGAAATGCTTAATCTATGCACACATCAGAAAAATATGTAAGATTGAATTTATGTTGCCAGGCTTTTTAAGAAATCCAAAGTATAGTGTTATATTGCCAACTATTTATTAGCAGGACTCAATATTAAGGTTGCTCACTATATGTGTAATATTTCAGTTCTATATCAAAATGTTGATTTCCACATATCAGAAGCAGCTCAGAGAGTAAAACAGTACCTTTTGCAAATAAAGCTCTATTACCCTCTTGTGGTTAGTGTCTAAATTACACAAGGAGGTTACATTTTAAGGAATACAAAGGACAATACAAAATGAAAGAGGGCCTCACCTTAGAGTGATCTATTACAAAAACCAACTGGACTTGGTTTTCCATCTGAAGAAAGACCATTTTAACCCTCAGTGCTTAGTATTTCCCCAACAACAGATACCAGAAGGCATTTACTGCACTTATTCAATACAAGCTGCTATATAGGTCACCATTTTATGATGGCAATCTGGTAAACTCACAACTACTGATCTTGGATTTCTACAGTCTAAACTAACATAGTATTTCATCACTCTATTTCAGAAAGGGTCTTACTAGAACAATTTCACATCAGAGCTACACTCCATAAACTTCCTCATCTATTTCACTGCAAGCAGCAGTGATGCAAACGCAGAAGGTTCTCACTTATAAAAGCACTACACTGAGCAACTGAACAGACACTGGAATTTCACATTGTTATGAGCACATCTTTATGTACCTCCTGAAAACTGGATGGGAACAGGGGAATTAAGAATTTACTTTGTTTTATTTCTTTACTGGTTTCCAATATGTAATGGACCATTTCTCTTCCACTAGACTGATGGGCAACAGAACCTATCACTATCTATAAGGACTTAATATGTTCTGTCTGGGTCCTTGTTTTCTTCTTTTCCACTAGTACATTACCCATATTTACAGGAAAACATAAAAGTGAGCCTTAAATTAACTGAAGTAATTAATGTGTAAATGTGTGTCCTTTTGGACCATTGCTATTACTACTGGAGTACATTACCAGTTATTTCTATTCCATCAGAAATCAATTTGTAATCAACATATCAATATCTCACTCCCACAAGACTAAACACTGAGAAACTTGCCCATCGAGTGAGGGCGAAAACATGATAATAGGGGATCCACAACCTTAAAATATGCCTTGGCTCTTTCAAAGGAGGAGGAGTGACTTGTTTCAGTATAGTCGAGGCAGAATTTGCAGAAATGTTTTTCTATATCAGGTCATAAACTGGGGACAAGTTTCAATAGTGACAAAAAGTGTTAGACATGAGATAAGAAATATTAGACAGACAATCATGTCAACTTTCTTGGCTGAACAATACCAAGGGATTCATTATTGCAAGGCTGCAAGCTTGCTCACCTTGACAATCACTAGAAAGAATTTAACATAGGAACTGCCACACTGAATCACATTCCACTTTGTCTAGCATCCTGTATCTGACAATGGCCAGCATCAGATGCATCAGAGGCGGGTTTAAGAAAACCCAATAGTAAGCAGATGTGGAATAAATTACATACACACATTCTAGTGGTCTCATCTTAAATACTAATAGTTAGAATTTGGCTTAAAATCTTAGTGCACTATGTTTCAAATCCCTGCCAAAACTTTAAAAACAACTACTTTGGATACCTTTATTCGTTCAAGTGTCAAATCCCTCTTTGACATGCACTAAATTCTTGGTGCTAAGGTCATCCTGTGATAAATTCCACAGCCTAATTTCACATCCTGTGAAATAATTCCTTTTATCACATGATTACTGCCAAAAAGAGCTCAGGTAAACAAAGGGGAAGTGGGACAGGTAATCAATTTTAATCATGTTTTGCATTTGTATTTTTTAGTTCTTTTCCTAAAAAGTGGGGGAGAGGGGAAGTGATTCTCATTGGATGGTAAGCATTAAAACATGTTGATTTCCAACTAAATATAGCCTTTACATTAAATGTGCATTTCTTATTTACTATTCGTGATTCTGTATCAATCTCTATTTTGATGAAAATTCAAATTCAATTAAAAAATGAACAAAAAGCATTTTACATTTTTGTATTAAATAAAACTACCTTAAAGTGCTAGACACACGAACAAAATCGAAACATATTTTACCTTTAAAACTAGCTGATTTTTAAAAAAAAAAAATAAGTAGCATATGTAGTTAGTGAATTGAACTGTTTCCAGTCAACATGTCCTTTAAGATTTTAGAACTAGTACATCTCATCTGTTTACAGCTACTTTTTATTCATACATTCGAAGAGGGAAAACAAGCTTTCCTGCTTTTTCAATTCCCAGGGCCTTGGTTATTTGTCCTAGAAGAAATCTAGATGGGAATATATTCACATCAACCAGAAAATTGTCCCCAAATTAGATTTTGCAGAAGTTTATCTGCTGTGTTACATGAACAGTGAAGTTAGAAGTTCCATATCTAGACACCAAAATGAAAAGCATGAAGATCAAGGCAACATTATGGGTCTCTAGATACCAAAGATGATTCAGAAACAGCAGGATTCAAAATAGATTTTGTAGAGTGCTGTATTGTGTCTACACACCTGGTCAGCCTGCAAAAATTAGGCTGTATCTTTTTGTATCAACAGTAGAGTGAGGCACAATAAAGTAATCTGTCCCATGGTATCAAGGAACGCACAAATCTGAATGATGGCGACAAGGTTAGAACAACAAACAAGGAATCAGGAGACCTGGGTTCTATTTGAGCAAGTTACTTTAACATCTGTCCTTCAGTTTTGCCTTCTGGGGATTCTACTTCCATACCTCCATTTGACAAGCTAAATACATTAAGGTTTGAGACATTTCAGATATTACTTTGTTACAGCCATGGTATAGCGAAAGATCATGAAAAACTTCACCCTCCTCACCCCTATTAAGAGGAAATCCATCTATATCAGTAAATCTGCACTGTGACTTGGAGTTACTTGGAAGAGACGCAAAGGAGCAATTTTGCTTCAATCCCAAGCCAAAAGATGTGATTTCCAGCTTTTGGAGGAAACAAAGCAAGTTTAATAGGCCCCCCAAACTAGCTGCCCTTGGGAAGGTTCCTCTTCAGAGCTATGTAACCAGTAGTACTGCACTACTCAGGAAGCAGAAGTTAGAAGCATAGGCCAGTGGAGAGAGACCATGGGCAAGAAGTGGAACAAAGACCTCCATACGCAAGGAACTGCCGAGCCTACACACTATACAAGAAAAAAAAACAGTGCAAGAAGGCAGAGAGTACAGAGTGGAGACCCAAGCTCCTAAATACTGACAGTGGCTGATGATGCCATCACCATCTGAAGTGCGGTGTCCAGTTTTTTTTGCCTCTTAGAGAGACAGCTGACACCAAAAAGGTCCATGAAAAAGGTATGGTGGGGCTTGCATACAGATCACAGTGAAAACTTTCAGTACCGCCTTAATACCCAGTCCCATATCAGAATAAGGGGATGAGTGGTGAAATTAAAGGGCAGTGTGATTAGAAAAAAAAGGAAGTACTGTTCTGCCAGATGTAAATACTAAGGCTGATGCTTTTTAAAAACAGAGCTGAACATTTTAATGGTCATTAAAATTCACAACTTTACAAGGCCAGACGAAGCTAATAATACATTTCATTGGTATTTTTCATCCTTCCCCTATCGCTTTATGTATGGGTCACCTCCAGAGGCATAATGCTATACTGTGAACCAATGGTATCATCCATTCCGCCAAGTTTTATGATACTCCGAATTTGTATCGAAACCAGAAGACAAATACAGACAAACTTTCCAGAGTCTGCAGTGCAAATTATCATGTTACACCTTCCTGAGCTCAATACAGAAGACAGCCTGGAAATCTTACCTCTCCTCAGGAAACTCCTCTAAGCACTGTTCAACTCTATTGTACAAAGGATAAAGTCCCTCAATATCCAGCATGTCCAGCATCTGAGCCTGAAGGGTTTTATAAAGGAGACAGCCCCGTGGTAAGCCAGAGCTCTCCATTTTATTTTTACCTAGAAAAAAAAGTATTTTCAAATTAAGTAGTTTGAAAAAAGATAACTGTTTTTACATAATAGACCCAACAATTCCCCAGCTTGATCAGCTGAAGGAAAAGCTACCAGCTAATTCTTAGGTTTAGAACGGTAAAATCGTAAGAGATGGGCATTCAACGTTTCACATTTTGAATTATCATCTTATGTATAACACTAGAGTTTGACTGTGCGGTGAATCTTATGGGATGGAACCAGATTCTCTTTCTTTCATGACAAAACACTCAAAGAGGCAAAACAGAAAAAATCTCCCTCACACATTTCCATGCTCTGTCTTACACTACCAGAAATATTCAAAGACACAAGGGGCAGTTCAGTGCCTCATCTCCCCTTTGTGCTTTTGAAAATATCCCCCCGAAGAGTCAGACTGATTTACAAGGTAATCTAGACCACATCAAGTCATATAGCATTTCAGATCTTGAGTAGCTATTATACATTGTAGAAAACTGTACTGACTTAAAAAAAAAAAAAAAAAAAAAAAAAAAAAAAAAAAAAAAAGCCCTCCCCCGCCCCCCAAGAAATTCAATTCAGGAGTTCAACTTAAAGAAAAATCTCAGTCAAAACAGTAACATGGGTATGTAATGCAGCATCTGAAATGTTAGAATCAAGCACATGCACTGAATCCCAATTGCTGCTTAGAAATGGTTCCACGAACACATAATGGTACACTGTAGGAGCTGCGTCCCAACCAGCGGCAATGTCTTGAGGACCAACTGCACTTTTGCAAGATTAGAGTAGCGAGGAAGTAATGCGCTCTGCCCCACCCCCCCAACTCCCAATCCTTATTTCCATTTCTCACACATATACACCCTTTTCCCTTTTAAATACCCACCTCATGCAGAAAAACACAAAAATGAATCCAAACTAAACTAAGTTGAAATAGCAGCTAAGCCAAGAAACTCTAGTGTTTTTAGACACAGTATTGTAATCAGTTGGAGCACATATTTTTTCTTTCATTTTTCTCCATTACTGCTTTTACATGCTTGCACTGATGAGTGGAGTTTCATCATCAGTAGATGCAATACTAAAAAGTATTAATTCAAATTTAAATTCAGTTAAAATCAATTATCTAGAGTGAATATAAAAGAATTTTAGAGCAGTGGGTTTTCACCCCATTAACTTTCTTGTGTTTAAACAGGTAACAAAGCTCCCACTCTTGTTGCTTCAACTCTCACCCTAAGTAGCAGACAGAAAAAAAAAATGCAGTGATCTGAATCACTGTATTATGTACCCTGAATTGTATTACAATATATTTAATTACTGTGAAACAATTCTTACCATTTCTTACCAGCTCCTTACTGAAAGCACTTGCTTCACAGTAGCTCCTTCCTCGTGAAATGGGAACCGTCTTCATATTACCTGCCCTGCAGGCATCAGTACTACTAAGTAGAGTCATTGTTATTACATGGATTAATTCTTTAATAATCGTCCTTGTACAATGTGGTCCACTGACCATCCCATTTGCAGGAAAGAAGAATGGTTTTAAGTGACGAGCAAGTTCATTCCAGTCAGAGAGAGAGTCCTGATCATCCTTACAGCCATAAATTAGTTCACCATTCTATAATTGAGCAAAGAAATACTTAAGCATTTCAGAAAGTCCAAATATGAATATTTAATTATAAAGAACGCCCAACAGACTCGTTAAGTGTATGATTTAACTGTTGAAGAGGCATGTTTCAGTGGATACAAGGAGAGAGTCTGATCATGTAACAAAGATGGTTACAATACATGTTTCTCAGAAGAAGAAATTAAAATTATTGAACAACTGCATCAATTAGACATTTATCAGTCACAAATGCAATACTGCATGCTGGGGTAAATTGTCTAGTAGGTTCTTAGCTGCTGGACAAGGCACAGGTGCTGAACAGACTCCAGAAGGAAAAGTGACTTGGTTCATAAAGTTTAAGAGTAGGAAAGTTTAAAAAATTGTTCAAAACTGAAATATAAAATTGGTTTATTAGTTGCACAGAACACTCCTCTCACCCCATAAGTTTAACCATAAGCCATAAGACTTTTTTCATAGACACTGAAAAAAACCCACTACATTGACTTCAATAGACTTTGGACAAAAGGCCCATAATTTAGTTAGAGTGGCACTGATGGGTTTGGTTTCCCCCCATTACCACTACTTTTAAAAATCAAATTACCAATGCTTCAACACAGCTGAAATAATTTAATTGGAGCTATATCTTATATTGGAGAGCTACTTTGTTTTATGTTGGAAATAGCTCACAGAGAGAGCTTGTTTTCTAGAAATAACACATATGCATGTGATATCTCTATAGTCTACAGAGTAGTGTTCATGTACTGCTATATGTTTTTGCTGCATCAGTTGTAGGCAATTAAGTAACATTTAACTTCCTCTACGGAGAAGAAATGTCTCTATACTCTTAAGTAAACGATGTACAACATATTCCACACAAATTATGAAACTATGTGCAAAAATATGTGCTCCCTTCAAGGAGCACTCAAAATTGCAACATTTTGAAAAATACCTTATATTGAAAGGAAAAACCCAATCATGCATGCAGTAGTTATGGTATTACCTGTGGATGCTGTAATACAGTCACAGCCTCATTATATCTTAAAGACTTTTCCAACAAAAATTAAGTGACACATTGATTTACCTTCCATAAAATCAAATCTACATACATCTTTCCATACTGCAATTAGAAAGTTTGAATACAGAAAATCCTCAACTAGATATCTAGTGGGGTTTTGAATATTCAGATGTTAAGTTAAATGGACCCAATAATTTACAAGATAGTATAAAAAACATGCAAGCAATTTCAGTCAATCTTACCTTAAATATTTTTAAATTGTTCTGTGCCTCCTGTAATAAGCTTTTCAAGGCAAAGTGCATTCTCTGTTTATTTCTAGAGAAAAATTCATATGTAATATTTTAACAAAACAAACACACGGTTTTCATTATATTACCATTACAGTAGCACTAGGACCCCAAAAGGCCAACCATTCATCCCCTATGCTGAATATATTCCCATATCGTTACTCAAGATGAAGCCAGTACAAAGAAAGAGATAGCATAAAAGAGCAAACAAATCTGAATAGTATCCAAGTTCTTGTGAGGTCTGATGTTTTGCCATCTGGACCACATACAATAATTAACAGCTACTGAGTTAAATTCTAGAGGTTTAAAAACAGATGCAGGAAAAGCACAAATATTGTTGCTATAAATCATAAAACATTTGTCAGCACTTGTGCTCCTTAACCTAAGACAAAATTCAACCTAATGTAAGACAACTAGCTATAAAGACACACAGTCAGCAAATCACTGGAATTAAAGTAAATATTTTCTTACCCTGAGAAGAGATCTAGGGGACAGTATTTGCTCAATCGCTTCCACTTTCCATTTGCTACCTGTTGAAACACACATCACTATGAATGCTCTCAGTTAATACAATAGTAGGTTTATGAAATACACATTAGTTTGGTCTTAAGGAGCTTCAGAATATTTAAATCCTTTGGACATACTATTTCTGGCCAGTAGAGGGCTACATTCTCTTCATATTTAAACTCTACAGCAATTCATTAAAAGGGAGAATCTCACATATTAGGAGTAAGGTCCATTCTAGGCACAAACTCTAATATTTAAATAAGGTATTAGTACATGATGTACATATTAATGGCTAAGTGAATGATTTCGGTGTTTGTTGTTGCACACAGTGGCTGATGTAATCTTTTATTGGAACAACTTCAGTTGGTCAGAGAGAAAAGCTTTAAAGCTACCACAGAGCTCTTTGGACACGCACGGACATTACATGACTTCCTGGACCATGTTTACTGAAAAGTACTTGAAACTTAACTTGACATGGCCGTTTACCACACTGACAACTAAAACTGTCAAAGCTGAGCAAAGATATTACCCCTTGTTTGTTTCCAAATTCCCACAAAGTTTCTACATCTCCAGCTATATACTCACATTCCCTCTCATGCTCACATCCAGCAACTCAGTGACACTTCAATACCTACCTCTTTAAATATCAAGGAAATAAGCAACATATGTACATGTTTCAACAGAAAAGCAGGATTTCAGTAGCATGTTTAGAAATAAAACTAAGCACACTGCCAGTAAGAGGAAAAGCAGGCTGAATATTTAAACGTTTACCTTTAGGTGCTGATGCATGCAATAACGACACACCTTGTGCTTTATCTCCTGTGAAACATGGCTAGAGAAAGGAATGAACCCACATTTCGGCTGCAAGAAACAAACATTTAAAACGCATTTTAATAGATTTATTTACATGTCCTTTTTTTTAAATCTATACCTTTCCTTCTCTCATATATCATATCTAATTAAAGGACTTTAAAGAGATAGAGAGCAGGCAATATCTATTACCAAGGTTAACAGGTCATGCTCATATTTTCCTTGCAGAGGTGCCGAATCCGGGGCTGGAGCTACAGACGTTAACTTTTCAATGTGCCAGGGGTGCTCACTGCTCAACCCCACTTCACCCTTTCCCCCAAGGCTCCTGCCCCTTGCCCCACATCTGCCTTGCCCTCGCCCCTTCCCCCCCAGAGTCTCCTACACACCATGGAACAGCTGACTGTGGTTGGCAGGAGGCACGGGGAGGGAGGGGGAGGCGCTGATTGGCAGGGTTGACGGCAGACGGGAGGCGCTAGGAGCAGGAGCTGATGGGGGGCTGCTGACATATTACTCTGGCAATGTACACTGGTAAATTCTGGCTCCTTCTCAGGCTCAAGTTAGCCACCCCTGAGCTAGCATTTGCAAAAGGCAAAAGATTATTGCTCTACCTAGTACCTGCACAATTTTTCAAACTAAATATATAGTTACCATATATTTTTAAAAGAACGCAGAAGGAGCAATTATTTTTTCCCCATATTTAAGAAATTCACCTTGATCTCCACACAAAGGATTGGCCGGTGTTCCACAAAATGATAGGTCTGCAGCCTGGTGAGGTTAGGAAGGCACATAGCATAGCCACTAAGTGTGTCCAAGTCTTTATCACAGCGAGACTCTGGAAAAAGAGAAAAGTAACAGTTTGTGTACGTTTATTTTACACTGCAGAAAAGGGGGACCATCAAGAAAGGTAAATGTAGGACACAGCCATTATTTACCACTGATTTTAAAGTAAAGAAAGACACAGCACTAGCTGTCCTCCCAGTCTAACTCAAGGCATCATGGTATAAATCACCCTGAATAAAGCCTCAGTTGTAAGTGGGCTAGGAAGAGACAGAGACTATTTTCTTATGAGATTCATGAGGACATGTAAGCGGCTAGGCCTTATTTCAGCGTAGGATGGTAACTCAGATGCAATCCTACTCCTGCTCCTAGCATGTGATCAAGTGAACATATCACCAGCTTCAGTGCACAATTGCTTAGGGTTTGTATATACAAGAAAAGGTGCACCAGTTTAACTGAATAGATTTGGACCAGATTTAGTTAAACTGGTGCAAAATCCTCATGTAGATGCACTTAAAACTGGTTTAACTCTTGCTTAAGTCACTGGAGCTTGCACTGAATTAAACTAAACCAATAAAAGCAAGGATTAAACCAGTTTATGTCTACATAGCAGGTTTGCACCAATTTATCTAGGATGATTTCAAATCAATTTAGTTAAAGTGGGCAACTTTACAAATGTAGTCCAGGCCTCATGCTGCTAGGAAGAAAGGAAGAGGAGATGGACAACTGGGAGGAAGAAATACAGAAGACAAAGAAAACTTATCCTCTCCTAGAATCACATCTGTCACTGACAAATAGTACTGCATCCAGAAAACCCAGCTTGGGCATTAGAAATGGCAGCAGTGATAACGTAAGGCCAAATGAAATGAACAAAACTAAGAAAGAAATGGAGCCCACCCTTTACTTGTAAATGATGTTCTCTCCTGCTCACATCTGTCACTTCACGCTCCCCCCACCCTTATTTATTTATTTTTTAAATTGGCGGAAGAGGGTTGGTCCCGTTTTGATACAATCTACACTTCTACAGACACTGTCTCAGAAAGAACATTCCTCTCCAGAAAGGGACAGATTTTTTTCTCTTCCAGATTTCAACAATTTACTATCAGATAGTGCAAAGGTTCTCAAACTGAAGAACGGATTCCCCTGGGTGGGCAAGGAACGTATTCTAGGAGGGCAAGAGAAGCTTTAAGATTACAGAAAAAACAAACCACACACACACACCCATACCTTACAGTGCACATTTTATCAACAGCAATGAATAATTAGCAAAGATGATTCCTCCAGACATATCAGGTCCTCAGATGGCACTGTGCATTTGACTCCAGATGTTGCTGTACATTTTGACAGATTAATCCATTTGCTATGATGTGGTGTGCACATTTAATTGTAAGCATGAACCACAATCACAGTTTTGGTTTCGCTCTGATTACAATGGATTATCGGTTCATTAGTGCCACAGGAAAAAAAACCTCAACGTTACAACCAAAAAGCTGAAACGGATTCAAGTGAAGCACTGCTACTGCATATAGACTCAGTACTGGAAGGGACCTCAAGAGGTCATCTAGTCCAGACCCCTGCACTCACGGCAGGATTAAGTATTATCTAGACCATCCCTGACAGGTGTTTGTTGAACCTGCTCTTAAAAATTTGCAATGATGCAGATTCCACAACCTCCCTAGGCAATTTATTCCAGTGCTTAATCACCCTGACAGTTATGAAGTTTTTCCTAATGTCCAACCTAAAGCTCCCTTGCTGCAATTTAAGCCTATTGCTTCTTGTCCTATCCTCAGAGGTTAAGAACAACAATTCTTCTCCCTCCTCCTTGTAACAACCTTTTATGTACTTGAAAAAGGTATGTCCCCTCTCAGTCCTCTCTTTCCATACTAAACAAACCCAATTTTTTACATCTTCCCTCATAGGTCATGTTTTCTAGACCTTTAATCAATTTGTTGTTCTTCTCTGGACTTGCTTCAATTTGTCTACATCTTTCCTGAAATGTGGCACCCAGAACTGGACACAATACTCCAGTTGAGGCCTAATCAGTGCAGAGTAGAGCAGAAGAATTACTTCTCATGGCTTGCTTACAACACTCCTGTTAATACATCCCAGAACAACGTTTGCTTTTTTTTGCAACAGGGTTACACAGTTAACTCATTTAGGTTGTGGTCCACTATGACCTCTAGATCCCTTTCTGCAGTACTCCTTCCTAGGCAGTCATTTCCCCTTTTGTATGTGTGCAATTGATTGTTCCTTCCTCAATGGAGCACTTTGCATTTGTCCTTATTTAATTTCATCTTATTTACTTCAGACCATTTCTCCAGTTTGTCCAGATCATTATAAGTGTACTCTCTCTACCATTACCTAAATAAATGATGAAGATAATGAACAGAACCTGATGCAGAACTGATCCCTGCAGGACCTCACTCATTATACCCTTCCAGCATGACTGTGAACCACTGATGATTACTCTCTGGGAACCGGCAAAGAGTCCTGTGGCACCTTATAGACTAACAGACATATTGGAGCATGAGCTTTTGTAGGTGAATACCCACTTCATTGGATGCATGTCACCCACGAAAGCTCATGCTCCAATATGTCTGTTAAGTCTATATGGTGCCACAGGACTCTTTGCCACTTTTACAGATCCAGACTAACACAGTTATCCCTCATACTCTCTGGGAACTGTTTTCTAAACAGTTTTGCCCCCACCTTATAGTAGCTCCATCTAGGTTGCATTTCCCTAGTTTGTTTATGAGACTCATGCGAGACAGTATCAAAAACTTTACTAAAGTCAAGATATACCCCCGTCTACAGCTTCCCCCCATCCACAAGTCTCGTTACTCTGTCAAAGAAAGCTATCAGGTTGGTTTGACAATTTGTTTTTGACACATCCATGCTGTTATTCATCACCTTATTATCTTCTAGACATTTGCAAATTGATTGCTTGCTTATTTGCTCTATTATATTTCCAGGTACAGAAGTTAAGCTGACTGGTCTGTAATTACCCAGGTTGTCCTTATTTCCCTTTTTATAGATGGGCACTATATTTGCCATTTTCTAGTCTTCTGGAATCTCTCTCATCTTCTATGACTTTTCAAAGATAATCGCTAATGGCTCAGATATCTCGTCAGTCAGCTCCCTGAGAATTCCAGGATGCATTTCATCAGGCCCTGGTGACTTGAAGACATCTAATTTGTCCAAGTAATTTTTAACTTGTTTTTTTCCTATTTTAGCCTCTGATCCTACCTCATCTTCACTGACATTCACTATGTTAGACAGCCAATCACCACCAACCTTCTTGGTGAAAACCGAAACAAAGAAGTCATTAAGCACCTCTTCCATGTCCACATTTTCTGTTATTTCCCTCCCACTCATAGAGTAACGGGCCCACCCGGTCCTTGGTCTTCCTCTTGCTTCTAGTGATTCTGTAGAACGTTTTCTTGTTATCCATTATGTCTCTAGCTAGTTTGATCTTGTTTTGTGCCTTAACCTTTTTAATTTTGTCCCCACATACTTGTGTTATTTGTTTATATTCATCCTTTGTAATTTGACCTAGTTTCCACTTTTTGTAGGACTCTTTTTTGATTTTTAGATCACTGAAGATCATTAAGCAAGGGTGGTCTCTTGCCATATTTCCTAACTTTCCTACACAATGTTGGATAGTTTGGTATATGTACTTGTGTGGTGTGGGGGAAAAGGGGTAGCGTAAACTACTACAGACAAAGAAGGGGGGCTGCGATCAAGTAAGTTTGTGCTGGTCTGTAGTATGGTTTCTGAATGTCATTGGTAACCACAATGTGTTGACACAAACTATATGAAAAATGTGACCGGCTATAACCATGTTTATAATAGACCGTTTCAAATATAATTACAAGCCATAGCATAGACAAGGGATATTCTTCCAGTGTTTAATAATTATCTCTTTGGTGCTCACCAAATGCAGCATCCCTACTAGTGCATAGTGATCAACAGAAAGACAGGGCTTGAACAGCTGAATTTTCTTCAGCACTAGGCATAATTTCTAAATTTTCTTGAGAAGCATATTCTGCCACACTTCTATTACTGAAGAATCTAACAGCATGACATATTGTAACAGAACAGTTACAGAAGTTAACAAGAAAGGACACTTTCGGAGGGAGCACTACTGAAGAAACAGGGGATTAGACACTTATTCCACATTCAGAACAGAATACAACTGCACTCTTGGGAGCATCCAACTTACTCAGTTTTATTTCTAAAAGTCATCACAAATGTCATGGAAACAAAAACCTAATCCTTCATAAATTACCTATTATTTCTATGTAGTCAGTATATTCATTCCTCGTCACCAGCCTTTTCAAAACAGGAGGCGCTTCTGAAGTGAAGCCACACACAACTGTTTTCCAAAATGAAAATGGTCACATCTTAATAAACCACGACATAATTCCTGTTTCAGAAACAATGTCCGCTTCCTGTTTGAAGACTGTTCTAGGAATCATGACAAGGCCCAGAGCGTAGCTTACTTACATAAAGTGTAATGAAATTTTAACTAATCATCTCTTCCCATCCCACCCCAGACACACACTCATCAGCCCCTAGGACTCTGACCCATTACATCTCTCAGAGCTGGATCCATAGTGGAGAAGGGAAAACACTGCAATTATGGGACAATTATATTGACTGCAGACGTTCCGGAAAAAGAAAAATGGAGGAAGAGGGAAATTAGACAGAATTTTACCACATCAGAAGAGCTTCCTAAATTCAGAAAATGAAGTTCAGTGTATAAGCAGTAGCTAGGACCCAAGAGACAATGATGATTTCTTTGTTACATGTTTACATGAAATCCAGCTTCTTCCTCACTTGTCTCTGAGGGTATAGATAAGAAAATTGCTTTAGAGGGCTGATCAATAAATATTCATCAAGTCAGGGATACAAAAATAAAACAAACAGGGCTGTTCCAAAACCACTAAAATTATTACAGGAGCTGATGAAATGCTGATTCTTCCACCAAACCTAACTCCAAGTTGAATACTAAGTATACAATTGCCATGTAGTTCCTTAGGCTTTTTTATACTGGAAGGTTAAATCAAAACTGGTCAGTTCAAAATTAAGTCACTATCAATGGGGTATCTCCCATCATTTTATTACCAACTTTTGCAGTTTCACAGGATGTAGACCCAGTGGCAGCACTCAGAAAGGGCAAAGTTATTTTACCACTTGTCTACTGAATTTTACTTCTGGGGGAATTCTGTGTCACTGCATATGCGCAGAAATTATGTCTTCTGCAGATTTGTTCCCCACAGAAAAATGACTGACAGGGAAGAAAAGGGAAGCCACAAGAGCAGTCATGTGACCCTCCCCAGCAGTATGTTTTGGGTGCCCCAGGCAGCCAGCAGAAAGATTAATTATGGGGCATGGGACAAGATTGGAGAAAAGACCTGTTCCCAACCCTGTGCCAGGCTCAACTGCTAGCCCTGGGTGGGCAGGGGAAGACAGGACCTCCTCTTCCCCTGCTGGTTCAGACCCATCCCCAGATTTCTCCCAGAGCTGCACTTCTTGCCCATGGTGGCTCTCCACTGGCCTATGCTTCTAACTTCTGCTTCCTGAGTAGTGCAATACTACTGGTTATATAGCTCTGAAGAGGAACCTTCCCAAGGGCAGCTTCTTTCGGGACCTATTAAACTTGCTTTGTTTCCTCAAAAGCTGGAAATCACATCTCCTTGGCTTGAGATTGAAGCAAAATTGCTCCTTTGCTTCTCTCTCAAGTAACTCCAAATCACAGCGGGGGGCGGGGGGAGGAGACAGATCCCTGTATAGGGAGCTGCTCCTCCTTCCACCCAACCCTCATGCATCCAGACCTCTTCATACCCAGACCCTCCCACTGATCCTCACCCCCTACACTCAGAACCCCGCCAATGAGCCCCACTCCCCCTGCACCTCGACCATCCCAACGAGATACTTGCACCCAGATCCCACTCCACCGAGGCCCAATCAGCCACACCTGAATCCCAATACCAGAGCCCACTCCCCCAGCATCTGGACCCCCCCCCCCGAACCTCCCACACTTAGACCCCCCACCAAGCTCTATATTCCCCCCCTCTCAGTCCCTCGCTGCACCCCAACCACTTTCACCTGGACTCCCACTAAAATTGCACCCAGAACCCTCAATAAGCCCTTGTGCATTCGGATTCCCCCCAGCACTCAGATCCCCCACTGACCTGCCCACACCCAGATTGCCCCCATTGAACCCTCTCAACCCACACCTGGATTCCCTCCCCTCCCCCACTAAGCCCCTCCACACTTGAATCCTGCCTTGCTGAGCTTGCCTGCCCACACCTGATGCACCTGGCATGTGTGTGTGGGGAGGGGTGTTTCTGGAGCAGGCCCAGTCCTTGCACTGTGTCACGGTTGGGTGCAGCCTCACCACTGAGTCCATGTCCAGGGGGGCAAGGGGGGAGCTGCACAATGATCTCTCACCTCTGTGCAGCCAGTGGCCTGTGCGCCTCAATGCCATGCTGGAGCCTCCACATTTAATTGCGCAGAATTTTTAATTTTTTGGCACAGAATTTTTAATTTTTGGTGCAGAATGCCCTCAGGAGTAACTGATTAGATGTTATAGTGGTTGCAACTAGGACTGTCAAGTGATTAAAAAAATTAATCGTGATTAATTGCACTGTTAAGAGTACAATTTATTTAAATATTTTTGGATGTTTTCTACATTTTCAAATATATTGATTTCAATTGCAACACAGAATAGAAAGTGTACAGTGCTCACTTTATATTTATTTTTTTATTACAATATTTGAACCAGATAGATAAAAATCAATGATTAAAAAAAAACCATTTTTCATTAAATGCTTTTTGAGGAAAAAAATAATCTAAAGATACATTATAGCTCAAAGATATCTCATCATGGAATAGGGATTATAAATCCTAATTCTGTAGTATGAGACAAGATATTCATGTAATGTTTAAGAAAAGTTTTGTAAATGAGTTCCAATAGTTCATGGATTAGGGACCCAATCTTATGGGGCTCCAGGGGCTTCTATATAGATTATCTAGGTTAATCTTTCTATCTACCTAATAGGACTCAGTGCTCAGTCTAGAAGATACCATCAGAGATGCTTAGTTTTGAGGTTCTCAAGCTGTGGATTTGTGTCTCCAGAGATAACATGCTTATTAACAGCAAAAATGTTTTAAAATAAATATACAGAGGTGAGAAATAACAGACCTCAACCCTATTGTCCCTCTGCAGTCCCTTACGTCTCTCTAAAAGTGCAAAGTTTCAAAAAGTTCAATGAATAGAAGATTGTTAGGGGCAGAATAGATCTGGACAAGGAGAAGCAGTCTGGAGATAAATGTGAGAAGGGAGGGACAGGCAGTAGAGAAAAAGGGAAACTGTTTGAGCAGCATATTCCAGAAGTCTTGAGGTCTTTCTGGGTGTAGCCTTCATTGATTTGAGATCTACCATACCATTCTCTCACTAGAAGGGAAAACCTATAATGGCAGCAGACCATAAAAGAGAGACTCAGTCTGGGTCTCATCTATCTCTGAGTTGTATTAAGGTTATAACAACACACAAGAATGCACTTTTATGTAGAAATCCAGGATTAAATCAAGTCTTCCTGACTAGTGATTTAAATCATGATTTAAATGAAATCCACCCTGATTTGCACTGTAAAACACAAAAGAAATAGTATTTCAATTCACCAAAGATAAGTACTTAGTGCAATCTCTTTATCATGAAAGTTGAACTTACAAATGTAGAATTATATACAAAAAATAACTGCATTCAAAAACAAAACAATGTAAAACTTTAGAACCAAACAAGTCCACTCAGTCCTACTTCAGTCAATCACTCAGACAAACAATATTGGTTACAATTTGCGGGAGACAATGCTGCCCATGTCTTGTTTATATCACCTGAAACTGAGAACAGGTGTTCACATGGCACTGTTGTAGCCAGAATCACAATATATTTACATACCAAATGCGCTGAAGATTCATATGTCCCTTCATGCTTCAACTACCATTCCAGAAGACATGCGTCCATGCTGACAATGGGCTCTGCTTTGGATAACAATCCAAAGCAGAGTAGAACAACGCATGTTCATTTTCATTATCAGGAGTCAGATGCCACCAGCAGAAGATTAATTTTCTTTTTTGGTGGTTTGGATTCTGTAGTTTCCGTGTTGGAGTGTTGCTCTTTTAAGACATCTGAAAGCATGCTCCACTCCTTGTCCCTCTCAGATTTTGGAAGGCACTTCAGATTCTTAAACCTTGCGTTGAGTGCTGTAGCTATCCTTAGAAATCTCACATTGGTACCTTCTTTGCATTTTGTCAAATCTGCTGTGAAAGTGTTCTTAAAACGAGCATGTGCTGGGTCATCATCCGAGATTACTATAACATGAAATATATGGCAGAATGTGGGTAAAACAGAGCAGGAGACATACAATTCTCCCCTAAGGAGTTCAATCACAAATTTAATTAACACATTTTTTTAACAAGTATCATCGGCATGGAAGCATGGCCTCTGGAATGGTGGCCGAAGCATGAGGGGGCATATGAATGTTTAGCATATCTGGCATGTAAATACCTCGCAACACCAGCTACAGAAGTGCCATGTGAATGCTTGTTCTCACTTTCAGGTGACACTATAAATAAGAAGCAGTCAGCAGTACCTCTCGTAAATGTAAACAAACTTGTTTGTCTTAGCAACTGGCGGAACAAGAAGTAGGACTGAGTGGACCTGTAAACTCTAAAGTTTTACATTGTTTTGTTTTTGAGTGCAGTTATGTAACAAACAAAAAAATCTACATTTGTAAGTTACACTTTCATGATAAACAGATTGCACTACAGTACTTGTATTTTTCAGTTCACCTCATACTATTTCTTTTATCACTTTTACAATGTAAATAGTTGTAATAAAAATAATATAAAGCGAGCAGTGTACACTTTGTATTCTGTGTTGTAATAGAAATCAATATATTTAAAAATTTGAAACATCCAAAAATATTTAATAAATATCAATTGGTATTCTTTTAACACTGCAATTAATTTTGATAAAAAAATTTTAATCGCAGTTAATTTTTTTGAGTTAATCGTGTGAGTTACCTGAGATTAATCAACAGCTCTAGTTAAAACATCTCTTCACAAGTGCTTCCAACATTACTAAGATTAGTGGAGATGGATTTGTAGTAAATTTGGAAAGAGAGCAAACAGAAAAATCTAAACCAGTTATACCAAAGGATATATTCCCAGTAAGAAACTTTTACTGCTTGGAATTTAACATACCTGCCAATAGATTAATACCATTACTAACAAATTTATCTTACCACTCAGTGATTATTCAGATCTCTGTTTCAGAAGTACTGTCTTCATACCCAGTCAAGTACATATTGTTTATACAGGAATAATAGAATCAAATCATAGGACTGGAAGGGACCTCGAGAGATCATCTAGTCCAGTCCCCTGCACTCATGGCAGGACTAAGCATTATCTAGACCAGGGTGGACAAACTTTTTGGCCCAAGGGTCACATATGTGTGGGGAAGTTGTATGCAGGGCCATGAATCTAGGGTTGGGGCAGAAGGATGGGATGTGGGAGGGGGTGTGGTGTGCAGGAAGGGGCTCAGAGCAAGGGTTTGGGATGCAGGAGAGCTGCAGAGTGCTGGAGGGGGCTAAGGGAAGGGCGTTGGGGTGCAGGTTCTGGCCCAGTGCCACTTACCTTGAGCAGCTCTGGGGTGGCAGCAGCGCACAGCGGGACTAGGGCAGGCTCCTTGCCTGCCCTGGCTCTGCTCCTCGAAGTGGCCAGCACGTTTGGCTCCAGGGGGTGGAGTGGGGCAGGCACTTGCCTGTGGATACCACCCCCAAAGCTCCCATTGGTTCCCTATTCCTACTGCCCAGGGCAGTGCCTGCAGGCGAGGGCAGCGCACGGAGTTCTCTGCCCTCCCGCAAGCCCCCTGCAGGGACGTGGTGCCAACCACTTCCAGGAGCAGCGCAGGGTCAGCGCAGGCAACCCTGTGGGCCAGACTGAAAGCCCTGACGGGCCAGATCCAGCCCGTAGTCTGTAGTTTGCCCTTCCCTGATCTAGACCATCCCTGTTTGCCTAACCTGCTCTTAAAAATCTCCAATGATAGAGATTCCACGTCCCCAGGCAATTTATTCCAGTGCTTAACCACCCTGACAGTTCAGAAGCTTTTCCTAATGCCCAACCTCGCTAATGTCTTATTCATGTAAAAGACTGAACTATTACTTACTCTACAAAGTAAATGTGATGGAGATATTGTAAACAGCGTGGATCCCACTGTGTGCGCAACAGTCTCCTGTGTGCAAGGTCTAAATCTTTTCATTGGGGCAGAACCTCCCTGTGCTCCTATGCGAGGGCACAAAGGGTGCAGCCACTGACACCCTCTGTCATTCCGTTGCAATCTGCAATTGGGAGATCTCTGAAAAATGGGAGGAGAGGGCAAGTTGTGGAATCCATACTAACTACAGTCAAATCACCACAGTTCCTGTAGGGCAGTGGTTCTCAAACTTTTGTATTGGTGACCCCTTTCACATAGCAAGCCTCTGAGTGCAATCCCCCTTATAAATTAAAAACACTTTAATATATTTAACATTATAAATGCTGGAGGCGAAGCAGGGTTTGGGTGGAGGCTGACAGCTCACAACCCCCCATGTAATAACCTCATGATCCCCTGAAGGGTCCCGATCCCCTGTTTGAAAACCCCTGCTGTAGCATAACTATTCGTTCTTTGAGTATGCATCAGCATGGATCCCACTGTAGCTGACGGGAAAGCAGTCTTCTCACTGGATGGTGGGAATGAGGAGTTTCAGCTTCATTAGTCAAATAATGAATGAAGCACTAATCTCCCAAATGTGACATCTGATCTAGTTGCTAAGTCTAGAGTATGATGTTAGATTAAGGTCACTTTGCTGCCTTGTGGATCTCAGGTACTGTACACTCCTGAAACAGACTGAAGATGCTGTCTGTGCTTTGTCAGAGATGGTCACAACATTCAGAGAGAGATATTCTGTAGCTATCTGATAAAATGGAAATACGTGTGATCCATTTAGAGGATCTGTGACTAGATGGCCTGGCCTTTTGAAGGGTCAGATTATGGTTACAAAGAGGTGACGAGACAAACTAAAAGGCTTGATCCTGTCAATGCAATAGAGTAAGGTTCTGGAGACATGCAGTGTATGTCGTTTCTTTCCCCCCCTGTGGAGATTTGGGAAGAAGGCAGAGGCAGATCGACTGGGTCGGGTGGAATTCTGCAACTACCTTATGGTGGAATTTGAAATGTGATCACAGCATAACTCTATGAAAGAATTTATAGGGAGGTCCAACCATGAGGGCTTGGAGTTCACTGACACACCTTGCCAAAGTGACAGTAACCAGAAAGAACATTGCACAGGTACGATGGGATACTATCAAGAGAACTGAGAAGAATGAGCAAACTCGCCAATATTGCTGTGAGGTGGACCTTGGAAGCTGACCACTAGATCAACATGCTTCAAGGGCAGCAAGTAGTCAAGGATCCTCAGTATCAGTGCCTCTTCTGGACATTGATTGTTGTACTGTCCGTATGAAGAACCTTTTCTATTGTAAGGAACACATCGTCCTTGTTGATGGCTTTCTGCTCTGGGAGACTGCTCCTAACAGATTAATGAAGTTCTTAGCAGTACTGCTCAACCAACCACCATCCAATCTTTCAGGTGCAATGACTGCAGGTCTAGGTGCAGTATCTGACCACAATCCTGGATTATTATGTTCAGACAGGCTGGGAAATAGTTGTGAGGCAAAATCTGAAATACGTCTGACAGACATAACTATCCTCAACCAGTAAAAAAGGATTACTGTGGCCTTGGATGTGACCCTGGGGTGGGGGGGAAATCTGTGGAATGACATAAAAAAAAAGAGGCCTGAGTGCACTGATGCAGGAATGTCTCTGGCAACAAACCCAGGCTCATGCCTCCTCTGAAGCAAACCCTGGGTATTTGGTGGCAAAAACATCTATTGTGGGAATCCCCTGTTGACAGAATATTGGCCCTGTGATGGGTTTTTGCAGTGACCACCAGTGGTTGGGTTACTAAATGCCTGCTGAAGAAGTATGCCAGGCTGTTGCTAACTCCCAGAAGGCGCAGCACCTATGGGGTTATTCTATGTTGATGACACCACAACAATAGCCTGATTGCTTCCTGGGAGAGGGGTGATGAACCAACTCCTCCCTGCTTGTCTATGTAGCTCATTGCAGATGTATTTACTGTCAATATCTTCACCATGGAGTTCGGTAGGATAGGTAGGAGTGCTACACAAGCCAATATCATGGGCCTGAGTTCCAGGAAGTTTATGTGGAGATTCAAGATGTCCTGGGATCAGGTGCCTTGCATGTGCAGGTGGTTCAGATGGGGTCTGCACCCAGTTCCTAATGCATCCATGAAGAATGTCATTGTCAGAGAGAGTACAGAGAATCAAATTTCCTTTCAGGCATTCTTGAAGTATAACCACCAACAAGGTTCCTGCTTGAGCTGGGACTGTGACCCTCTTCTTCAGCTGAGGTCCTTACACCACATGAAGTTATAGGAACCGCAGGTGAACCTGGACAAATGGCATCACATATATACATCCACATGTAGCCTAGTAGTCCTGGGATAAGTAAGTACATCTTAACTGGACTTCACTTTGGGTAACCTATTATCAATCAACTGGACTGGAACACGTCTTCAGGGAGACTTTTGCTAGTTGAGAGCTGATCATAGCCCCTGTGAACTCTATCATCTGTAATGGGTTGAGATATTTTCTCTTAGTTCACAAGGAAACTTAGCTGGGTGAACAATGAGAGCGCATACTCGAGAGCTGTTGCAGTCTCCCTCTGGGACTTGCCTCTGATCAGCCCAATCATCTAAGTACTGACAGACATGGATGCCCTGTCTTTGAATGTGCTGCTATCACCATTAGACATTTCATGAAGACTCTTGGTGCTGTAAGGAGTCTGAATGGCAGTAATATGTACTGGTAGTGGTTAGACCCAATGTGAATCTGCAGTACTTCCTGTAATCAGGAAGCATGGCTACATGGAAGCATAGATCTGCAAGCTGAGAACCATGAACCAGTCTTTAGTCTGAAGAGATGGAAAGATTGAGGCCCACATTACCATCCACAACCTGAGATGGCATAAAAACTTGAGTTCCCTCAGCTCTAGGAGAGGATGAAGTTCTCCCTACTCCATTTCTTTTTGGGATAAAAAAAGTATGGGGAATAGAGGTAGGTATGTCCTGGTGATGATGGGAAGGAACAGATTTCCTGTAAGGGAAGCACTGAGATTATGCACTCTCTCAGTACCAGAGTTTGAAGCTCAAATACTCAGTCTGCCTAGGGCAGCTGAGGTTGTGCCACCCCACACAAAAGAATCTGACCATCAGAAATCAATTCAGATGGGCTGAGTTCCTTTTGTTGTAGTTTCGTACAGCTAGTAGAGAATTCTGAATAATTTCGCTGTAACTAAAGAATAGCAGGTCAGATACTTATTAGTTTCTGTCTTGCTGCCATAGGCAGTAGTATGATCAAATGGAGGGTCGAGGGAGAATGCCTTTGTATGGGTGAATGAGGAGGCAGAAGGGATATGCACTGTCCTGATGGATATAGCCATCCAAAATACTATGATCTCACACGCATGTTGCACACGTGCAAATATAGTGGGATTCACACTGACATCATGTTTCCAAAACAAACAGTAAATTCCTACAGAAGCCCTCTCTAAAGTAGCAGAAACTCCCTGAAGTCCAGGCTGATAGTCCACCGAAAAAAACAGCAGCAGCAAAAAGGTGGCCTTAACCTCTGAGGATAGGACAAGAAGCAATGGGTTTTGAATTGCAGCAAGGGAGGTTTAGGTTGGACATTAGGAAAAACTTCCTAACTGTCAAGGTGGTTAAGCACTGGAATAAATTGCCTAGGGAGGTTGTTGAAGCTCCATCATTGGAGATTTTTAAGAGCAGGTTAGACAAACACCTGTCAGGAATGGTCTAGATGAGTGGTCACCAACTGGTCGATCATGATCGACTGGGCAATCCTAGAGGATTGTCCAGTCGATTGTGATCTCTGGCGGTGCAGTGTCGCTTCCGCTAAGGCAGACTCCCTGACTACTCCAGACCCATGTCGCTCATGGAAGCGGGCAGCACAGCCCCGCAGGCAGGGATCTCCCTCCACATGCTGCTCCTACCTGCAATCACCACCCCCACAGCTCCCATTGGTTTGAGCATTGGCCTGCTAAACCAGGGTTGAGAGTTCAATCCTTGAGGGGGGCCATTTAGGGATCTGGGGCAAAAAATCTGTCAGGGAGGGTACTTGGTCCTGCTATAAAGGCAGGGACTGGACTTGACTTTTCAAGGTCCCTTCCAGTTCTATGAGATAGGAATACAGGTCTGTCACATCTTACGTGCATTTAACATGCGCGAATTCAGCTTTACACGATCAGCAAAAAAAAAAAAAAAAAAAAAAAAAATAATTTAAATAGTGTTCCTGTAGTGCAGCTATTCCGCCTGCCATTACACTCAATGTAATTTTGACTATATATGGTTTTTGCTTTACGCACTGACCGCGGAACGTAACCCCAGCGTAAGATGAGACAGACCTGTATCTCCATTACAGACTAGATGATCTCTCGAGGTCCCTTCCAGTCCTATGATTCTTCCAACTGAAAGCACAGCCACTGAAATACAGCTTTCAACAAAAACTACTAAAATCTTTTGCTTTAAGGAGGGGGAAGGATGACAAAGGAGTAAATTCTACAAAGATTAGCTTAATTACTTTAATGAACAAACACTAAATTGTTTGAAAGTTTGTTGCAAGCAGATCAAAAAGAAAATACTGGTGGAACAACATGTGCAGGCTCCATTTCAAGGAAAAATACACAATCAGAAGAAAACAGAAGACGACTTGAGTACACTAAAATACATCAGAACACAGAAAAAAGTCAGCAATGGCAATATCGTTAGCTTCAAATCAAGGAGATGTTGCATACTCAGCTGGGACGGGCGAGAGTCAAAAAGCAAGCCTTGTATATCTAAGGAACCATACTGCCTTTCTGACTGGCTTTAATATGAAAGACGTGTGAGTAAAAACCTCATGCCAGATGACATTGACCCATAAATCTCAAACATCAGTGATTCCCACCTAAATTAGGTGGTCTTTTTAGAAAGATATACTGTATGAAAAACCTCTAAAGCCATTGAGATTTGACTGGAAATATTTCCCTGTTAAAAACATAACTGCTGTCCCAACTTGAACTTGACCTCATCAGGCTGTCATACAACCACAGCACATGATAGTGTCTTATAACTAAGAATCAGGGCTTGTCTTCTCTACCAGGGAGATCGACGCTGCTGCAATCAATGTAGATGGTGTCCATATAATGGGTCTAGTGAAAACCCGCTAAATCGACAGCAGAGCGCTCTCCTGTCGACTCTGGTACTCCAGCTCCCAGAGAAGAATAAGGTAAGTCGACCAGAGAGCATCTCCTGTTAACACAGCACAGTGAAAACACTGGGATAAATCAACCTAAGCTACGTTGACTCCAGCTACATTATTCATGTAGCTGGAGTAGCTTAACTTAGGTCCACTTACCCCAGTAGTGAAGACAAGCCCTCAGTATCAGTCAGTGCAAGGAAAGGAACTTTGAAGAAAATTCTGAGAGCTCTGAGTGTGTGGGGGCCCCCCCTCAGAAATGAGAGGATTAGGTCCCATCATCCTGGCTAAATTCCAATTCTAGTAACTAATGCAGCCTACTATCATTTCTCCTGTAATTTCAGTTAAATTATTCATTTCCCAAGCTAATTAATACTATTGTGTAGTATTACTGGCACTGTTAAACCATGCTCTGTATTCCACCCCCAGTGGTGGATCTATTTCAGCAATGTAGTACAGAGAGTGCTGTACTTAATCTGTAAAGCAATTCCAGTTCTTCTGGATTGAAGGCACCATAAAGTATAATGTTGTATCTTACATAGACTTTAGTACCATATCATTCCCCAGGGGACTACACTAGTCAAAACCCATAAGCCTAAGAGGAATCAGTAAGAAGAGGGATATTTTTTCAATTTTCCCCTGTAGGGATTAGAATATGATATATGGTGAGTATTCTAGGAAAATCTACTTCACAAGTGTCACACTATTTCATTGTGGAAACAAGGAAGCTGAACAACACTCATGATTCAGTTTTCACGCAGACTACAGATAAAGGGTTCAAAACCCAAGCTTCTTAGTAAATGAATGCTAAGTTATGGGTGACAATAGATACAAGTCAACTTCCACATTCTGATTCATTTTACATAAAATACTTTTTCACTAGTAAAGCAGAAACAAAAATACGTAAGATATTATCAATGTCTAGCCTCAAACAAAGCTCAGGGGGAAGGATAGCTCAGTGGTTTGAGCATTGGCTACTAAACCCAGGGTTGTGAGTTCAATCCTTGAGGGGGTCATTTGGGGATTTAGTTGGGGATTGGTCCTGCTTTGAGCAGGCGGTTGGACTACATGATCTCCTGAGGTCCCTTCCAACCCTAATAATCTATGATTCTATAAAAGTATTGAAAACAAACATCTACTTGCAATTTTTGAAACTGACCAACTCCAAGGCACAGTTACCTTTAAATGTCGACATTTTTTTTTTAATTCCATTACAAAAATGGAAAACAAGTTTTCTGTTCCCATTACTATTTGTAAAGGTCTTTTCAGCAAAGAAAAAAACCTGACTACACAAAGTGCTTACAAATGCACATGTTAAACAAACTGAAACAATTTCTCCCTCCAGTTTTTGTTCATAGATAGTAATTTAGTTACAATAGATACAACATTTCCAAACAGTCTGATTTTCAAGTTGACTGTGTCCCTTTAAGTACTAGGCAACAACGATTAAATGATATTGTAACTTATCAAAAAAACTTTTCTTTATCAGATTTTAGAAATAAATTTTTTCTCGTGCAATTTAACTGAACATTTTATAGTTGAATGCAAGAATCTTAATTATAGCAGTGGGATCCTTACCTGGCCTCTCAGACTGGATCTTTAAACAAAGCTGTTTTACAAAGTCCAAAGGTAGCTGAACAACTTCCTAAAACACAAATTTTTAATATTTTAACAGACAGGTTCTTTTAAAAGGAAATATCTTAAAATAAAATTTTACATAGAAATACATAAATACATAACATCTTGAATCGGTGTCAACAAAGTAGGTCAAAACGTTACATAAGATCAACCAAATTGCAGCGAAAGCAAGCCATTTGTTTGGTTGAAAGTTTTGTTTGTTATTCAACCCTATAAAAGAGTACAAGTTTCATCTTACCCTGAGTGTCTGAGGAGACCAGATAAGCAATACCATATCCTGGCATGAGACACAGAAAAAGCCCTTCGCCAGTTTGTCAGTTTCATGCAACTACAGGAACATTATGCATTTTCTTAAAGTAACAAATCCGTTTGTCTTTGTACTTATAAACTTCTACTTATAAACTGGCAAAGTTCTTGTATTTAAGGATTTAACACAGCAACCAAATAGAGCCTAGGAACTTCTAAACTGTAGTGTAACTAGATCTGATCTCCTCACTCATGGAAGCAACTCAAGCTATCGAAGAATTGAAATAAGGAGGTAATGGATTACAAGTCTCAAAATATTAGGCTCTCCCAGGCTAAATTCATCAGCCAGAAAAAGAGCAAAAAGAAGCTAGACATTTTGAAGGTTAACTATCCTTCCTTAGAAAGAGAGGGCAGGGCTGGGCAAAGAAGAGACCCCTTCCTCCAATGTGCCACACTGGGAAACAGGCTGGGCAGCCCGTGCTTACAAAACAAGTTTGAAGTCAAAGACAATAGATTAAGTAATGATGTATCATGGGCCAGACAGGGTTCCATTCATAATTGCATGATCTCAATTATCATTTAAAAAATTGCATCTCTCACCTTGTGCTAATTAAGTATCAGAGAGGTACTCTAATTCTCTTGCATGAATGGCTATAATCTGGAGTTTATTATTTCATAATGTAATAGTATTCTCTTATCTTACTGAAATGCTTGTGTTAAAACCATTTGCACAGTCCACTTGAATTGTAATTCCACATAAAGTTTCAAATACAACATTTTCCCTAATTTGGCAGTTTAGATTTAGGGTTTACCACATTTGTGTCTCCTCTTCCACACCAAAAGAGACTGGGCTATATTAAAGGTAGACTTGAGGAGTGGGAGGTGTTTAATACTGTATTTTGGAATTTACTTATCATGTTACCAGTGTTCACAAGTCAGCCCCCATTGTGGAGTTGATTTAGCTATATGTGGTATGAGCTAAGCCAACAGCTTTTAGTCTGTTGTGTTCTAGCTATGTTAAATGTTTCAGCTTTTTTTTTGTTGTTCAACAGATATATTCCAAATCTGCCTTTAATTAAACTCAAGATTTTACTGCAGTATAAAAAGTAAAAATAGTGCCCTATTTATACTGCAAGCTCCACTGAGCTTTTGTTTTACAAAAGTGAGCAGCTTACTCACAAGACAGAGCCAAGAAAACAGGTAGTTCTAGTTCCTTCTATATTTATCTAAGGCATAAAGCTGCCAGTGGAGCAATGATGATGTTTAAAGACAATTTTTTCTAAATTTATATCCATATAAACATAGATAAAGTTGACAATGCCAATCTTTAGAGGCAATATCCCTTCTCTCTCCCTCTCTCTTCCCCCTCAGCTCCCCATGTCCTCCTTACATAGAAATGATACCCAGGTGACTTAACTGAAGAATCAGGTCTTAAGTCATTTTATCATATCCTTTTCCATCTTGGTATTTTTATGGTTCCAGTTACTGTAGTATCTAAGCACCTTTCGAAAGGTAATAAATTTATCCTCATTATATCCTAGTAAGGTAGAAACTATCATCCGCATTTCACAGACTGAACTGAGGTGCAGCAAGATTAAGTGAATTGCTCAAGAACACAGTCTATAGCCAACTGAGGAATTATCCATATCTTCTGAATCTCAGTCAAGTATCTTAACCACTATGTTACCTCACCTAAACTTTTCCCCCTACCACTAATAATCTTAGAATAATTTCCAGTGTAAGCAATTTCAAGGTTTGGTTTTGTTTTTTTAAATCAACTTACCAGAAAATGTTTTTACCTTCCTCTGCCCTCATATACAGAATTTCCTGACAACAAAAGTTGTGTCAAGGTCCAGAAAGGATATTATTTACCTATATAACAGTAAAAGAACTCATACTCCTAGCAGGATAGAAATGGGATCTTTCTCCCTTCAGAATCGGATATACAGCATTCACTTCTGGCTCCAGAAGGTCATGAGAGATTAAAATTGTGTCATTTTATGTCTAGAAAGGCTATTTAATATATTCAGAGATTTTAAATTTGTCCTTCTAAGCTTTGCATTTTTAGGCTCATGGTAACAGACTTTATATGCAGAACAAAAAAACTAGTCCCAATAAAATAGTTAAGATGCCACCATTAAAACGTTTGCGAAATAGTTTTCCTGTAATCTATATGACATTACATACAATAAAGCTACATTAAAATAATGTTGCTATTTAGGTTGCAACGTCAAACACTCCAAAGTTAGGAAGTACCAGAATTAATGATGCCTTAATTTGTCTCCTTTTAACACATGCACTATGATAGTCTTTAATTACATGATGTTATGGTTCAGGGAGAGCTGTGCCTTTGACCCTATGACATTCCAGGATCCAATCCAGCCTAGTGAAGGGCTGTGTCACCACCTGCCCTGCAACCCTGGGTGCCTCACAATGCTTTGCTGCTGTAGCTCCCACCTGTACCACTCACAAACAGCCTTCCAGCCTGCAGGTAACACCCCGAGTGTCTGGATATAGCTGCCGCCTGCCAGCCACGCATTAGCTTCCACCAACCTTGGTTACTACTTTCAGGGTGACCCTCAACATGCTCCCAGTTCTGGATTTTCCCCAAAAACATGTGTTCTGCACTGTCCAGCCCTCTCCTGGGCAGTTCAGTTATTAGAGGTCCATAGCCCCTGTAAGTGGTCAATGTACAGCAGTTTGCTACTTCAGCTAAAACAGTTCAGTTTAAACACAACACTGGATTAGCTTTGATTAAAGAATAAAATAAGTTTAACTACAAAGACACAGATTTTAAGTGAGTACAAATATAAATCATTCAAGTCAGAAATGGTTACAAGAGAAAAGATGATAAAACTAGTAACTAAAGAAACTAGACTTGGTTCAAGGTAAAATTCTTACCACAGGTTACTTGCAACACTGCTGACCAAATATTTTAAGTCGGGATCAGTCCCCAAAGGACTATGTCCTTTGTCTTCTCGAGTGAAAGAGTGAGAGAGAGCATACCTGGGGTGTTTTTACCCCTCTCATTTATAGTCCAGTCATCCTCTGAAATGCATTTTCCTGAGAGTCACCCCTAGATAAAGTTCCTGCCAGCAGTGAGGATGGAGACATCGGCTCTTGAGGTGAAAGAGGTTCCATGCTGCTGTTTGTTAAAATATAAAGCCATCTGTTTCTGCCCTCCTTTGCTGCCAAAGAATGGCCACTAGAAAGTGACTGCCAATCAACTTTCATGACACCTGGCTAGAGGTATTGCTTTGTCCTTTGTCTTCGAGAAACTGGTTTGCCTCCTCCTCAGATTTGTCTGATAAACACATTTCAGTCACAACTTCAGCTTATGTTCATAACTTTACATGTAATGTTGCTACATTAATTTCACCATGATATTACTGACCAATGAGTTACTAGTTTTCAAAAGATATATCACACAGCATATTTTTACATATTCCAATTGTGTTTAGGATGTGAACAGTGGTGACTGAATACACCCTTATCCCCTACAGGTACCCTTTCCAAGGGACAGGCCTGCACTTCTCTTACAGTGGAATCCCTCTGTTTCATCCCACTTTTAGACTAGGCTGCAAGCTCACAGCACCCCTCCTCACCAGCCATGTCCTCAGCAGGCCCAGTTGGGTCATGGCCACTGTGGTAGACTTCCCTTCAGCATTTGTGATCAGTATGAAAATGCAGTAAAGAAACAGTTTGCTCAAAACAAACTACCATTTATTTAACCATAGAAACAAAGAGGGAAACAATTAATTAAAAATGCCTATACATGTTATCTTACCAAAACCTGTATTTTTCCTTGCAAGTTTAGGTGGGCCCCTGATGCCTCAGGCATTTGGACTGCCAGTGAGGCAGACTGCATCCCTGCCTCTCAGTTTGACCCAAAGGCAGTGCCCCCCACTTCACAAACAGCCATTTTATGAGCATCAACAATTGAATTCAAGTCAGTTTCCTAGTAATGTGTAAAATCTCCTAGGACTGAGTTAACTCTTTGCCCCCAGTGTAACAGAGAGTATGATAATAATCACATAGAAAGAGATATGGACTATTAGTTCAAGATACAGCTGTCTCCCACATTGTTCACATATGATCATATGCTTTTTTTCAACAGGACCCCTGTCTCATTTCAGTGAGCTAGATGTGCCACAGTCCCAGTAATTCATGACAGTATCAAAAAAAAGAAAGTGAAAACAGGTAGCACCAGGTTGAGTCTGGTACCATAAAAACTCATGGATGTAACTTTATGCCATAAAAACCTATTAAAACAGAATGGGACTCCATTTTTAAAGTAATTATTGGCATGAACATGTAGAGTATTCTAAACTCAAGCTCATATGCTTGAGGATGGTCAATTAATGCTATCCTTTCACAACAAATGGAAGATTTACAGAGGTAAAAATATTTAATTCAACAACTAACATTCCAGAATGAGAGATTTAATTTTCTTCACAAATCTCTCCTGTGTCTTACTCATGTCTGAGGTCTTAAGAAGCCACCTTGATCTGGCCCACCACGAAACAAGAGCCCTCATTGCCCTGTAATCCAGGGCAACCGCTATAAACCAGATCTCTTCTCTTCTCCCACCAAACCTGTGGCAAAATGCTACACAGCCACCTCAGATGGCTGAGTCTTCCACATATGAACCAAATTAGAGCATGAAAGCTTTCACTCCCATCCCCACCAACTGCTACCTCAAACACTTCCAAACCAATAAATCTTCAGTGGCTCAATCCATGGGGCAAAATCTAGTGTTCTGATCAATGTAGCGAAGAGCATGAGCTCTGGTTGAAGCTGTGCATCTCATATGGACAAGATGCACAAAAAGGTCTGCATACCTTGCATCAAGCAAAACCACTTTATCTACAAAATGTTTCTAAAAAGACTAATGGATAAGCACTTAAACTATGTAAGTTAAGGATAAAATGATTACCCCATAATGAACATATTTCTCCCCAAAAAACTGTTTCATGACGTGTTTTCCGAAGTCTACTATGTTTTGCAGGTGGCGTAAGATTTCCTCTGGTGCCTGAAAAAGAAAGAATAGTACATGGTCATAAGTATTTTGTGAATGTATGCAGCAATAATAATACACAGCACTTGAAATATCCATGTGTCTTAGAAATTTTCCAAAAACTGGGGGCAAGTACCATCAACTTCTGGAGATCCTAAAGCTGTCACTGAAATTAAAGTAAGTTTCTAGTCCTTACAGTTGCAAATATAAGTTTCCGAACATGGAGCAAGTATAAATCCAAGCAGCAATGCCTTGTTAAGTCTGCAGATAAACCGCACAAGTGCCTGTGCCGCTGCTCACAGCTTTGGTAAAAACTTCATATTGACACACACAGTACTATGATCAATTTCACTGCTCCTATCTGAAACCTTATGGGTAGCAGTAAAACTTTCAAGAATCAGATCAATTTCCCTCTACTTATGTTTAGGAAATTTCTGAGCAAAAGCAGTAAAGGCAGAAAATGAGAGGATTGAAAAAAAGTAGACAGGGAAAGAGGAGATTAGCCAAGACCCCTCTCTACTGTCACTGCCACCCTTGCAGCAGCCAGGAGGATCTCTGGGGGTTAAACAGGGAGATTATATTCCTTCCCATCCACAGACAGAGGGATTGAGAGTGAGAGCAGCCTTTAATTTTACCTGACTTACCTAGTTGTTGCCCTAGACAATGTACCCCCTTATTGTCGTTTAGTCTTCTGTGGGTTTTAAACCTTATGTATAAGATGGTGGGCATAAACTGATGAGGAAGTATCTGAGTGGCTGAGAGTATGGAGGGTGGAGAAAAAGGGGATTTTTACACTGATGTGGAAGAGAGAAGACTGAAAATCTGAGACACAACAGCAAATAGAAGCTAGAGAACACATGGTAAGGAAAGAAAGAAAAGGATAAAAGGGACTATATCAGAGAGAAAAAAACAGATACAGAAATGTATTAAATCTGAAACAGATTAACATGTTACGATTAGATTTATTACATAAACAGTGCACAGCTGTGTATTTTATTGTATTTTTTAAACTGAAGGGTGCATGACTGTTAGGGCTGTAGTGATATAGGTATTTTTCAATAAGATCTGGTAAACTTAGTTCTCATGCCAATAAGTGGGGTAAATTAACTGATTAATCTGATACTGTAGTTGGTGCATTTCCTTAATGCAATGTGAACTGTGAATTAACATTTTATCTATAATAGGTTTAATTTTATAATCTCAAAACTGTCTGAGGATCCTAATTTTGGGAGAGCTTTTAGCACTTCTGAAGCAAAAACTAAAAGGCTTTTACCCATGTACAGTTCTACAGATGACACAAACTTTATGATTTAATGCTGTTTACCTAGTTAGTTTAGTTTTTCCACAATGAAACTTCTTAACCAATAAATAACTTATATGGACTACACAGCTACAACGCCTTGTCTACACTACCTTTTGCCAACAAAACAGTGGGGTGTATACACTACAAAGCTGCTTTTGGTAGCAAAATAAAACCACCTTGACAAGAGGCAGAGATTTCTGCATCAAAGTTGAAGCATCAGTGTAACTGGCCTCCCCTAGTGTCCCACGATCCCCACTGCGACCACTCTGCTCACTGTTTTGAACACAGATGCCCTGCGCCTAGCTATGCAGGCATGCACCCCTTCCCTTTCTAAACTCCTGGAAGCTTTGACATTCCTCAGCATGGAGAGCTCACAGAGCTGCTGAGGATGCTGCTCTTTGTATCCGTGGAGACTGTGGGAGAACTCTAAGGGAATCACAGAACCATTAATGTGGAATCCTGCTCTCCCCGGCAGTCAGAACACAGCGGCAGGCGGGGGGGGAGGGAGACTGCTGTGCTGTAGCAGAGTTGGGGGATGATGTGGACAGGGAGAGTACAGTGTTCCCTCTAATTCTTCCCACCCATGTAAGGAATGAATTTTGCACATAACAAAATTCATGTGGTGGAGGGTAGGGCTGAGGGTTTGGAGTGCGGGAGGGGGCTCAGGGATGGGGGGGCAGGCTCTGGGGTGGGGCCAGGGATGAGGGGCTCAGGGCTGGGGCAGAGGGTTGGGTGCAGGGGGTGAGTGCTCTGAGGTGGGGTTGGGAATGAGGGATTTGGGGTGCTCCAGGGCTACAGTGGGGAGAGAGAACTCTCCCCAGCACTCACTCTCAGCAGCAGCACCTGGGCTGGCGGGGAAAGGTGCCTCTTCCTGCAGCAGGAGCTCTGGGGCTGCAGAATAGGCACCCTTCCGCCAGTCTCAGCAGGATAGGTGTCTCTCTGAGGCCAGGCCCGATCAGGCCGCAGCAGGTCCGGACCGCAGGCTGAGTTGGGAGCCAGGGAAGGGGCATCCCTCCTCCGGCCACAGCAGGTCCCCAGACGGGTTCCCTGTGCACCTGTGCAGCGCTAAATAGGCTGCTGTGCACTTTACAGGGAAATTGGGGGTGGGTGGGAAGGAGATAAACCCTTCCCCTGCCTCAGGATTGGTTGCTCAGGCTGCTCTCTGAACTTAGAGACAGCACGCCAACACACTCCCCCAACACACACTGTTTCTGTCTCCCCCACACACATACACACACACTGCCGGTCACACACACTCCCCCATCCCCCACCTCCCCACACACTTCAGTTGAAAAGTGGCTGGTGATCTAGTAGGATGCCCATAGAACGATAGGATTTAGAAACCTGCATCATATGACACTGTACCTGCCCCATGAGGCATTACAAACCCTTCCCAAAACACCATGTGACCAGTTGCGCAGTGGGGTAGCTACCCACAGTGTACTGCTCTGTCAGTTCTAGAGATGCTAGTGTGGATGTGCTCTGCCGACACAAGGAGCATAGTGTGGACATGCAACAGAGGTTTAATTAAAGTGCTTTAATTAAAGCGGCATAACTTTAATTGACAAAACTCTGCAGTGTAGACATTGCTTGAGTTTACTTATCTGTATTAGCAGAGTCTGGTTTTCGTTAACCAAAAAGGATTACCAATATTAAAAAAAATATTATATAATAGACTTACATAACCAGTAGGAAGTGAAAGAAGCAAAAAGTGTTTAGGTGGCACTTTTGTCATTCTAGAAAAATTAAGATGTGTCTTATTTAATTAACTCAAGTAGCATTATCCCTCGCATTTTGTTTTTTCCAACTGTAAGGTTGGCTCTCCCTTAGGTTCTTTTGTGGAGGTTCAAGTGAGACTGGGGAAAGTTTAAGGAAAGGAATATTCTGTTTTGTTGAAAATGTACCAAAACCAGAAGCCAATACTGAATATTCAGTACTGAACAATGACCTCTCAATAGATAACTGATTTCTTGTTTGACTCATGAACCTTCGCCCATCCCCCCACCCCACCCCCAAAAAAAAGTTGGTCAGCAGGCAACAAATCTCAGCAGGATACCATGCTGACAGGACTGAAAACAGGCTGCCTAAAGGCAGCCATATTCCTCCCCACCTGTGTAAGAAGACTCTTTGTTACAGCACCCTCTTTTTAAAATATTTTGCATTAGGTGAGGCCACATTTCTGTGCTTAGAGGTTTATGACAGATGATACCTACAAAGCAATCCTCCATTGCAGACAAATGACCTAGAAGGCCTTTGCTGTCTCTTAACTTCCATGGCTGTCAAATTACTGGGCTTCTAAAATCATGGTTTCTCAGCTGGGTACACAGCTTTGGTCTTCAAGTTGATAAACAACTCCTCCAGGGTCAAACATTAAGTCTTCAGTTCTGTTCCAAGAAAAACTAGTCATTTCTAAATATGAATAGGATGTCATAACATTAAAATTATATAATATCCTATATAAAATACAAAAAGGATTTTCAAACCACCGTCTGACAATCACAGTGCCTGCCAGCCAAAACATGGAATGCTGAAACCAGCTAAAATCAGCTCCACTTCAGAACTCAATTCCATAACATACTACAGCAGTGTTTGCACAAATGATGCACACGATCACTCCTGCTGCCATATTATTAACTGAAATATCAAAGCACATTTCAGATATCTGGTACATACTCTGTTCATCAGTATGCAACTTACTATTAACATCTATGAAAAGGAGGGGAAGAGAACAAGTCTATAAGCTGATTGGACAACTCTGAATTGAAGTTTTGCAGGGGCCCTTGTTACCTGTCAGTTCTGTGTATCCAGTCTGACTCATGAAAGATTCCTTCCCCACCCCTGCTTGAACCAAAACTGATCAGAAGAAAGACTTACAAAAAGCAATGAAAAGGCAGTGGGAGACACACCTAAATCCCTCTGGACAAGGGTGACAGGATTAAGGCAACTGCCCTAGCCTCATCTGCATCAAGGGATGGGACACGGAGGCATCTCCTTTAGCATACAGAATGGAAAACAGAGATTCCAAGGCAAGAAACGCACTGAACTCTGGGACCAGAAAAGCAGGGAAGCACTGCAGGATGGGGGATCTTTGCTCCAGATGTTAACTACTGAGCTGGGTGTGTGCAGGCGTGATCAGACCAATTCTAGTAATAAATCCTTTATTGGTATCCAAAATACTGAAGCTGCCGAACTGCATTGTGAGCTCCCTGGAAAGAATGCTGTCTACAGCCAGGAATGAGCAGCTTTGATTGTCTAGCCAGAACAAAACAACTTTGGTATATTCCCTTGAGCCATCAGTTTACCCATAAACAAATCTAGTATTCTCCCTTGAACCATTGCTGTTTCCCTACAAAAACCCCTACCCAGGCTCAAGTAAGGGTGATGATGCCTGGATCCAAAATCTGCATCAGTTCCATTGGACTTCATCTTCTCCTGACTGTTCTGGGGGCTCTGCCTGTCTCCAGCTCTCCGGACCCTTAGCTACCACCACCAGCTGGGAACTCCGACCAGTTCAAGCTTCATGGAGTCGTGAGAAACCCAACCCTCTCTCTATTTTTTTTCCTACTCTAGGTATAGCTTTCTAACCCTAACTTGTGTGATCAGAGAGTTTTCTAAACCTGACTTTTATTATCAAATTTAAGCTAGATTTAATATTCTGTTTTGTTTGTTTGGCTCGCCTTGTATGGCAATAAATAACATGGTTAAAATGACTGATCCTTCCCTCTCTCTCTTTTGTGTTTTTGGCTTCCTCATTTGCTCTGCAGCAACACTCCTCTTACCTAAGCTAAAGATCCCTGTAGCACCCAAAAATCCTGTGGGGTTTGCTCATCAAGTGGGTTACTAATAGTACACTTGTAAAGTGAAAGCACAGCTCAACCCAGCCTGTTGAGTCCAGGGTCATATAAGGGGTCAGCTTGGGAGTGCTGATTGATCCGGCTCACTCAGACAAGTGTGAGAGAGTGAGAGAGAGAGAGAGAGAGTTAGTTTCTGGGGTGGGAGGAACGCAGGACCTAGGTCCCTCAGGGCTGCAAGATAGCTCCATTGGGAGAGAACCTGCAGAAGGAAGCAGAAGAACTTCGTATGAAAATGCAAGTGACACAAGCAGCACATTGATAGAATTACAGAACCCAGTGGGGTTTGCTCATCAAGTGGGTTACTACCAGTACAATTGTAACATGGAACTGCAGCTCGACCCAACATGCTGAGTCCAGGGGCATAGGAGGGTGGCAGCATGAAAGTGCAGCTTGAAAAGTAACCTTAGTAAATGGATGTACTCCAAAGTAATGGGCAAAACTGGTAACACCCTTCAAAAAACTGAGGCCTGTGATGATTACTCAGATGAGGCCCTCAGGAGTAACTACTACAATAGAATGACATCCAAGGCCATGTCTACATCTAAAGTTTTGCAGCGCTGGTTGTTACAGCTGTATTAGTACAGCTGTATAGGGCCAGCGCTGCAGAGTGGCCACACTTACAGCAACCAGCGCTGCAAGTGGTGTTAGATGTGGCCACACTGCAGCGCTGTTGGGCGGCTTCAAGGGGGGTTCCGGGAACGCGAGAGCAAACCGGGAAAGGAGACCCGCTTCGCCGCGGTTTGCTCTCGCGTTCCCGGAGCCACCCAGCAAACCGCAGGGAAGGAGATCTGCTTGCTCTGGGCTCCGGGAACGAGAGAGCAAACCGGGAAAGGAGACCCGCTTCGCCGCGGTTTGCTCTCTCGTTCCCGGAGCCACCCAGCAAACCGCAGGGAAGGAGATCTGCTTGCTCTGGGCTCCGGGAACGAGAGAGCAAACCGGGAAAGGAGACCCGCTTCGCCGCGGTTTGCTCTCGCGTTCCCGGAGCCACCCAGCAAACCGCAGGGAAGGAGATCTGCTTGCTCTGGGCTCCGGGAACGAGAGAGCAAACCGGGAAAGGAGACCCGCTTCGCCGCGGTTTGCTCTCTCGTTCCCGGAGCCACCCAGCAAACCGCAGGGAAGGAGATCTGCTTGCTCTGGGCTCCGGGAACGAGAGAGAAAACCGGGAAAGGAGACCAGCTTGATTACCAGAGGCTTCCTCCTTCCACGGAGGTCAAGAAAAGCGCTGGTAAGTGTCTACATTGGATTACCAGCGCTGGATCACCAGCGCTGGATCCTCTACACCCGAGACAAAACGGGAGTACGGCCAGCGCTGCAAACAGGGAGTTGCAGCGCTGGTGGTGCCCTGCAGATGTGTACACCTTCAAAGTTGCAGCGCTGTAACTCCCTCACCAGCGCTGCAACTTTCTGATGTAGACAAGCCCTAAGTCATGATTATGAACTAGGTTGTTAAAACTTGACAACATACATGGATATTACTGTGACAGAAGATATACAAGAGCCTGGATAATGAAGACAGAATACTAGAACTCCATTCCGTTTGCTTTGGCTACACAAAAAAACAGTATTTGTAGAAATGTTATCCACTGTATGAAATGTAAATATATACATCTAGGAACAAAGGATGTAGGCCATATTTAGAGGATGAGGTACTCTATCCTGGAAAGCAGTGACTGAAATAACTCAGGGGTCATGGTAGATAATCTGCTTAACATGGGTTCCCAGTACTGTGACGAAAAGGACTAATCACTATGTGATCCTTGGATGTTGTGGAATATGTTAAGTAATGTTCAGTAAGTATTTTATGTACAGGATTTGTAGGGGAAGTAAAATCTGTGGGTGGACATGATAATAATGTAACATCCGAAGACTTTGTTAAAGGACTTGTGGCTGGTAAGTCATCCAAATTCCAGTAGTTGGAGGAGGACCATTGGAAGGCAGAGTTAAGATTTGCTGGATAGTGGTGGGCTATGCTGGGACCTAGCTGCAGTTGCCAGGAACAGACTGTCAAGGAACCAGATATTAATTCACTGGGGACTATAAATGCCACCTTCCCAGGGCCTAGACTATAGATGAACAGTAACTTAGTTAATTTGTGGGTTTACTTGTTATTAATGGAATTTGCTAATCAAGTCTGGAGTGAACCTTTGATGACTGGGTATTCCTGCAGTGGCCTTAGAAGAGCACCTACCACCGTTTTATTGAGTACTCTGCTCCTGATGCCCGGGAATAAAGGAGCAGTGAGGGATGACACATGGGTAAAACTTCCAAGTGCAAAGCGTACTGATGACAACAGTTACTTGAGCCCGGAAAGTGTAAGAAGCCCAAGGTTATAACAGATGAATATAGAGGGGAATCTTGAGTGGGGAGGTTATATTACCTCTGGATTTGGCACTAGTGCAGGAGCGGGCAAACTTTCTGGCCTGAGGGCCACATTGGGTTTCAGAAATTGTATGGACGGCCAGTTGAGGGGGGATGATAGCCCCCCCCATTCTTCTCCCCCCCCCGCTTCTCACCTCCCAGATGGCCCCCCCGGGACTCCTGCCCCATCCACACACACCCTGCTCTCTGTCCCCTGACTACCCCCCGATACCCCATCCAACTCCCTCTCCTTCCTAACTGGCCCTCCCGGGATCCCTAGCCCCATTCACCCCCTGTTCCCCACCCTCTGACAGCCCCAACCCCTATCCGCACCCCTCAACTCGCCTGCCCTCTATCCAACTCCTCCCTCCAACCCTCACACTCCCTGCCCCCTTACCATGCTGCCTGGAGCACCAGTGGCTGGCAGTGTTACAGCTACACTGCACAGCACAGAGCACCAGGTCATGCCAGGCTCTGCAGCTTCACTGCCCCAGGAGTTCACAGCCCACTGCCCAGAGCACTGTGCCATCAGCGGGGCGCACTGAGTTTGCGGGGGAGGGGGAACAGCAGGGAAGGGGCCAGAGGCTAGCCTCCCGGGGCAGGAGCTATGGGGCCGGGCAGAAGGGGTCGGTGGGCCAGATGTGGCCCGCGGGCAGCAGTTTGCCCACCTTTGCACTAGTGTGATCAGAACTGGACACAATATTTCAGTAGTGATGTCCACAATACAAGAGGAATGTTGATAAATTGAGAAGGGTTTAGCTAAGAACCACAAGAATGACTGATGAACTGGAAAACATGCCTTATAGTGATGAAGCTCCTTGAGTCTGTTTAGTTTAACAAAGAGAAAGTTAAGGAGTGACTTGATCACAGTCTGTAAGTACCTACATTGGGATCCAAAGTTAGATAGTAGGCTCTTCAACCTACCAGAGTTAGACAAAGACCCAATGCCTGGTAAACAAACTCAGATGATAAATAAAGCACAAATTTTCCACAGGGAGAGTAATTAACCATTGAAACAACTTGCCAAGAATTATGGTGGATTCTCCAATACTGGCCTTTTTTAAATTAAGATTTGGGATTTTTTTTCTGAAAGATATCCTCCAGTTCATCCACAGCTATTGGGCAAGCAGGAATTAATTCAGGGAAGTCCTATGGTCTGTGTTATACAAGAAATTAGACTATATGAACACAATCATTCCCACCTCTACTCACAGGCCTTGTAATCTATGGATTGATGAACTTGCACAGTAATTTAAAAGTAAGGGTAACCAAGTTGTTTCCTAGTCTTTCGTGATTTTCCTCGCTGTCACTTTGGCTCATAGTAACACCACACCCTTCGTATTCTATTTCAAAAAACTCCCAGATAATATGCAAGTTTTTCAACAAGGGGCAGTGGAGTAAGTTTTACTTTTAACTGATGGTTGTTAGGATTGCTGAACTGGCCATCAGAGAACTGGAAATTGAAGTTACAAACATGCCAAACTATAAACAACTCCAACAGATTCTACGTGAGGGGTTTACTCTCTCAAACTACAGAGAGTAGGTTTCAGCTTACATTTTACTAAGCTTGACAAAATCAAGTCAATGACCTACCCATGACAAAGTTATTTCTGATGTCCACTATTTTAAGAATTAATCATGCTACTAACTTTATGAAAAAAAACTCTTGCTTTACAAAACCAGATATGGAGAAGGATATAATGTAATTCATTTCGTATAAGCAGTAGTCTGAAATAAGAATGGGATGTGTTAAGTAGGAGGACTGTTCTGGGTGTGCAGAGGAGAAAGGGTGAGGTAAAAGCAGTGTATGGTCTCCATGTGAATTTTAAAGCAGCAAATAAACTTTCTGCCAACACTGCACGCTTGAATATAAAAGACCCAATGAAAGGAAGCTGCTGACAAGAGTATTGTCTGACTAACCAAAAACAAACAATGGAAAAAGGGTAGAAAATGAAAGACCAAGTTAGTTTTCCATTTAAGTAATTAGTAGGACAACGTCAGCAATTTTAAGAGGAGATCTTTTAGGTTTTTTCTTTAAGTGTAATATTTGTAAGGTTGAGGGCTGAATGCCTCCAACAGGAGGGTCACTCAATATAAAGATTAAAAACATGAGCTTCTTCTTAGCTATTTGGCCAGTCTTCGCATAATCCAATAGGGTTTTTTTTTGTTGGTTTGTTTTAATATCTGCATATTACCATCAGCTGCAGGGCTATTTGTATTATGCAAATTACCCTCTTATAGATTAGAAACAAAGCAGTGTACTGAGTATTGTGTGATAAATTGGGACAGCATTCTTCTTCTACGCTTAGCCAAACAGTCGGCCATAGCGATCATTTGCCATTTGGTACGTTCCTTTTCAACCACGAAAGCCTGAAAGTCCAACATCAGAACAGACCTGATTAACCAATGTAATAGGAGATCTGCCTCTGGGCCGCCGCCACCCCTCGTTTGGTGGAATTTTATCTTGAATGTTACAAGCCACCCAGAGAATGGCGTTCGCTGGAACGTCTTGCAGCATCCTTGCAATGTGTCCAAAAAGCACGTAAGGTGCTGCCTGCGGACAATGGACCCAGTAATCTATTAACCCAAACGACCATAAATATCCACATTACAGATGAAGTCATTCCACTTTATGCCCAATATATGATGTTGACATTTTGTACAGAAAACCTCCAGCTTTGTCCAGTATGTGTGGCATAGTGTCCATGTTTCGCACCCGTACAACAGTTTGGGAAGGGTACAGCTCGAATAAATCCTGAACTTGGTTGTCATACTAAGATGATGCTAATTCCATATCTGTTGTAAATGGTCCATTACAGATGTTGTAATGCCAATCCGATGGAGAATCTCCATGTGAGAACTTGAGAAGCTGGTAAGTATAAAACCCAGATAGCAAAAGCTGGAAACTGATTTGACAGTTTTGTTGTTCAAAGTGATTGGAGTCACAGGTGGACCTGTGTCCTAGATTTTGAAGTTTTGTCTTTGACCATGAAACATGGAGACCATTCTTCCCTAACTCCCCCTCCATATGCTGGAGTGCCTCATGAAACTTGTCAAGGCTCTGTACTAAAAGAACAATGTCATCAGTGTAGTCAAGGACTGTGAGTGAGGCCTGGTCTATACTACGAGCTTATCTCAAATTTAGCAGTGTTAAATCGAATTAACCCTGCACCCGTCCACATAACGAAGCCATTTTTGTCGACAGAAAGGGCTCTTAAAATAGATTTCTGTATTCCTCTCCAACAAGGAGAGTAGCGCTGAAATCAACATTTCCATTTCGAATTAGGGTAAGTGTGGTTGCAATTCAACGCTATTGGCCTCCAGGAGCTATCCCACAGTGCACCATTGGGACCGCTCTGGACAGCAATCTGAACTTGGATGCACTGGCCAGGTAGACAGCAGAAGCCCTGCACACTTTGAATTTTATTTCCTGTTTGCCCAGCATGGGGCACTGATCAGCACACGTGACCATGCAGTCCCAGAATTAAAAAAAGAGCTCCCAGCATGGTGCGTATGCGAGATGAATCTGTTCTATCAGAACTCCGTTCCAAAAGCCAAAATGCCAAAACATTTGAAAAAATCTCCAAGGCCATGATGGACAGAGGCCACAACAGGGACTCAGCACAGTGCTGCGTGAAACTTAAGGAGCTGAGACAAGCGTACTAGAAAGCCAAAGAATCAAATGGACGCTCACGGAGGGAGGGGCAACTGACAACTGTAGCTATCCCACAGTTCCCACACTCACCGAAAACTATTTGAATTCTGGGCTGAGTTCCCAATGGCTGAAGGGTAAAAAACACTGTCATGGGTGGTTCAGGGTCTTTGTTGTTACCTACATAGCAGCATCCCCTTGCCTTGCCTTGCCGACAGCAGATGGTGCAGTATGACTGGTATCTGTCAGCGTCGTCCCATGGGTGCTCCTGGCTGGCCTCTGTGAGGTCAGTCGGCGGCACCTGGGCAAAAAAGAGAATGACTCCAGGTCATTCTCTTCTTCAAGTTTTGTGTAATGGAGATTCAGTCCTGCCTGGAATATCATGCCAGTTGAAGGCTTCTGCCTCAGGCTGCTCTCCCAGTCAGCAGCACCGCACAGTCGCACCTACCCCAGCCTACCCCTTACTATCAGAGCTCACAATCAGATACTTAGATCTCTACATTTTGCTGCCAATAAAAAAATTACGCTGCCATTTAGAACTGTCCCCCAATATACATACCTGGGACATTTTGTATTTTACCAGTGTCAACCAAAGGCCCACACACAAACGGAGAGTCCTGCCTGTGCTTCTATCCTAGTGCTTGTCACAGATTCCCATTTTCAGCTATAGGCTGAGTAAGTGCAGAATGGTGGTTCACTCTACTTCACTTTAAGCCAACTGCCCTCCCCTCCTCACTTTGATCTCTGCTTGCAGAGGCAATAAAGTCAGTGTTGTTTCAAATTCACGCATTCTTTATTACTTCATCACACAAATGGGGGAATAACTGCCATGGTAGCCCAGGAGGGGTGGGGGAGGAGGGAAGCAACAAGTGGGGTTGTTGTAGGGGTACCCCCTAGAATGTCATGCAGCTCATCATTTCTGCGGGATGTCTGGGGCTCTGACCCGGATCGGCCGTTTGTCTCTCTGGTTCTTTAGTAGGCTTGCCTGATATTCTAGGCAGGACTGACTCCATTAGACAAAACTTAGAGAAGAGAATGACCTGGGGAGTCATTCCCATTTTTGTCCAGGCACCCCCGACCGACCTCCCTGAGGCGGGCCAGGAGCACCCATGACAGCAGCAGACGGTACAGTATTACTGGTAACCATCTTCGCTGACTTGCAAAAGGCAAAGGGATGCTGCTGTGTAGCACTGCAGTACCGCGTCTGTCAGCAACATCCAGTAGGCATATGGAGACAGTGAAAAAAGGCTGAACTGGCTCCATGGTTGCCGTGCTAATCCAGGGAAAAGAGCGCGAAATGATTGTCTGTCACTGCTTTTACAGAGGGAGGATTAACTGACAACATTTACCCATAACCACCAGCGACAAATTTTTGGCCCCATCAGGCACTGGGAACTCAACCGAGATTCCAATGAGACTGCGGGAGCTATGGGATAGCTATGGAGTAGCTACCCACAATGCAACGCTCTGGAAGTCGACACTAGCCTCGGTACATGGACGCACACCGCCGAATTAATGTGCTTAGTTTGGCCGCGTGCACTCGACTTTATACAATCTGTTTCCAAAAATCGATTTCTGTAAAATCGGAATAATTCTGTACTGCAGACATACCCTGAGAGATCACTGATCTCAATGCCTATGGACCTGATGGAATGCTGCATTATGAAATTCACTTCCCGACAAAAAAGAGTGAAGGGGCCAAAACGCAACCCTGCCTAACATCAGATACTGATTTAAAAGGCACTGACATCCAGTTCCCCCGACAAACACGGGCACTGGTTCCATTATGCAGCTCTCTAATCAAGTCCAGCAGAGGGGTAAGGACACCTACGCCCTTTAAGGCCTTCCATAACGTGACATGGTCGATTGGATCAAATGCAGCCTTAAGATCAACATATACTACATGCAGGGGCTTCCTGAACTTGCGACGCATCTCCGAAAACAAGTGAAGGGCCAAAATGGCGTCTAACGTGGACCTGTTCCTCGTATAGCCTGACTGTTGGGGACAACACTTCCCATGTAGCAAAGGCTCCAGATGTGCCAGCAAAACATGCGCACACACCTTCCCTGGAATGGAAAGCAAGGTGATCTGCCTGCAGCTCTTACATTCACTGCACAGTCCCTTGCCCTTGTAGAATGAGATCACAATACCGGCCTTCCAGACAGTAGGCGGGGTTCCAGTTGTAGCCATCTTTCGTCTGAGGTGGAGAAGTGATTCTGCTACAGGATCAACAGCACATTTTAGCAGCTCTGAGGGGATGCCATCAGTATTGACTGCACGTCTGTTTTACAGTTTAGAGATGGCAGACTTCACTTCATTCAGTGTTGGTGCACCAGTACAAATGTCTGGATCCAGAACCATCTCATCCCCCATCCCCAGCCCCAAGAGATTGAGATGCCATCCTAGAAGTGTTTATCTTAAACACCATGGTAAACCAAAAAGGAAGAGGACTGTCACTAGGTAGCTCTGTTGAGACTGCAAGACCTGATGTTTTTCTCTGAATAATACAGGCAGCATATAACCACAACATAATGGCTGAAAAGTATACCAAGGTCAACTAAACTATCCCATTATACTTCTCCAAGGAGTGGGGAAGGAACAAACTAGCCACTTTGAATCAGGGAAGTGAAATAAATTTTACCTTTCAAAGTATTCTGTACCTAAAATCACATGAAACAAATGCAAACATATTGATAATCAAGTGGAATTTAGTGAAGGGTACTTGTATGAAAAAAGAGAGCTTTTGATGGCTTAGATACAAGACAGTAATGTACAAAATTGATCCTACAACAAACGTTGTAGGCTCCTTTATAAGACCAATGGGGACAAAGATTTAGCTCTGTCCAGTAATTAGAAACAGAACGTTTGTTCACATGGGCCACAAGCAAACATGATGCACAGCTTCATGCTCACTTCAGTCATTAGAAAATTTTGAAAATCTAATTTCTGCACAACTTTCCACTACATTCTTTAGAAAAAATAGCTTTTGGAGTTTCCAGTACTAAGCAGGCCAGGTCCTAATCACGGTAGAAGATAATTTTGCTCTGTTTCTTTTAACGTAAGAGTATATGGTTTTCAGAGCTAGCCAGATATCAGAGATTATGGAGCTACTAGACACATATAACTAGACCTGTATCAGTGTCAGTTGTTGCCTACTATTTATTGTATCATTAGCATGGCACATCTTAAGTAGGGCCTCTGATACTTAGGAAGCAGTGTAGTTAAGGAATGTGGAAAACTGGTAAACTTCTGATGTATTTTTATGAAAGACTATACATGATGCAGTTTCCCCTCTCACCTTGTATTGTTACTTGCCAAGGATTCATGGGGTTGACTTCTTTATCTTCCAGCAGGGGAGATGTGACAGATGTGAGACCTCAGAAGCATGGAAACTTTCAAGACTATTATATTGAGATGTGCCAGTCGCTAGGGGTACATAAAATAATCAGATTTTTGCATCAAGGCATGTTTTTGTTCCTGCTCGCTAGGTGTTTCCCCAGCGGAATCTGGAATCACTTGGCAGTAACTAATGCAAATCCCTGGACAGGTGAACAATTCTGTAGACATACTACCCCCTGGGGGAAACTGCAGATACTGATTTTAACTGGGCTCAGGAGGACCAGTAAACAAATAACTAGGAACTGCATAAAGAGTCAGCCTGAGCTGACTCAGGGTGACCAACTCTGGAACTAGGAACAAAGACCTACCAGTATCCCATGCAGATGTTGGGTAACACCTGGTACGCTTAGCATGTAATTCCCCCTCTACAGTCCACCAAAGGCACTCATTTTAGGTTCCTTGGGACTCATCTCTCTTGGGCAGAGATCTGCATCTGTCTCCCTCCTGACTAGGGATTTTCCCAGGATGCACAGCTCCCTGCCTGCACTGTGATAGTCTCCTCAAGCCACACTGCCTAAACAGGCCAAGCAGCTGTGCTTTGCTTTCTCTGCAAAAGCCATGAACAGCTGTAACTGCCAGTAGCTACAAGTTATCACAGCGCTTTATAAGCGAGGACGTTTATTCTTAAACCAGTACTGAGAAAAACATTAAAAACAATAAAAACCTACACACATACAAACAAGCTGTCTGGAGATGTCTCCTCAACTCCAACAAAGGGTTTTTCTGTGGTTACAAGTTTGTTACAGGTTTAGTCCAGAACGCCCCCAATAATAGGTTAGTCTTTCCTTTATACAGCTTGGGCCTTTGACCTTGAGACTCTAAGAGCAAGTAACCACCAGACAATGGTTCTCTCCTCAGGGCATTCCTTCAGAAGGCTGGGTTTTTGCATAACCAGAGGTGGGGAATTTGCCCCTAGAGATTCCCAGAGCAAACCACTTAACTCTGTCTGTCCCAAAAGCCCATTCTTGTCTCGTACATTGTTCAATACAGTCCTCTGAAGTTCATAACACTTCCCAGGATTCACATCCCATTTCCCCAGTAGAGAGATTACATACAATCCCAGCCCACAATAATGCATAACCTTTACATTTAATACAATGGACTTCAAAGATATATAAATCTAATTCAATAAAAAGAACAGGAGTACTTGTGGCACCTTAGAGGCTAACAAATTTATTTCAGCATGAGCTTTCGTATGCATCCGAAGAAGTGAGCTGTCGCTCACGAAAGCTCATGCTGAAATAAATTTGTTAGCCTCTAAGGTGCCACAAGTACTCCTGTTCTTTTTGCGGATACAGACTAACATGGCTGCTACTCTGAAACCTAATTCAATAAGGCTTTTTCCCCCAAGGATATTGCAGGATACTGCCATGTGTCACGGCATGTACACCATTTATTATTTTATGTTTTTTCTGTATATTTTTTGTACTAAATATATTTTGCTTTGTGAAAGTTGACTGACTACTGGTAAATACAACCATAGCCCCTGAGAGAGCACAGAACTGCAGGCACTAGCCTAAAGTCACCCCTGCCGTGATAATCACTATGAATTGCAAGGAAATTGCAGCCTAAATCCCCAGCCTGGAGGGAGGGGGACGAGTTCCTGCCTTGAAGAGTATCAGAGGGGTAGCCCGTGTTACTCTGGATCTGTAAAAGCAGCAAAGAATCCTGTGGCACCTTACAGACTAACAGACGTTTTGGAACATGAGCTTTCGTGGGTGAATACCCATGCATCCAACGAAGTGGGTATTCACCCACGAAAGCTCATGCTCCAAAATGTCTGTTAGGCCACGTCCAGACTAGGAATTAAAATCGATTTTAGATACGCAACTTCAGCTACGAGAATAACGTAGCTGAAGTCGAATTTCTAAAATCGAGGTACTCACCAGTCTGGACGGCGCGGCATCGATGTCCGCGGCTCTCCGCGTCGATTCCGGAACTCCGTTCGGATTGATGGAGTTCCGGAATCGATGTAAGCGCGCTCGGGGATCGATACACCGCGTCCAGACTAGACGCGATATATCGATCCCCGAGCAATCGATTTTAACCCGCCGATGCCGCGGGTTAGTCTGGACGAGGGCTTAGTCTATAAGGTGCCACAGGATTCTTTGCTGCCTTGAGAGCTAGAGGCCTGAGACCTGAGTAAGGGTGCCCTCAAGGAGGCCAAGAAGGGGTCAGAGGTACAGTTATCCCAGAATTGTGACAAAGCGATCCATCCACTGTCTGCAGTATATAAAGTGTACATTTAGGATTTGGTTTGTTTTTTTAAATCAATTCATTTAAAAAATTCTTTGTTGCTTACATGTTTATCTATTGCTAAAGCTTATTCTTTAGCTCAACTCATTTGTTGCTGTGTAGACAGAGCTCAACTGCATTTGCTAGAACCAGGCCAGATGAATAACAAAATTATTGTACACCTCTACCCTGATAGAACACGGTCGTGGGGAGCCAAAAATCCCTACTGCATTATAGGTGAAACGCCGTTATATCAGGGTAGTGGTGGCAGGGCTGCAGTGGTGATTTAAAGAGCCCGGGACTCTGGCCACAGGGAGCCCCAGGCCCTTTAAATCACCGGCAGAGCCCCGCTGCTGCAGCCCTGGAGTAGCGGCGGCACGACTCCAGCCACGCTTTAAAGGGTCTAGGGCCCTTGTTATGGGAAGCCCGGACCCTTTAAAGCGCTGTCCGAGCCCCGCTGCTACCGCACTATATGCAAACCCGTGTTATGTCAGGTCGCGTTACAGTAGGGTAGAGGTGTACCTGTAATGCAAGCAGGGCTTAGTGTGATGTATAAAACTCAAGGTAGTTATGATTTCAAGTGAGGAGTGAACAGCAAGAGTGGCTGAACTAAATAAAGATTCTGATTTTATGAATTAGAAGGAAGGTGAAAAAAACTGACATACAAACAGCACTGTCTAGAGAGGAAGTTTTTTGACAATTTTTTCATAAGATGTCAGCAGGTCTTTAGTGATGATAGGAAAAAAAAAACCCAAGGCCTAACATAATATCTAGTGTAATCTTGCAAGCGGCACTCCCAAAGTATTTCTAACCTTGAGAATAAAGTATCTGAGATATTTGAGCAACGGTCTCCAATGACTCAAGAAACATTAATGAGAGAAGAATTCTGAAGTAAGCAATAGGAAGAGAACTGCTGGTCAAGAAAGGCAATTACAATTATTTTATGCTGTGGTAGCATCCAGATGCCCTAGTCATGTTTGGTACTCCAATGTGAAAGAGGCTGTATATAAACACATAAAAGGACTCAGTCCTTGCCTTGAAAAGCTTATAATCCATCTCCTCATTAGTTTCCTTAAGTGAGAGCAGACTGAGTGCTTGTTCACAAGAACACATACGTCATGACTAGCCAGGAAGTAAATGTACCCCACTGCATAGTAAGTATCTGTGTGGACCTTGCTGACACACACTAAAAATCCGACACTGAGCATTTATCTACCCAGTTTCAAAGCATGGTAGATCAAAGCCCACTGAAATGTATTATGTCCACATGTGCACAGTGCATGGCAGGACAGTGCCAGATAACTACGTGTTTCTTTAGAAAAGCCCTAAAAGAATGAGCTCTTGAAGATACTGTAAGGCATGTCAGATTAATATTTGGTTTTGTAGCTGACATAGTGGGTTACCACTAAATTTTTCAACTCTAGGCTAGGGTAGAAGCTATCTATAACTGACTGATCGCACCACCCCACTTCCTTAGGGCTTTTTAAAGTATCGTATACTGAAAAAACCCTTAACAGTTCCTTGTCAGAGTGTCTACTACTGAATCTGTACTGCCAAGAGCAGCACCAAATTAACAAATCAACACAATGCTTTTCCCAGTGGGCTCCAAAACTTTATTGCATTATAAAAATGGGCATTAATATGGGATAGAAGTGGAGAGTTTCTTAATACAATGGGTGAACAGTAACAAGTCAGAAGAGTGTGTTGTGTCTTACCTTATTGCGGTTTGGGGAAAACTTCAGAAAACGCAGCACCACACAACGCTAAGAAAGGGAGAGAGTAGGGTGGGGGGAAAATTGTTACATTAGCACTAAAAACAGTATATTAGTTTATGCAGTTTAATTTCTAAAAACAAAATTATTAAACAATTCATTTAAACATGAAAGAAAGGCAAGGTAGGAGATCCTGTGGTTAAAGCACTGAATCGAGATTCAAGCTGGGTACTACTCCCAGCTTTGACAGATTTCCTCTTGTTTTGTGTTCTTGGACATGGCACTCACTCGGTGCTTCCACTCACTATCTGTAAATTAAGGATAATACTTCCACACCTCACAGGACTGTTCTGATATATTGCTCAGATATTATGGCATTGACCACCACAAAAAACAAAAACACACAATGAAACCAAGTATTTTCCCCATGAATTTTGGCTCCACATGACTTAGCATGGTTCTGCTAGAGACCTAGTTGCCTGAAAAATCAATAAATGATTTCAAGATTTTCAGAAGATGTCTATTCACAACATTCAACAAATAGCTGCAATGATGAAATTTCACCTGGTAACACCAAGTTTATGAAAGTGAGCAGGTATAAAGGAAAAAAGAGCCACAGTTTTACAACTAAAAATTCATGTGTGACATATTGGGCAAAATACTGTAGATTTCCAATAGGGCCCCTCCCCCTGAAACCACATATGTTTCCTACAAGTCAAGATTTTTAAGACACAAAGCAAAGTTACTTCAGCATAATATTTTTTTTTTTTTCAGTTCTATACAGGAAACCAACACTGAAGTTCACAAGTTAATCATATGCAAACTGAATGAAAGTAATAACACACTTATCCCGGATGACCACTTTCATTTTTAAGAGTCCAAGATGAAACAAACAACTGTTGGCCTAAGTTAGATTTAGTAAGAAACTGAGTTGTAAATAGCTGATTAAAGGTCTAATAAAACACCACTTTCCTTGGAAAAGGGAATTCGCCTGAGGAATCCTTGCACTCTCAAAAGTCAGTCCTGCCCCAAAGAGCTTACAGTCTAAGTAGCCAATCTGCAAATACTTCCTTAGCTGCACTTACTTTTCTTATGTGTTAAGTCCCAGAATGGCAGACTTTGAGGGAACTAGGACATCCTAGAAGACAGCCTTTATTACACAAAACTGTGTGGGCCACAGTAGGGAAAAAAATGAAGCATTTGTTTTCTGTGTTAAACACTTAACCACTTAACTTTTCTAAAAGTTCCAACTATATTATATGAGACAAAAAAGGAACTACATGTGTCATTTGCTCCTATTGATTAAAGTGTCTTGAAAGCAGAAAAGATGCCCATAACACAAATTGGGGAAGACACTGTTGATTTTGCATCTTTCTGTTATGTTAACTGCGAGTATGTGGAGAAAGGCTCTGGCTATGTTGCAAATAATTTTGTTTACTGTGCTTGCGTGTGCCCAATTCAAAGGTGGCACCATGGCAAGACAGAACTGAATTTGGGCATCGAAAGCTTTAACTGCATATTGCTGAATGGGAAAGAGCAATAACTATTTTTAACAAATGGTGTGAAAAGGAAGAGCACCAGGAGGGAGGCAAGATTGCCATCCCCATCTATGTCAAAACACTAACAAGTGAGGTCTGGGTACCAACATTATAATTAAACTGAAAACACCCCTTCTGAATTGCAATTTAACTGATCCTGAAAGGGTTCCAATGCTTTGAATTGAACATTACACTATAAAAAAAATGTTGTAAATAAATCTAGTATTAAAACAAATTAACTTGCATTTGACTACTGTATTGACAAAAATTGCTGCATGGCATTTGCTCATTTCTATAGTTCTATTACTTTTCTTGATAGCGTAAACGTTGGGTTTGGGTTCAACATTCATAAGCAGTATGCAAGTTTATTTTGAAGTATTACAAGAGTGCTTTCCATGTACACTTTTCAACTGAAATAAGTATTTTCCTCCGTGTTTTAAACATTCAGATAAGTGACATGCTGACCGTTTCCCCACAGCAACTTTAATTCAAATCTTACATACTTCTACTGCACCCATCTCAGATAAGCAGATAGGATAAAATAAATTTGGAAAGATATCCTGATTTCCAAAAAAAAAAAAAAAAACCCTCTTAGCAAGTTTGAAGTAAGACAGTGCAACATCCCTTTAATGTAACTGAGCTTTGAGAGATGACAATCTGAGGTCACTGGACTTACATTGCAACATCTACTCAACTGTTTAAAACTCAGGTTTTGCAACTTCCATTCTTACAAACAACAGAGATGCAGTTCTGGTAAAGTGGCAAATTTTAAAACAAATAATCCCTTAAAATTAATTTCCAATTTAATTTTGATAAATCATTCTCATGATAAATAGCTACAAGTTTTCTTACATTCATTCTATGCAGTCTCAGCAACGAGACCCATTACCAAAGAAAACGGGAGTACTTGCGGCACCCTAGAGACTAACAAATTTATTTGAACATAAGCTTCACGGGCTAAAACCCACTTCATCAGATGCATGCAGTGGAAAATACAGTAGGAAGACACACACACACACAGAACATGAAACAATCGGTGTTACCATACACCAGGGGTCAGCAACCTTTCAGAAGCGATGTGCCGAGTCTTCATTTATTCACTCTAATTTAAGGTTTCCCGTGCCGGTAATACATTTAAACATTTTTAGACGGTCTCTTTCTATAAGTCTACAATATATACACAAACTATTGTTATATGTAAAGTAAATAAGGTTTTCAAAAGGTTTAAGAAGCTTCATTTAAAATTAATTTAAAATGCAGAGTCCCCCGGACAAGTGACCAGGACCCAGGCAGTATGAGTGCCACTGAAAATCAGCTTGAGTGCCGCCTTCGGCACACGTGCCATAGGTTGCCTACCCCTGCCATACACACTGTAACAAGAGTGATCAGTTAAGGTGAGCTATTGTCATAAATAGATAGCTAAAGGTTAATGTCTCTTTCACCTGGAAAGGAGTAACCTGAAACACCTGACCAGAGGACCAATCAGGAAACAAGACTTTTTCAAATCTGGGTGGAGGAAAGTTTTGGGTGTGAGTTCTTTGGTCTTTGTCTTGTGTCTGTGCCCTCTTGGCTCTGAGAGTGATTTCCTACCTCCAGGCTTTCTAATCTTCCGTTTCCAAGTTGTAAGTACAAAGATAGTAAGACAATAGGTTTATATTGTTTTTTTTGTATTTACATGTGTGTAGTTGCTGGAGTGTTTTGAATTGTATTCTTTTTGGATAAGGCTGTTTATTCATTTTTCTTTTAAGCAATTGACCCTGTATTTGTCACCTTAATACAGAGAGACCGTTTTTATGTCCTTTTTTTTCTTTTTATATAAAGCTTTCTTTTTAAAACCTGTTGGAGTTTTTCTTTAGTGAGGACTCCAGGGAATTGAGTCTGCAGCTCACCAGGGAATTGGTGGGAGGAAGAAGTTAGGGGGAAAATCTCTTGTGTTAGAGTTACCAAGCCTGACTTTGCATACCCTCTGGGTGAAGGGGGAAGTGGGGGGGAGAGATTAGACCTCTCGGTACTTGTGTTTCCAGGACTGGAAGCAGGGAATCTCCTAGGGTCGTCCAGGGAGGAAGTAACAAGGAAACAAGGGGAGGGGGTTATTTCCCTTTGTTGTAAGACTCAAGGCATCTGAGTCTGGGGGTCCCCCAGGGAAGGTTTTGGGGAGACCACAGTGAGCTAGGCACTGTATAAATCCCTGGCTGGTGGCAGCGTTATCAGGTCCAAGCTGGTAACTAAGCTTGGAGGTTTTCATGCTAACACCCATATTTTGGACGCTAAGGTCCAGATCTGGGAAAAAATGTTATGATAGCTATTATCAGCAGGAGAGAAAAAAAACGTTTTGTAGTGGTAATCAAAATGGCCAATTTCCAGCAGTTGACGGGAGGGGGGGGGGAATAAACACGGGGGAACTATTTTTTCCTTCTCCTGCTGGTAACAGCTCACCTTAACTGATCACTCTTGTTACAGTGTGTATGGTAACACCCATTGTTTCATGTTCTCTGTGCGTATGTAGGTAGATTAGGAAGATTTTATATCTATCTACTGTATTTTTCACTGCATGCATCCGATGAAGTGGGTTTTAGCCCACGAAAGCTTATGCTCAGATAACATTTGTTAGTCTCTACAGTGTCACAAGTACTCCTGTTCTTTTTGCAGATACAAACTAATCCGGCTGCTACTCTGGCCATGTCTACATCTAAAATTTTGCAGCGCTGGTTGTTACAGCTGTATTAGTACAGCTGTATAGGGCCAGCGCTGCAGAGTGGCCACACTTACAGCAACCAGCGCTGCAAGTGGTGTTAGATGTGGCCACACTGCAGCGCTGTTGGGCGGCTTCAAGGGGTTTCGGGGAACGCGAGAGCAAACCGGGGAAGGAGACCAGCTTCGCCGCGGTTTGCTCTCGCGTTCCGCGAACCACCCTGCAAACCGCAGGGAAGGAGACCTGCTTGCTCGGGTTCGGGGAACGCGAGAGCAAACTGGGAAAGGAGACCAGCTTCGCCGCGGTTTGCTCTCGCGTTCCGCGAACCACCCTGCAAACCGCAGGGAAGGAGACCTGCTTGCTCGGGTTCGGGGAACGCGAGAGCAAACCGGGAAAGGAGACCAGCTTCGCCGCGGTTTGCTCTCGCGTTCCGCGAACCACCGTGCAAACCGCAGGGAAGGAGACCTGCTTGTTCGGGGAACGCGAGAGCAAACCGCGGCAAAGCTGGTCTCCTTCCCCGGTTTGCTCTCGCGTTCCCCGAACCGCCGAGCAAGCAGGTCTCCTTCCCTGCGGTTTGCAGGGTGGTTCGCGGAACGCGAGAGCAAACCGCGGCGAAGCTGGTCTCCTTCCCCGGTTTGCTCTCGCGTTCCCGGAACCACCCTGCAAACCGCAGGGACGGAGACCTGCTTGCTCGGGGTTCGGGGAACGCGAGAGCAAGCCGGGGAAGGAGACCAGCTTGATTACCAGAGGCTTCCTCAGGTATGCTGGGATACCTGCTTATTCCACGGAGGTCAAGAAAAGCGCTGGTAAGTGTCTATACTTGATTACCAGCGCTGGATCACCAGCGCTGGATCCTCTACACCCGAGACAAAACGGGAGTACGGCCAGCGCTGCAAACAGGGAGTTGCAGCGCTGGTGGTGCCCTGCAGATGTGTACACCTCCTAAGTTGCAGCGCTGTAACTCCCTCACCAGCGCTGCAACTTTCTGATGTAGACAAGCCCTCAGAAACTTGTCATTACCAAAGAAGTGAAGGTTTAAACTTTGATAAGTATTCATTAACTCACATGAATTCCCATCTACTATTAAGTTACTTTGATCCTAATGCCCATCTTAACATGACATTGACATTCTAATTATTCGCTCAAATTTGTTCCCTCCTGTTATTTACTTAATAATTATTTCATTAAAGAAGGCAACTTCCAAGACTCATGGACTTTGAAGTCAAGGGACCATTATGATCTTCTAGTCTGACCTTCTGTACAATGCAGGCCACAGAATCTCACCCACCCATTCCTGTAACAAACCCCTGACTTATGTCTGAGCTACTGAAGTCCTCAACTTGTGGTTTAAAGACTTCAAGGTGCAGAGAATCCTCCAGCAAGTGACCCATGCCCCACGCTGCAGAGAAAGGCAAAAAAAAACCAAAGAAAAAAAACCACATAGGGCCTCTGCCAATCTGCCCTGGAGGAAAATTCCTTCCCAAACCCAAATTTGGCAGTCAGCAAAACCATGAGCATGTGGACAAGACTCACCAGACAGACACCCAGGAAAGAATTCACTGTAGTAACTCAGATCCCACCCCACGCCATCGGGCATATTTACCGCTAACAGTCAAAGATCAATTAATTGCCAAAATTAGGCTCTCTCATCATACCATCCCTTCCATAAATGTATCAAGCTTAGTCTTGAAGCCAGATATGTCTTCTGCCTCCACTGCTCCCCTTGGAAGGCTATTCCAGAACTTCACTCCTTTGATGGTTAGAAACCTTAGTCTAATTTCAAGTCTAAACTTCCTGATGGCCAGTTTATATCCATTTGTTCTTGTGTCCACATTGGTACCGAGCTTAAATAATTCCTCTCCCTCCCTGGTATTTATCCTGCTGATATATTTAGAGAGAGCAATCATCTCCCCTCTTAGCCTTATTTTGGTTAGGCTAAACAAGCCAAGCTCTTTCAGTCTCCTTTCATAAGACAGGTTTTCCATTCATCCAATCATCCTAGCAGCCCTTCTCTGTACCTGTTCCAGTTTGAATTCATCCTTCTTAAACATGGGAGACGAGAACTGCACACAATATTCCAGATGAGTTCTCACCAGTGCCTTGTATAACGGTACTAACATCTCCTTATCTCTACTGGAAATACCTTGCCTGATGCATCCCAAGACCACATTAGCTTTTTTCCACAGCCATATCACATTGGTGGCTCATAGTCATCCTGTGATCAACCACTACTCCGATGTCCTTCTCCTCCTCTGTTACTTCCAACTGATGTGTCCCTAGTTTATAACAAAAATTCTTGTTATTAATCCCTAAATGCGACCTTGCACTTTTCACTATTAAATTTCATCCTATTACTATTACTCCAGTTTACAAGCTCATCCAGATATTCCTGTAGAATCTCCCGGTCCCTCTCTGTATTGGCAATACCTCTCAGCTTTGTGTCATTCGCAAACTTTATTAGCATGTTCCCACTTTTTGTGCCAAGGTCAGTAATAAAAAGATTAAATAAGATTGGTCCAAAAACCAATCCCTGAGGAACTCCACTAGTAACCTCCTTCAAGCCTGAGAGTTTACCTTTCAGTATGACCCGTCGTAGTCTCCCCTTTAACCAGTTCCTTATCCATCTTTCAATTTTCATATTGATCCCCATCTTTTCCAATTTAAATAATAATTCCCCATGTGGAACCTTTGGCAAATTGCCGACACTATTATGATGGGTCCCGCACTTTCTCCTCTTGCAGGGGTTCAGGGCACCGTTTCTCACCCCTAAACTGAGGTATCAACTGTCCCACTAGTGTCCCAGAAAAGGGGAGTGGAGAGGGAGGGACCCAGGCCCGCCCTCTACTCTGGGTTCCAGCCTAGGGGCCCTAGAGATAGCGGTAAACCAGTTGAACTAGCGATTCCTTCCCCTGGGCTACTTTGGTCTTCGGCCCTTCAGCTTGTGGGGCTTCCTGTCCTCTCTCCGCTTGGGCCAAGTTTCTCCCAACTCCTTGTGTCTGTAGAGTCCCTCTGCTCTGCACAAGCCGGGTTTCCCTTTACCCAGGGTCTTGGTCTTCTGGCCCACCACACACTCCTCCAAACTTCTCTCCGCTCCAACACCAAACCACTCTTCTTTGCTTCAACTTCTCCAACTGACTGATTGAAGCAGGGGGTTTTATCAGATGACTGGCTTCAGGTACTTTAATTGGCTTTCAGGTGCTCTAATCTGTAGCAGCCTTTCTTCCCTCTACAGGGAATAAGGCTCTCATCATCCTGGGGCTTGCATATCTCCCTCTTGATAGCGGAGAGGGTTCCCTAGGCTGGAACCCTCTCCGCTATCACTCTCCTGCTGCCCTCTGGCCATGCTGTATCACAAACCGTATCAAATGCCTTACTGAAATAGAGGTAAATTAGATCCGCTGCATTTCCTTTGTTTAAAAAATTTGTTACCTTCTCAAAGAAGATCAGGTTGGTTTGGCACGATCTACCTCTTGTAAAACCAGATGGTACACAGATGTAAAAATGTTTACAGCAAAGGAAAAATATGCTGTTTTTTGAAGGATTAGATGTAGAGCACAAAGGAAAACTTGTGCTAATTAGGTGTACGCACAATGTCACCTATGTGATGAAATCTCTTATGTGATGAGACACCACTGGTATGTGGCACCCATTCTTGTAACTGATTTGAATGTTCACCCAGAAGGATATTGAAAATGAAATCTCTGAGACTTATCTGGATACAACAGACTAGTCTTAAACTAAGTAGCAAACAGATTTTGAAAGTGGGAGTGATTATTCTTCAGGACTTCAAGCACAAAGCCAACAAGACTAATCTTTTCTAAAACCTCTTCTCTGCATTCATCTTACAAAGGAAATGGTACTTAAAAGGTAACACCCTTCTATGCATGCACATAAGAGAAAGTGACCTTTCACAAAAGGACCAGGGACTCAGTTTACTAAAATGTCCAGGTCAGACAGACAGAAAAATGTGGGACCAGAATAAGATAAATGCAATGAGAAAGGTAAATGCGGTGTGCTATATATAAAAAAAAAAAAGTCTCAGGTCTCCCCTTCAAGCAGCAGGAGGTAGCAAAACAATTTGGGGCTTCTCCACGCAGAGAAGTTGTACGACATTAATAACCACTACATAGGTATACTTAATGTGATACAACTTCACCAGTGTGGATGCAATAGTGTATAAAAGGTGGTTTATATCAGCATAGCTATTCCGATATGGAAACAGGAATAAGCTACACAGGTAAAAGGCAATACATGGACCAAGGTGTGTGTCCATAATAGGTGCTGTGTTGGTATAACTTTCAGTTTTGGGTGTTAAGGTCAGGGATATTAGGGGAAATAAGTGGCACTGGACCATGGGCAGAGTCATAGCCAGGAATAACAAGTAACTAGGGAAATAATAGTATTCTGTGGTCTTGTCATTTAAAAAATGAAGACATAAAAAGGATAAATGTAGGTAGGGTTTGTTTAATTAATAAGAAATAGGGAAAGCTACATTCACTTGTTGTGTCTAGTCTTAAAACTGATAAAAGATTCAGGCTAGGGACTGTCTTCCTATAGCCCAGTGCATCCCATCACATGAAAAAACCCACAGGAGAAGTCTAGAAAGGAGCAAATCTCCATAATGATTGCCTCACAAAGACTCCCCAATAACATCCTGCTGTAGGGGAGAGTGGAAAGGGCTGTGAGGTCCCTAGCAAACCTGGCTCATCCCTGGAGTTTTGCATGGAGGTTCTAAACCTTTACTAGCTTTAGCTCTCTGTTGCCATCACCTACTTCCAAGTTGCATGGCTCTACTGGAGATAGGTGACCAAGGTCTTCCCTCAGCTGTCACAGAAGAAGGGGGTGGGGACTCTGCGGAAGACAGTCTCAAATGTTATTTATTTAAAAAAAAACAAAAAAAAAACACACATTTCCACAAGACCAGGGAGGATTAGGACAAACTGTATCCCACCCCATGCGTGCACAACCCACACCCTTCATTCACACTGACCATATGGAGAGGTGCCTACGGGATTTTTTTTTTTTAAATTAATTTCAGGGAGAAGGGAACATGGAATAGGGATTATGCTAAAGAGGTGAGTGAGTCCCTTTTCACTCTATATATGAGTCCCCTTCACGCCTGGAACAGCCAGTTTGGTGAGGCTCAATTTTGCCTTATGTGTATGTACAGTATGTAGCACAATAGGGCCTCAAACCTAATTAGGCCTTCTGTGCTGTAATATAATAGAAATAAAAAATACCTACTCCTTCAGCCAGTCTGAAACTATTTGTCTCGGGTACTGTGTGCTCTTACATTCAGAGATTACTCACTCTCATTAGGTTAAGTAGGTGGATTGAAGAATAGCTTTGCCTTTTGCTTGCACTATCCAGAGTGGATGTTGAAAGGAAAGACTAAGAGTGTACCAAGTAAGATGTTACAAAAGAATCTATGCAGTGAAAGTGAGTTATGGGCTGACAGAGGAGAAACACAAGACAAGACAGACTAAAGTGGCTTTAAAGGGTTGTTTTGTTTGTTTGTTTAGGCCAGGCCTACACTACAAAGTTAGATCGACCTAAGGCAGCTTAGGTCAACCTAACTCTGTAAGTGTCTATACTACAGGGTTGTTCTCACCGATGTAAGTCCCCCCCATTACACCGACCTAATAACTCCAGCTCTATGACAGGCATAGCGCTTAAGTAGATGTAGTTAGAGCTACACAGAGACTGGGAATGGTTGGGTCATTACACTAATTGAATCTATTTCCCCATGTTAAGTTCTCCTCACACCTTCTATGGGTCATCTCGATTATGACTTCAAAGGTTTTTTTTCTCCTGCTGATGACAGCTCATCTCAATTGATTGGCCTCTTACAGTTGGTATGGGTACTTCCACCTTTTCATGTTCTCTGTATGTATAAATATCTTCTGTCTGTGCGTTCCATTCTACGCATCTGAAGAAGTGAGCTGTAGCCCACGAAAGCTTATGCTGAAATACATGTGTTAGTCTCAAAGGTGCCACAAGTACTCCTGTTCTCTTTGTGCAGACATTGCATTACTTACATTGCCTGTCAGCGGGGTTCCATGTGGAGCCCACAGCCTGGGCTGTAAGCACCTGACAGCAGGGCTCATAGCTATGAGCTCCATGAAGGGATGACAGCTCAGGCTGTCAGCCCCTACACTGCCCCACTTAAGTTGGTGCAAGTACTCCTGGTGAGGATGCACACCACCGGCAGAAGGAGAGTACTGTGTACATGAAAAAATGCAGTAATTACTGCAGTGGCTTTTAAGTCGACCTGACATAGGTCGACTTAATTGTCGAATGTAGACAAGGCCTTACTCTCTGATGTGCAGAGAGATTACACTGGCAGAGAACACCATACAACTAAAACAAACCCGTAATAAAATTAGCCCTCTTAAAGATAAAAACCCCAACTATCCTGGTATTTCTACACAAATGCATACACCCCTAAACTTACATAAGCAGGTGCCAAGCCTCCCTCAGCTGGAGCTGACAAGTTTTAAAAGATTCTATACAGCTAGACTAAACTAATCAAAAAGAGCAGAAACAAGTGATGCTTGCTGATCTCCACACAATGCTTACATAATTCTAATAAAGCATCCAATCATTTTAATGGGAAGGTTTCCAACTGCCAAACATTCTACATTCAGAATACTTTGGCAGAACACACGAAGCTGGATCAAATATAAGGGTTTGTCACTGAACACATAGGCCTGGTCTACAGTAGGTGGTTAGGTCAAATTTAGCCACTTTAGGTCAAGTTTACAATGAATGCGTCTACACAGCCAATCTCGTTCCACTAACCTAAAGGGCTCTTAAAATCGACAGCAGTATTCCCTTCGTCAGGGAGGAGTACAACAAAAATCGACCTTCTGGGTCGAATTTGGGGTAGTGTAGATGCAGCATTGTGCAATTCGATGGTATTGGCCTCCAGGAGCTATCCCAGAGTGCTCCAATGTGACCACTCTGGACAGCACTTTCAACTCCGATGCTCTAACCAGATACACAGAAAAAGCACCAAGAACTTTTGAATTTCACTTCCTGTTTGGTCAGTGTGGCAAGCTCAGCAGAACAAGTTACTATGCAGTCCCAGAATCACAAACGAGCTCCAGCATGGAGCGAATGGGAGACACTGGATCTGATTGCTGTATGGGGAGAAGAATCTGTGCAGGCAGAACTCCGATCCAGCAGAAGAAATGCTGATATATATGCCTGTAGCGGGATAAGCACCCACTCCAGCCCTGAAGAGGCTGGGAAAGCCCTGCAGAGGGCTGGGGCAGGGAGCAAAACCCCGGCTGATTGGGGGAAGGGGCTGCAGATGGGGCCATGCCCCAAACAGACTAACCGGGCCTTATAAGAAGGCCAGGGCAGCCAGAAGCTGAGGAGTCTCTCTCTGCTTGTAGAGAGAGAAGGGCCTAGCCTCTAGGGAGCTGAGCAGGGTACTGAGAGTGGAGCAGGGCTGGGAAAAGGCTAGAGGAGCTGGGGAGCTCCAGCCTGGAAAATACCCAGGCTGCGGACCTAAGACCAGTACCAGGGCTGCAGAGGGGCAGCTCAGCTAGAGAGAGAGGCAGCAGGTCCAACCCAATCTTGTCTGTGATGAGTGGCATATACTGTAGTCTGCCCCAGGGAGTGCGGCTAGATGGTGACTGGCAGTAGCCTTAACATTGAGGCAAGGTGGGGTTAGTGGATGGGGGTTCCCCAGGGTGGGGAGACTCAGTGTGGAAGTACTGCCGGGGGGCAGCAACCTGGAGAAAAGGGCACCGAGGTCCTGGGAGGGACACGGAGGTCAGCGGTAGGGCCGATCACCAGCCTGCATGCAGTGCTCCAGGACGCTTGAAGAGCTAATTCCCATGGACAACCAGCAGGAGGTGCCGCAGGGGTGAGTCCACTCCATTACAATGTCAAAATTGCATAGGGCATGGCAGACAGAGGCTACACCAGGGACACGCAGCAGGGCAATGTGAAAATTAAGGAGCTCGGGTAAGCTTACCAAAAGACAAAGGAGACAAACAGTCGCTCTGGGTCAGAGCCCCCAGACATGCCACTTCTATGATCAGCTGCATGCCATTCGGAGAAGGGCGGGAGGAGGAGATCCTATCAGTACCCCACCACTTTCCATAGACACCAGCCGCGTGTGTCACCATACCGGCAGGTGCTCAATATAAAAGGCAAAATGCAACCTGGTACCTAAAACACATGTGCTGTCTGCTGTGAATTGCTTGATTCACTGTGAAAGAGTCTCCCTTTTGTTCTCAGAAATGTATCTTCTTAAAATCCACTCTCCCTCCCAGCCCCAGCTGCAAGTATTTCTACGTTCCCCCAATCTACTCCATCCCTGAGGTTATTGCAGATTAGAAGGTGGGGGGAGGGGAATACTTTTGATGACATGTTTTCAGAGCTCATGCAATCCTCCCGCACTGATAGGGCACAGCTGAATGCATGGAGGGATTTGGTGGGGAGGCCAGGAAAGCTTACAGTGAGCATGATAGGAACACGCAGGAGGAGATGCTGAGGCTAATGGAAGAGCAAATGGACACGATGAGGCATCTAGTAGAGCTGCAAGAAAGGCAACTAGAGTACAGACCCCCACTGCATCCATTGTGTAACCGCCTGCCTCTTCCCCATGTTCCATATCCTCCTCACCCAGACACTCAAGAACACGGTGGGGGAGGCCACCCAGCCACTCCACTCCAGAGGATGGCCCAAGCAACAGAAGGCTGTCATTCAAACAGCTTTGATTTGTAGTGTGGCTACAATAAGCAATGTGGCCTTGTTCTTCCCTCCTCCCCCACCCCACCCCATTATCAAACCCTTTGTACACCAGGGCTACCTTTTACTAGTCAGCGATCTCCAGGTTTTTTTTTAATAAAGAATGAATGGAGTCAGAACAATAGGGACTTTATTTCCTGTGCCAGCTGTGGACAAAGGAGGGGAGGGGGATTGGATTACAAGGAAGTATATTCACTAAAGGGGGCGGGTTTGCACCAAGGACAAAACACACAACTGTCACACCATAGCCTGGTCAGTCATTACACTGTTTTTCAAAGCTTCTCTGATGCGCAGCATGCCTTGCTCTTCTAATTGCCCTGGTGTCTGGCTGTTCAAAATTGGCCACCAGGCGATTTGCCTCAACCTCCCACCCTGCCATAAACATCTCCCCCTTACTCTCATAGATATTGTGGAGCACAAAGCAAGCAGCAACAACGAGAATACTGCTTTCGCTGAGGTCTAACCTACTCAGCAAACTGCATCAGCACCCCTTTAAACATCCAAAGGCACATTCTACCACCATTCTGCACTTCTTCAGCCTACAATGGATCTGCTCCTTATTGCTGTGCAGGCTGCCTGCGTACAGCTTCATGAGCCATGGGAGCAAGGGACAGGCTGGGTCCCCAAGGATAACTAATGGCATTTCAATATCCCCAAAGGTTATTTTTCTGGTCTGGGAAGAAAGTCCCTTCTTGCAGCTTTCCAAACAGCCCAGAGTTCTGAAAGATGCAAGCATCATGCATCTTTCCCAACCATCCCATGTTGATGTCGGTCAAATGGCCCCAGTGCTTGCAACACCATCAAGAAGTAGCCCTTGTGGTTTATGTACTGTTTGGCAAGGTGGTCCGGTGCCAAGATATGAATATGCATCCTGTCTATTGCCCCACCAGTTAGGCAACCCCATTGCAGCAAAGCCATCCACTATGACCTGCATATTTCCCAGAGTCACCACCCTTCTTAGCAGAAGAGTATTGATTGCCCTGGCTACTTGGATCACAACAGCCCCCACGGTAGATTTGCCCACTCCAAATTGATTCCTGAGTGACTGGTAGCAGTCAGGCGTTGCAAGCTTCCACAGGACTATTGCAACTAGCTTCTCAGCTGTCAGGGCAGGTCTCATCTTGGTATTCCTGCATTTCAGGGTTGAGGAAAGCAACTCAAAGTTCCATGGAAGTGGCCTTACACATGCGAATGTTAGCAGCCACTGGGAATCATCCCATATCTGCAACACTATGTGGTCCCACCAGTCTGTGCTTGTTTGCCGGGTCCAGAATCAGTGTTCCACTGTATCAACATGCCCCAGTGCCGCCATGATATCCCAATCATCACATCCATTCCTTTCAGGAATGTCTCTGTCCATGTCCTCCTCACAATCTTCCTCATGCTGGTGGCTCCTAGTCAGGCTCTGCACATACTGCAGGTTAATACGCGAGGTGTTTACAATGCTGACAAAAGCAGCGCGCAGCTGAGCGGGCTCCATGCTTGCCGTGCTATGGTGTCTGCACAGATAACCCAGGAAAAGAGCGTGAAATGATTGTCTGCTGTTGTTTTCAAGGAGAGAGAGGAGACTGACTACATGTACCCAAAACCACCCATGACACTGTTTTTGTCCCATCAGGCACTGGGAGCTTAACCCAGAATTCCAATGGGCCGCAGGGACTGTGAGATAGCTACCCACAGTGCATCACTCCATTAGTCGACGCTAGCCACAGTATCAAGGATGCACTCCGCTAACCTAATGCGCTTAGTGGGGACATGCACGATCGACTGCATAAAATCACTTACTGAAGATTGACTTCTATAAAATCGACCTAATTTCGTTGCATAGACATGCCCATACACTTGTATGCAAGGGTGTAAGAATAAACAGAATAAATATTTCAAGTATGGCAGAATAAAACTTGTTTATTCAGGATCTTAGCAGTGGTTGTTCCTATTCTAGGACTTGTGAATGTAAATATCACATTTGTATGAATAAATACAAAATAGAACCCACATCTGTGATAGAGCAAAAACTGAACAAGAACTGAAAAAGCAAAGGTGCCAACTAGTATTCAGAAATTGTGGATTTCTTGCTATAAACACTATCACAGTGTTAAAGGACTGAAGCAACTGACCTATTTTCCTAATATTAAGGAAAAAGCACTGAATTTGTTTCTGTAACAAGAGCACTGGAAATAATGCAGAACTCTGAAGTTCTTTTCAGAAAGTCGCTGGTTCCTAGCTGCACTGGGAAATTGAACTAGCAGTCACATTTTGAATAAAATACACCTGGGTTACTAGCATAGTGTTAAAGTGTTATTGTATGCTTTAAAACAAAATATAGTAGCAAATCATTAAATAAAAATTTGAGTACTTGGGTACTGTAGTATAAATTTAAAATAAAACAAGTTGCTAGAGTTTCTTTTCTGCTTATTTACCGTTGAGATATCATTAATGTTAAATCTGGTCTCGTCTATTACTGCTGGAGGACCTGTTGGGATTTTCAAAGGATGTATACTTTTCAGGGTGGATAAAAATCAATGATTTTTAAAAAAAAATAATTTTTTTGTTTAAACTGGATTTTTTTCATTAAATGCTTTTTGAGGAAAATACTTATCTAAATTTGGTTTTAATTAAGATACATTATACTGAAATATCTCTCATCATGGAATAGGGATTATAAATTCTAATTCTATAGTATGAGACAATATATTCATGGATTGTTTAAGAAAAGTTTTGTAAATAAGTTCCAATAGTTCATGGATTAGGGACCCAATTTTATGGGGTTCCAGGGGCGTCTGTATAGATTACTTAGGTTAATCTTTCTATCCACCCAGTGGGCCTCAGTGCTCAGCCTAGAACAGGGGTCTCAAACTCAAATGACCACGAGGGCCACATGAGGACTAGTACCTTGGGCCGAGGGCTGCATCACTGACACACACCTCCCGCCACCCTCACCCTCAGTCTCGCCCCTACTCCACCCCTTACATGAGGCCCCGCCCTGCCCCTTCCCACTCCACCCCTACCCTCATTCCAACCCCTTCCCCGAAATCCCCACCCCAACTCTGCCCCCTTTCTGCCCCCAGGGGTTGCAGGAGGGGTGTGGGATGTGGCAGGGGGTCAGGGTTCAGTGTAGGCAGGGGCCTCAGGGCAGGAGGTTGGGTTGCAGGAGGGGTGCAGGGTACGGCAGAGGGTCAAGGTGCAGGAGGGGTGCAGCAGGAGGCTCTGGGCAGTGGGTTGGGGTGCAGGAGGGGTGCAGGGTGTGGCAGGGGGGTCAGTGTGTGGCAGGGGGCTCCGGGCAGTGGGTTGGGGTACAAGATGGGCATGGGGTGCAACACGGAGCTCAGGGCAGGGGATCAGGGTGCAGGAGGGGTGCAGGGTACAGCAGAGGGTCAGGGTGCAGAAGGGGTGCAGCAGGGGGCTCAAGGCAGTGGGTTGGAGTGCAGGAGGGATGCGGCGTGTGGCAGGGGGTTCAGCACAGGGGGTTGGGTGCAGGGTGTGGCAGGTGGTTCAGGGAAGGGGGTTGGGATGCAGGACAGGTGCGGAGTATGGCAAGGGGCTCAGGGCAGGGAGTCGGGGTGCAAGAGAGGTTCGGGAGGTAAGCTCTGGCCCAGCGGGCAGGGCAGGCTTCCTGCCTGCCTGCCCTGCCCCCGCATCGCTCCAGGAAGTGAACATGGGGAAGGGAAGGACACAGGGTCTGCGTATTGCTGTTGCTTCAGACACCATCCCCAGCATCTCCCGTTGGCCGCGGTTCCCCGTTCCTGGCCAATGGGAGATGCTAGGGACCATGTCTGAAGAAACAGCAATACACAAACCCTGCACCACTCCCTTCCTCACATTCCGGCCAGTGCGGGGGCAGAGCAGGCAGGGAGCCTGCCCTTCCCCTGGTCCACATCAGGCTGGAGCCGCTCTACATAAAAGCTGGGGCAGGGCGAGGGGGCGGGGGCTGCGAGGAGCTCATGGGCCGCAGAAAATCACTCCCCCGGGCTGCATGTGACCCACGGGCCGCGTGTTTGAGACGCCTGGTCTAGAAGATACCATCAGAGATGCTTAGTTCTGCAGTTCTCAAACTGTACATTTGTGCCTCCAGAGATAACATGCTTGTTAACAGATCTCAACCCTATTGTCCCTCTGCAAATGTGTACACACAGTCAATCCCTTACCTCTCTCTAAAAGTGCAAAGTTTCAAAAACTTCTATGAATAAAAGATTGTTGGAGGCGGAATAGATTTAGACAAGGAGAAGAACTCTGAAGATAAATGAGAAGAGAGGGACAGGCAGTAGAAACAAAAATTAAACTGTTTGAGCAGCATATTCCAAAAGTCTTGAGGTCTTTGAGTGTAGCCTTCATTGATTTGAGATCTACCATAACATTCTCTCACTAGAAGAGAAAACTTATAATGGCAGCAGGCCATAAGAGAGACCCAGTTTGGGTCTCATCTATCTGAGTTTTGAAGAATATGTATTAAGGTTACACCAACCAACAAGTATGCACTTTTATGTAGAAATCCATAATTAAATTGAGTCTTCCTGACTAGTGATTTAAATCAATTTGATTTAAACCAAATCCACCTTGATACTGTTAGCTCTTAAAACTTAAGTGAAGGGACTCAGTTGTTAAATCTTTAACAAAGTCATCTTTTCCCAAAAGTGTTAGTAATTTTGTTGTCCTTAGCTATTTAACTGCCAACAGAAACTGAAGTTTAAGCACTCTTAACCGTAATTACCTTCTCCCAGTAATCAGTCTCTTCTGATGTCATTCTTCTAGTTCACGACTCACAGTGTCTTCAAGACTTGATAGACCAGCCATAAAGTGGAAATTTTCATAGGCACAAATGGGAGTTGGGCATCTTAAGGGCTTGTCTTGGACTTAACTCATGTGGTATGAAAACTCTTTGTAAAACAAGCCCCAGTAGTCATTTGCGCCTTTGAAAATTGCCCCTTAAATTTCTAACGTAAACATCAAGCTGGAAAAAAAGCTCCAATTCCTGAAGATGTCTTTCAGCACTTTTTTACACATCAGAAAGCAGCAAAAATGTATATGGATGTTCCCATTTTTCTTTTTTAAGGTTACTGTTAATACGAAATAAACATAGGAGGACTGCACCATTCAACTTAAGTACATAAGAATGGCCATACTGGGTCAGACCAAAGGTCCACCTAGCTCAGTATCCTGTCTTCTGACAGTGGCCAATGTCAGGCGCCCCAGAGGAAATGAACAGAACCAGTAATCATCAAGTGATCCATCCCATCGCCCATTCCCAGCTTCTGGCAAACAGAGGCTAGGGACATCATTCCTGCCCATCCTGTTAATAGCCATTGATGGACCTATCCTCCACGAATTTATCTAGTTCTTTTTTAAAACCGTGTCATGGTCTTGGCCTTCACAACACCCTCTGGCAAGGAGTTCCACAGCATGACTGTGCCTTGTGTAAAGAAATACTTCCTTTTGTTCGTTTTAAACCTGCTGCCTATTAATTTGGTGATCCCTAGTTCGTTTGTTATGAGAAGGAGTAAACAACACTTCGGTATTTACTTTCTCTACACCAGTCATGATTTTATAGACCTCAATCATATCTCCCCTTAGCTGTGTTTTTTCCACGCTGAAAAGTCCCAGTCTTATTAATCTCTCCTCATATGGAAGCCATTCCATACCCTTAATCATTTTTCTTGCTCTTTTCTGAACCTTTTTCAATTCCAATACATCTTTTTTGAGATGGATGACCACATCTGCATGCAGTATTCAAGATGTGGCTGTACCATAGATTTACATAAAGCCAATATGATATTTTCTATTTTATTAGCTATCCCTTGCTTAATGATTCCTAACATTCAGTCCGCTTTTTTGACTGCTGCTGCACATTGAGTGGATATTTTCAGAGAACTATCCACAATGTCTGCAGGATCTCTTTATTGAGTGGTAACAGATAATTTAGACCCCATCATTTTATACGTATAGTTGGGATTATGTTTTCCAATATGCATTACTTTGCATTTATCAACACTGAATTTCATCTGCCATTTTGTTGCCCAGTCACCCAGTTTTGAGAGATCCTTTTGCAGCTCTCACAGTCTGCCTGGGATTTAACTATTTTGAGGTTTGTATTATCTGCAAATTTTGCCATCTGAACGTTTACTACTTTTCCAGATCAATTATGAATATGTTGAATAGGACTGGGCCCCTGGGGGACACCACTATTTACCTCTCTCCATTCTCAAAACTGACCATTTATTCCTACCCTTTGTTTCCTATCTTTTTATCCAGTGACCAATCCATGAATATCATAACTGTAGCACATTTTTAATAAAACCAATATGCATATCTTTGGAGTATGAAGAGAGTTTAAGATGTCAGATACATGCAATGTGTGTCACAAGAGACATTCTTACATAGAATATGTACTAAGCAGTAGGGAGCAGAAAACAGTTTTAGTGAGGACCTGTGTACACAGAGAAGTTACTCCAGGATAAGGTAGGGCATGAATTTAATGCCTAATAATTATCCCAGAATAATTCGCTTTAAGACTGCCTGTTTCTGGTTTAGCTTAATCGACTTCCAGAGTGTCCTTTGAAGAACTACTGTGGTCAATTTCCCCGTGGAAGACAAGACTTCAGACTCTAATCTTATACTCTGCATTTCCAAGCTTTCCAGCAATTTTTCTTTTGCTTTAAATTTTATGTCAATTTAGAACTTCCTGAATTATCAGTATTTTCTTTTAACACAGCATTTTTAAAGCCCCTATTACTGTTATGACTAATAAAAAAGCATTCATGGAGTGCTTTACAAATTCAAAGCACTGTGCAGATATTTATTTATCCTACTATCTCAGTTACTATTTAATGAAGTTTTTTGTCTAAAAATATAAAACTGTGCAAGTGCTAGATTCATAGGAGAACTCCAGAAGGCATCCCAGTAGTATTGCATTACCTGGAAATATATGCAATTTAGAGAAAGAAAGCTAGTATTAATCTGGAGGGGATCTTGAGACAGTACAGGAAGAGAGAACTGTATGAAAATACCAGACTCCTGAAATTGCCTATATGGTTTTCAGTTGTGGGTAACAGTGAAATGCTTTCATTCATTTCTCTTGCTTTCAATTAATTATCTAATTTAGCTATCTCCTTGAATTATACACAAAAGTATTTAAATTTCAAATGTGTCTTACTAAACTAGAGGCAACAAACACCAAAATAGACTACATTAAAGCTCTGTACATGATCATATACTCACAAAAGAATTTTCTTATTTAAAAAAAATCCAATGTTGCATTGTCACTGCCCTATATAACTGATATACTTGCTAAGAAATAATTTCCTTAGTTACCTGCTCTGAGACCATTAATATGTCTTCTATTTGGTGCTACCAAAATGAAGTTTTCTTGGATACAAGACCACTTGGTACAATTAGTTGTAGAAAATATTAATTTAAGTACAGGAGTCTACAGTAAAAATTCTCATCTTATTGCCACTACTAACCTGTAAATTCTATAAATCTTCAACAGGACCAAGGGGTCCTTATCTCTCTTCTGCCTCTTACCTGCCTCCCCCCCCCCCCGCTTAACCTCCCACTGCCCAATATGGTTCTAACACAGAACTTAAGAGTTGTAACCAGTTAATATTTATAATCCTCTGATACCCACAGATCAATAAAGTTGTTGGGAACATTTCTCTTTCAGGCACTGTATTCTTCTCTCCTTCTACTATGTTAGGTTTCGGGCTAATACCTGCAAAACTCAAGTGAAATTACATCTCTCTCTTAGGCTATGTCTACACTATAGACCTTACAGCGGTAGAGCTGTACCACTGCAACTGCACTGCTGTAAGGGCTCCCATATAGCCATACCCATGCCACCATAGCCCCACTGCTATGTTTAGTGCACTAGCTCAACCAAAGCTAGTTCAAGTTAGTCTACCTGAGCTGGGAACTACACCACCCAGCTGCACACCCTAAGTATTTAAGCACTGCACAGTCAAAGCAAATCTGTCAAGTATGATCTACAGATCTAAACATGTTTCTACAGTTCTCTTCATCCACAATCATATCAACTGAACAAGAAGAAAAAAGTCAGTTCTTAAATTATTAAAGCGGAACTAAAAGCACTGACAATCTTGCACTTCATCTAGAAGCCACACATAGCAGTATTGTTTAGGTATCCGAATGTTGTTTTCCATCCTGGTTAATTCTGTACCATGTGAAGTGGATAAGATTGTACCTCAAACAAAGTGAGGAAAACTATGTTTTCTTGACAATGTCAAGGAAGTTTGACATTTGCACAAGCAGAAAGCATGAACTACTCCAGTTTGCCAGGGTCCACTCTTGACATCTGGCACTGAAACCCTGCGAGAAGTGGCT